>NC_141792.1:2578624-3200273 GCF_054643075.1 Acanthaster planci | reverse complement strand
ACAGGGACACGAAAAAAAATGGACCCATGGACCCTTAATTTCTGGAATGTACATACATGTTACACATGTACAAGTATACATATTTTTAACCAATCAGAAATGTTCACTGAGTGCTTGTGTCCATGATCAAATGTACATGTACCTGTACTCTGTACATGTGGGTGCATCACATTGACTACATGTACATGTAAACACATGTCAGCCTGATCAGTACATCTGACAAACTCATTAAAGTGCACATGTCTGCCTACTTCAATAACAGCAACAGAAAAATATTCTTTGAAGTCAAACTCTAGCACAGTACATGCTTGTGTTTAAATGAGTCCAGAGCTGTTCCTTTACCACCTTCAAATATCAGTTCTGTTTGGTTCAAACTTCAGGAGCTTACTAGAACTCCAGAGCAATGGCTAGTCGAACCTCTCCAAAGGCTCTCCCTCGGAATCGGTACTGACCAATCGGATTGCTTGCAGGAGAGCAAAGGAATTTTGGGTACCCATAGCCCAGGCCTGCTTGCTTTGGATATGTCCCAGTTCCGTGCCCGCACAGGAGTGCCTTCACGATACCCCAAGGAGTGCCTGCCTTCAGGTAATCGCATGTTTAACCAAGCAGTCCTCCATTGGTGTCCCGACATGTGTTATCAAATGTCAAATTACGCCCTTAATTTGATATAAATGTGTTTTTAAACACCACCTTCTAAATAATCTGACACAATTTGGGGTCATTAACTTTTGATAAGCAAGGAATCCTCTGACCGCCATGATAAAAGTTATGGAAGCATTTTGTTTGTTTATTGGGGAAAAAGCTGAACACAAAATACTATCTGTCGATATCCAACCCAATTACTAATAGTCTGGTATCTATCCAGAATGTCTGCACAATGCAGTGCCCAGCACACCCCATTTACTCAACAGATCCCACAATAGGCTGTCTATTTACACCTCTGACGACGCGGTCAATGCATGAAGTATTAAGCAAATCAAGCGAGTCCATCTGACGACGGACTTTGTCCATTTCCTGAGTCCTGTGTAACTACGACGCTCCGCCGTGGTTTTGGCAAGGCTGGCGACAGACACAGGTGAACTCACAAGTCAATCTGGCCCGTTGTACTGCTGTGTTTGTTTACCACTCTGGGTGTGATTTTCTTCAAACAGTGCATCGTGAGGAGGAGTCGGTCATGCATAGCCCAGTGCCACTGTCAGACGATCCATACTTCTTCACATCACCGCACCACCAGCCACTACAAGACGATCACACCCTGCACCATGGCTTGAATGGGCTAAGTATCGAAGCAACCAATTTGTCACACACAGGAAACCACCAGTTCCGGCAGAAACTAAGCTTCTACGCAACCAGAGGTGACCATCAGTTTGACTCATCCACAGATTCCCCACATCTTGATGATCAACACTGGCCAGACACTGCACCCATCACACAGCCGGACAGCTCTGGGTCTGCACTGGATGAGAATTCAGAGACTGAACCAAACTTCTCCACAGCGGATTACTCTGACAAGTGGTATTCATCAGCGGCCCCCAATGGTTGGGTTGAAGTACCAGTTCACAGTCCAACCAGCCTTTACAGTCAAATAACAAACCCTGCAAAACTTCTAGTGGAAGTAACGTCAGTGCCACAATGCAACCTTGACTTTTATGGGTCTGAGCCGTTAAGCTTGTACGGTCACAAATTCAATTCCCTCCCAGCTGAAATGGAACCTTACAGTGTTCTCGAATCGGACAAAAACCAGCCTACCTCAAGACATGTAAGAAATGCGGACACCGGGGATACAGATTTTAACTTGCCTTTCACAAGGGCTACCACAAATAGTACTCACCAGTTCTCAAGTAAACGTTTGGCTCATCCTAATACTCAAAGCTTTGGTTCATTGGATATTTCTCAGCCTGGGGATCCTGACCTTCGTGAACTGGACCAGTTGGACGACGCAGACTTGTACAGGTTTTCCGAGGCTGACGAGTTTGTCCACTCCAATCCCACGGAAGGCCTGTATGCACAATTCACCCCCAGAAAAGGAGATGAGAATCGCAGGGTGAGAAGGACATCAAAGAAGCCCAGAACTAATGAAACAGGGAAAAAACTGGACGAGGAAAAAGATGCAGAAGAGCAAGACAAGGATAAAGACTCGCAGCAGCTGGGAACTGGAAAGGAGCCTGCAAAGAACTGGAATAATAACAACGTTGCCACTGACAAGCAATATCATTCACAAGTTGAAAGACATCTGACGGGATATAAACACAGAGTATGTCAGCAGAATTCTAGCAGAAGTCCTCATGGATATATTGCGCCCTCTGACAATGAGCATAAAGTTTTGCTGTCATCTGACAGGTTAGCAGGCGGATATTCCCCGGAGTTGAGTGCAAACTCTTCCCACAACTACCAAATAGCAACTTCACTAGTCGGGCATCCTACCAGATTGACCTCTCGGTCAATTCTTCCCAGTGAAGGCAGTGGTGAGGCAGTTCATTCTTCCCTTTTGCGAGAGAGAATGGACAGAAGTTTACAGTCCAGCATATCACTGTCGCCGTCCACAGTAACTGTTGACACAGCTGTACTTCACACAAAGCTGCAATACAATTTGCAGTCTGGTGGTCATTTGTTGTTGCAAAGTGGCATGCACGATCCCACTCCTGACACCAAAATCTCTCCGCTGAGGCATTCCTATCCTGGAAGTCCAGGAGTTGGACTAACAATTGATGACCTGAACCTTAGTGTGTCTCCCATTGACCTGAAGCCAAGGAAGTTTCTAAACTCAAGTAGGAGCAGAGTAGAAAATCAAGGCAGATTTCCAGCTGTGAACAAAAGGCGTAAGGACAAGAACGAGATACCCACTCGTGAACATGCATCAGGGAAATCAAGTCTGAGTGAAGCTGTCCGTTCTAAACAAACCAAGAATTACATGTATGTGGACCAAAGTTCAAGCAGAACACAACATAGAAACACTGAAAGTGCTCAACAGAGAACCAAGACCAAAAGCAATGTAAGTGTTACTTGTGCAGTGTGTACATGTATATGCATTGTAAGAACTAACTTATGCTGTAAAAAAATCCTTCTAATTTGATTGCTTTAGATTTTGTCAAACTGTTCATTTGTTGACTTGCATTTGAAAGCCATGTTTTCATGTATGTACATGTATCTTCCACAAAATAAGTTCTCAGAAAACTTCATATTAAAATACAATGTCTTTATTCATTCTTAAACTTTGCATACATGAATATGTGCTGGTTTATGTAAATGTACGTACACGTGTATAACAGGTTTTAAACGTTTTCTTTTCAGGATGTGCATGTACTGTTCATGTACATGAATGTGTACATTTTTCAATGTGCTTTCCTATGAATACATATTTGTATTTTCAATTGCAGCTTCAACATTTGGCTAGAGTCCCTAAACCTCTGAAGTCTGAGGGTGTTCCTAAGAAAAGGCATACAATGACAGCTTCAACAGCACCAGAAAGGTAAAGTTGACGGTTAAAATCTGCAGTATAATTTTGACCTTTTTCCACAAGGCTGTGAGCACCTCCACTGATGTCAGTCCACTGCTAATGACTTTAGTGGTATTGTGAATTACTGCTGTTCAAGAAACAGGGTTCCCAGAGTCATGGACAATCCTGGAAAAGTTAAGGAAAGTCATGGAAATTTAGGGTGCCTGGGAATTCACAGGAAACAAAGTCCTGAAAACATCTTAGAAATTAAGGTGATGGAAGGGTTTTATTTATAATGAGCTGCTTTCGTGAGACGAAGGATTAATGATGAATTTATAGGCTGTTATTGTTAGTCTTCACCTCAGTATCAATGGCATTCTTTCAATTCATAACATACATGTACTTGTATATACATATATCAAACATTATTTTTCCGCAAAAGGCATTAAGTGTCATGGAAATGGGTCATTCTATAAATTTGGGGTCCAATTATTTTCAATGTCCCTGTTACATTTGACATATCATTTGTAAGTTTACAACACATTCTCTAATTTCCAAGAGTAAGGAATTATTGCAATTAACCTGCCGAACAAATAAAAATACTGGTTGTTTGAAATCAGTTCCTGTGATATTTCCATGTCAAATTACACAGGTCATTTGCAACAGGGACACAAAAATGTCATACTTTTGGACCTTAAATACATTGTATATATAGAATGACCCAAATTGTCATATTTTAGGATAGATCATCCCGGAAAAGTCATGGAATTTGATTTTCAGATTTCTGTTGTAACTTTGAAGAATATCTTAAATTGTAGTATACGTACAAACACGTAGCTTATCAAAGAAAATGGAATCAAAGTCAGATAACCCTTGCTCTACTAGACCAGCATAAAACACTCTGCCCTCAGGAAATTCTGTCCGAAATATTCTATGCTCAGACCTGCAGTGATACCATTACATCTGCTGTATTATAACAGCATAGAGGTGCAACGTGGACGGCGCTGTGGTGGCTCCAGGCAATTTATACCAAGAGAACATCAGTAGCAATCCTCAGTTTAGTCGAGTGCTCTTTGCTCCCAACTGATGCTCCCCTCATGATTGAGTCTTTATCAGCGATCCACTTAGCACCTTCCCGCTTCACGCCGCTTTGGAAGATGTTGTCTGGTTCAGGGTGAAAGACTGCCTTCTGGGAGCAAGGGCTGAAGACAATTGATTTGAAGTGGTCATTTTTTTAAATCTTGTTTCCAGCCCCTTGACCTTATCAAGCAGCACCAGCCCACGCCGAACCTTCTCCATTCTCTGGGCTTTCAAGATATTGGACATCCTTCACAGCGCACCGCCAGATATGCAGGAAGAACTTGTCACCAAGGTACCGCTAGTAATTTTTTTTTAAGCAGATACGCCCGTACTAATGATACAGGAACAAAGTGCATTGGTAAATTACACTTCTCAAAAAAAAGCTAAGGACCGCTTCTTATTTTGTGTCTTTTTTATATAAGATATTTTACTGCTGATTGATGTCTTGAAACAATTTTATTTTTTTTATTCCAATGAGAATACCATCTAGACAAAATGAAAGAACTAGACTAGGGAAAAAAAATAACAAGTTGAGAAAAAAGTGGTTCTCGACCTTTTTTGAGTAGTGTACCGGTATGTAAACTGCCTGTACTTGTGTCCACCAGAGTAAGCCATTATGTCTGCCGTCAGAGTACATTGTATTCCATTAACATACACGTGCAGTACTTGGGGGAGACACCTTGTGGCAAAATATCCCGCCTGAAGACACATTGGAATCCCACTTGCTGGGCTTGCAGAATCTGTATAATGATATGGAGACTTTCCATGCGGCCCAAGTCCCAGTACATGTACAATGTACGTCCATGTGTGTGTGCTTAATGCCATGTAATTTTTTTCTAGTATTATGAAAACTTGTTACATCCTGCTACTCTTTGAATGAGCACACATGGGGCAGGCTAGCATCTACATGTACGTTAATAGCACGTGTACGAAAGATTGCATGAACTTGCAAGTGCATTCACTTCTGCAGAAATACATGCAGAAGGTACATATAGATAGCCCCCTCACTAGCTCATACACAGAGCCAATACTATTTCCTGTTTGGCTTGTTTGTTCAGCTATACTGGTTCCGACGATGGCACAGGAATGTTCGTCTGATCAGGGTACAAAAGGAAGAAAGAAAGGAGCAATGGAATAGGTCAGTAGAAAAAATCTGTTCATATATTGGCATCCTAAATTTGTATGGTAAGTCTTTAGGTTTATCCATGAAGTTGAAAATGAATTATTCATATCATAGTATCTGTGTTCTGCACAGTATCTACCGTACATGTAACAGTACATGTATCTTCCATTCAAAAGAACATTGTATTATTATTGTCCCTGCTCATCAGCCTTACAACTGAAGAGTCCTGAAACCTTCTCATCTCCCTCATGAGCATAAAGCCTGAAGGTGCCATTTTAGTCCCAAATTGGTGAACACGGTAACCGTCTTTGCCTTCACATGTGCTGATTTAGTCCTGGGTGAAGAGAGAACGTTTGGCAGTAAAGTGACTTGCCCAAGGACACAACATGCTACCTGCTGCTGGGATTCGAACCCACTACCATATGATCAGGAGCTACAAACCCTAACCACGGGGCCACATGTCCCCACTTTCATTGAAACTGATACTGTTTCCAAGATGTACAGTGTTGCTTTATATCCTGTATATGTTGTCTTCAGAGCTGTGTCACACTGCCGTCACCGGCTGTTGGCGAGATGCGTCCGTACCTGGAGGCTGGCTCCACTTAGCCACAAGAGGGCAGCAGACCACCTCCTGGCAGTCCACCTGCTGCGGAAGGGAGTGCATGGGCTTCGGTGGGCCGTATCGCAGAGCAGACAGGAGATAGAGGGCGCTGTTGAAAGATATGAAAAGAGGGTGAAGTGTCGTCACTTTGCCGTTGTGAGTACAGGATGGATTGAATCCCTCTTCCAAAATGCATAATTTTAAGTGGAAGAGGAGAGGATGAGGAATCAG
The DNA here is from genome assembly GCF_054643075.1 of Acanthaster planci. NCBI lineage: Eukaryota > Metazoa > Echinodermata > Asteroidea > Valvatida > Acanthasteridae > Acanthaster > Acanthaster planci. Next base: position 3,193,802 of record NC_141792.1, on the reverse strand, counting down.
TTCATTTAGCATTGTGTTGTCATAACGCTGCAAAAAAGGAACGATTAGAAATGTGCACAGTACCTGTATGTGTCACGGGAGTACTTTTAGATTTTTAGATAGACAAAGTTTGGTTAAAAATGAAAACTGAACAGTGGCCATGTCACTCAGTTTATACTTTTGTCATGTCACTCTTTTCCGTTCTCAAATGCAGTGGCGTGACCTGTGTCAGGTACGCACTGAGCGTGCCCAGTTACTGGAGAAGCTTGCGGCCAAACGCTCCATCACGGTGATTTTTCAGACGTGGAAGGAGCGATACAACTTTGCACAGAAGGATGGCATTGCAAGGCTTCACTACAAGTAAGGCCAGGTTTCAAAGCATGGAGACCAAGATCAAATCGTGTAGAAGTGCAGACTTTAAGTATTGGTATAGAGGATTTTCAATCATGTCACTTTTGAGGGTTGGCGTTCAATTTACACAGATGTGTTTGGAAACGTGCACCTTTGAAGTCTCGCAGCAATTTGCTGTATGGTACATGAAATTGTCAATTAAAATCTGTTTATTCAATAATGCACACGCTGCCGCGGACTTGGAATGCTTCCAGAACTGCCTTTGCCCATCAAGTGACGCCATGTGAAAAAACCTCTATGACTGCAACAAAGCAGGCTTTTCATCCCAGACCTCAGTTTGTGCGCTCTTGTGGAAAGAATATTATTTAGGGGTGTAAAGGTAAAATTGTCTACTGGATTAAGTGTCAAAAGGCTTTAAATGTTTTTCAAAAGTTCCAACGGGGTTTTGATGCATTTGAATGATCTCCCATTCTCTGGGGGTATTAGACATACGGCAGGCAGGACAGTAATGTGCCTTGCTTGGGGACAAGGAGAACATTTGAATAGGTCAGTCTCTCAGCCTATAGATTGCGGTGAAATTCTTGAATTTTTTTTTAAAGATGACTGACAGCCGTTCTTATTTTGATCAGGCTGAATCAACCTTCAGTTGCCAGTTACCTGTAGTTTATCATGTTTATAGGCTTGCTACATGCACATTTCAAAGACTGCAGAGGTAATAAACCATTCGTTCTGCAGACCGTTGCAAACTTAAATTGTTTTGTTTTATTTCTCGCAGGATTTTTCGTCTTCACTCAAGGCTTTGTTCAGCTGATTGACAAACTCTGAAAGGCTTCATGATTGCAACAAAGTTAAAGGTTTGTTGGACATTTTTTACTCATTTGCAGGGTCAGTCTCCTCACGCGGGGTCTCCAGCGCTGGAAACTGTTTACAAGCCAGTCTAAGGTCAGAGGCTACCGTGATGAGATGAGCCGGGTGCACCATGAGGAGATGACAGTCAGGAAGGCGTGGTGCACCATTAAGGCGGTATATGCACAAACACAGAAGGCGCACAGTCACTACAGGTGAGTAATAAGGAATAGGAATCAAGTAACACAAAGCTTTTTATGCAAAGTTAAAACCTATTATTAATTTCTCAGTTCCTCACATGTACTTACGTACAAGTACGTGTATTAAATAACTGACAGTATTGAGGGTTTGCATGGCTGCCATCTTGCAGGTCAGTGCTTTTGTTCCATAGAGTCTGCATAAAGGAGGTTTTTCTTTGGAACAAAAGAACTGCCGTGGAAGATGGCTACATGAACCATGTAAAGCCTCTATAGACTTGGTATTAGCTATGGTACATGTATAGTCACCCCTGCCATTTTCCTCTTGTTAAATAATACTCTCCCAGTCACAAGCTTCTGTCTGCTGTACTGTGTACCTGGGTAAGAGGCAGCCAGCTGGCCAAGGCTGAGCGACACCACCAGCACAGCCAGGCCTTGGAGCTGAGGCGGTGCGGACTGGTGAGGGTGCACTTCAAGCGTTGGAAGGAGGAGTTGTTTGTAATGCAGCTGCGGAAGAGGCTGGATACAGTGCGAAAAAGGTACAGAGAGGTGTGGAAACGCTATCACTGGTCTTGATTTCATGGACCATGTGTTACCAGACTCACTTCACTTCAAATACTACAAAACTCTGCTGCTAGAATGATTACTGAGACAAGATAATTTGAATCTATTTCCCTGTCTTACATCAGCTGCATTATTCCCTGGATAACTTTTAAAGTATTGGTGTTGACTTGGTGCATTCATGAAATTGCCCCGGTTTATCTCCATGAATTAATTTGCAGATACATGTATCATTCTTTAATTAAGAATTAATTAATTTGCTCTTGTAACAAAGATCTTCTCACTCCATACCCATTTCTCGCCAAATTGCATGGCCAACATGCTTCAAGTTCTGTAACTTTGTATGAGTGACGCATTAACCCTCATGGAGAGAAGGGGGCCAGGTCCCCATGAACTCTATTTGTTTATTCTTGACATACATGTAAAGACACTCCTTATCCCTACAAATAAATTTGAACTCCCATCGGACATATGGTTTTGTTGTTAGGGTCATTGGAAGTTTTCATGGTTACATGCGTGCCAGCCTTCCCGCCAGTGGATTCTCCTTCCCCGGCTCGTTTAGGGTTAAGGTAATATATACCGGTTTGTACAGAGCAAGAAAGTGTTTAAATTGACCCCTATATCATTTGATCAGGTATGTCTGGGACCTGTGGACCCTTCGTCTGCAGCGGCAACAGCTCTACCGTCAGATCATGGAGTCACAGGCTCGCAAGGTTGCCAAGCAGCGCATCTTCACCAGGTGGATGCAAGTTGCCAGGCGACAGAAGGAAGCGGCAGAAAGAGCCGCAGCCATGCTGAGGAGGACATATCTCCAGATGGTGTTTGGAAACTGGAGGAGCTACGTGAACAAGGCTCAAAAACTGAGGTAGGTCAGACTTTTTCAAGATATGCTTTGCGTCGGGGACATGTTTGGTCCAATTTGCAGCGGTACGCAGGGACAGCCACGTTAGCCATTTTGTTAATTTGTTACTATATAGGCAGTAGGCCTACATGTACATGTACTTGTATGCACTGATGTCAGTCTTTGTTTGCACATGCACTTTCCTAAGGAGCCAGTGGGGGCCCAAGGTCCACTGAGCACCAGAGGAAGGCGCACATGTAAACAGGGTGTGGCACCGTCAGTACAGAAACCTATTCTGCTTGTGGAGAGAGAGAGCAAAGTCTTCCTTTGCAGAAGTAACTTTGCTGTGTTGGTATCATAAAAGCGAAGTTGTTTTTCTGTCGAAAGTCAGAAGTGATCGTCTGCATGAAGTGTGGACCAGGCATTTGAACAGAAGTGGATGTTACTTATCTTCATGTAACAACAAGTGCATGCCTGCATTACTATTCTCACGGTTGTTGGAACTCAAATTCAAATGAGATTTTCCTAGCTTTTTACTTTCAGAAATATTTTTTCATTGATACCTACATGTACATTATATGAATACAGCATTGTGCATTCCTTATTTGGACTAAGTTTGCTGTGGTCAGAGCTTTCCATGTTCTAAAACATTTTTCATTCTCAACAGTCTTCATTTCCATTTTGATCTTGTTTCCATGGGAACATTATAATCTTTCCACATTTGGAACTTGCCCTCATTTACTCCTATTGCAGCCAACTTTACCATTTAGGAATTTGTTTCAATCGGAATGGTCCAAGCTTCCCACTTCTGAAATATTTTCTGATTGACAACAGCACGTATGCTCATTTCCTTTTGTTGAAACTTCTTTACAAAGCCAATTCCCATCCCCAGGATTTGGATCCAAGATCCTCAGCTTTTTCTGACCCTCAAATATTATTTTTCAGTTACTGCCACGGTGCTTGTTTCACTTTAAACAAAAAGCAAGGGTCAGATTCACATTCATGTAGTCATATGTATAGCTACTCTGGAAAGAGCTTAAATGCATTGTTATTAAGGGAATAAATATATGCTTGGCCGGTCTGACATGTGTGTTTCAGACCGGCTCCGGAGACGGAACGCTGATAATTCCATTCATAAATACCTTTTTGATTAGAGGTGCAACAGAAGTCAATATACATGTATGACAGATTTCCAGCAACTTTATTCCAGAATTTTACTTTCATTTTGCTGAACACCCCCGTCCATTTTACAGAATATTCCATGTTCAAATTGCCCAACTGGCGCACGCATAGGAAACCATGAGCACACAGACTCTTGACCAATCAGAATCGTTTAAACTGTCTTGTATCCAGGCACCAGCGCGTGTTTTACACAGCAGGCATTATCACTTCTCAGCAGGCATTAAATGTTAATACACGGTCAAGTTGAACATTGTTGAATAGGGAGACTGTCTGAGGTATTTATGAATAGCTGCCGGTATTTAAAGCCCTTGAAATTCACATTAGTTTATTTTTACCATTGGTGCCACCCTTTGCTTGAAGTTTAATGGATCTCTCTTCATCCTTCATTCTCACCATCGTTAGGAGCACCCTGTCAGCCATCACCAGTGATGTTCACCTCAGGAGCAAGCAGCGCACGCTGCAGACATGGACCTCCAGACTGAGGGACTGTCTGGCTAGGCAGGCTGCACAGAGAGCCTGGTCCAAAAATTGTGTCCTCAGGGCGGTCAGCAAATGGAAGGAAAGGGTCCGGCGCAGACAAATGGAAGAGAGATTGGAGCAGTTCCGGCCCGTCCATGACGAACACATGAAAAGAGGTGAGATTTTTGAATATGTATACTGCAGTTTGCAAGAAATGTTCAGGGCACCATGCAGATCCTGCTCATCAGGAGGCACGGGTAGAAATAGTTGCGACAACTTCAGATTAGAAGCCATTTTGTTTCCACAGTTTGCATGCATGTGTATTATACCGTATATCATTTGTCCAAGTTTGATATGTCGTTTTCCTGTCACTTCAAAGCACTGTAATTCACAGCCCTTCTCTTATAAATAGTGCTGAATGAGAGCCCGGATGCTTAGTGCTTGCAGTTAAAATGTAGTTTTTATCTGCAACTGTACTCGTTTGACAGAAATCTGTTGTAGAGCACTCTCCATTGTGAAACCTGATTGTAAATTTGTGCTTGCTTGACATCAATATTTCCCTTGTATCAAAGATGTCTTTAGGAGGTGGGTGCGTGAATTCCGCCTGGCTCTCCAAGACCACCAGAGGGCGCTCTCAGCTCAGCACAAGCTCCTGCGGAACCAGCTGCTGCGGCTCTTGTTGTCATGGCAACTCCTAGTGAAAGAGTCGAAAACCATCGCTCCGCTATTGGAGAGGAGAGACCTGAAACAGCTGACAAGGTCTGTCTTTTCAACTCCGATACACCTCCTAACCATTTTGGCGTAATCGGAACAGCCCCGATTTTTACGCTTTCGGATTGTAAAAAAATGGAGCTTCCCTTTTTCCATAAGAAAGGAAGAAAATAAAAGAAATGATTAATCCTGGCAAAAGAGGGTGCCATTGCTGATTGGAGTTCACAATTTACAAAAAAAAGGTTACTATTAGCTACATGTACATGTACATGTATGTCGAAATGGCAGCTGTCAATGAAACGTGTGTGCATAAATATGAAAGTACATCTCTTTCAGAACTGCTTGTTTTACTATGACCTCGAAAACTAGATGTTCCAATTTGTGACTTGTCAATGTTGGTAGGTATATGCTTTTTCTGTCAGACAGATATTTTGTAGTCTGGACCCAAGCCTGGACTTCAATTATTGGTCCCCTAACATGTAACATGTGCATGGACGCATTGCCTTCCGGTGCAATGGAGACTTGCTTTGATCTCTGTATTACTTTCTGACCGGATAACATCAGATGGAGTGCTGGAAAGCACCAGGCGCCGTCTTTGCAGGCCCTAATTTGCTCACATGCAAAATAACGTCTCACCAATTGACTCAAGATCTTTGGTTGTAGTGAGCTGCTCCGTCAGGACTCTTACAGCGCTTTTATGTGGCCTCCGTTTATTTACATTCAAGCCAGGGGTATACCAAAGATACACTCTTTCTTGGACACAGCTTGAAAAAAACAAACTACTGTAATGGCAGCAATCTTGGAGGCCCAGAACATTGAGCCAGAGAGGCCTCATTTGTTTGTGCACGGCAATAACGAAACGTGTTTCCTGTCAGTATGTATAGATTGGTTGAGTAGAGGATGGAATCAAGAACTTGAACTGAATCAGGCTAGAGCAGTTTCAACCAAGAAATTCTAAGCATATCGGTACCTCTCTCTTGCATGTGCAAATCATGCGTGGGAAAGTTGAGTCATTGGTGCTGAAGTCCTGCTTTGAATTTTACTTAGAATTTCTCGGATGGACTCTCTGGAATTATCAAGATTTGATTTGGTTACTTTTTTATTGGTATTATCCTCTATGGTTGAGTGGTACTGGCGAGCATCTGTGTGCACATATAATCCAAATTCAGTCTTACACCAGGACTAATACATTTGTAAAATATGTAATGTCTTGTTTTTAATTCCTCTTTGTTTGATCTTTTCCTGCAACTCAAGTTCGTTTGACGCTTGGCAACAGGTAGTCTTTCGGAAGAGAACTTGCAAGAAATACCAGGCTCTGCAACTCAGTCGCTCTCTTGGCAGTGCTTTCAAGACGTGGAGGTAGGTTAATAAATTCCTTTGCCTAGTTGTGATGATTGCTGTTTTTCTCCAGCAGCGTGAGGCCGTGTCATCACTGTCATGCCACTTCTACAATTTCCCACCACCAATCAGCAGTGGGCAAATGTTTGTTTAGCAACCGTACATTGTACATTGTTAGGTTGACTCAATGTGGTTCCTTTTCTCATAACCAACTGTGAATTCGTTATCAAACGGCATTATGGTTCACCACTTGCGCCGTGGACGTTTATTGTTATCGTACAAGTTCATGTACGATAACACTGCATGTCTCACATACGCCCATATTTCTCTTATACCTTAGCCATTAAGAAAGATTTCAAGGCTTTCCTATTTATGACCATGTACATTGTAAATACTGTGCGTGGTATCAAAGTCCCTGTCTATTGCAGTGGTATTTGTATGTCAATTCACGTTGATCGGTGATTGAGAGTGCCCTATTGACACCGTGGGGGAGGGGATATGAAGACGCACTGTTATTCTTCAGAAGTTCCCATTGGTGCTACAGGCCCACTACACGGAGGGGCTTGTTAGCAGGCTGTGTGCGATGTTCCAACTTGGCTGAGAGCCATGGTTGCCCATCATGGCAAATATTACCCCTCTGAATTTTCACGGTATTCAGAAATGGATGACATTACAGGAAGAAATGCGGCCTAAATCTTGCATAAATGACCTCCAAGACTACGCACTTGTGGTGTGCCACTTTGTATAATGTAGTCGGGAAGTTGGGTGATATCTTTTCATGAACATAGTGACTATCCCCCTCGAGCAGAAGCACCCCGCCACCCCCTCATCGGTAGAAAACAGCCGCGTTGGTAGTGATGCGATGGTGACATGTGCATTTTCGTAGTCATTCCTGAACCAGTGCAGTTCAGTCCGACCAAAGGAGCCTCCGTTGCTAAGCTTAAAGCGCCCTTTCTTGGTCAAGCTCGAGGTGCATATTGACACTGTAATGCGATTTATCTGTGGAAGGTTTTGAATTCCCACATTCTGGGGAAGTGTTGCAGTGCCTTCATGGTATGCATCTCACATCGCATATGCCGACATCTCGTTAGATGCGTACAATGCGGAAAGTGGTGAAATGTGTGCCATACAATGTGAAAAACACCAAAAGCTTAAAAACAATTTGGAACTGCAATTCTCTGTAGGGAGCAAGTTGTGTCCAGGAAGGAGCTAGTCTCCATCCAGGAGTCGTTGATGGCCTCCAAGCTAACCAGGGCCTTCCTGGGCTGGAAAGCAGCTATCCAACGGCAAGTCAGCTTGAAGGCATTCCTGAGGCAGCGGCAAGAGGCAATGGTAAGACGGATCTTTGAAGGCTGGCGAAAGACAGCTGAGGAAGAGATGTTGCTGCTAGAAGTGGAACAAGGGGGCAAGGTAAGAAAATGAGACGGTAATCAAATAGTGGTTTCTGATACCAGCAAGCCCAGTGGGTTGTATGAATACATGTATGTGGGTCATTCCATGAGGTTGGGGCACAATTTGTGACGGTGTCCTTGTTACATGGGTAACTTTTACCATCTGTCATGACCTGTGGAGTAGGTCATTTACTCTGCAAAATAACACACACCTCTGTATTCAGCCTTGCAAGATGTATAGCAATGTCAATGTGGACTCCTTATGCAGGTAAATAGCTGTTCATTTTTTCACGGGACCTATGTAACAATGGACACCGTCACAAATTGTGCCCCAACCTCATGGAATGACCTATGTCTGTGGCATCAAACAGGAGGTACTGGGTCCCAAGCACAAGAAAAATGCATTTGAAACTGCATTACAAATAGCATCCACCCCCAAGACCGATGGTGGTTCAATTCCGAAGTGTGACATTTAGTGATGGTTGTCTGATTTTCACCGTCAGATGAGGGATGTTCTCCTGAAGACGCTCCTTTTCAAGAAGTGGTCCAAAAGTACCCGTCAGCAGAAAGTCATTGAGGCTAGTCTGGTGTCTGACCAAAGAATGAGAAGGCGTGCTAGAACAATCAGGGCAGCGTACAAGCAGTGGAAGAGGCAGTTCTTAGTCCAGATCATTGCCAGGTGCGTGATGTGACAATGAATTCAACTTGAAGCTTACTGCATGGTCATGAACCTACAGTGTACAGTAGTGTACAGCTTGCACATGCCTGTACAATGTGCAGCATGTACAGGAGGATTGCCATATTTGGCTGAGTCATTACATCATATACCTAGCGTGTTATGACCAATCACAGAGCCTCTTTTAGCAGAACTCTATGCTTTTACTGACTTCTTATTCGTCCTATCTTACCTTGAAACCGGTCAATCAAATTTGTTTTGCCTTGCATATTATCAAGCCAAAGCACTACAGTTTCTTGCCAACTTATAACGTTGCCTGTCTTGAGTTATCAACAATGAATTACTTACGGCTTTGGTCGAGGTAGGGTTTAGAATATGTAGAGTGATGTCTATTCCGTCCATGGTTTTGCACAGCCTATCCAGTCTGTTGCTAATAGACCACTCTGGTCTATATGTTTTGCTCCATGTACTGGAATGCCGAAGAATGACCCGTCCAAATGCGGTCACACTCCTGGATGTATTGTGGCTATCCATGAAGTAACAAACTTTGAAACATTGGAGAAATCTAAGAGAATTTAACTTTCAATTATTGAAATACTGGAAGTCGTCTCTCATCAGATGTCGACAGAACAGATGAGTGATATTCTGATATGTGTTGAACAAATACACTCACAAAATTATGCTTGATTTGTGTTGAGATTTAATTCAACTGAATGAAATTTTAATGGTTTCAATGAAAAACTTGAAAAAGCTACTTGTTTTTGTCAAGTTTGTACTATTGAATGATTGAACACCCAACTATACAAAAGAAAATTTTAACGAGAAATGAAGGATTGAAATGGGGACATGTGTCTTTGCAGGGATGCACAAGCTGACAAGGATGGAAGGTTATTGCACCGTGTCTTCCTGGCGTGGCACCAGGAAACCAGGTCCACTTACGAGCAGCTGACGGAGAGGTTTCAGCTGGCCTACGATGCTATGAGCTTGAGCTTCCCAAGCGATGGAGTCAGTCCAAAGTCGACCCTTGCCGCCCTGACCCTTGACCTGCCCCAGTCTCTCAGCAGTAGCAGTGGTGGGTCGCAGGGCCTGCCCGCTCACCTCTCGACGGCGGACAGCGGGTATGGGAACGGATTGGCGCCGCTGCAGCAAGAAGGCCATTCTTGTCAGGAGACACCGCGCTCCCAAGGGGGCATCCTCGACAAAGGCAGGAGCAGTGGTCAACAGGATGAGAACTTTCAACTGGAGACCGGGCGTGGCCAGGTACCACCTCCCCAGCTGAATCGGTATCGAGGGGCTTTGGGAGCTACCCGTGTCATTGTGTTATCTTCTGATGATGACTTGTACCCAGATGAGCTTCCTCAACAAGTTGGAAGTCCAAGATTTAGGGAGCAGCAACACCACTTGAAACCACGCCGTCTCCTTACACAACTAAGCTCTTCAAAATTTGACACCCAACCCAAGTCAGCCAGCGGTCTGCAGGCACCTGTCTCCGGCCATCCAATCTCCTTTCTGCGAAGGCGCGCCAGTCTGGATCAGAACATCCTTAGCAGGCCCCAAGCTGATCACAGACATCCAATGAACACAACGACATCCAGTGGTGCATGGGGCAGTGCTCGGAGTGCTAGCATGGACCAGGGTCTGCTGTCGTCGCCCGCTGTTATCAGACACCTGCGGAATGTCCACAGGAAATCGCAGACCGAAAATCCCATGCTGTTCTCCTGGGAAGAAGCACCAGCAGTGGGCTCCGATTCTGGCGTACATGATCCCCCGCTCTCAAAAAGTTCCAGCCAGACCACCTCTTCGCAACCTCAAAGACTTCAAACTCCCAAGAAACATAGAAGTGCACAACTCCAGTTAAGCACAAGTCCATCTTCACATGCTTTTCTACCACTACAAGGCTCACTGTCATCGCCATCTCATACCCCTGGTTCAGCGTCGCCACGATCCCCAGACCTCTCCAAGTCCCTCTCTCCTCTAAGTCCAAGAAGCCGCATGCATTTTGCCCTGCCCGAAGGGCAATCTCAGACCATCTCGGACAGTCGCCACTCGTCCATCTCAGAATCCAGTAGCACCGGACCGGGCAGTACCCACAGCAGCAGTTACTACATGCAGCTGGTTGGGTGTGACCAGAGCCAGTCTGGGACTGCGTCAGAGTACGCTCCCAGCGTGTTCTCAGACGGTGCACCTCCAGTCAGTCCAAGGCTGGACCAAAGGGTGAGTTCTCCCAATTCCTAGAACTTCTCTCAGTGATAGATCCCAATCAGATGAGTAAGAAATCACCTGCTACTTCAAAGTTACGGGTCCTTGAACAAATAATGTGCAAAACAGTCGTTAGGAATTCGGGATGTTATATTCACAAATGGTTGGTTGTAATGGCTGATCTTTTATACATGTTCATATCTCACATCAGAGAACTCAGTACATTCCTTTTCATTTACACATGGAATGCTGAAAGTGTATTTTTAACTCGATCCATGGAGCATAGTTATTGTGTAAATTCAGTGAGTAACACTTATACTTTCAAAGGAAAGGTGATCAACATCTTTTTACACATGTACTTGTAGTTCAGGGTTGGCAGTAGTGCCTGCTTTCTGGTTCAAAATAATTTTTCGAAAGTACTACAGGAAAGTTTAAACTTGCAAAAGGTGCTTCAGAGAGAAATGCCTCAAATACATTTTCTCCAAGCAATTTACATACAAAAGTTGACAGGGACTTTAAAAACTTTGGGAGAATCGGGACCACGATGGAAAGTTGGGTAAAAAAAGTACCTGCCGTCTGGCATTTTCTTAAACACTTCTACATGTATGTATGGTCTGTCCGCTGTGAGTCACCCAGACCAATTTTTAATCTCTGTCACAGACCTACCTGAGGTCCATCATCCTTCACTGGCGACTCTGGCCGGCCAGCGCGGCCTTCAACCAGTGGCTGGACTACGTTCGCTACCGTAAGAACCTGCGAGAGATATCCGAACAAGCTGACTGGGTGTTCCACCAGGTTAGACTCAGGCGCGCCCTTGCGACGTGGCAGAGAAGATGCTATGTGGAGAGGCTGGCCAGAAACCATTGGGTGAGTTCTGAGATCATCTGTCTGTTTGGTTCTCAAACTAGTTCCATTTGATAAAACTGCAGTTATATCTATAGAGTACTTGAACGATACGGGCGATTCACAAAAGGGCACTCCAAGAGTTTGCAACGTGTTGGCCAATCACCACACGTGAAACCATTGGGTGAGTTCTGAGATCATCTGTCTGTTTGGTTCTCAAACTAGTTCCATTTGATAAAACTGCAGTTATATCTATAGAGTACTTGAACGATACGGGCGATTCACAATAGGGCACTCCAAGAGTTTGCAACGTGTTGGCCAATCACCACACGCGAAATCTGTCGACCCATTCCAAACGTTTTTGTGAAATGCCTGTATTGTGCACAAGTGTGAAGTACTATTCACAACAGCTACCAAGACCTATCTAGGCACCTTGCTTTATCCAAATGGAGGTTGAAACCACGTATATTGTTGCCTCAGGTACCAATAGCATATTACTGACGTATTGTTTCCCTAAACATGGGGAAACATCATGTTGTTTCTTTCCTCTGTTGGCACGCCGCCTGTCTTTAGAATATCACCTCAAATTGAACAGAAAAGTGAGTATCGTTGTTCATAAGCTTGCGTTCATAAGCTTGTTCACCAATATAAAAAAATTAGCACGTTTTTTGGACAAGATATTTTTGCAGCGTGGAATAATAAAATGTAGTTTGAGGAAATTTGCAGCGTGAAAATGCCTCTTCGCAAAGACGGATGAAATTTAAAGATGGCAAGAAGAACTTGGTGAAAAAGGCAAGTGTATACTTTCATCAAGGGGGAATGTTCGACTGTTTTTCAGGAAATGAGGACCAAAGCAATCCACCTCATGACATGGATGCAGCACAGTCAAGACCACAAGAGGTGTAGCAGGCAGAAGGTTGCAGCAGACAGCATGGCCTGTGGGAAACTACTCGCATCAGCATTCCACTTCTGGAAGACAAAGGTATGGACACTTTCCTTGTTTCTTCATTCAGCAGAAAACGAGGTGATAACATCTTTTAATCTAAGTTGCTTGGAAGTAGTTCCTCGTCGGGATCCCATCAGAGCATCACTTCATGTCTTTGCATTGTCTATGCATTTACCAAGTTTAAGCATGATTGGATATTTAGTCCTCATGTACTGTGCGACTTCAAATTAATGTTGATGCAGTCTGAAGTTAGTTATTAGTTCACCTTTAATAGAAAATGCATGCAAAGTCGATGGAATTTGGGTGGAAGAACAAGACAAATGTCAATAAAAACGAGCTTTTTCTTCAAATTACTGGAAAAGCCAAGAAGCGTCTTAGCATGAAATTGATTTTGTAGCCACTGTTAACATTGTGAGATCATTTCTAAAGCGATGTCGTGTCTCGCCCTGCAGTACAAGAAACACAAGGCGGTCTTGAGCATCGTCCACAACTGGAAGGGCTATGTCCAGCAGATGGTGGACCTGGAGGACCGCACCAAGGACCTCCGACACCAGATACAGCGACAGACGGCGCGGGAGTGCTTTAGGTCGTGGAAACTACGGACCTGGCAGATACTGGAAGTGAAAGCACACCGCAATCGAGTGATCACAAAGAGGTGCGGGCCCAATGATACATTATGAAAGGATCCCATAAATTGAGGCTGAATGCCGTTTTCATTCCGTCAATTTTTTCCAGCTGCATTAGCCACTTCGCGCCGGGCCCATTTGTCTATGTTAATTCTGCTGGGCCGGGTGACTTTTCATTTTTTTCTGCTGTCAAAATTTTCTAAAAATTCATAACTTCTTTACTGGATGTTTGCACCCACATGAAGGACTGTCTAGTGGCTATTCTACTCTGACAGACAACATCTATTGATGCCCGAGTATTTCAGCCAGGCCAGCTGCCTTGTAGAAAGAGCCAAGACTGTGTGGTGTTATGTAATTTTCTTAGTTTCTGAAACTGGCTTAGTGCGCTGCTGACGTCTTTTTAATAGGGGCCAGATTAGCATGCAGCGGTATTGTATCGCTCATCACTGGAGCGCTTTTGTCCCCGGTGGTAATCCGCACTGAATGCCTTCGTCATCTTTCAACACAATGACAGATTTCCTCCGCTATTGACAACTGACAAAACGTTGGCAATTCTCCGCAGCTTTGTCTTTTGTTCCAAGTACAGTCCTTTTATTACAAGGCCCAGCTCTTTTTTCCGATTTCATGCTCCCGGCTTCGTGTATAAAGCCTTTGTGCCCGAAGCCAGGTACACCGGCACAAAGCGGTTAAAGATGGCAAAATGAGCTCTTTGTTTGGCTGCATCACTGAAGTTTCAATGCGTGATGAAAATTGACATTATTAGGGTTGAAACTATTGAGGGTTCCGGTTGACTTACATTGTGCAAGACTCTATGCAAAGCCTTTAAGTCAAAGTGGTTGCAGTGAGTTTCAAGTAGTTTCTAAGCTTAGATTTTATATTATTAAGACATACAATTCTGGATCTCTCTTAAATTGATGAATGCTGAGTAGGGCAAAGTTCATTTCTCGCACACAATGCAGCAAGAACGTCTTTGCGTTGTAGGCGGATTTGGACATGCTACCTATGCCAGGGTGTCTGGGCACATTAGGGCTTCTGCTGTTTAACGTCTTGTCATTCCTTCCACTACAGATGCCTTGTCGCCTGGGCAGTATGGAGCAGAGAAGCCACAGCCAGGAGAGAGAAGTTGCAGTCATTCCAGACCAGGAGAATTAAGCTGTTGGTAAGCAGTGGCGTAACTGGGCTACATTTGCAGAGGGGCACCCTGGGGGCCCTAATTTTCTGCAGGGGGCACTCAGTGGGTTCAGTCACAGTTGAAAACACTGACCACTGAAGACACTGATAGGCAGAATGTCACCCGATTGTTTTCCTCCTCGGGGGGGGTGGCATTGGACGGGGGCTTGTGCACCCCCAGTCTCCCCCTTACTTACACCACTACTGGTGAGACTTGATCAATTAAATAAGCATTTTGTGGTGTTGTGAACACCAAGAATTTCAAGGAGTTTTCTCTATGCTATCGACAATTCATAGAAAAAACAGGAAGAACTTTTTTCAGTTTCACACATCCTTTAAGCATCTACTTGAGTTGGCCAGAGACCTGTTCTCACATCATTGCCACACGTTGGGACAGAAAATGTGGTCAGAGCTTCATAGATACAGTGGTGTAGAATCGGGGGTTTAACCCCTTCACTCTGGGAACCCTGGACAGCCGTGGCTTTGTGTGAGGATTAGTGCATACCGCACATGCATTCTGTTCATCATACACCTGCGGTTTCAATGTGGGCCTGCTGCTGGACAAAGCTTTGCATACTGGGCATACCACAGCCCAGTTGTTGTGATCAAAAGAATTCCGGCGTTAAGGGGCTAAGGGTGATATTCAGTCTCTAATATTTTGTAAAGAGTGCCCTTTTCCGTCATAAGTGCCCTCCTCCAAACTGCCAGTAGCGCAACTTTTTACACCGTTCCTTTTACTAATGCCACACTTAACATCAGAATTGCACAACCATATGAAAAGCTCCACCTATGTTTCCATGCTTTCCACTTTGAACAGTGCCATAATTAAAATCAAGCCCTCCCTGTGAAAAATCTCAATTCTGTCTTTATTGGATTGTTCGTTGGTATTTACCAGTATTGGCACTTTAAAAAGCTGTAAATATGACTCTCGTTGAAAGTCTGAAAAACATTGAATTTGTAGGTGTTTCACTGCTGGCAATCTCATTTGACAAAACTCCAAGCTGCCCGGGGGTTCCACCACCGGGCTACCGCAGCCCGTCTTAGGAACATTGTCTGGACGTGGAGCACCTACGTTGCCAGCAAGCAGCAACTGGAGGCGACCGCTGCTCAGATGATCCACGGACGAGAGGAGAGAATGGTCGTGGAGGCTTGGAAGTCGTGGAAGAGGCAGGTGCGGCGACGGCAGCAGATGAAGCAGCTGTACCTCACCAACTTGGCCAGAAGGTATGTATGTGGCTCAGTGTCTTGTGAGTACCCTCATTTGGCCTCAGTGTTCCAGCCATTGTCTGTGTTTCTCTATTTACTCCCAGCCATTTCAAGCGTTCAACACGGTGACTGCCAACTACGAGATTATTTCGTAGTAATAGGTGTATTGCAATTTTGCTAGTACGATATGCCCACAGTAAAAAATGGGTTTTGAAGTTTTGTAAAAATGTACTGTCAGGTCTCTAAGCCTTAAGAGTAAACCCCTGGCTGATTGGAGAATTCTGGTTTTTTTGTTATGGTTGTGTTCAATTTCTCACTGATTGCTATTTTTCACTGCAAAAGTAATGTCAGAAATATGCAAAAATGGAAATATCATTTCACCAACAGATGTGCTTTATTTCATTCAGTATTTAGCAAAACGAAAGGCAGTACATGCACATTACTGTACAGTTGTTGAATGACCCTGTCAAGAATTTTGGTAGATGCAAAAGAGCAGTTGACCCTATGCCATAGCCAGCCATGAGTTCCCTCTGCAGTGGTGCATTTATTGTGACACACTCAGATATATATGTGTGCATGGGCACTTTGGTTTGCAATTAACATGTTAAAAGTAACCTGCCCATAATTGTTTCCTACTGTAGTTTAACTATTGTTACAATGTACATGTATGTCTGTGTTTTTCCTCAGGTGTGTTATGCTTACATGTATGCCCCAAAACGGGCTGCCTCCTGTTATATGGCATTTGAAAAACTGAATCAGTGTGCAGCTAAATTTGCCTGTTGTTCTTCATAAGAAAGTAGGAGTTTTTTAATCAGTGTTCCTTGGTTTTAATAACTCAGTTTTAATGTTCATGTATTGCACTGTGTTTTTTCTTTCGTAATGGTTACTTTTGTCGATGAATTTTGCTTTTTGTAATGATTTGTCGTGTAATTTTTTTCTTCAAATCCTGTGTGTTTTTTACTGTAATTTGGCCTCTGACCACAAGAGTGAGAAACAAAAACAGAACTATTTTTAATTATAAATATTACCTGGCTAAAATTAACAACAGCAATAGAGGTTGGGACGTTGAACCTTTTCCACCACATTGGAAGTGCAGAGATATGTGTTGGTTGGTTTGTTGGCTCAAACTATTTTTGTGACATCTTTGAAACCGGAAATTGAATGAGCCAGTTGGTTATTTATTCCAAGTGCCTTGTCAGCCAAGAACAAAACAAGTGTGTGAGTTGGTGCACAGCCAGGCTGATAGGGTAGTCCATGGGCATCCGCATCTCTATTTCCGAGTCAACCTCTGAGGAGCCACATTTTGGGCGCGCTCTGTTGGAATTCTGAACCGGCTCATTGTGCAAGGCTAAATCTTGTTTCCTCTTCAGACACCTGTTAGCCTGGCACATTCACGCGTCCCGCCAACAAACCCTGAACGTCGCCAGCGCAGTCGCCAAGGACAGGAGGAACACCAGCCTGTTGCAGAACTCGCTGCAGGCGTGGCGTCGAGCACGTTGCGCCAGTCAGCTGGCCTGCCAGATGCAGGCCAGGCTTGGAGATAAGCTGATCAGAAAGGCATTTTGGGATTGGAGGAAGTACACGAGGCATTGCCGCTGTGAGAAGTACGGTCAGATGAGGCTGCTGAAGTTGGTAAGGATTCTCTCTGGACTGGCTCCCTGAAACGACATTTAAAAACAGACACTTTTTGGGTATTTCAACTGATAACGTTGACGTGTCATTGCTCTTCACTTTTACCTTTTTGGTCTACGTCAAACCTAAAAAGCCCTGGTCGACAGAGTCCTTCAAAGCTTTTTAACCCTATAAGCTTACTCGTTATTTGTTTTCACGCAAGGACATCCTGAAATCCTTCAAAATCCAGCTTTGTGCATTAGAGCCAATAGCGCTGGCTGCCTTTAACCCTAAAAAAGGAATTTTTTGGTAATCGGTTGGGAAGGGATCACTTATGCTCTTTTTAAAATTAAATGAAATATTCTGCCTAGGTATTTTTGTTGCACTTGTCAATTTTTTGAATTAATATTGAAGTGGAAGCCTTTATTGATCGTTGAGGATTTTAAAAAAAAAAACATTTTAGGCCCTCCATAAGTGGCGGTCTCGCTGTGTGAAGCAAAAGTCTTCAAGACAGACTGTACTCAGGGTGGCCCATCACTGGAGGAAACAAGCACAGCGATCAAAAGACCTTGACCAGTCACTGGACTCCTACCTCGCCCGACGGGATGCCATGAAACGCAGGCAGGCATTGGAGGCCTGGATGTTGGCTTGGCAACAGCAGAGGCGTGCAGTGGCCCACCACAGTAGCGTAGCACTCGGAAGGTTAGAATTGGTTTGCAGAATTGGCATTGCAATACTGGGCTTTAATTGTCGCATAACATGCTTATTATTAAGTCTTATATGCTTTTATTAGCATTGTAAACTCTGCACAGGCTAAACCGCGGAGACAGAAAGGGCGCTCCCGTACTTGTTTGTGGGCATCCCCATGCTTAATCACTTCATGCCGGGCGACCCATTTTTGAGTACGTAATCTTTATATACAGAGCTGGGGAGGCCGGAACTGGGACGAAAGAGTTGGGCCACATAGCAAAAGACCGTGCTCAGCACAGAACACTGAGCTGCTGGGCATTACCGACATTTTTTGCTCTCAATAGATAATCCAGCCTTGTTTTGAAACAGTATACCATGGATTGAGGCATTTAGAGCGAGTGGATTACCACCGGGGACAAAAGCTCTCCACCACTGCAGCGATGAGCCACACAGCACCGCTGCACGCTAATCTGGCCCTTAATGAAAAGAGGTCAGCAGTGCACTCTGCCGGTTTCAGGAACAACAGAATCTTACGTAACACTGCACAATCTGGGCTCTTTTTCCAAGGCTGCAGGCCTGGCTGAAATATTCAAAAGCCAATGAAGGTTAACTGTCAGCTTTAGAGTAGTCCCAAAGAGTCCTTCATGTGGGTGTAAACGGCCATTAAATGAAATGATGAATTTTTGAAGAATTTTGAAAATGGAAAATCTTGAAAAGGACCTTACATCTTGTCTTGCTCAAGAAAAATCCTCCCGGCAGCAAGTGGTTAAGGTGCACACGCATATTATATGCATGTACATGTAAGTCACAATAGCCCTATTAGCCGGAGAGGCAAGCAACCTGTGATCTAATGTGATTCCACCCCAGCAATGACTTCTAGTTGTTGTCACAGATAGTCATGAGGAGTTTTTAGACAATAAGCCAAGAATTATACCAAGTGTGGGCCTCTAACTCTGGCAGAGTGTACAAAAAATTTGTCTTTTGCAGTGGATAGAAAAATTATATCGGCACTGATCTTTTTCAACGGTTGTAGGTGTCTGAGTGCCTGGTGCACGTTTGCTTCCAATCGGAGACAAAGGCAGACCGCACTCCAGCTCTGGCAAAACAACAAATGCAGGAAAATGGTAAGCTCCCTTCTCGTTGTGCCACAAATTCTTGTGTGACCTCATGGATATGAGCTGTTGGCTGTTGAAGAAAAGTGGTAGAGGGCGCCATTATGTGAACATTCACTAGTCTAGTGAGGGCACCTAGCAGGCTCATGCACACATCCAAGTTGAAACTGTAATACATATTACACAATATTAGCGGAACATTCTCTTAAGCATTTCCCACTGACATGATTTGACATTGACAAGTTTAGATAAGTAGGGTTTAGGTTTTAACAACCATAAACATGTACATGAGGCTTCTGCAAAGCCGTAAATACATGTACCTGTATATATCCAAATAGGTCACTTGAAAGACATTTTGTGGTAAATTTCTCAACATTAGGGAGACATCGGTCATTAGGGAGACATTTCAATGTCTCCCGAATGCTCCAACCACCAAAAGGAGGAAAATTTTTATAGTCCACATTTTGAGAGATGATAGATCAGGGTCTGAAAGAAAAACATACAAATTTTGGTTAAGATCGGATAAGGGAATATTGAATTATGGGACGGTAAAGTTCGAAAAACTTTGTGCAGGTTCCTATGGAAATGCCTCCCAAGTGACCCATTTTCGGTAAATATTATTTGCACAATTGTTTTCACCGATTGCTCGGGGTTGTGCAAAAATTGTGATTGACTGCTGGACCTTTTTTTTGTTGACTGTTTATAACAGTGAAAAAAATTAACAAACAGAAGAGCATGGATAGGGTTTCCACAGTCATTGAAAATCCTGCAAAATTCTGGCAAAAATTTGTACTCGAAAGTCACGGAAATTTGGAAAAAATGTGGGTTTCCTTGAACCCTGTTGTCAGAAGAAGAATTGTTCTAGAAAATTGACAGCAGTCAAGATCATGCAAGGGTTATTTTGGATGGTCTTCTTTTGGGATGACGGACTAACGATAAATTTGCAGGCTACATGTCAGTCTTCGTTGCTAGGAAAATTGCGCCCTCTCTTGTTCCAGCTCGGGGCTCATATTCGTCCTAACAACCTTTCTGTGCAAAGTGGTTTGTGTCGTGGAAAATGTCATATAGTTGTCTTGGAAAGTCTTGAAAAAGACAATGAAATATGGTTTTCAGATTTCTGTTGGATGAATCTTCAATGTTTAGCCACATTAGCTACAATTGAAAGCAAGTGCAGCAATCAACAATGCCAATGTATGAGTTCTTAATCACTGCACAACCGTAGAACAGTGCAGTTCTAGCTGCATTTTGAGGCAGCTACAAAGTCAAAATACTCACAAACACCTCATTGATAAACTGCAAACAAGTGTCGAGTGTCCTTCACCGGACCGACCTGAGCATGCGCTTACATTTTTAAGCACAAGGCCTTCTTAGCACTTTGTTGCTGATTCCTGGCAGCTGTCTGCATCCTTTGAGAAATGGAGGAAAAACCACCGGCGCTGCCTAGAACTGGAGACCAGAATGGCTGGATTCCACCAACAGAGGGCAGCAGAGCTGCTGGCTGCAGTGGTGCGAGCCTGGCATCATGTGACCATGGAAGGCGTGGCAGTGCGGCGACACAACAGGGCAATTCAGGCCAAGGTACATGTACCTTCATCATTAAACCCTGACTTCACATCTTTTTTTTTTACGTAGTGGCTTCACAAAAGGAGTCATCTGCAGTAAAATGCACCACCAAGTATTTGTTGTGGAGAACTTTTTCCAACCACATGTCGTCACTGTAAATTTTTTTTTTCATTACTCCGAACCGTAGGGCACTTTACCCTGATTTGAATTTGAATTCTCCACATTAAAGACACTATACCTCAGGATTTTTAAGCTTTTCCTTAGTTACATAAGAGATGCTTTGCCTCAATGCACTGTTCTCGATGGATAAGAAGGGCACAAAGGAACCAGTCCATTCCAGAGATGGCGGTCGCTATGCAAACACTTGCCCCGAATCACAAAGCATAGCAACAGTGTCATTAGTTTGGGGAATTTAAATTGTTCTGTATATGTGCAATCAGATAACTCAGTCTACCAGATTTTATTCAAATTTAACTCGCAAAAGGCTGAGGCTGCGTCCGAATCTGTCCTAGAGCTAGGTCTAGGACTTCGCTCCGTAGGAAATACGTTGAGACATCAAGACATTAGAACTAGCCGTAGCTCTGGAAGCCCGTTTCGGACACGGCCTTATTGTTTCTGCATGAGGCTTTGCTGATGTCGCATGTAAACAATGATGGGTGATAAATGGTGGAACAAGGTAAAACGGAAAGTGGACCGTGAAGTTATAAGAATATTCAGACAATACTGTGGCTCACTTTATCAGGAGTTGCTCATCATGCTGGTGTCTTCTTTGACATGTCACCGATCCATGAATTTTGTTGTCATCACTTCCAGGCCTGGCAGCATTGGCAAAAAGCGTTGAGCAATACCCAGGCTGCGATGCAGGTTGCTGAGACGAGGCAGACTCAAGTAAACCATGCCATCTTCCGAGCTCTTCGAGACTGGTGTCGAGGTGATCACATGCTGGCCGTCCATTGATGTAGAATTGTGTTCAGGCCCCTGCCAATTACAGTGCTATGAACTCTTTTGAGAAACTCAATAGTTCCATCACCACCCAGGGGCATAAATCCCAGGGGAGAAGGGGGTATATATCTCCCAATTTTAGTGTTAAGACCCACCCCGATGTGCAACTGCATCATAAAGAATCACCCCCACCACCACTCCCACCCCCACCCCCTCTTTTTGGATTTCAACCGTGGGGGAGGTTTAGGATTTGATTGTGTCCCAGCCGTCCCATGACCTCACTTGCCAAAGTGGATTTGTGCCACTGGTTGTCACTAACACAACAGTGTTATAGTGGTATGAAACTATTGACACTTGGTAGGTCTTGTTCCCTGACCCTTCTCCCATATACAGCCAGGAGAGCTCAGAAGGAGTTGCAGCATTTGGTAGCGGCCCGTCACAGGTTACACACCCTAAAAGCGATGTTTGCACAATGGAAGACTGAAGCATCGAAAAAATCAAGGGCCAAAGCACATGCTGATCAAGTCCTTCAAAGCAAGTATGTGCATTTCCAAATACTTATTTTAGTCACTGATTTATTTTCATTTGACATTTTCCATGTTTGCTCAGTGAGATTTTCCTTCCTTGTCTTTTGCACCATTATCCATGCCATCATGTCATCTCTAGTTGTTGTTCATTTTTGTTTTGTTTACTTCGGCTGAGTTTGAGTCAATAGATAAAAAAACAATGACAGGAACACAGATTTATTTGGTTTTGCTGTTGCAGTTTTCTGACTTTGGAGGGTACTTTGCCTGGAATTATAATGTACACACATGGTTTCGAGGGCTAGGACATATTGAGAGTGCAGTTCACTTGAACTGCTTTTGGGTGAAGATTACACACTGACTTGTGGCAATCGATAACAAAATGCCCCCCCAAAATAAACAGAATTGACTGGAGTCCTCCAAAAGTCTGTAACCATGTTGTTTTGGAAATTTTCTCATGTGCAGTTTCCAAGTTCTTTTGAACACAAATGGTAATGCACCAACCTGTCATGGTGAATAGAACTTCCAGGTTACAACAAAGATTTGAATTAATAATCGTGTCTTTCTGTTTTGAGCCCTGAGCTGGACCAAGAGAGGGCGCAATTTCCCCTGCAGTGCTAGCTCCTTTCGTAGGAACTACAATTTGCTGGTTCGCAAACGAGTATGAAATGCACGTGTTATTATTACGTTGCTACTAACAAAAGGAGCACTCCTGACCAACATGGTTCTTTGCTACCGATGAGTGGGTGTTTCTGACTAAGGGGGATAATGAACCAGTTCAGTATTCCAACAGTACATGCCCAAAAATGAAGCATATCCGATGTCATTTAGACGCACATACAAAGTTTGTCATACCAGCGCAGCCAAATGCAGACCCGCGCACTTGCTTTGTTGCCGAATGACCTGGCTTTTTTTTAATACCGAACTGGCTCATTCAAAGTGTTACTGGGTTCTTTCAGAGTGCTGCACAAATGGGCTGTTGTGGTTCAGCGAAACATCACCCTGCGAGTTTTATCACAGACCTCTCAGAGGGCATGCAGCAGGCTGAGGCAGAAGGCTGCCTTCTGGGTCTGGGCCAGCCAGCTGCGCCGAACCCAGCTCCTCCGTGACCGCCTGGAGGGTGCCCTCGAGAGGCGACACCAGGCCACACTGGGCCGGCATTTCATGGAGTGGAGGCAGACGGCCCTGGCCAGCCGTGCAGCCCGACACCGAGACAGTGTGCTGCTGAAGCAGGGATGGTCAGTCTGGAGACGCCGGGCGACAGAGAGAGTCCTGGAGAGGCAGTTCGAGGAGGACATGGGGGAACTGGCAGATGACCACTACAACAAACACATCAGGTATCATTGACTTCCCGTCAAAAACAGAGTCATTCGTGGCCAGGTGCCACAAAATGGGTGTTGACCCTGAAAAGAGCCGTCAAGGTCTCTACATTTTCTCCAGTATTGTTGCAAAGTGTCTCTACATCACACAAAGCCTTGAGGGATTGTTGTCTAATGATGTCACACAGTCATTTTGACACCAGTTTTATGAAAAAGAGACACTGTTTTTTGGTCAAATGTCCATTTTTGAGAAGTCAGATTGGCCAACAATATTGTCTCATTGAAATTGCAAGCCCATAAGGTACATAAATAAATAAGTTCCCCCTTTTCTTTGGCCCTCTTCAGCAAGATGGTGTTGAGCTCCTGGTTGACGGAGGCCAGGGTGGGCAGACTGAGGCGGAAACGCAGCCGCAGACTGGCAAAGAAGTACGCCCTCATCTGGAAGAACGGCTCCCGGATGGCCCACACCGCATCGGCCTTGGTAAGCCGCATCCCATCCCGTTCCATCCGCCGCTGTTGTAAATTCCAGCGTGGCGACCAGAAGCTCAGAATTCCATGATTAGTGAAGTTACATTTAAATTGGCTAAGGCACCTGTTTCACCAGACAACTTTTTTTTCCAGTATTAGCACAGACTGTATCCAAGATCATCTGCTCTTGTAGCTCTTTGGCAATGTCCCTAGGAAGTCAATTTCTCAGAGGTTACTTTCAGATGAAATGATTCTAAAGAGAGACATTGGGTAGTATTCATTTACCCTAGAGAGCGATAACAGAAACTGGTATCTTACAGTATACCATTGCTGTCTGCTGTGATGGGGTCCATGGTGTTTTGTACTGCCTAGAGCGTAAATGGCCCCCCCTTGGCTGAGCCTTAGCAAATACGAGTGTAAGGGCAAGAATTCAGAGAAATTTATTTTATAGGAGAAAGATGCATTTCAATAAAGTTGTCTTCGACAACAAAGTGTTTAATAGTTGAAGAAATTGAACTGAATAGAATAATCGGTACATGAAGGAAGGACCATCTTTTCGTTGACATCGTCAAAGAAATCTTGCAGTGTACCATTTTCTCACACCAACAGTCTCTCAGTCTTGCCTGAAGAGATGGCTGATTGGCCAGCACCTGCAGTCTGAGTGCTGTATCTTTGAAAAAGCACTCATCAGGTTTCTAAGCGCAACATTTATCGCCCAACTACCCGAAGTGTGATCTTAGAGCATGCCAGTACAATCCCATACAAAACCGTTGGATAACTCTGAGTGTGATTCTCTTTGTGAACAGGATGTGTATTCGTCCATGCGGAAAGTCTGGGTGGTCTGGAGACGACGCATGATCCAGAGCCTGATGTCCAAGACAATGCAGCAACACAGCGATCGACAGCTAAGGGAGCAGGTCAGTTGATCTACTTTGCTCAAAATACCATGTACCCAATTTCTAATTGCTTTCATAATTTTGTCTCCTTTACTTCAGCACTGAGCATGCCATTCAACTTTCAAACTCATATTCATTTTGTCCAAACTGTACTTGAAGCTCCCTTGTACTCATACTCCTGTGATTTTTCCATTACTCAGTGTTTTCTTGCCAAGACTTTCTCCAGTCCTTTTACTACTTTGCCACAACTCAAGTGCTCTTCTCCTACTCTAGTACTTACATGTATTTCTGCCCACACTCAAGAACTATTTCCAAAACTCTGTTACTTTGTCATGACTCAGGTACTATTTCTATCAATAATTTTCCCACCACTTGAATTCTTTGCGTGCTACTCTAGCACTTTTATGACTTCTCAAGTTTAGTACGTTTTCTTCTTTTGTTCTTTTCACTGGTCAAATTACTTTTTCGTTTACTCAGTTACTGTTCCCACTGGCTAAATACTATTTTATTCAGGCATACTAGCCGTACTCATTCTTGAGTGTCTTATCAAGGGATGAAACAATTCTTAACCACTACCAGCCGGGGACTCCGGGATCGGAGCCGTATGGTTTATATGTGTGGCCGGGGTCTCCGAACTCGGACAAAGGAAACAGGGCCCTGTAACAAAAGACCGTACTCCGAACAAAAGACCAGGCTGCTGGGCATGACCGGAATTTTTCGCTCTCAAAAGTGGTGATAATCCAGCATTATTTTGAAACCGTATACCAGGGTTTGGGGTATTTAGAGCAAGCGGATTACCACCGGGGACAAAAGCTCTCCACCACCGCAGCGATGAGCCACACAGCACCGCTGCATGCTAATCTGGCCCCTATTGAAAAGAGGTCAGCAGTGCACTGAGCCAGGTTCGTGAACAAAAGACAGCTGTGTGACACCGCACAATCTGGGCTCTGTTTACAAGGCTGCTGGCCTGGCTGAAATATTCGGGTGTCAATGAAGGTCACCTGTCAACTTAGAGTAGTGCCTGAAGATTACTCCGTTCGGCTATAAACGACTGTTAAATGGAATGATGAATTGTTGAAGGATTTTGAAAAAAGAAAAAATGATAGTCATGCCGGCCCAGCATCCTCAACGTTGAAAAATGCCCCGGTCCGAAGTGGTTAATCCAAACTTGTCATGTTTCTAGCTCCCAAAGGATTGTTTATGTTCTTTGTACTTTAGTACTTCAGCTTTCACTTCATGTGGTGTAGTACTTGTTGCTTGGTTCTCATCCTGTCATCCTTTGTTCTCATCATTTTCCCTATTTCAATCCTTCTCAAGGTCGTCTCTTTCTTTGTGACATACAACTTAACAATGCTTTCATCTATTAATTCAGTGACCTGTCAGGGGTATGGTATGTTAGCAGTTTTCATCCACCTGGGTTAAAGATGCGAGGTTTCTGTGGTACCCTCGCTATTTCTCATGGCGACATTGGCAGAGATTCCAGTAACAGCCGAACCCCTTGTCCGTCTTTCAGTCCTTCAGGGCGTGGCGTATGCAGGCCGCGCCTGCCAACAATGGCCTGCGACGGGACCTCCTGAATTGGCGACTGCACGCTGCCTTCCGGGTGTGGCGTGAGCGCACGCAGGGCGCCGACAACGACCAGTCCTGCAGTTCCAGTCTCAGCAACCACTCCTCCTCGGCTGGCTACACCAGCTCGTCGGGGGCCAGCGAGCTGGCGGGGATCTGGAACAATGCACAGAGAGGCAGAATGGTCGGTGGGGAGGGTGGGACAGCCCCACAGTGACTCCCTTTAGGAGGGACTCCTTTACCAGGGGAGGGACTCCCTTATCAGGGGAGGGACATTGTGTGCCTTTAGTCCATCGGCCGCATCCTAGGCAGCTATTAGGCTTCTCTAGGCCTGATTGCACAGAAAAGAGTACGGATGACTTCAACTAGACCCATCAAGAGAATGACAACAATGATACAGTTGCCAGCATAAACCTCAACTCTGGACAGATTATTAAAGCCGGAGATTCACAAAACTTTGAGAAAGTGTTACCTCAGTCTGATACAGCTGAAAATTATTTTTATTTGGTATTCATTTTATCCTTAATAAGTGTGTAATATTTGCTGTTATACTTCTTTTATGGTGTCTACTTTTTTTACCCAATATTTGTTCTTAAGCTACTGCAGTTGATAACCTCTAGATGTGGACATAGAGATTCCAGAAGGTAATCTCTTAAAGAGATTACCTTTTGTATGAAAAACCCTGATCTAAAGGTCTTATTAGTGTGCTGTTCAAGCATATTGTGAGAAATGAGTTTTTGTATTTGGCCTATGCTGAGAAGTGCAATAGTCTGGTTAGAGCAAAGACCTCTATGCAAATGTATCTGTAACAAAATACAGATTTTCGTACCCGCATTTCAAAGTAAACAGGGTTCCTGCGGCCTGGAAAAGTCATGGAAATTTGTTTTCGTTTTCCAGGCCTGGAAAAGTCATGGAAGTTTTTAAACAATGTGTGGGATTTCTATTATCAAAAATAAGTGCATAAATTGTGTGATTTTATTCGCAACTTAAAGGTCTAAATAGTCCAAGAAATTGCTTTATTGGGTCATGGATTTTCATAATTTGGTCATGGGAAAAGTCATGGAATTTAATTGTCCTTTAGGCGCAGGAACCCTGTGTAAACCTTCAGTTATTGTTATAAATCTCAGCTATAATGAACTCCTTCTATTTATACAAGTAGCATTTATGAACAATTCTGCTGTGGAATCGAAGACATCTGTGTATAATTACAATACTACAAAATCACAGTACTTCACTACCGGGTAACTACCGAAACGCCTTGGTGGGAAAAATAGTCTTGGAGTCGGAGTAAAACTTTAACCCCTCTATGCTTGAAACAAGCACAGTACAGGTTTTTTCGTCATACCCCTTCCCCTTTTTTATAATGCATCTGACTGAGAAAGTAAAGTATGTAGTTATGTCTGACAGAATTTTGGCCCAAGTGGATTCCTTTCAGACCTCCAAGCATTATACCTCCCAATCTGGTGTTCAGTCATACTTTTCTGTCACAAGCGTCGCTCTTTGTGGTTTAACTTGGAACACTGTAAGGATGTTTTCCTATCCCCCACCTCCACGCTGTTTGTACATGCATGTATATGGTTTATTTGTGGCCCCTTTTTTGAGTACTTTAAGTGTTCGCATCAACTTCAAAGTTTCCGTGTGTGGGGATCCTCGCTGCGACCCGCGGAAGAAGTTTGCCAAATAGTAAGGTCATAATAATCTGGCCAATTCCTATTTGGCTCATACTGAAACTAAGCACTTACATGTACATATAGAAACATCGTCCTGTTTATTTCATTGCATTTTAGTGACTTCTTTGTTGATAGATATGAACACCTGATCCCACTACCCACCACTGTTAAACACATGAGGCTTTCACTGAGAAATAACCCTGTTCGGAATAGGGCCGAAATGTTCATGTATCATGGTGTTTCAATAAAATAACACATTTGAACCTTTGAGTCTTTGATCGAAAGATTGTTAGGCCTATAAAGAAACCAAGCATGGGTAAGGGGCCCACACCCTACCGTTTTTGAAGTTGTGAAGTTTATTAGATTTTGCACAAATTCTGATAAAAACATTGTCACTGAGCGTCGTCATGTTGCCCCGACTTCATAGCAAATTTCTGGAAGCATCAGTACACGCAAATAGGGTCAGCCTTGAAGTATTCCGATCAACGGGATATGACGTGAGGTTTTTGATTGGAAATTGCGTCTGGTGTTGCTGCATATAAAAACGGAAATAGTTTATCGTGTTGGTGTGATGATTTCCGTTAGAAAAGTGAAATTCGGCTCCATTCGACGCCTAGCTATATAGGCCTACACTCCAGCGACATCGAAAAAAACGTGAGAAGGCTGAGTAGGACGACGGTGACCGTTGGAGATAAAGCTTTTTGGGTTGAGTCGGTAGGCAAGTGTGCCTGTAAAAGCGAATACTCTGCTCAGTTCGATTGTTGGCGACTACTTCAACTGCTGATGACATAGCTGTTTTGTAAGTTTTGATATGTGCGTAACTAGAAAACGTCCACGAAGCCTGGAAATTTGCATCAGAAACAGGATGGGCATGCTACCCCATGCACACTTGCCTGATTTGAATTGAAATAAATGTGCTTTAAACTCTGGGATGCAATTTTGAAATTTTCATTTCAAGAAATTTTGCAGGATTTATCGTGGTTCTAATGAATGAGGTGAATGTGAAGAGCTTTAGGCCCTATATGAAAACATAAACTTACAGAAAAGGGAAGACAGAGAAAGACAAAAAATAAGGAAACGAGATCTTATCTGTCTGTTTGCCAACAGAACAGAGGGCTTTTTCGCATTGATTTGCAATTTTGAACAGTTTGTGTATACTGGAAAAGTAAAAGCAAAAAATTAGTCAGTGAATATAATTTAAAACGAATTTTCAACAGAGAATGTTTTATCAGTGTAACTTTGGTTTATGCGATATATTGATGATGTTCATGTGACTGATCATATGATGATGTCATCTGCAAATCGTGTGAGTTTTTGACTAAAACATTTGCATTTATAGATACAATAGATAAAAGGTTTCAGCCGAATCTTACATGTAGTTTAGAAGATATAGTGATTTTAATAATAAGGGAATAAAAGTGTGGTGGAGCGTGTATACGATACACGCAAGGTTTCAAAGCAATTGGGACTCTGTTTAGGAAATATAATGCTTTAAAGAGCGCCCCTTCAATGTCACGTGCCTGTGACGTGATGAAATTGTCAACACATCATGCCAGTTTTCATCTCAAACACATCCCTTTGTGGATACATGCAAGGTTTCAACCCGATCGGACACTTAGTTAATGTAGCCGTTTTAAATCTGTGTACAAAAAGCTATGGGAAAAAAAATAAAGATTGAAAATTTCAAAATAATTCACATGATGACTTCATCTTGACGTCACTACTTTGGTAGAATATTTGCCTGATCATCTGTGCTTGGTGTAACTTTTAGACCGATTCAAGTCTGCTAGCGGAAGAAATTGCAACTTGAAATCTATGTACAAAGTCTATGGGGAAAATTAAAGATTTAAAAATGCAAAACAAATCATATGATGACGTCATGATAACGTCATCAATTTGGAAAATACTTTGCATGTGGGTCGTCATTGGGTGTAAGTTTGATAATGATTGAAGATTGCTAAGTGACCAAAATTGTGCCTTAAAAACGTGTACAAAGTGAATGGGCCGAAAAAAAATTGAAAAATCAATAAAAAAAATCACTTGATGTCGTCATCATGACGTCATGCTTCTATGCACATCTATGCATAGGGGTCCTTCATCGGTGTAAGTTTAATGACATTCGGAAGTTGTTTGGGCACTGAAGTGGTGGCCAGAAAAAAGTGCACAAATTAAATGGCCTTTTGGGGAGAAGAAGAAGAAAAAGAAAAAAAAATCAGAACAAAAAGAATGTCTTTTTCGCAGAGTTGCGAAAAAGCCAATAATCATTTTAGGCTTGCGGCCGAAGTTTGTTCTTGGAGGCAAGTCCATTTTTGGAGGGTCCTTTTTCAGATTCTGCACATTTTATGCAAGATTTGGTGTTGCCTGTGTTGCATGCCCTAACAATGCATGCGTGTTGGCCTATTTCATGCTCATGGCGGGAAAAAGAGAGCATCAGTTTAGGCCTATCATGCTGCATCCGAACACCAAGCTGGACTAAGAAAGGGCGCAATTTCCCCAGCAAACTGCACTTGGCTGGTTCACAAACGAACATGACATGTAGGCCTACGTTAAAGTGCATAGAATACTGTCACAGGTCTACATATATTGTTGAACTTTCCCCAAATTAATATATCAAGCTGTATTAAGGACATGGGTAAAAAAATCCCCATAAGCGAACTTGTACGTCCAACTTGAACCTACGACAGACGGAAGATTTTGCAAGGCTCGAGGTTTCCATGCTCTGAATTAGAATTGGGCCTGCATGCATTACAACTTTTCATTGTGCATCGTGGATTGTTGTCTGTCTTCTTGTCACCTCAACTGTTTTGTGTTAGTTTTTGTTTTAAACCTTACACGAAGCCCGTTTTTGCAATTAAAAGTTGCTTTTTTACAAGACTCTTTTGGTTTTGTTTTAGGTAATCATTTTATTAACATCGTGGTGGATCTCTGTCATTCCACTTGGCCTTTTCGGTAAATAGGACCAGAGCCGAAATAATCGTAAGGCATTATCAAAGAAATAAGACACCCTATTAGACAAACACAAAGTGCTCGAAACTAACTCTTTATTTCTACAAAGGGAAAAAAATCAACGTAAAAGGTATGCCAGAATTTATACTGTGCTGAAAGGCATTAATCACGAACAATCACAATATGCCATTTTTATAGTTGAGTACCCTAAATTCGCGCAAACAAATATTCGCGCATCCAACTTACTTGTGAAACTCTTTAACGAATTATGCACTGACGTTAATTTACTGTTGATGTTCGATCATCACTTCGACGTTTTTCTTTTTGTAGCTATGTGCGATTTAAAAGCTTTTCCAGGTAGAATCGGGAGGAAATATCAACAGAGCACAAAGCTTTACTTTACAGATTAAATGCAAAATGCAACCGGTTGAAATTGTCTAGAAAATGGCTAAATGATCGCTGGTCGTTCACGATCGATGTTGGACGTCCGATACGGGCACTAATGCCGACTTCCATCAACTCTTGCCAAATATTGAGGGCGTTAACAAAAATATGGACCCTGAAAAAATACTGTGCACCTTATATTGTGAGATTACCGTTGGCGACGACGGCCGCGGGTTCGCTGGAATTGTATTTTGTGACTTTTTCAGAAATACACCGAGAAAGAGAAGTGTTTTTCATAATATCCAGATAATTACTGATATTAATGCTAATTATGACGTATTTGAAAGATTAAAAAATCATGCCTCACGGTAACTTTTAATTAAATTGAAAAAAAAAAAATAAATCTAGGAAAATGAAAAAGAGAAAGTGATCGTAAGTCAAGCTATTGCGAATAAAAGGGTTTGTTCCCTCAAACTGCACTATTAAACCAAAGAAATGAATGCAAAAAATAATTTTTCATTCTAGAGTTGTTAATAACTGGCAGATTTTTCAGAAGAAGGGCATTACTGATACCCAATAAAATGACGTTTGCAACGTTCTTGCGCCAATTACGGTGACGTAGGTTTTACTACAGTCGATCCGACTCGTTTGCAGACGACAGTGTTCCTGTTGCTTCTTCATAAAATTATTCCACGTTGGGTTTTATTCAGACTTTGAACTACTGAAATTGAAGCCACAAAAAAATCGGTATATTCAAGAACAAATTTTAGTCAAAGCACGAAGTGCGCAAATTATGGTGACTCATGGATAACCAAAGTACTTTCCTCGTTAACGCATTTTTTTTCTGAAAAGTACAACGTGTCCCGGTAAAGGTGTGAGCACATGCTGTCATTTTGGACAGATGTCATCTGCGATTTTTAGCTTGCACCATTTCTCACAAGGGGTCATACTGGCTTCTAAAATCACAGAGATGCATCAATCGGTATTTTTTATTCACTGGAGACTCCTCATCATTCAACATTCAAAGAAACAACATTTAGACAAATAAGAATTTAGCCAAAATGTTGGATTCAAACAGTTTACGCAACAAATATGAAGATTATGAAGATAATTATAGGTAGTACATATTTTTAATGGAGAACAAACAGGCAATATATAAATAAGCAATGATAAAGTATCCAAGTTTGCCCTGTGGTGAATGATCTTTGTATAAAGAAGTTGTTACATCTGTGGAGAAGTTTCATGTTTTCTCATCAGAGAGGTAGCTGAGCTTTGCTAAATGTTGGAGGATGGGGAAAGGTGGGGGATGGCTTGCCTGGCCATGGAAATTTGAAAAGGGGGGCTGTACCGTGTGCACTTGGGATGATGTTCATGAGAAAGATGTACGTCTGTAATGCATATCAAATTCAGGCAGAATCTTACATCAGAATGGCATATTTATGGCTTTTAAAAATTGATTTCCCTCTTCAATAATATTTCAACTGGGGGATGATTCAGTAACCTACCCCCCCCCCCCCCACAAAAAGTGCAGGGGGATGTATGCCCCCATCTCCCGGGATTTACGCCCATGCTTCACATCAGTGCACGTTTTCAAATGAATAACTTCTAAAAAACTTTATCTTGCTGCTGGATTGGATTCTCATAATGTTTTCTTCGAGCCCAGGATGATACATTCCTCAGCTATCTGGGCCACGGACTGAAAACCCTCTTTCACTTCCTGCGGCGGAAAGTATATCTCTCATTGGAAAGCGATTATTGGCAGGAATGTATCTCGGTTGAGAAAGATTAATTCTGCTAGGATCGAAATGTCAGGCTCTCCATATTTTGAGGGATAAACAATCGGCAAGATTTGTGTCTTGCGAAATATCGGGTCAGTGTATTCCACGCGAGGAATTTTTATATTGCTAGCGCCAATAGTTGTTTGAATGCAGACCATTTTAGAGTAGACCGACTGAAAAATGCAACCTGCATTGGAGGCTTGGAGCACTAGATCCAAGAACAGTTGAGAAACAAAAAGATACGAAAAAAATTAATTAAAACTAATGCTAAGTTAAATTGAATGGACATAATAGTCCTCTTCTTTGCCATTGGTCAGTTTCATTTCCTGGTGAGGCTCAGGTCCGGAACTGTTGTTTTCTGCAATGAAAGATAGCCACGTACATGTACTTTCCAGTTAGGCTTACCATAAGTGAAAGTGTACCTTTAAGCTAGAGGACTGACATGGCAGCCATGCAGACACTGGTTTCTTGTGAAAACACCTTGAAAATGTTGGTTTGTTTTCATGCTCTCATTTTGTTGCTTTTTCAGGTTTGGAAGTATTGAAATGCAAAACAAGGCACTACACATGCCCACTCTCTCTGTTACTCTCCGCGAGCTAGCCGGTACATGTGTTACCTCACCTTTGCGAATCTACTTAGCGTCATCAGTTTGGCGCCTTTTTGCCAGAAGCTGTTCAAGTCGGGGGTTCAACTCAGTTTCATCCCTTTTGCTGTGGAAAGCTGTGGAAGTTGGAAGAATAATCATAATGTTTCACCGCAATAGGTACGCAAATGTTGATATGTTGATATATCACACATAAGGTTTTTGTTATCAATAATTACACCATAGATGTAAAACTTTCAAGTGTGTTTTGTCTATATTAGTGACGTGAATAAAATATGGCCAAAGTAGACACTCGGCAATGTAATCCCTTCAACGGTGTCAATACCTGAAGGCATATCCGACTTTTTTTTCTTGTTTAAAAAACTTGAATGCTTGTTGGTTAAATGGGAAAGTATTAACCTCCACAGTCCTGCAACTCGTCTTCGCCATTGCGACAATCCATGATGCGGTCACATGTAAACGCCTGTGGGATTTCGGTGCCGTCAGAACAGCGGAATGTTTCTAGATATAACAAAAAGAAATTTATAGTCAAGTCGAGTAAAGAACGACTGTTTTTTGTTCATCATCAGCTACACTATTAGACATATTTAATGTGCAAGACCCCATTTAGAAAAGCTTCAAATATTTATTTTTGTCAATACAGCTATGACGCCCAAGCTGGACCAAGAGAGGGCGCAATTTTCCTAGCAACGGAGGCTCCTTTTAGTGGGAAATCAAGATCAAATGGTTCACGAACGAATATGAAATGCACTTGTTACAGTCGCATCACTACAAGTGTGTTCCTTACCATAACAGTGGTGTTCATCTTCCCCACTGTAGCAGTTCGGGTACCCGTCGCATCTCTGGTAGTCAGGAATACACTGACCGGTGAAAGGGCACCGCCATTCATAAGAACTGCAGCTGTACGAAGGTTCTTCGGTATAGGACGGTCTCTCTGTGTAGTAACCTGGAGATTCATGAGATTTGAAGGGTAATCAAATGCAAACAAGCTAAGGAGGATATATTCTCACTTAGATTCTCTCTTATTCTCATTTTATACTTTCATTGTGGTTTCACAAGTACCTATCCAAGATTAGGGAGAATCCAACACTTGCAATTCACAATAGCGCACTCCAAGGGTTTGCAACGTGTGGCCAATCACAGTGTGCGAAATCTGTCGAGTCTTTCCAAATGCCCATTAGGTCAGCAGATTTTGCACTTTTCGATTGGCCAACGCGTTGCAAACTCTTGAAGGTGTGCTATTGTAAAACTCCCATATTGCATGTTGTATCCCGTGTATTCTGTCATGCTACGATGTAGCCCCATTCCTTCCAAAGGAGTGTTAAAATTCCCCAAAGTTAGCCTTTGACCATTTTGCCCCCACCATGTGTCTGTGTAAAGACGATCCCCTTATGTTAGTGAATTTGTTGAAGCTTCTTACCATTACAGTCGCTTTCATCTTCCCCGTAGTAGCAGTTTGAGTATCCGTCGCATCTTTGGTAGTCTGGAATGCAGTCACCGTTGTAAAAGCATCGCCATTCGTAGGGACTACAGCTGTAAGAGGGTTCTTCAGTGAAATAGGATGGGCCCTCTGTGTAGTAACCTACAGTTGAAAGCAGTTTTCAAGACAACAGGTACTTGGAGAAGTTTTACTTTAACTCATCACCTTTCCCAGAACTGCATTGCTTAGAACAATGAGATAGGCCTAGACTGTCAGTACTGAGAAATGGGTTTGTAATATACTGCTGAAAAACGAGGCTACAAGTGAAGTAAAACCCACTAATTCCATCTCATCTGCTGAAGGTTCTTACCGTAGCAATTGTACTCATCTTCTCCAAGGTAACAGTTGGAGTATCCGTCGCACCTTTGGTAGTCTGGAATGCACTGACCGTTGTAATAGCATTGCCATTCATATGAACGGCAGCCGTACGAAGGTTCCTCGGTATTGAAGGGTGGGCTTTCTGTGTGGTAACCTGAATTTCATGAAATTGCATTGTAACAGTATGTACAAGCAATCATAGGAGAGTTAGAAATTCACCCTTTACCCTTTTCGCGTCTAACACTATCATTTTGTTACACTAGGGAGAATTAAAGAACGCTCAGTTTCATCCTTTTAAGTTATTGTCTGCTAGAACTATTTCATATCCCTTCCAAGAGTGTGTAATAGCCACCCACCAACCCATTGAGCTTGTAGACTGTACACCCCCCAATTCCTGAAAAGGTTACACGAAGAAACTTTTGAACATCCCCCCAACAAAATATTCCTTATGTTTGTCTGGAGTTCATGTTGTAAAGTGTACACAGAGAGGGTCTCTAAGAATGCCTTTATTTGTCAACAACTTGGATTTATGTATAGCAAATCAGTTACTTAACTCATGCCGTAAGTCACTGGAATTGTATTTTTCCAAAAATTTGGGCCTCGACCATTGTAAGGCTTGGACTTGATTCGCGTTGTGATTTCTGATGACAGCTTCGAGTGCAGTTGTATTTGTTACCCATTGAGACACGAGCTGAATCAAGTGAGTGGCACAACGTTGTGTCTCCAAATGAATTTCAACCAAGTACATGGCTTGATCACACGTACTGCAACTATGCTGAAGGGTCTTGTGTTGTATCTGTTTGAGTTACTTACCATAACAGCCGTACTCATCTTCCCCGTAGTAGCAGTTGGAGTACCCGTCACATCTTTGGTAGTCTGGAATGCACTGACCATTGTAATAGCATCGCCATTCGTATGGACTGCAACCGTAAGAGGGTTCTTCGGTGTAGCACGGTGGACTGTCTGTGTTGTGCACTGTAGTGGGGGAAACTTGCATTTGTCAAAAACAGGGTGGGGGGGGTTGAAGTGTTGGGCACCTATTCTGCATTCTAAACAGTCATGATGGTATTTCCGCTTACCCTGGCTAGGTCGGTGTTACCCAAACGCCAACCTATTATAACTATAGCTATTTAAACTTAATCATGCTTACCCGGCGTAACAGCAGTATAATAACTTGTAATACCATGATATGACTTGTAATCTCATTATCGTCGTTTCACCGTATGGCCATAGGTCACGTGATCCGTAAGATGGTAGTTTATCTTATTAAAGTGATCTGAGAAGTGTGATATAAATTGACATAATCCATGAATTGTAATGTTTTATAAAGCCACTAATATCACATGAATTTAAATTGTCGTGAGAGAGATATCCCCGAAGGGCACTGCCACATTTAGCTGATGGGTAAATGATGTGCCACTGATAAGCAGCCGACGCACATCAATGAAAATGTCTGAGTCTTTGGATTGCAAGGCAAATTACTAGGTGCATATGAAAACGCTGGGCTGACGGTCCCAACTCACCGGGGGCTTCCCCGCAGGTAACTCCCGCATCTTCGTGATGTCCGCAATTGTGGCTAAACCAGCCTCTATGTTGACATTCAGCTATACTGGATTCGTTGCCTCGGCAGTTGACATCATCGAGAGCAATCAGACCAGAGCCTTGACCGAAGTGGGCGTTTCTCCAGGCATCGGTTGCAGGTGGTAAGCCAAGCATGCGACAGACGACGTTAGCGTCAGCAACGCCCCAATGATCGTCACAAACCGTTCCCCACTGACCTTGGTAATACACCTCAACGCGACCTTCCTTGGAGGAGCTACCACCCACAAGGCGAACTGAGACTAAACAAAAAGGCGAACAAACTGTGATTTCTCAAAACTAGTTGTTGGGCCCAATGGGTCCAATT
Source organism: Acanthaster planci (assembly GCF_054643075.1). NCBI lineage: Eukaryota > Metazoa > Echinodermata > Asteroidea > Valvatida > Acanthasteridae > Acanthaster > Acanthaster planci. The sequence goes on along the minus strand of NC_141792.1, from coordinate 3,156,503 downwards.
TCGGCAGCGTGAAATGCAAGAAGGGACGTGTTGTAGGACAATCACAAGACTAATTTCGGATGGTTTCCATTAACAAAGTTTGGCTTTCATTGTTGGAATGCACCCAGAAATGTAAACCAGTAGTTTCAGTTGATTCTCAACGAAGTACTTTCTAATAGCATCAGTTCTGTTGTCTCTCTCTATAGCCATGCGTGACCCAGGTATTTGTTTTCTGGTGTCAAAATGAGAATACAAAGTAGTGTTCGAACAAAGTATACAATTATGGCATATGTTCACTAACTACAGTGCAATTGCACAAAATATCATTTTCCTTGGTTAGAACCAGTGCTGTAGTCGAGGCCATCACATAGACCAGACACATGGCCAGGCGCAAGACCAGTCACAGTAACAGGGTGAACAGTGACAAATGAATGCTTTTGTTGCAGTTCATGTGAATAGCTTGCAATTTGAATTCTGGAGGTCTTGTGTTTGTCTTGTGGTCTTAAGTGGTCTCCGCTACAACTCTGCTTTAAACAACATGCAACGTATGTACAATTACCGTTACAATAACTTTCATCTTCCCCGTAGTAGCAGTTGGAGTATCCGTCACATCTTTGGTAGTCTGGGATACATTGACTGTTGTAATAGCATAACCATTCGTGTGGACTGCAGCCGTAAGAGGGTTCGCTGGTATGGTAGGATGGGCTATCTGTGTTGTAACCTGTTGCATTAATCAAAGTGCAGTGTAACGAAAATGTATCTAAAGTTCTATATCATTAATCCTCCAGAGCAAATTCTTACTTGAGATTTTCTGTTTCTAGACTCAGTAGTTTTTACTATTAAGCCATAACATAACTTGTTTATTGGTATGTCAACGTGATGAATATTGAAGATGTATTGTAGTATGTCTTCAAATCTACTTACCATAACAGTCGTATTCATCTTCCCCGTAGTAGCAGTTGGAGAACCCGTTGCATCGTTGGTAGTCTGGAATGCACTGACCGTTGTAATAGCATCGCCATTCGTATGGACTGCAGCCGTAAGAGGGTTCATTGGTGTGGTAGGATGGACTCTCTGTGTTGTAACCTGTTGCAGCAATCAAAGTGCAGCGTAGCGAAAATGTACCTAAAGTTCTATATCATTAATCCTTCAGAGCAAATTCTTACTTGAGATTTTCTGTTTCTAAACTCAGCGGTGGTTAGTATTAAGCCACAACATGTCTAGTTTACTCGTCAACGTGGTGAATATTGAAGCTGTATTGTGGTATCTCTCCACACCTGCTTACCATAACAGTTGTACTCATCTTCCCCGTAGTAGCAGTTGGAGATTCCGTCACATCTTTGGTAGTCTGGGATGCACTGACCGTTGTAATAGCATCGCCATTCGTATGGACTGCAGCCGTAAGAGGGTTCATTGGTGTGGTAGGATGGACTCTCTGTGTTGTAACCTGTTGCAGCAATCAAAGTGCAGTGTAACGAAAATGTACCTAAAGTTCTATATCATTAATCCTTCAGAGCAAATACTTGAAATTTTCTGTTTCTAAACTCAGTAGTTTTTACTATTAAGCCACAACATGTCATGTTTATTTGTATGTCAACGTGTTGTATGTAGAAGCTGTATTGTAGTATGTCTTCAAATCTACTTACCATAACAGTCGTATTCATCTTCCCCGTAGTAGCAGTTGGAGAACCCGTTGCATCGTTGGTAGTCTGGAATGCACTGACCGTTGTAATAGCATCGCCATTCGTATGGACTGCAGTCGTAAGAGGGTTCATTGGTGTGGTAGGATTGACTCTCTGTGTTGTAACCTGTTGCACGATTCAAAGTATGGTGTAACTGAATTTCATGTATGTACACGTATGAAATTGTATAAAATTCGGCCGTCAGAGAAAACTTCCCAGTTACAAATGTCATTTTTCTTGAATCAGGTATGATTTAGATTTCCCTATAAGGTGTCGTGTTACCTCCCATGGTTTGTGTAACTCTGTCCTTTGAAGCCAGTTACTGTTATTGCAATACTATGTCATTCATAGTAAATTACCTTTGTCTTGAAGGGAAATCTTTTCAGACGAAACCAAAGTAGTTGTTCCGAGTACAAACCCGACAGTGCCCCGAGATCTGATAAGAGTCTTTTCTTTTAGCCCTAACCATAGTAATGGTTAGGGAAAGTCCAGGTGTTTGTGTATATAAACACTCCTTTTTCAAGACAATTACCGTAACAGTCGTATTCATCTTCCCCGTAGTAGCAGTTGGAGAACCCGTTGCATCGTTGGTAGTCTGGGATGCACTGACCGTTGTAATAGCATCGCCATTCGTATGGACTGCAGCCATAAGAGGGTTCATTGGTGTGGTAGGATGGACTCTCTGTGTTGTAACCTGTTGCAGCAATCAAAGTGCAGCGTAGCGAAAATGTACCTAAAGTTCTATATCATTAATCCTTCAGAGCAAATTCTTACTTGAGATTTCCTGTTTCTAAACTCAGCAGTGGTTAGTATTAAGCCACAACATGTCTAGTTTACTCGTCAACGTGGTGAATATTGAAGCTGTATTGTGGTATCTCTCCACACCTACTTACCATAACAGTTGTACTCATCTTCCCCGTAGTAGCAGTTGGAGATTCCGTCACATCTTTGGTAGTCTGGGATGCACTGACCGTTGTAATAGCATCGCCATTCGTATGGACTGCAGCCGTAAGAGGGTTCATTGGTGTGGTAGGATGGACTCTCTGTGTTGTAACCTGTTCCAAGATTCAAAGTGTGGTGTAACTAAAATATGTGCACACGTGAAATTGTTTATAATTCGGCCGTCAATTTCATTTTTCTTAAGTTAGCTGTGGTTACGGTTAAATCATAAGGTGTCTTGTTACCTCCAATGTCATGTGTAACTCTATCTGTGGAAGCCAGTTACTGTTATTGCAATATTATGTCATTCTGTGTAAGTAAACTTTGTGTTGAAGCGAAGTCTTTTCGGACGAAACCAAAGCAGTTTTTCCGAGTGCAAACCCGACAGTGCCTAGAGTTCTGATAAGAGTCCTGTCTTTCAGCCCTAACCACGGTAATGAATTGGTTACACCCGGATATTTGTGTGTATTAAACGCTCCCTCGTTCCAGGCAATTACCATAACAGTCGTATTCATCTTCCCCGTAGTAGCAGTTGGAGTACCCGTTGCATCGTTGGTAGTCTGGAATGCATTGGCCGTTGTAATAGCATCGCCATTCGTATGGACTGCAGCCATAAGAAGGTTCATTGGTGTGATAGGGTGGACTCTCTGTGTTGTAACCTGTTGCACGATTCAAAGTATGGTGTAACTAAATTTCATGTATGTACACATATGAAATTGTATAAAATTCGGCCGTCAGAGAAAACTTCCCAGTTACAAATGTCATTTTTCTTGAATCAGGTATGATTTAGATTTCCCTATAAGTTGTCGTGTTACCTCCCATGGTTTGTGTAACTCTGTCTTTTGAAGCAAGTTACCGTTATTGCAATACTATGTCATTCATAGTAAATTACCTTTGTCTTGAAGGGAAATCTTTTCAGACGAAACCAAAGTAGTTGTTCCGAGTACAAACCCGACAGTGCCCCGAGATCTGATAAGAGTCTTTTCTTTTAGCCCTAACCATAGTAATGGTTAGGGAAAGTCCAGGTGTTTGTGTGTATAAACACTCCCTTTTTCAAGACAATTACCGTAACAGTCGTATTCATCTTCCCCGTAGTAGCAGTTGGAGAACCCGTTGCATCGTTGGTAGTCTGGGATGCACTGACCGTTGTAATAGCATCGCCATTCGTATGGACTGCAGCCATAAGAGGGTTCATTGGTGTGGTAGGATGGACTCTCTGTGTTGTAACCTGTTGCAGCAATCAAAGTGCAGCGTAGCGAAAATGTACCTAAAGTTCTATATCATTAATCCTTCAGAGCAAATTCTTACTTGAGATTTTCTTTCTGTTTCTAAACTCAGTAGTGGTTAGTATTAAGCCACAACATGTCTAGTTTACTCGTCAACGTGGTGAATATTGAAGCTGTATTGTAGTATCTCTCCACACCTACTTACCATAACAGTTGTACTCATCTTCCCCGTAGTAGCAGTTGGAGATTCCGTCACATCTTTGGTAGTCTGGGATGCACTGACCGTTGTAATAGCATCGCCATTCGTATGGACTGCAACCGTAAGAGGGTTCTTCGGTGTAGCACGGTGGACTGTCTGTGTTGTGCACTGTAGTTGGGGAAACTTGCATTTGTCAAAAACAGGGTGGGGGAGGGTTTGAAGTGTTTGGCACCTATTCTGCATTCTAAAAAGTCATGATGGTATTTCCACTTACCCTGGCTAGGTCGGTGTTACCCAAACGCCAACCTGTTATAACTATAGCTATTTAAACTTAATCATGCTTACCCGGCGTAACAGCAGTGTAATAACTTGGAATATCATTATAAGACTTATAATCTCATTATCGTCATTTCACCGTATGGCCATAGATCACGTGATCCGTAAGATGGTAGTTCATCTTATTAAAGTGATCTGAGAAGTGTGATATAAATTGACATAATCCATGAATTGTGATGGTTTATAAATCCTCTAATATCACATGAATTTAAATTGTCGTGAAAGAGATATTCCAGAAGGGCACTGCCACATTTAGCTGATGGGTAAATGATGTGCCACTGATAAGCAGCCGACGCACATCAATGCAAATGTCCGAGTCTCTGGATTGCAAGGCAAATTACGAGGCGTATATGAAACCACTGGGCTGACGGTCCCAACTCACCGGGGGCTTCCCCGCAGGTAACTCCCGCATCTTCGTGATGTCCGCAATTGTGGCTAAACCAGCCTCTATGTTGACATTCAGCTATACTGGATTCGTTGCCTCGGCAGTTGACATCATCGAGAGCAATCAGACCAGAGCCTTGACCGAAGTGGGCGTTTCTCCAGGCATCGGTTGCAGGTGGTAAGCCAAGCATGCGACAGACGACGTTAGCGTCAGCAACGCCCCAATGATCGTCACAAACCGTTCCCCACTGACCTTGGTAATACACCTCAACGCGACCTTCCTTGGAGGAGCTACCACCCACAAGGCGAACTGAGACTAAACAAAAAGGCGAACAAACTGTGATTTCTCAAAACTAGTTGTTGGGCCCAATGGGTCCAATTTCGGCAGCGTGAAATGCAAGAAGGGACGTGTTGTAGGACAATCACAAGACTAATTTCGGATGGTTTCCATTAACAAAGTTTGGCTTTCATTGTTGGAATGCACCCAGAAATGTAAACCAGTAGTTTCAGTTGATTCTCAACGAAGTACTTTCTAATAGCATCAGTTCTGTTGTCTCTCTCTATAGCCATGCGTGACCCAGGTATTTGTTTTCTGGTGTCAAAATGAGAATACAAAGTAGTGTTCGAACAAAGTATACAATTATGGCATATGTTCACTAACTACAGTGCAATTGCACAAAATATCATTTTCCTTGGTTAGAACCAGTGCTGTAGTCGAGGCCATCACATAGACCAGACACATGGCCAGGCGCAAGACCAGTCACAGTAACAGGGTGAACAGTGACAAATGAATGCTTTTGTTGCAGTTCATGTGAATAGCTTGCGATTTGAATTCTGGAGGTCTTGTGTTTGTCTTGTGATGGTCTTAAGTGGTCTCCGCTACAACTCTGCTTAAAACAACATGCAACGTATGTACAATTACCGTTACAATAACTTTCATCTTCCCCGTAGTAGCAGTTGGAGTATCCGTCACATCTTTGGTAGTCTGGGATACATTGACTGTTGTAATAGCATAACCATTCGTGTGGACTGCAGCCGTAAGAGGGTTCGCTGGTATGGTAGGATGGGCTATCTGTGTTGTAACCTGTTGCATTAATCAAAGTGCAGTGTAACGAAAATGTATCTAAAGTTCTATATCATTAATCCTCCAGAGCAAATTCTTACTTGAGATTTTCTGTTTCTAAACTCAGTAGTTTTTACTATTAAGCCATAACATAACTTGTTTATTGGTATGTCAACGTGATGAATATTGAAGATGTATTGTAGTGTGGCGAAACAGTCTGTGGACTGACGCAAGTTTAGTAATACATGTCTGGTTCCCTGACGCGCGGCGCATCCATTGGTGCGTAGTCAGTAATTTGGTAGTTAGTTCGTCTCCAGACGTCGTGGTAGAAGCATCGCAGTGCAGATAGAGCGAAACGCTAATTCAGCCTCACACACAGCTGGCGGGTTGTGCAGCGCGGTGTTCGGCGATCTGTCGAGGGCAGCGAACGGTGAGACCTCAGTATATTTGTTAGCAAGCTATCACTTATAATAAGTGGGATTGAGTGTCAGTTTGGTGGCTGTAGGTTGAGCAAGAGTGGTGTGAGACGTTTAGGCCTGTGTGGCTTGTGCAACAGTGTTCTCACTACGTGGGATTGGGTTGCTGGAAGCCTGTCGGCCTGGTCGCATGTGGTCACACTGAGGTTCACTCAGAGCTCCGTAACCTAAGCCGAAGCTTGCACGTCTTGGGGTTTGCTACGAGGTTACTCCTATGTTTATTGGGCTAGTGTGTGCAGTTGCATGACATTGTTACTGTTGATCATACTAGGTGCGACAGTGAGGGTTATTGTCGCTGTGGGTTACTTGTGGTAATACACGAGGGTTATTACACAGTCTTTATGCTTATGTTCCATGATCACTTGCATAAATTGATTGCTGTGTTGAGGTTTATTAGTCACAGACCTGGATGCACAGTTGAAGCTTATACATGTACTGTGAGGTTGACTTGGGTCAATAAAACAGTTGTTGTTGTTGCTCTCTAAGACACTATGTGTACTGAGGTTTATTGAGATTTACCTGACTTGGTAGATTGGTAGCCACGTTGATTGTCATTCCTTTAGGGTTGGTATATTTCCAACAAACGGACAGGCCTAGAGTCCTCCGTTCGTGACATAATCCCCCTTGTGTGTACATAGCCGCTCATGTGCATGTGAGGTTTATTAAATAGTTTTGTGGGATTGCCTCGCCCGCTGTTGGTGGGTACTTCGGTGTTTGTCGACCGGCGGGCGACGGCGACTGTCGCCGCCACAAATGGTGTCAGAAGTGGGATCCTTTAGGACTGCTTTTGACGTGGGGGGAACAACAACTTATGTTCTGGTTGTTGAGGTTTACCAATAACCCTCAGTGAGGTGTTGTGGTTTGTTGTTGTGCTATTGGTGTAGCACAGTACTGGTGTGAGGTTTATCACCAGTTACAATTTGAGACGTCACGATGAGTGACAGTTTCAAGGGTAGTGTTGGGGCTGCAGGTGAGGTTGACTCACAGGGCGTCAAGGCTGTCAGGTCCTTTGAGTCAGAGAATCAAATGCTGCAGTGGGAAGTCCAACAGTTGAAAGCTGAACTTCAGCAGAGTTTCCAAAGGGGAAAGGTTTCGAGCACGCCTGTTGAAAGGAGTCGTGCTCGACGTGAGGTTGATTCGGAGATAGAGTTCAGGTTGCCCGATGAAACTTCAGGATATGCCTCATTGGAGGTGGGTCAGTCTTCGAGACTGGGTGTGGCAACTGGTGATGCGCCTGGGAAGGGTTTAGATAAGCCTGTTAAGGCGCGCACTAGTGCCAGTACACCTCAGGAGAAATCTGGGGTCAGGTCAACAAGTGGTGATTTGGGACTAAGTCCAATCACAAACCCATTCCTAGGGGATGTTGACAGCGGTAGGCGTAAGCTGCACGCCGATTTGATGAGTTTTGTGACAAGTCCGCCAGCGAGGTGTACTGACAACCTCACAGAGCGTTGCAGTAACACCGGACAGGTTCCTTGGGCACTTAAGAAGGAACCGAGAGTGATTGGCGAGGTTGACTGTCAAGGCACGGGGATTGGGAATTCCCGTCGCCCGAACATTGTACCAGACAGGTATGATGGGAAGGTTGTTTGGAATGAGTATTTCAGGCATTTTGAATCATGTCGTGTGGTGAATGGCTGGAGTGACCAGCAGGCCGCACAGTATTTGTCTGCAAGCCTGCAAGGGAGTGCACTGAGGTTGATTGTCGATAGTGCACCGGTAGAGAAAGGGCACACGTACCGTGAGCTGGTGAAGCTACTTGAGCGGAGGTTTGGTCATTGTCGTCAGGCAGAGAACTTTCTGGTAGATCTGCGTCACCGTAGGCAGGGACCAAAGGAGACTCTTCGTGAGTTAGGTCAGGCTATTAGGGAATTGGCGGCGAAGGCCTATCCCGAGACACAGGAGGAGGCCAGGGATAGGCTTGCCAAGAATCATTTTGTGGATGCAGTGGAGAGTCAGACAGTCCGGGAGGGTATTCACCGTGCCCGCGCGAAAAGTCTAGACGAGGCTGTAAGGGCAGCGGTAGAAACCGAGAACTTTGAGAAAGTCGAGGAGCAGAGGAGGCAAGATCGCAAACCTACAAAGTTTGCTAGGGCTCTCGACCGTGGTTCAGAGGAGAGACTGGAAGAAATGGGACATGCCATTGAAAAACGGGTTTGTTCCATGGTTGAATCTCTGTTTTCAGAGTGGGCGAAACAGAAGCGTAGTGGAGACACTGAGGGCGATATTCCTCAGGAAAGAGTGCCTAAGGCTTCTAAAAAGGAGAAAGGCGAACCCAAGTGTTTCAATTGTGGTGAAACGGGTCATTTCCGGCGGGCCTGCAAGGAGCCCAGAAGGAAACAGGTTCCAAGCAGGGAAACGCCGTCCAGCCGACCGACGGGCCCGCGGGCAGGCTGGGAAGTTCACAGGGCCCACAAAGGGTGAAGGCTGTAGGGAATCCAAGGGTAGAATTGGAGACCCAGTAGCAGTTCCCTACCCCATGACTGGGGAGAAGGCAAAGTATGGTTTGTTTGTCGATGGGGTGATACGGAATACCGAGTGTAGGTTCCTCATAGACACAGGGTCGTCAGACACTGTTGTGAGTAGTTCGATGTATCACAGGATTCTGAGGGAACAGAGGCCAACTTTGCAAACCGAGAGTTTGAAAATTGAGCAGGTAGACGGCAGCCCGTTGGCAGCGGTGGGTGCTGCCTGGGTGGGGATACAGATTGGAAAATCTGTGGCTGCTGTGAAGGTGATTTTTGCTGACATGCCATATTCAGAAATTTTGGGTATGAATTTCCTGTTGTCTACGGGTGCAAGTTTGGATCTACAGACTCTGCAACTGAGGTTGAATGGTGAGCATATTCAGTGCACTACTAGTTCTGGTGAGCCGTTTGTGGGGAGGGTGGTTGTCACTGAGACGAAAGTGATTCCCTCTGGCCATGAGGCTGTAGTGCCAGGTGCCATTCGTAGGTTGTGTGAGGTTGTTCCGGGGCCAGTGCTCATTGAACCTGTAGAGGGTGGTGGTGAGTTGGCACAGCGAGGTTTAATTCTTGCGAGGTCGTTGGTTGAGAGTGATCAGGAGGTAATGCCGCTGCGAGTGCTTAACCCTAACAGGGAGAAGCGAGTTGTGCGGCAAGGTACCACTATAGGAATTGTCTCTCAGGTGGAGATTGACCAAGGTCAGAGCACCTCTTCTGGAGGAAGGGAGGCCGATCAGGAACTTCCGGAGTATCTTCAAGACTTGTTCGAAAGAAGTGTGAAGTTTCTGAGGGAGGAAGACCATCATATGGTAGAAAGATGCCTTTCTGATTATCAAGATGTGTTTTCTCGGGAAGATCGAGATATTGGTCGGACAGATGTTGTGAAGCACAGCATCAACACGAATGATGCAAAGCCAGTCAAAGAACGACTGAGGCGGTACCCGAAGGGGACCAAGAAGAGATCATGAGGCAGGTGAGAGACCTGGAGGGCAGAGGTTTGATTGAGCCATCGGACAGCCCGTGGGCTGCCAATGTTGTCTTGGTTAGGAAGAAGGATGGGGCGAAGAGGCTGTGTGTCGACTACAGGGGTTTGAATGCACGAACCATAAAAGATGCATACCCGGTCCCTCGCATAGATGAGACATTGGACGAGTTGGGCGGCTCTCGGTGATTTTCGACACTCGATTTGGCCTCCGGCTATTGGCAGGTTGCCATTGACGAGGACGCCAGCCAGAAGTCAAGCTTTGTTGTGCGCAACGGGTTGTATAGGTGGAAGTGTATGCCATTTGGCCTATGCAACGCCCCGGCGACTTTTGAGAGGCTAATGGACAAGGTGATGGCAGGTCTCCAATGGGAGATTCTCTTGATCTATCTTGATGATGTAATTGTCTTCGGGAAGACCGTGGAAGAAGAGATACGGCGTCTCAGGGTGGTGTTCCAGCGGCTGCGCAAAGCTGGACTTAAATTGAAGCCCAGTAAGTGCAGTCTGTTCCAGCGGTCTGTGAAGTACCTCGGCCATATTGTGTCTGCCGAAGGGGTGGCGACCGATCCTGAGAAGGTTTCAGCGGTGGCTGATTGGCCGGTTCCAAAATGTGTCAAGGAAGTAAGGAGCTTCATAGGGCTCGCTTCCTATTACCGGAAGTTCATTCAGGGGTTCGCGGAGATTGCATCTCCGTTGCATGAACTGACGAGTAAGTCACGTGAGTTCCTGTGGACGGATAAATGCCAACGTGCATTTGAAGAGTTGAAACAGCGACTGCAGTCGAGCCCGATTCTGGCTTATCCGTTGGCGATTGGTGACTACGTCTTGGATACAGATGCGAGTGGTGATGGGATAGGGACAGTGCTATCCCAGGTCCAAGATGGAGAGGAGAAAGTGGTGGCCTATGCCAGTCGCAAGTTCAGCAAGGCTTAGAGAAACTACTGTGTGACCAGGCGAGAATTATTGGCTGTAGTAGTTTATCTCAAACACTTCATACAGTATCTGTACGGCCGTAAGATTACAGTGAGGACGGATCATGCAGCTCTGAGGTGGTTGCTCAACTTCAAAGACCCAGAGGGCCAGCTTGCAAGGTGGCTACAAGTGGTGTCTGAGTATGATGTGACAGTTCAGCATAGGCCTGGTCGCAAACATGGCAATGCTGATTGCTTGTCCCGTAGGCAGTGCAAGCAGTGTGGACGTGGTGGAGACCCTGGTAAGGTGTCTGGAACTGTTGAGGCTTGGGAGGGTTCTGTTGACCCAAAAGAGTCCGTAACAGAAGTCTCAGAGGTCGTTGGGTCAGCAGTGAGAGGCATTCTTGCCAAGCCTGGTGTATCCCAGGAGGATGTAAGGAATGCCCAGATGGCAGATCCTTGCTTCAAGTGGCTGATCGAGTTGAAGGAAAGTGGAAGCGGTTGGCCAGATTGGGTTGAGGTCTCGCACACTTCCAAGACCCGCAAGACCCTGTGGTCTATGTGGGGTCAGTTGGAGGTGCACCACCGGTTATTGAGTCCAAGTTGGGAGTCCGACGATGGAAAGTCAATTCGTTGGCAGTTGGTACTACCAGAGGAGTACCGCAGGGATGTGGTCAATGAGTTGCATGGTGGTAGTGCTGGTGGTCATTTGGGGCTGAGGAAAACACTGGCCAAGGTGAAGTTGCGTTACTACTGGCCAGGAATGACTGCCGACGTGAGATCACACCTTCGCTGATGTGAATTGTGTCAGAGGCGAAAGTCGCCATCGAAAAGGAGAGTTGCTTCTTTACAGCAGTACCGGGTGGGTGCCCCTGTTGAAAGGGTGGCCCTGGACTTGCTGGGTCCACTGCCCCGGAGTGACAGTGGAAACGTCTGGGTTCTTGTTGTGGGTGACTATTGCTCCAAGTGGATGGAGGCATTCCCGCTTCCTGATGCAAAGGCGGAAACGGTTGCAGCAAAGTTCGTTTCTGAGTTTGTGTGTCGTTTTGGTGTCCCCCAGGAACTTCACTCAGACCAGGGGACAAATTTCGAGTCTGCAGTTTTTGCAGAGATGTGCCGACTTCTTGGGATTAGGAAGACTCGGACGACGGCATATAATCCGAAGTCCGACGGCATGGTTGAACGTTTTAATAAAACGTTGGTGAACATTGTCTCCATGTTGATCGAACCAAAGAGGAAGCAGAGGGATTGGGATGAATGCCTGCCCTTTGCAACCTTTGCATACCGTTGTAGTCCACAAGAATCTACTGGCGAGACGCCTAACATGATGATGTTAGGGCGGGAGGTGATGTTACCAGTTGACCTGATGGTAGAGTGTCCTGAAATTGAGGATGCTGTCGAGACTGATTTTGCTTTGGGGTTGCGACAAAGGTTGCAGGAGGCTCATAGCCGGGCCAGCGGGTGCCTCAAACAGAGTATCCGTCGGCAGAAGCGGAACTACGACCGCAAGGTTTCAGGAGGGGGCCTGGAAGAGGGGCCAGTTTGTCTGGTTGTTTGATCGTTCCAGGAAGAGGGGCGTGTCGCCCAAACTACAGCTCCGCTGGAGGGGGCCGTACTTAGTCGTAAAGAAGTTGTCAGAGGTCACCTACCGGATTCAGTTAAAGAGGGGAAGTAAACCCTTTGTTGTTCACGCAGATAGGTTAAAACTCTATTGTGGAGACAAGCCGCAGCCGTTGGTGTACCAGCCAGATACAGTGACAGAAAATTCAGGGGGTGATGCACCTGAGATTGCTGAAGTCCAATCCGCAGCAGGTGACAAAGAGGAACCTGGTGGTGAGGAATCAATGTTGATTCTGGAAACTAGCCAGGAGGAACCCGAGGTGACTGGTAGTGAGCCTCAGGTTGAAGTTAGGGAAGCTGAGGTCCCTATGAGGTATCCTAGGCGGGAGCATAGGCTCCCAGTGAGATATCGTTAGAACCAAATGTCGGTTGAATTGTTTATTCATTGTTTCTTTGTAATTTGTATTGTCTCGTTTCAGGGGATGGCCAGTGATGACGGTGGCCAGCGGTATCGCAGCGACCAGTGTGACCGCAGCTACACAAAGAAGCAGGCACTTTGGAGACATGTTAAATACGACCACGGGCCTGAGCTGTATTACCACTGCCCACATTGTGAGTGCTGGGAGAAACGGAGAGATAATTTCCGGCGGCATTTCCGGTTTTGCCACCCCTCCAAGATGGCAGACTGTGACAAGGTATCCCCAGCCGAGAATCACCCGGAGGGCGATGGTGATGAAAGACGTGCCTTGTTTCTTACACAGGCCAGAGCATTGGTAAGAAGGGTTCAGGAGAGGCAACAGTCTACCAGCGTGCCGGAGGCTCTTGGTAAGCCTCCAGAAGAGGTTGCAGGTGATCCACAGCCTGATCTACAGGGGTCTGCAACGTCACCGGTGGCTGCCGGTACGCCCGAGGAAGGCAGAGAGGAGTCACCACTAGCCCTGGATGAGCCGATCCTTTCCCTGTCGCCTACGCCCATTTCCCCCCTGGTTGCTCTTTCACCTGCCCACCCACCCCTGAGCGGTAAGCCAAGAGGGATGCTTGCCGCCACTCTTGATGATCCTGTTCCGGGGTCTCCAGCATCAATGCCTTCTCTGAGTGTGCCCAGCGATGCTGAAGTGGAAGATCCAGTCATGGAGCAGGCAACGCAGACGACAACAGAGCCACAGAGGAAGAAGATGAAAATTGCCCTCATCGAGGAACGACACTTCAAGTTCGTCTATCTAGATGGCCAGGTCGTGCGACGGGAGGAAAGCGTCCAGCTGTACAACAAGCCCGTCGATGCTGACCAGTTCAAGCTGGACCAAGCCGACTAAAACGTCGCTCCTACCGCTGAAACCCTCATTGGGAAAGGCAATGAACTCTTAAATAATAGTTTGTAAATTTCTTAATTGAACCTTGATTGCTTATAACTGTTTATTACTCCTTTTATAACTGTTTTGTAACCTTTTGCTTGAGCCAAAGAGAAAGAAGACGTTCATATTTTTGCATGTTAGGAAAAAAAAACCTTTATTTTTAAGAGAGAAGACAAATATATTTATTTTCACATGGTTTTACATTTATGTACTTTTACCTCATGTATTCCAAAAGCAAAATTAGAGTGTTTGCAATTCCAGTAAACCTCATGTATTCGGGATATTATAATCGTATAAGTAAACCTCTCCACGATGTACCGCGAGGTTTATTAGAATGTATAAAAGACTTAAGGGTCCACACTGTTTCTTTATTGATTTATTTAAGCTGTTCAGGCCGGGACGGCCTAAGCTTAGGTGGGTCCTGTGTGGCGAAACAGTCTGTGGACTGACGCAAGTTTAGTAATACATGTCTGGTTCCCTGACGCGCGGCGCATCCATTGGCGCGTAGTCAGTAATTTGGTAGTTAGTTCGTCTCCAGACGTCGTGGTAGAAGCATCGCAGTGCAGATAGAGCGAAACGCTAATTCAGCCTCACACACAGCTGGCGGGTTGTGCAGCGCGGTGTTCGGCGATCTGTCGAGGGCAGCGAACGGTGAGACCTCAGAATGTTTGTTAGCAAGCTATCACTTATAATAAGTGGGATTGAGTGTCAGTTTGGTGGCTGTAGGTTGAGCAAGAGTGGTGTGAGACGTTTAGGCCTGTGTGGCTTGTGCAACAGTGTCCTCACTACGTGGGATTGGGTTGCTGGAAGCCTGTCGGCCTGGTCGCATGTGGTCACACTGAGGTTCACTCAGAGCTCCGTAACCTAAGCCGAAGCTTGCACGTCTTGGGGTTTGCTACAAGGTTACTCCTATGTTTATTGGGCTAGTGTGTGCAGTTGCATGACATTGTTACTGTTGATCATACTAGGTGCGACAGTGAGGGTTACTGTCGCTGTGGGTTACTTGTGGTAATACACGAGGGTTATTACACAGTCTTTATGCTTATGTTCCATGATCACTTGCATAAATTGATTGCTGTGTTGAGGTTTATTAGTCACAGACCTGGATGCACAGTTGAAGCTTATACATGTACTGTGAGGTTGACTTGGGTCAATAAAACAGTTGTTGTTGTTGCTCTCTAAGACACTATGTGTACTGAGGTTTATTGAGATTTACCTGACTTGGTAGATTGGTAGCCACGTTGATTGTCATTCCTTTAGGGTTGGTATATTTCCAACAAACGGACAGGCCTAGAGTCCTCCGTTCGTGACATAATCCCCCCTTGTGTGTACATAGCCGCTCATGTGCATGTGAGGTTTATTAAATAATTTTGTGGGATTGCCCCGCCCGCTGTTGGTGGGTACTTCGGTGTTCGTCGACCGGCGGGCGACGGCGAGTGTCGCCGCCACAGTAGTATGTCTTCAAATCTACTTACCATAACAGTCGTATTCATCTTCCCCGTAGTAGCAGTTGGAGAACCCGTTGCATCGTTGGTAGTCTGGAATGCACTGACCGTTGTAATAGCATCGCCATTCGTATCGACTGCAGCCGTAAGAGGGTTCATTGGTGTGGTAGGATGGACTCTCTGTGTTGTAACCTGTTCCAAGATTCAAAGTGTGGTGTAACTAAAATATGTGCACACGTGAAATTGTTTATAATTTGGCCGTCAATTTCATTTTTCTTAAGTTAGCTGTGGTTACGGTTAAACCATAAGGTGTCTTGTTACCTCCAATGTTATGTGTAACTCTATCTGTGGAAGCCAGTTACCGTTATTGCAATATTATGTCATTCTGTGTAAGTAAACTTTGTCTTGAAGCGAAGTCTTTTCGGACGAAACCAAAGCAGTTTTCCGAGTGTAAACCCGACAGTGCTTAGAGTTCTGATAAGAGTCCTGTCTTTCAGCCCTAACCACGGTAATGAATTGGTTATACCCGGATATTTGTGTGTATTAAACGCTCCCTCGTTCCAGGCAATTACCATAACAGTTGTATTCATCTTCCCCGTAGTAGCAGTTGGAGTACCCGTTGCATCGTTGGTAGTCTGGAATGCACTGGCCGTTGTAATAGCATCGCCATTCGTATGGACTGCAGCCATAAGAGGGTTCATTGGTGTGGTAGGGTGGACTCTCTGTGTTGTAACCTGTTGCACGATTCAAAGTATGGTGTAACTAAATTTCATGTATGTACACATATGAAATTGTATATAATTCGGCCGTCAGAGAAAACTTCCCAGTTACAAATGTCATTTTTCTTGAATCAGGTATGATTTAGATTTCCCTATAAGGTGTCGTGTTACCTCCCATGGTTTGTGTAACTCTGTCTTTTGAAGCCAGTTACCGTTATTGCAATACTATGTCATTCATAGTAAATTACCTTTGTCTTGAAGGGAAATCTTTTCAGACGAAACCAAAGTAGTTGTTCCGATTACCAACCGGACAGTGCCCCGAGATCTGATAAGAGTCTTTTCTTTTAGCCCTAACCATAGTAATGGTTAGAGAAAGTCCAGGTGTTTGTGTGTATAAACACTCCTTTTTCAAGACAATTACCGTAACAGTCGTATTCATCTTCCCCGTAGTAGCAGTTGGAGAACCCGTTGCATCGTTGGTAGTCTGGGATGCACTGACCGTTGTAATAGCATCGCCATTCGTATGGACTGCAGCCATAAGAGGGTTCATTGGTGTGGTAGGGTGGACTCTCTGTGTTGTAACCTGTTGCACGATTCAAAGTATGGTGTAACTAAATTTCATGTATGTACACATATGAAATTGTATATAATTCGGCCGTTAGAGAAAACTTCCCAGTTACAAATGTCATTTTTCTTGAATCAGGTATGATTTAGATTTCCCTATAAGGTGTCGTGTTACCTCCCATGGTTTGTGTAACTCTGTCTTTTGAAGCCAGTTACCGTTATTGCAATACTATATCATTCATAGTAAATTACCTTTGTCTTGAAGGGAAGTCTTTTCAGAAGAAACCAAAGTAGTTGTTCCGAGTACAAACCCGACAGTGCCCCGAGATCTGATAAGAGTCTTTTCTTTTAGCCCTAACCATAGTAATGGTTAGGGAAAGTCCAGGTATTTGTGTGTATATACACTCCCTTTTTCAAGACAATTACCGTAACAGTCGTATTCATCTTCCCCGTAGTAGCAGTTGGAGAACCCGTTGCATCGTTGGTAGTCTGGGATGCACTGACCGTTGTAATAGCATCGCCATTCGTATGGACTGCAGCCATAAGAGGGTTCATTGGTGTGGTAGGATGGACTCTCTGTGTTGTAACCTGTTGCAGCAATCAAAGTGCAGCGTAGCGAAAATGTACCTAAAGTTCTATTTCATTAATCCTTCAGAGCAAATTCTTACTTGAGATTTTCTGTTTCTAAACTTAGCAGTGGTTAGTATTAAGCCACAACATGTCTAGTTTACTCGTCAACGTGGTGAATATTGAAGCTGTATTGTAGTATCTCTCCACACCTACTTACCATAACAGTTGTACTCATCTTCCCCGTAGTAGCAGTTTGAGATTCCGTCACATCTTTGGTAGTCTGGGATGCACTGACCGTTGTAATAGCATCGCCATTCGTATGGACTGCAGCCGTAAGAGGGTTCATTGGTGTGGTAGGATGGACTCTCTGTGTTGTAACCTGTTGCAGCAATCAAAGTGCAGCGTAGCGAAAATGTACCTAAAGTTCTATATCATTAATCCTTCAGAGCAAATTCTTACTTGAGATTTTCTGTTTCTAAACTTAGCAGTGGTTAGTATTAAGCCACAACATGTCTAGTTTACTCGTCAACGTGGTGAATATTGAAGCTGTATTGTAGTATCTCTCCACACCTACTTACCATAACAGTTGTACTCATCTTCCCCGTAGTAGCAGTTTGAGATTCCGTCACATCTTTGGTAGTCTGGGATGCACTGACCGTTGTAATAGCATCGCCATTCGTATGGACTGCAGCCGTAAGAGGGTTCATTGGTGTGGTAGGATGGACTCTCTGTGTTGTAACCTGTTGCAGCAATCAAAGTGCAGCGTAGCGAAAATGTACCTAAAGTTCTATATCATTAATCCTTCAGAGCAAATTCTTACTTGAGATTTTCTGTTTCTAAACTCAGTAGGTTTTATTATATATTAAGCCATAACATGTCATGTTTATTCGTATGTCAACGTGATGAATATGTAAGCTGTATTGTAGTATCTCTTTAAATCTACTTACCATAACAGTTGTACTCATCTTCTCCGTAGTAGCAGTTGGAGTATCCGTCACATCTTTGGTAGTCTGGGATGCACTGACCGTTGTAATAGCATCGCCATTCGTATGGACTGCAGTCGTACGAGGGTTCATTGGTGTGGTAGGGTGGACTCTCTGTGTTGTAACCTGTTGCACGATTCAAAGTATGGTGTAACTAAATTTCATGTATGTACACATATGAAATTGTATATAATTCGGCCGTCAGAGAAAACTTCCCAGTTACAAATGTCATTTTTCTTGAATCAGGTATGATTTAGATTTCCCTATAAGGTGTCGTGTTACCTCCCATGGTTTGTGTAACTCTGTCCTTTGAAGCCAGTTACTGTTTTTGCAATACTATGTCATTCATAGTAAATTACCTTTGTCTTGAAGGGAAATCTTTTCAGACGAAACCAAAGTAGTTGTTCCGAGTACAAACCCGACAGTGCCCCGAGATCTGATAAGAGTCTTTTCTTTTAGCCCTAACCATAGTAATGGTTAGGGAAAGTCCAGGTGTTTGTGTGTATAAACGCTCACTCTTTCAAGACAATTACCATAACAGTCGTATTCATCTTCCCCATAGTAGCAGTCGGAGCGCCCGTTGCATCTTTGGTAGTTTGGAATGCACTGACCGTTGTAATAGCATTGCCATTCGTATGAACTGCAATCGTAAGATGGCTGTTCGGTGTAGTATCCTGTAAATTTGATCAAAATACGGTGGTAAAACCCACAAGGTTGTACAGAGCCTACCCCCCACACATTTAATATTTAAACATTGTAAAACAACTGACCTTCCTGAGCTGTTGCAAAATAGTATTTTGATGTGTGCCTTAGGAAATACTATAAAAAGTATTTATATTTTAGGATCTTTATGAGCGGTATACATGGGTTTTTGGGTAACGGTCAAACTGTACAGCTTATTTGTTTCTTTCACTTCTCTTCCATAGCTTCATGTAAGTTATTTAATAAGTGTTTTTGAAGGGAATTTATCCAGCATAATGGGTAGCCCAAATGATCAATCGGGCCGGCAGTGGTGGCAGCTGCCACGGGCCACCTCTATGACGAGCAATAGCTGGACGGGGCCAGGGGTAAGTAAATCAGCACTGCCGTTGAGACTAGAATGTGGTGAGCGTAATGATGGAATCGCCGCCCTGCGTCATTGGTTCAGTGTACAGATGGGGAGGACCGGAGCTAGTTAGCCGGGGGAGGAGTGGTGAGGGTCATGGGAACGTTTCACTCGGCCACCAGCTTGTTCATCGTAGCGGTCGACGATGCGGCAAATCTCCCTACTAGCAACCTGGGCTAGTTTGCATCACACTCGGTCCAAGCTACGCTGCTAGCTGGGCGTTCATATGGCTACCCACGGATTTCACCATAAGAACTGTTTTTTGTTTTTTTTATCCACTGCTCCACTCTCAGATTGGGTCCAACCACCTCACGACGTCAGGTTTTGCTGCAAACAACCGTTAGGTTTGGTCCGCCACACTTGACCGGCGATCGAGCTTGGCAAAATCTGCTCTACTTATAGGGTTGGAAAGGCTTGGGAATTAATAAAATATGAACGTCGTTGAAGAGCTTGACCAATGGAAATTTTCCATCTCAAAGGGTCACATGATATAACTCTAAAATCACGAATCCGCACTTTCTCGTGTATTCTCCTGTACGGAGACCCCGAGAATGAAGGGGTATCTGTGAAGTATATGTATCTTAAAAGAGAGATGCAGATATTTTGAAAATTGTGCCTTAGATAACACCTAGGACGATAGCGTCATTAACCTAAAATAATTTGCATGTCTAACGTGACTTTTGTCCATTTTCATGGAACTATGGCACGCAGTCATACAAATGACAAGTCATACAAATCAAACAAGTGACCTCTTGGTGTGCTAGTAGAAGGCGCCCTTTCGTCTTATGACGTCAGAAGTGTAGTGCTTTGAATTGAGCCCTTGGCAGTTTAGGAATTTAATGTTGGTGTAGGATAGTCCTTACTTTTTAAAGTTCTCATCCCAAATCATTGCACTTCCGGTTGCCTCAGGAGGTCGAGAACACATCATTTGCAATCACTAATTTACCCAAGATATGATATATCGGGTTTAAATACCAGTAACACGGCTCTAACGCGACGCACACGACTGAGTTCAGGCAAAATGTTAGTCAAGTTGGTGGTTTGTTAAAGTGCCTATATGGGTTTGTGGTGCACCTTTCGGTTTCCAGCATGTATACGATTGGCAGCCTGTCTTACGGATGTTTTTGCATGAGGGTATCCATCTATTCCACCGCAAGAAATGAAGTTAAACATGGATAACACCCTGAAATAAAACGTTCATTTCCTCCACAATGTCACCATTTGCTACGGAAGATATTACCGAGGTCTCGATGTGACTCGTCATAAGCATTTATTTGTACCCTAACTATGACTTTTCAGGAAGCAAAGATCAGACCACTTCAGCACTAAAAATGTATGGTCATCTTAAGATCTGTTGTAATTTTTTAAAGCTACAATTGCTTGTAGATGGACACATAATGACGTCATCGTTACGTCACACTTTCGTGTTCATTTACAGATCTTGTGGAGTTATATAGGTTTCAAGTTTATACCGAGAGCTATTCTCGAAAAAAGAAAAGAACACAGATGGACCATCACGAATCCAAACAGAAGAATGGACTTTGCTTGGCAGTGCAGCCCGTGCAATTGTTTTCTCTGTCGATCCTCAATGATTCATCTGATAGCACTCTCCTTGCACAATGCCGCATTTGTAACGTGGTATGTGAATAATGAATTAGTGGAACAAGCACGTATTTGGGGTAATTTTTTAAACTACCGAACAAACAAAATGTACTGATTACCCTGGAGAAGGGGGGAAAACAAGTAAAGCTACAAATACATCGTTTTGATGTCAGATTTAGGGGGTATAAATATACAAATGAAACCCTAGGTGACACTTTGATTAATACTTTCCCTTACTGGGGGCGCGATTTTCCTTCAGTGGGGCATCTTTGGGCGCCCTTTTGCCATCTTTTAGTTCTCCAGACTTTCCCTTTGGTCCTTCCTTTGCCAAGGCGTTGCTAGCACCTGAAGGGGGGGGGGGATTTCACAATGAGCTGTGTTATAAAATCCAAACAAACTATAAGTCTATGGAAAGGCAAATAAATTGATGACAAGTATTTGTGATAGTATTTATGCCACGTGGAGTAGCACGCTCCATTCAAGCAAACGTTATTTACGTTGGCGTTTCCCCATTCCATCTTTTCAATTAACGTCGATCTAATGTCAGCCATGCTTAATCATGTGAAAATAACTTCGCCAATTTAACTGCCGTACATTGGTGGCCCGTACTTATGTTTATTAATGATGTAATTTCAAGTTTCAATGGAAAATCTTGGGTGAAAAGCAACAATTTCCTCCAAGCATACCAAATATCAAGGATAATCCTTGACCATTGATGGAAATCAATTTGATAAAATTTACCCAAACTTGTCATATGATGCTGGCAGCCACTCAACTGACCTTTTGTGTCTCCTAAGAATCGTATAGCACCTCGTCGATTTTGTAATTATCTTTTGTCCGACTGTACAACTAATTTTTCCTGTCGAAGGGGTACAGTGCAATTAAATTAAATCTACTGTGTTCCATATAACAAAAGTCCCCTGTTGTTAAATGGAGCATATTTGAAATTTGAATAAAATCTGGTACACTAAGTTCTTTAAAATCAAGTGAAAAAACAATTTCAATTCTCCATATTAAAGACACTGTTGTTGTATACCAAGTGATTCGGGGTAAGCTTTTGCTTTGTACATAATTGCACAAATACACTTTTCAATGGAGGACACAATGGAACCAGTCCACTCCAGAGACGGTGGTCACTTTGCAAAAGCTTACCCCGAAGCTACAGCAACAGTATCTTTGGTCTGGGTAATTCAACTTATTATGCTTATGTGCAGTTTGTTAACTCAGTGTAGCGGATTTTATTCAAATTTCACGAGAAAATGCTTAGTAAGGGATCCAGAAGAAGAAACTCGAAAAGATTGCTTACTGTTAAGGTAACACCTAAAATGTTCAAGTCCGTCGGGAAGAAAAAAGGCTGCAAGTTGAAGAAAGGAACACACGACACCCAACAGATACCGTCTTTGTGATAAAGTGACAGAATGATCGGGTACTTACCGGTGATGAAGACCGCTAGAAGCAGAACCACAAGGCCACTGATCTTCCCCATGGTGACTAATGAGGAACTGTTTGATTGCAAGCAGAAGCGTACCTGTTTTATAGAGTTTCAACCCTACGAACAGGTGTCTTTTTTGTGAGCATCGCGTGCCAAACAGGCACGCTGTTCCAATATTTGTTGGGTAGCGAAAACTTTCCCCTTCGCCGGCTGACATAGTTTGTTGTGACTGAGTAAACTTCGGAAAAGCGGATTCTAAATTTGCCTTCAGAGTTAGTCTAATAGAAGCAAATTACTTCTATGCCAATCGAGCATGCCCTAACGTTTTGTTGCTGTGTAATGAGGCAGTCGCGAGTTTGACTGTTTTAGGAGACCTACTGTCCCTTTACCCGCCCAGGCGGTACTTTCTAAACTGCGATTTGTTTTGCTTCTTGAAAAGATAGGTAAGCCTATTCGTTTTCAAATCAGGCCCACCCGATGCGCCTATACACATTGTCATTAATGTATGATGCTCTTAAAGCAGAATGCTACTTCACAAAGCGTGCTGGCAATAATACACTTTAACATCTGTTTGTTTACCAAAAACATTTGAGCAACAGCCATGTTGTTGTGAAAATGGAAAGCAAAAGGTCTGTTAAGTGGCCGGCGTGGAAAAGGGGATAAAGAAAAAGAGATTAAAGCGAGAGCGTGTGTGTTTGCTTTTATCTTCCTTAAAATCTTTCTTTTGTCCTTTTTTAAAACTCAGTTTGCTTTTCATATGAAACAATCAGTTAAACAAAGGATTAATTTCCCTATCCAAGTTTTAATGTTAATTTTGTTTGTTTACTTCAGAGCGTGCGCTCAACATAAAGCCCGAAGAGTAACTTTTTGCACGTATCACCTTTACGATAATATATTACCGTCATACTTACTTCAGCGTTCTTGTTGTTGTAGAAGCTTCGTTTACCAACTGCAGAGGATAGTCTGATCAGACGCAAAGTAATGATTTTTCTATACTCAGTATACTTTTTGCATACAGTGTCATTTCCTTTGTGTCTAGAACAAGAAAGGAAATATTCTAGGAAGCGTTATTAGAACAGCTCCAACATAATGAGCCCCATTATATCTTCTGTAATTTCTTTTCTGTCCTTAGACTGTTAGACTGTTAAACTGGTAATCCGTACATATTTCTACGAGGCTGTCCCAAAAATTCAAGAGAAAAGGTAACAGGCACAGGATGCCCCTCGCACCACCTGTGCATCGTATTTGGGTCAAGTACGCCAACCGTGTCAGCGTTCATGTACAGTCTGTAACACGTGCATGGAGTCATTTACACATGCAATAATGCCATTGTATTTTAATCAAAGCACAAACTTTGCCGTGTCGTCGGTAATCTTATTTGAAAGCTGCACGTGCAGGAAAATATGTAAAAAAGGACGAATCAGCAAGTATTAGAATAGAAAGTTGCAACTCAAAGTTTTTTTGACTACGTGCGTACACGTTTGTTAGAAAAACACAGCTGCTTAGCGACCCATCAAAACTCTGTTTGGGTCAGGCGAAAAGTAAATAAACTATGGTTATTAATTCTCAGACTGATTTCGCCTAAATATAATTTTTTTGGGAGGTTTGGTTACCTGAAATTTCAGTTTTAACTTTGAAGAAAATACAGTGTTAAATACGAGTAAAATTATATACAATGCAGTTCGATTTAATGAATCCTTTTGCCTTTTAGTGTAACACCTCTATGATTTTGTTAACTAACCCTTCTCAACAAAATGCCATATTTGTTTACATTAAAAGACACACATTTCTATGCAAGAGACTACATCAAGAAATATTACCCCCTGTGTTTTTTGCTGAACGTCCTCCTGAAATTCGGTACTGGTCCCGAACCTGACCGGACCAGTACATAGTGTGCCATACCAAACAGAAACTTTTTTTTTTCAAATACGTGCATTAAAATGGAACCTATATTGTCAGGCTATAAAAGTAACGCGAGTCCGTTATTTGCATTTATCCAAAATTAGCTGCCACACTTTTAAAAAGCTATGCTTGCTGTTAAAGGGTACCTTAATAGAGTAAAGGTTGGGGGAGAGAAAATGCGTCCTTTGGTATTAAATTTGTTCCGAGGTATACATCCCACCATTCTTTTTAATATCAATTTTACTTAATTTTTTTTCTCTTGTTGAGAGAGGTGCCTACTCGTGTCTGTCATTTGGCAAACGCCATTTCAAAGTGATTAAACTAGCTATTTCAGCTTGAAATTTGGCTTTTGCCATTCTCACCCGATGTTGAATTTATCTGTGGTGGGGAGGGCGGTGACACAAAAAGTGTGGACAAAAAATGCATTGTCAGAAGATTGAATTGAAAGTCAACCGAGAGCGGCCAAGCGACCCATCAAAAACACAGTTTCACTTCATTGAAAGGTAAATGAAGAAATTAATATTTACTCCTATACTAATATTTTCACACCGCAAATATGCTGTCCGATGCCTGTTGGTAGGGTAAAAGTGTAAACTTTCACTTCTTAGTGTAAGCAACAATGAATTGGCACATGAAGACTACAGACCGTATTAAACTTTACTTCTCTTGATTCAGAAGATTCTTATGTGTAGCGTACTGGCAACTCTAGAAACCTCATAACGTCAAAGCCTCTTACCCTACAAAAGCCTGCACGGAATTCCCCTATCTCTCAATTAATTCTTGAAGTTTTCCAATACGAAGATTCGCAAAACCCTAAAATAGATGGGTTACTTTGGAATATATCAGACCCGTGTAACTCCTGGGCATGCAATGCCCACAACCAAGAGATATTGAAACAGCTTGTCACACAGTCGCTATTTCTTGTAAAACACCACAACCTTGGCATTCCACTGTATTGCATGCAATGTGTTGAAAAGTAACTTTCTACGGTGTGCCCTCTGTGTCACAGCACGTAAATTAAGGTAGAAGTTAGATCCCTCTCTCCACACAAATAGCGCATGCGACACAAACTCTACAAATACGCGCACAAGTAGTGAATGTCGTGCTTGCAGTCAAGGTGTGCGTGGTGTGTCGGGGTAGCCACGTGCGCTTTGAGTAAAGGCTAGGGCGAGTAAAGACCTAGAACGAATTTTTAGGAGATGGGTTCAGCAAAAAGGGAGGAGTTATATATCTCATTGCAGGCTTTTCAAATTGGTTAATGATTTAGGTTTAAATATCTGAAATTTTGTTGAAAGGGAGTTCATTAACAAAAGGCATGTGTAAACATCATGCGCCTTATTATATAATGCCTGAAGAAAAGATTATGAAAATTCAAAAGAAAAGGAATTGTGACACCGAAGTGTATTGTGTATTACTTTAATCATATTAAAAATGAATTTTTTCTTCCTTTAAAAAAAGTGAAAGTTTAGATATCAGTCTACCCAAAATCATTTGAACAAAAAAGCCAGCAAATTATTAACCAGCGTTCGTTATTTTTTGACGGATCAAAACAGAATTTGGACGGGTTGCTGCACAACTCTTTTTTTAAACAAACATGCACGTAGTTACAAAAATTTGATGACGCGGCACGATTTCAGCGATTGCATTTTGTAAGTGGGAATGGTGCGCAGTGCGCATGCTTAGTGTTCAAAAGACTACACTTACGCACGCAAGTCGTATTTGTGCCCAAATATTTTGCGCTGGTAGCGATAGGGGCTCTTTTTTCACTTGCATTTTTGGGATGTCCTCGTAAAAATATGTATAGATTGGTGGTTCAACCGTTTGTGCGAGCACAGAAAAGAAATTCGTTAGGCTCAATTTTGTGTCTGTGGGATCTTTCCGTAACAGTGATCCCCACACGACTGTGCCAAAGTGTTACATTAACAACGGGAACACAGTGCAGTGGCAACCGACAACTTTGCCTTGAGACAATAAGGCAACGTTTTTATTATTCCACAAATATTGGAACAGTGCGCCTGTTCTGCATGCGATGCTGACAAAAAAGCCACCTGTTTGCATGGTTGAAACTCCACAAACGGGCGATCATCCAGTTCCTCATTCATCGCCATTGGCAGGATCGGTAGCCTTGTGGTTCTGCTTCTGACGGTCCTCATCACCGGTAATTACTCAATCATTAATTCTATCACTTCATTGCAAAGATGGTATATTTTTGGTGTCGTGTGTGCCTTTCTTCAACTTGCAGTCTCCCTTTCTGAATTACATACTGACATTTTTAATCCTGATAATCTTATACTCCTGCAATCTAGGAGTTTTTAGAAGCAGACTGTAGTTTGGCCACGCAGACATCAGTGCCGTTATTCGAGAAGTTAAAAGTTTTAACAGCTTGTGAGTGCGATGCAACCGCATGTACATTTGTGGTTCCAACAAGTCTACCATAAGTAGCAATAATAGAGGGTTTATATTAAGTAAACTTGCTGGATTTTTCTTCATTTAGGCATCATTTCGAAATCCCTATTGGTTGACTATAGAACAGGGCCATCCGACCGATAACAGTGACTTGTGTTGAGTGAATAATGGAGGGGATGTTGCTCCACTGAAACCGCATGGCCTTGGAAGTAAGGCAATAAAAAAAAACATTTATCAGTTAGAATTGGCCACTTGAGAAAACTTACCCGATAGCCAACCGATAATAAATGTATCGGTCGGACCGTTCTGTCCGACACCTACCCGATGCGAATTTTGAAATGGTGCCTTAGTGAAATCACACAAACTGACGTCGGTTTCTGGAATTATAGCATTTATGGCAGTGTGTAGGAAAGCGTCCTACAATACTCACCGCGCCACGCCCAGCGTATTTTTTTCAAGAGTATCATAAGATAGTGTATAATGTGCACATCGATGGGAAACTCGAACGTCGGTAACGTTTGCTTGAATGGATTACGTTCCTCCTCGTACCCACAAAACATAAAACAAATACTTTTACAAATAAATTTCCATCAAGTTCTTTGCCTCTCAATAGAATAAAATCTCCCCAAATATCCATGTGGTTTGTGTATCTTTTTGATTATGAAGTAAATTGTAATAAAGTTTGGGATAAACAATCACCTCCATTTCAGGTGCTAGCAGCGCCTTGGCAAAGGAAGAACAAAAGGGAAAAACTGGAGACGTATTGAAGGATGGCAAAAGGCGTCCAAAGATGCCTCACTGAAGGAGATTCGCGCCTCGAGTAAGGATTTTTTTTTTGTAAAAAAAGTAATTTTCAGTATAAACCAAAGTCTCACACCATGGGTCCAATATATATGCTATGCGAATCCAAAAATCTTACATAAACACGGTGTAGTTGTAGCTCTGTTTGTTTGCTAATTTTTCTGTAATTTCCTCGTCTCCTATAGAACTGGGTTTCCAAATCCATGTCAGAATCCAGTGCAGCGGTTTGTTATTGACGTCAGTTGTGTAACAACTGGGCTCCTGGTGCGAACCAAACGATGCCACCAATGACGCTTGTGCGCGTAGGTGAATCTGCCCATGGCAATCCGTGGAGCGACCGTGAGTGCTGTTATGAGCCCTGAGATGGACCAAGAGAGGGCGCAATTTCCCCAGCAACGCAGGCTCCTTTGTGGGAACTGCACTTTGCTGGTTCAAAAGCAACTATGAAATGCATGAGTTACGGTCGCATCGCTACGAATCAAACGAACACCTCCCACCAAAATGGCTCTTTTCAACCGATGAGGGTGTGCTTCTAGCTTCTCTATGCGGATAACCTCGTCTACGGCTCACAGACCATCGGGAGAGGTGTGAATAATAAACATACAAACAAACAAATCTAGTCCAATTTCAACTGGACTCGATTTGTTTGTTTGTTTGTGTGTTTGTTTGTTTCCTTTTGTTTATGACTGTGTTTGGAATTGTTCAAGTTTGTTTGGATGAATTTGTTTGTGTTCTGACGTGTTTTGTGTTTCATTATTGCGATGTCTTTGTTGCCTCAGCATTCAAACACTATTAAATGAATAACTGTAATGATGACTTTTTTCTCTCGGGTTTGCAGCAGGCAAAGGCTACATGGTCATATACATGTGCTGTACTCAATATTTGTGCTATTGGTAAAGTATTAGTGTGTTGTTGTCTTTGTGGAGCTTTGTTTATTCGGAACTGAATTCAGGCTATTCACAATGTCGTGCGCCACCAAGAGGTTGCCATATAGAGGTCTTTATTGCAGTGTATTGTGGGAAAACACTCGGCAAAATTTCTTTGCGCTAGATTCACTTTACGTGGAGCATTTCAGTTGTTCTGCTTCTTCCTGGGCTGAAGATTCGGGAGTGATGAGCGTACTGGAGTCTTATTTTTATAAAATGGTGATTTTTTTGGTAAGGCAGGTGCCCCGATCAATCATCAATTGATGATTGGTCACAGGAAACGACGCGCAGAGCATTGTGGGAAAGCGTTTGCCAGGCGCGCGAGGTCGTTCGATGTGTTACACAAGCGGCGGTTATTAATTTGATATTTTTTTCTTTTTTCCCCCATTGCTGAAAATATTCTCACTACACTTTATTCGTTCACCCAAAACTGATCAAGATATCCAGTGATTTGAAATATATAGTCCAAAGTCACGTGATCAATAATTCTTAGCGAGAAAATAAATTCCACACTAATTATACCAAGGTCATGTTTTTATCATATAGCCAACACTTTGCCTTTGTCAAAGCATTGCCATTGGCAAACCAACAAATTTAAATAGCGCTTCGCTTACAGGAATTGATAACCTCGCGGTCACAGGTCAAGCAAAATGTAGCCAATCACAGTGCAAAGCTGTCAGCCCTTGCAAGCGCCCGTTAGTAAACCAGAAAAAATGACCTCTCCACGACCTCATGGTGGTGCAGCTGTAGTGTGAATCGCCCGTAGGTACGTCATTCGAAGTACTGTCTTAACATTGGAATTATTGTAACTTTTGAGTGGGACCGTCGTATAGTCAGTGTCTGTCTTTATGTTTCCTTGTATTATTTAACGATTTAAAATCTTACTTTAAAAACCTTCAAGCCTGTTCTCATCGGGTAAAAGTGTCCTTCAGGCGGTGATCTTCATTTGAATTAATCGTTTTTTATTTATTTCACTATATGTTTTTGGATCTTTATTTATCACCTTAGAATCTTTCCAGTATTGGAAAAGTGAGCTTAAGAATGGATTTCACCAGTAAAATAAAAATGGCTTGTAAAATTAACGCTTAAAATTATCAAAGAAAAAAGTCAGTCAGACAGAAGAAAATGCATTTTTAACTGTCTTTTTATTTCTACCAAGAAAAAGAACCTAAAATATACCACAATTCACCAGAGTTCAGCTTAAGCTAAATGACAGAAACGGTGCACAGTGATACCACGCCAATATGATATTCGACATCCTCCATTTTTACATACTTTTTATCCCAAACTAGTGGAGTGAAAATGTCGTACTCACCTCTAGAATCACAAAGACTAACATATTACAATTTATGTTTCATTTCTTGTTGTTTAGATTTGAAAGAAAAATCTTGTCGACAGGCTTGAAACTTTTTCAGTTTTATTGGAAATGGCAGGTGTATGATGATGCAACACTGATTAAGAATTAGTAAATTCATTGAATGCTGGTTTTGAAACCAAGACACGTCGAAACTTTCCTGAAATTTATTGGGTGAGTCAAAACATTTACAGAAATGATAAATTTTTTGCTTTTCTTTAAAATGAAGAGTACAGGCAAACGTACGTGTACAAAAACATATAGATTGTCCAGGCTTTCCATCTGATGCATCATGTTGGTACAGCAGAAATGTTAAATCAGCGTCGTTATTTACTCTTTCCCAGGATTGTTTTCAAATTGCTTTTTCCTATTTCAGGTTCTGTGTTAAAAGTACTCAAGTACAGCTGATAATGAATTCACGCTGCATGATCACACTTTATTTCTCCCAGTATTTCCTTGACGGTTGAGATGAATGACTCCTCTGCTAACAAAGCCAAGAAATGTAAATCTTCATTTCAGAAATTAATTATACATGGAGTCTTACGTGTCCACACTTCATAAAGCCATTTGTCAAATGGCTTTATGAAGTGTGGACACACTTCGTATTTGTAGGGTTTGAATTTCTTGCAAATTGCTTGGTCAAGGTATTTCTTGCGAGAATAGTTTATTCTCTGGCTAGTGTCACTTGATACGTATGTGAAGAATAAGTTCGACTATGTAGTTGGATGAGTTTAAGAACACATAAACACATTCAAGAATACAGAAAAGCGAGAGTAAAAAATATGGATAAAAAGCAAAACAAAAAAATACTCCAAAATAATGCTATATTAACATGATGATTGGGCATAAAGTCCTCTTTGTTGTCCGTAGTCGGTGCCATTTCGAAGTGATCAGATCCGGGTTGGAAAAGTTTTCTGCAAATGAATCATAACCTTGCACGCTCAGTGACTTACGTACTACTTACGGCTTTGAGACAGCATCTGAAATCTAAAAAAAGGCGAAAATGGTATGAAGATTTGTTACAGAAACCCCTTGGATGGATTCTTTTACTGAGTTTTTTTTCTGTTTCTGTTTGTCAGTGTTTGGAAATGTTTAATGTCAACATACTCCCCATCGGTGTGACTCTCTATTACAAGTCACGAGCATAAACACATCACCTGATCGGAACTTGATCACTCCGGAACCTTTTTGACGGAAGTAGTGGAGGCATCCCTTTTCATATCAAATGAATCTGTGAATGTAGAATCGAGAAAAAAAATTCAAAGGAACAGCGCGTGCGCAGAAAAGGGGAACTTTACTTTCTTGATCTGTTAACATGAAGATGTCGTTGATAAGTTATCCTCTAATTGTTCCATCAAAGTTATTCCACCACAGTTTCTCATTTCTCGGCTGTGTTTTTTGTGAAACCTGCGAACGTGAAATTTGTATATAAAAGGTGTTGGTTGTGGTGGGTATTGTACTTTGCAGCGCATATGCCTATTACCGTATTCAAAAGTTTAAGACATAAAAGAGTGAAAATCCCCCTGAAATTAGATGAAAATGGGGTAAAAATAATCCTTCCCCGTCTGGTATTCGATTTAAATTTCCTTCCATAGTATATTTAAAAAGGAACTTTCATTTAAATCCGTCTTGCCTCAACTTTTAGTAGGAGGAAATAAATTTTCACTCTAATTATGGAGCCTGTAAATTTTTAATTTTTGGATTCAGAGAGTTTGTGCCGATAATGTCACACTTTGTTTACGTATACGCTTCTTGAGACGAAGCCTTGAATTTGTTGTTCTCATGAATATGATATAAAACAGAAATTTGGACTCTCAGTGCCTTTGTATCAACTGAAGTTTCTGGTGGCCATGTTACTTTGCCGAACAACAAGAAGATGGTTGGCTGGCGCGCCATAATAACAATTGTCGCCATGAATGATTTGGACAACATTGGTCCAAAACCCTTGGTAGTACGGCAGCTTCAGTGAGCTACCAGTACATGGGCTTATTTAATAGAGGATTGCGTGCCCATTATGACGTCAGCCGTTGTCTCCGGCGAGTTCCCTTAAGAATTCGCGCGTATAAGTAAAATGTGACATTGTTAGCTCTATGGCTAATAAGGTGTTGTGGTTTGCCCAAGTACGTCTGCTCAGGTTTAAAGACACTAGCGTACAGACCTCAAACAAAATGACGTCATACTGTGTTTACATGTGCACTTTCTGATTGGGTCTCAATGGATTGCCTTCCACCCCACCTCGCTGCCATAGGAAAGAGCAAGCATATAAACAAGCGTGACTTCACCATGTTACAGGTCGATTGGTGGTGCCCGGTCAAAGTATTAACCCGGAAACCAGTCTGCAGAGAGACTACTGTCGAGGCACTACTGTCGTTGGATTGGCAACGTGTATACGCTTGTACAGTGGGAATTGAAAAAAAATCCGAAATAAAAAGAAAGTATTCCAGAAAATGTACATATACTCCTCTGAGGCTTTGTAACATTTGTTTGATACTTACTATTATTTTCACAGTTGTCACCGCTTACCCCACTGGAACAAACGCACATATACATGGTATGGTCTGTGTAACTTGTGAAGCAAGTGCCTCCATTTAGGCATGGATTGGGCTGGCAGTCCCACACTGGAAGGCGAGAAATGCGCAACTTTAATGAACATAAATTCAATAAGGTTCATCCAAAAAACCTATGTTTTACAGAAAACCATTCGTGCTTTTGCAGTGGCTGATCTGAAGGCTTAGGGGCTCTTGGCATTTGAGAATTAAGGACAAATTTGGGTGGTTCTCAAACATACAAGAGGGAACCATTTAGATGAGAAGTGATGCCGACTTATTTATAAGTCAGTTTACTGCTAAAGGTATTCCGGGTGGTTTAATGAGAAATTCCTGGCAGTACACGTTATGCGTTCAACGCGTCCCCCAAGTGCAAGAGCTTTATATGACTGGGAAAGGCTCAATTTAGCTATTTGTGCATCCCTTGTAAGGGGGGGGGGTTAGGTTGGTGTGGTACATCTATCCTCGCCTTTCACCTCTACGGCTTGGGTTCAGTTATCCCCTTCGTCCATATGTGGATTGCGTTTTCAATCCCAACCTGATTTCGTACGTCTTACCCAGAATATTCTCCTGGGGTTTTCCTGTAACTTCTCATTGTCTCTTCTCTACAGGTTTCATCAGGCTTACGAGCTGCAGTGCCTGGGGCATTTTTGAGAATTTCTTGGTTTCATCACCAGAAAGGCTTAATAATAGCTAATTAAAACAAGAACCGCCTCTAAGAGAGAAACGCATAACCTCTGTAAAACTGCACGTGCTAATGGGAATGAAGCTATTTCAGAGGCTCAGACTCTCTTGTGTAGGCAATTATTAATTTTAAAAATGTATTTCGGCGCCCAAGGTTGAAACGAAGCTAAAAACCACTACTATACACAGCAAATTTCCAGGAGGGCACACAATCCTAGCCACAAGTCATTGAAACTCCCACGTTGCTAAAATTAATTGATTGTACGTACAATTTGTTTGTCATGCTGTTTGGAAGCAAAATACGAATGGAGTTGCTCCTACAACCTACAAATTCTTACACCTGCACACGCTTTCTTCACAGCAGCTTTGAAGGCCTCAGCATTAAGGTGTATTGGACAAAGTTCTAATAAAAAGCAAAAAACAATGCCAATTCGATTATACCTTCAGTTCCTGTGGCAAAGACACTACAGGCGACCAACAAGGAGATTACCGTAAACATCGCCATGTTTGCACTTAGTGTGAACACTAGACACTCCAACTAGCAACTATCATATGGTGTGATCAGAGAGCATGCTCCAATAATATACCAGGAGTGGGCGGACCTTATGCCAGTCAGGAGCATGCAACTGAATGTTAATATCTTGTACCAGCATAATCTTTGCATAAATCAACCAGCGCAATGCGGTGATACCCATGGTTATTTTTCAAGAAAATTTAATTGCAATGTTTTATTCTTCACGAACGCTCAACAAAGCAAGGACAGTGTGACGTGAAATGGTTTCCCCAAACGCTTACCGACGTGGCCTGCATTAAACGCACAAACAGACTGAGGATCTGCGTTTTGGGGCGCACCATAACGTGTGGAATTAAAACATCACCCCATTGTTGCCGCCATACTCTTTCTGAGCATGCTTGTTTCCAGTTCCTTATCTTTTAAACAAAGCTAATCGAATCAGCGTCATCAAAAAACTATCCCGCTGATTGCAGTACTTCTAGCAATGTCTTCTTTCTGATTGAACATTTAAATTTGTGCTTGTTATAGAAAAATATGTCCATTCAAAACTGTACCTATTTTACCTATCAGACACAGGTCATAAAACGTACTGATAAGTGACCAGTCATCCGTGTCCTTACATTTATGCTATTTGAATTCTTTGCACAATTACCGCTCTGCATTGCTACCGTACTGTGAGTTTGTTTTGGGTTAAAGCTTTGAGAATAATCGCTAATTTTGGAAATGAAAACAAGTTGAGTTTTGTCACTACCAGGTTTGACATGCAGTGGCACATACCAAATTATGCTTATTAAAGTGGTGATCGAAATGAAAATGAAATCCCCGTCAGAGTACATTACATCATGGCCTCTCAGGCGCCTTCTCTCATTTAAGCAGATACACACACGCATAATGGGCAGAGCGATTCGATACCTTATCGCAAATCTGTCATTGAGGATTGG
The DNA here is from genome assembly GCF_054643075.1 of Acanthaster planci. NCBI lineage: Eukaryota > Metazoa > Echinodermata > Asteroidea > Valvatida > Acanthasteridae > Acanthaster > Acanthaster planci. The sequence continues at coordinate 3,122,455 of NC_141792.1, read as the reverse complement.
TATGAAAACTGCATTTATTACGTTTATCGATGAGTGGGGTAAACATGCATCGGAGCGTAACCGACCATCAGTGTCTTTGCTCTTTATACCATTACAGTAGTGAAAAACGTTACCAAATATTACCTTGGATGAAATGCAAGCATTTGGCTTTCCACTATGTGTATGCATTCTGTCGATGTATGATTACCCTGTAGAAGGTTTCTGACTGCGTATTCTGATGCATGCAGTAACCATCCCAGCTAACATGTTGTATTGAAAGCATTTTGAAAGGTTGTGCAAATGTCAAATATTAATATGCAAAAATAACTCATTAAACAGGTTTTCATCACATCGTACATGTTTGTGTTATTATCAGCAACGGTACCGGTACGCATAATATATCTCTATCTCTCTCTATCCTTTTCTAGTGAATTCATAGGACCATAAAACATATAACTTAGCCCAGTTGTATGGCAGAAAGCATTGGAATTATGGGAGTTTTTAAGTGTTGGTACTTTGCAGCTGCCATCTTGGACGCCATTGAACATTTACAATTGCGCAAGTCTGACAGGTCCACACCACTTTATCAATACCTCTATGATCAATAAATAGGCACAGAAGAAAACTGTAAATGTATCAGAGATTTTTGGGTTTGGGTAAAATTTAGCCTTTGGCTGCCGGACTATAATCATGGAGAACAATGTTCGTCATGCCCCACTGACGCAAAGCCTAACCCCCTCGTACGCGCTATGCATTTAACAAACAGCGCGTCTGTTACACGCTAAGTCTGCCATGCACATTATGTACAGCATTAGTGCAACGTGACATGAATTGCTTATGTAACGTGTACGACATATAGCTATCCCTTATGAAAGAATCCTACAAATACGATCTGTCTGCGCAGGGCGCAATGTGACTTCCTGGCTGCATAATTAATTAGCTTTCAACCAGCCGGTTGTTCCTTTTTGTGAACCACGTACCTTATTAAACATATTCCCGGTGACTGCTTTGACGTCACAGACGTTTCCGATAGGTTCTACTAAAACACAGCCAAGGATACTCACCGGAATGATGTCACTTGGGCGAGTATCGTTTCTACTTCCTGGACGTGAGGCGGAATCGGCCTATGATGAGCTCCAACCAATACAGGAATATTTTGTAAGGTGCATCAATGTCGAAAATACAAGTTGAAATACACGTTGAAAGCAGCACCGTTGTTCCTAAGAACTGCAACTGTATGAAGGTTCTTTAGTGCAGAAGGACTGGCTGCTCTGGCTTGTTTCAATTTGATTTTTTATCTACACTGAAATTTCATTCATCATGTATCAATTCAATTTCATTCCCAAAAATACCTTGAAATACTAGGGATAATCTATAACACTCTTGCATCTTTTCTTGTTACTGGGTCTGTTAGAACTATGTCACCCCCTTCTTTTCAAGCTGAAAACTTTAGCCTTCCCATTATGTAATATACCCAGCAAGAAATGAGACCGAGGGGTACCCCCCCAACATGTCCAATCCCTATACACATTCCAGACTATTGTTAGTTAACACATTCCCCCCCCAAGATGTCTGAAAGGAATATCCCAGATCCCTGCGAGACAATGACCAACACAAAGCGGGGGGGGGGGTGTTCTCTCCGTCTCATACCTTGCTGCATATGTGATGTAATACCCTAGCCCAGAATGCCTCAGTCCAGAACATTTGGTTCCCTTGTTTACCTTCCGTTCTGCGCTGTGAAATGCACGATAAAGAGGGCATAAGGTTGCAACAGCTTGACAAGCTATTTGTACAGCCGCGATTCTTTAATTCACGCTGTAAGTCACTGGAGACAAATGCAAGCATATGTCATGCACTGCATGTGCACTGAATCCCACTGCAGCACCAGAAGCCTCATAACTCAGGCAGGTGAACCCCAAAAGTAATCGATCAACATTAAGCTCAGATAAAGTTGTTTGCCCCTCATTTCCCTACCAATCGGAGTTTAACCCCCAAAGCCGTTTGCGAACTTGCATACTGTAAAAATCCTTTTAAAATGCTTGCCTGTCTTTGTCACGTACCTTGGAAGTGAAGTTTACATTTTAGAGGGGATTTTTTTTTTTTTAGTTTTTGCTGGGCTTTCCTTCCTTGACGCTTCTCTACTTGTGAATGGTGAGGAATGTCATGAACACTCTAATGAGAAAGTATCATACAGGAAGGAAACCGAATGGATGAAAACGGAGAGTTTTTGGTTGTACCTTTTAGTCGAGTAATTTGACGTGATTGTACGTATTCGTGCAATGCAGTAGGCTAACTTGTTCCCAAACGCACTTGTTCCAGGTGTGTGTACGTGTACACCATGCCCCAAATCCGGACACCTCATTTTTGTCCACTGCCAAGCTCAGTGAGGAAATTCGAATCCGCTTGAAAAACGAACCGCATTTCAGACAAATGGCTCTCGATCTTAAAAACACATGAGCTGGTAGATAAAAAAAATGTATCAGTCTTCCAGACAGTGTCACCGATGATCTGAGGGGAATTCGACACAAGTGTGAAAATTGGGCACTATGTAACCTGAAAAACACCGGGGACCCATTTTCGTCATTTTCCGACAGTTTTTCATTGGGCTAATGAAAAACCGTTGGAACTATTTAAATAAATGATTTTCTTCCTAGAAGCAATAACCTTTTTGTGCATAAGAGTTACTAGTATTTCATTTGGCATTAAAGTTATTTGAAGATAAACCCGGCAAAATTGTGAAAATTAGACACAAACGTAGGTAAAAAACAATAATTTTTCATAATTATACTTTGTCGTAAAATTGACATTTTCCACTTTCTTTGATTATTTTTCGGCGATCTTTCTTTCCAGAAGCTATTAAATATCACCCTTTGACAGACACTTGGCAATTTATTCATACACGAGGTCTTCAAGGGAAATGGCAGTACAAATCATGGGTCATCACCAATATGCGTCGTCTGCTAGAATAACGACCATTATGCAACTATTGCGCATGTGCAAATGCACAAACTAGATTTATGGGGACTGAACATACGTGATATACTAAACTAACACTTCAAAGAGGAGGGCCACAATCTCTGCTGTCACGTTACCGACAACTATCGCCGATAAGAAACATTCCCTGCCTGGCCCAGGCACCATCTTTGTAAATAATCCCTTGTATATACACTTGGGCCACTTAACACACAATCCCATGGGACTTGGCTAGTGGCCAGCTGGAATTTTTGTTTCTGGCTAGGGGAAGCAAATGTGCCGGGCCTCTTCGGAAGAGGCCACGCCCTCTACCCAGAGAGGCTCACTGTGTTTCGTTAAATGTATTTGACGTTTGCGAAGCATATCCTTAATCATGTATTGAGGACTTTGAAGGTGTATACATTTGTCTTGGTGAATTCAATTTTGGAGGAAACAGATACACTTCTCAGTCAACTTTATTGTTTTTTTTTCACCACGAAAATGTGTACAGGTATGTGTGTGTGTGGGGAGGATGGTCAACGGCCTATCCTCCGTTGAAAAAGCGGAGGGATATGTACCCCATCCCTCCCCGGGATTTATGAGATGGGTGATAATGGGTTCCGAACCAAACGATTCCGGCAACTCTGACGGATAGGTAGGTCTGATCACTCTTAAAACAACCAATTCAAAATGTTGACTGATTTTGCTAGTTGTTCAAAATTGACTACGGATTCAGTCAAACAGCCATGCTATTGTTGGGCAATCATGCTTTCTGACAAGGTTCCTATTCGATGCCTTTGAAATATCAATGAACTGACAGAAAAAAATCTAGTCAAACCGACTAATTTTTGTTGTACCTAGCTGACCCCAAAGAGCTAGTCAAATTTTACTGAATTCTAGTCAAATTTGACTGATCCTTTTTAGAGTGTAGCCACCACGGTTATGTGAGAAAAAAGAGAGACTCCACTCTATTTTCAAACTTGCGTTGATGATTAGGTACCACTATTCAACGGTTTATAAAATTTTCCTCACATGCATCCCAACTGCAAAGAACTTCAGCTTTTCCCTGTGTAATTTTGCAAAATGCTATTTAGTTTTTTACAAGTGTAATCATGCTGACTGTTTAAAAACTAGCAAGTGGCGCACTTCGAGGGCCTGAAAGTAGGAGGTGGGCATTAAAGAAATTACGTCATGCTCTTTTTTGCAGTCGACGACTACATACCGTCCAGTAGTGCCGATGAAAGAAAGCCGTTTGGCAGTGATTGGCATTCAAGCAAACCTTCATATTGGTCAACTTGAAGAAATGATCGGTCTCAGATGGATATGACCAGTCAAGGGTGGTTATTGAAGGTATGAGGCTCTGTGGAAATGTCAGATAACTACATATAAAAAACTTGTAAACCCACACAAGTGAAATTTACAAGGTTGCAGTCTCGATGAGCCGATTCATAGCCGAGAAAGAGAAAGTTTACACTTTTGCAGGACCAACATGAAGCAAAGCACATCGGCAAAAAAGTGAAAGTATGGGCAGGAATAATTATTAACTTCTTCAATTACAGTTCAGTGGACAAAAATATGTTTTGACTGATCACCCTGCAATGTATATTGGCTTTCAACTGATGATGCATTTTGTCTGTGTCTACATTTTGTGCGTCACCCTCCCACCACATTGGCAAATTCAACATCGGGTGCCCGCGTGTATAGAGCACCGAAGTGCTGCGCAATAACGCGATGTCCTAATTTCTTAAAAGTGGTATCACAATGACCGCAAAGAATTATTCTAAAATGTCCTAAGAGTTCAACTCCGGGAAAAAGGGCACTGCGGCGATATCGGGAAAATTGTTGGGGGAGGGGCAGATTCCGCCCCGGTTCTTTTAGCCAGAGAAACTTAGCACAGAAAGGACCATTTGTCTCTTTTCACCCACATTTACCTAGGCGAGCCTCAACAGAAAAATATGTGATGAAGTGGGAGGCGATCTGGCCATGCCCCTCCGCCTCCCAAAATAGAAGAGTTAAAAAGATTTTTAATTCAATAAGAGAAAACTTGTCACGTTTGACGACTACTCCATTATTAATTGTCTTCACCAAAGGGCGTACGTATCCTACAAATTCAGCCTCAACTCTCTGAGGGGCCGGAAAGGTTTCAACCAAACTCTTGAACTGTGACCTACACCGAAAACTACCCCTCCATTGCCTATGGATCAGCACTTAACAGGAAACCTTGAGACGCTTGGTGGCGGCAAACATACCGGTTTGAAAAATACCGAAAACCCCCTGTAATTTTGAATAGGACCTAGTGGTCTATACGTTTATATGTCTATGTTTTTACCAATTCTGAGCAACCGTCCGAGCAGGTGCACATAGTTCTGAGCACACGCAATACTGTAAGGAGGGACCGCTTTGTGTACTGTCACCAGCGTCTCAAAGTCCTCCATTATTTCAATCATTGTTTCCTTTCAGAAATAATGTTGATGTTTATGTTTAACTAAGAAAGGTTCTCTAAGTACTGCTTAAAAAGGTTAGTGAGGGAATCACACACTCAAATCATAAAAATAAAAATATCTCAAAGAGGTTTCTAAAAGCAAAAGGAATCATGGAATTGAACTACATTGAGTGTGCTCGTATTGAACAATGTATTTGCCTTCATTGAAATGAAAGTATAGATATTGGTACAGTCAATATCAACAATTGGTATTTAAGCAAAACAGGGAGAGAATTATTAACCTAGGTTCATTTTACTTTTCGTTGAATTTAAACATTGCCTGGATGGGGCCACTAAGCAGCTGTTTTTTAATAAATTACAGCCGCACGTTCTCAAAAAGTTAACTTTACATGTAACTGCAACTTTCTGTTCGAATAATTGCTGTATGTACACAATATTTATCTGCACGTACAACTTTCACATGAAGTGACACTGCCCATTTTGTGTGCTTGGATGTCTGCGATCGCATGCAGTTGGGATGGTGCGCAGTGCGCATGAAGTGTTCAAAAGACTGGACATGTACACACTTTCCCTCTTGGTGTTCAGCCCAAGTATTTTGCTAAGGGCGTTTTGTGTCCGTTGTCTTTACTCTTGAATTCTTGGGACATCTTCCTCAAAAATATCAAAAGAGTCATTGTTGCACTTAATTGTACGAGATCTTTGTTCCTTACACGGCTTTGGCAAAGTGTTACATTAAAGTAATGAAAGGGAAATTCGGTAGCCATTCACGTATTTTCTTTTCTCGTCTTAGACACAAAGGAAATACAGCACACGTATAAAGGAATCATTATTTTGCTCCTGATCTGACAGCTCTCCATAGTGATTACACGGAGTTTTTATAGTACATTATCACTGAAGGTAACCTGGCGGTAATATATTATCGTATAAAGTGATAACTTGTACACCAAGTTACTTTCAGGGCTTTCAATCGTCAACAGCAAAACAAAGTCAACATTAAAATTTGAGGAAGGAAATTTAAAACATTTTATTTTAGACTGATTGTTCCAAATATGAAGCAAACTGAGAAAAGCAAATTCTACAAATACCTTCCTAAAAAGGTTAAAATCAAGCACAGACGCTCTTGTTTTGATCTTCTTTTTTCTTTATCGACTCCCCACCCCTGTAATAATAACAATAATAAGAGTAATAATTTATTCATTTACAGAGCGCAAATTTCATATAGATATGTTCGAATGCGCTGTACAAAGAAGACATTAAGCGTGGGACAATGAATGCGTTTAAACGTGGAAATCCCAAGACACAAGGGACCGTTTTGCTCAAGTTGTTTGAGAGAACAAAAACATGTTATAAAGTGCTTTACAAGCACGCTTTGTGAAAAAGACTATCTGGTTGGAGATGATTTATTACAGGCATTATATAGGATTTGCATGTGCGCAATTTGTCAATATTGGCTGAGTTTGTGGGTTTGTGATTTACTTTGTGTATCATTCCACGGCCTTGTGCAATTTTATAAGTTCAAGCAAAATCGAGAAACCGCTGTTCATTTTTGACATTCTAAGCCCAGCTCGTGTAATTGTAGCAACAGCCACAGAACGTTCCTGAGTGCCTGGACAATGCGCAGGCGAGGTCATTCTGCAGACCAAGTATGGCCCTCAAAAATGCAGTTTGTCCATGGCTTCACGTTATTATATTGGTTGGCAAATTTACCTTCAAGTTTGTGCTTCGTCTTCAACAACGCAACGCTGAAAATGTTTCGAATAAACATCGTTTCATTATGCAGTGAATAGACTGCAGCTACCAAAGTTGCTGCACAAATAAGAAACGTACATGTACATGTACACATTCATGATCGACCACCGTATTCTCTCTTCACACGCAGGCTTACGGTCGGTTAAAAAACCGTCCACACACCATCAGTTTCTATCACGAACACTTTATAAATAAATGTGGTAACTTATGTCCTTGCACTTGAACATAAGAGTAACTGTAATTGGACAAGCTGAAAGCTAAATATCTCGAAATTTGGATAGTTTGTCCGAAAAAAACCCCAATGATCTTTGGAAAAATACAGCATTTTTCTGTTTTGGAATATGACAGCATTCCTAGTGGTGAGACTTCACAAACAAGCACTATTATATATTTACTCACACTATGACATTTCAAGACAATTCGACAGTCCTGCTCTTGATATCTTGCAAATCCTTTATACACAGCCTTCAATGGCTGAGTGTAGACGGATTGGGTAATCTGTAATTGAATAAGTCTCGTCAAGAGGCAATGCCAGTAGTGCCAAACAGTTTGAATGAAAATGCCTTAGCAGGTATAGGAATGAATATCTAGAGCAGGCAAGCTTAAGATAGGTAGGCGCCACTGCCTTGCATGGGTGTATACAATAACACCTATCCACTTTTTGACCAGGGGAGTGGGCTACTGAATTAACCCCCTCCCCTATTCGTGGTGTGGCTCAAAAATAAAGGAGATTTTGAATAATTTTTTGGACTTCTCAACTACCAAAACGTGTTCAATGTCAATGAAAAAGGTAGGCCAATGAAAAGCCATAAATATGTGCCGTTTTCATGAAGATTCCGCAGGAATATAATACCCATGACAGGTGCACATCTGTATCATAAACTTCGCTCCTAAACAGTTTCACATGGTGTCAGCCCCCCCCCCCCACTGCTTTTGGAAGTTTTCATTGGCGGGCAAGCCATTCTCCCATAATTCCCATTCCCCACCCCCAGCACTGCTCGATTGGCTGAGAACTTTTGGTTTCTAGTAAAGTAATTGTGGAGCTATTTCGAGGTCTACTCTGTCACAAAAAGCTATGTCAGCAGACGAAAGGGAAAGTTTTCATTATCGAACAAATATTGCAATAGTGTGCCAGTTCCGCCCGCGATGCTGACAAAAAACCACCTGTTGGTAGGGTTGAATTCCTATAAAATGAGTGAGGCTCTGCTTGCAATCAGACAGTTCCTCATCACTCACCATGGGGAAGATCAGCAGTCTTGTGGTTCTGCTTTTAGCAGTCTTCATCATCGGTGAGTGCCCGATCATTGTGTTCCTATATCGCAAAGCTGGCGTCTTTGGGTTACTTGTTTACCTGCTGTGTTGGTCTTTTTTTACATTTCAGTCCGTTTGCTAGTCTTCATGGCAGGCTTGTGCTTTTTAGGCGTTATCTTTATGACAATAATTAATGTTTCCTAGTCGTTTCTCGTACTATCTCTTTAGTCACTTAATTTGTACAGCTTTTAGCCTATTGGGAGTTCACATGAATAGATAGCATTCAAAACGTAACCATTCAACAACTGGGGACCTTTGTGATGTAAACAATAGTAGATTATGTCAAGTACATTGCAGACATACGTAATGTCTGTGCGTAAGAAATACATTAAAATGTAAAAATGTAACCTTTGATTAAAATGACTGTTGTGGTCTTTACTACTTTATCAATAAAAGGGAAGATACAAAATATCAAATATGTACTTAGCACCAAATATACAATGAAGTTGACCCGAACCTCCTGTATTTTGTAAAGTTTTCATACTAACGCACGGAAATGGCTTAAGGAATCCAGACGTTGTAGCTAATTTTTGAAACAAATCTCCTGCGATTTAATACCGAACCATGAGTGACAAAATGTCATCAATTCCAATGACATTATTCGAGTACTCAAGAATGGTTCAAAAGCTTAGGGCTCCAACAGTCTACCTTTTATGAAGTAGCAAGGCAGGATGTCGTTAGTGGGGTTTACGTTCAAGCAAACCGGACTACAGGCTTCCTTATAGTGAAGTCACCAAATTGTCGATGCGTGGAATACGGGCGATTCACAAAAGTGCGCCTCCAAGAGTTTGCAACGCGTTAGCCAATCACGACGCGCGAAATCTGTCGACCCTTTCCAAATGCGCATTAGGTCTACAGATTTCACGCGTCGTGACTGGCCAACGCGTTTCAAACTCTTGGAGGCGCACTTTTGTGGTGTAATGCATTCCTGTCTGAATGTAAAATTCAATTGGGAAACCCTAAAGTCGGTAACTTTTGCTTGAATGAAGCGTGCACATCGCGTTGGAGCAAATCGTAAACAAAATACTCTAAAGAATCACCGCCGTGAATTTATTCGCCTCTCTTCAGAATGATTTTTTCCAAGACATCCACGCAACGTGTGGAATTTGCAACGAAGCAGATTGCATGTGATTAAAAACTACCCCATTTCAGGTGCTGGCAACGCCTTAGCAAAGGAAAGACCCAAGGAAAAGCCTGGAGACGTATTGGAGGATGGTGAAAAGGCGCCCAAAGATGCCCCCCTGAGGGAGAATCGCGCAATCAGTAAGGAAATGCATTATTTCTTGTTAAAACAACATGGCCGAGTATAAACCAAACTGTCACACTAGGGGTATTACCCCCCCCCCAACAGTCTGCAGTCAGCAGGAAGACACTTTCTTAGGTCCAGACTTTCCAAATCAACTGAATTCAATCTCAAATGGGAAACCTCCTTCTATACAAGCTACCTGATTGAACTCCGTCAATTTCTTAGAGTACCTGAAGTTATCTCAGTGAACTTGTGAAGCCTTGGGTCACTGTTTGAAAAGTTGTGCCATTGTGGCAATGGTGGTCAAGCTAACATGTTGTACATTCTGCTTATTTTAGTCTGCTTAATTAGGGGGGAAATGTCATACGCCCATATCCCAGTTCAAGAAACTTTGGGGAGGATGTACACCCCGGCCCAGGGATTTTCAGCCCTTCATACCTTTTAAAGAAAATCCGAACGATTTCCTTTAAACCCCATTTCATGATAAAATAACCAGGTTTACTTATTCCTACTATACGTGTAAAGATTACAAGGAAGACAAATTTCTTCTCCCCAGAATAATTTATGGGGAGAAAAAGAGTAAAAATGAACGTATGTTATTTTTTATTTGTCTCAAGTGGCACGCCTATTGCATTTCGTGAAATCATAGATAAAACCATATACCTCGGAGTTGGTAAATCTCGGACCATTTCATCACCCAACTACCCAAGAAAGTATCCAAACAACCAAGATTGCATCTGGTACCTTCAGACGGAGAAAGGAAGTAGAATCAGGATCACATTCACAGACTTTAAAACTCAGAAATATCACGATAGACTGAAAGGTGGGGATGGTAGCGACGTCACAAAATTGAAGCTGTTTGACGCAACTGGGATCTTCAAACCAAGAGATCAGGTTTCTAATGGAAACACAATGTGGTTGAGATTCACGTCTGACTTCAGATTCACAAAAAAAGGTTTCCGATTGGTTGCTCGAAGTTTCTCCTCTTCAGGTAAACATTCTTTTGTGTAAAACTGCTCGTATCTGAATGTTTGCAAGGCCTCTACAGAGTAGAAAATGCTAATCAATGTTTGTGCAATGATAACACGTTTTACTGCTATGATCTACCGGTAAATCGATTGTAGGCACACACCATTATCCTTCCAGCAAAACGTACCAATAGATTACCTCACGGTGATGATTGCACAAACCGAGGATCGCGTTCAGTCTTTTACGCGCAAGTGGCGTCACTGTTGACTTTAAATGCAATCTTTTGGCCTCATATCAGATGAACGGACTTATCTATCGGACCAAGTCAGAAGTTTCTGATTAATTTCTAATTTTAAAATGTTACCTTCCTCCTGGAAGGGAAATAAAAAATCGTAACCTTCGGTGAACGAATAACGCAGGTGGGCCTACATATGTTATTCTTTATACATAAAACGAAATGTTCCACGTGACATCTAGAAAACGTCGTAGAAATTGTATATGAAGAAAGTATGCTTGCAAGGTAATATAAACCAACAAGAAATGATTTGAGGAAAACAGTTGTCATAGAATTCAAACATTTTTCTAAGCAACGTGGGGGAAAGGTGTCACGAAAAACATAATACTCTTGCAACTGTAAACGGCTTAAAAAAGAGTTTCAAACCTTATCCTCCGAGTAAACAAGACACGTTATGACTTCATTTCATTACAATGAGTTACGAAAAGTGAAACTCTTAACTTCAAACATATGCCCCTGATTGTTGAATTATGTACAACTTCCTCTATTAACATTTTAGTAACACCACAATTTGATTCGTGCTATAGTAAGCACAGACAGTCCACCTTACACTACCGACGAACCGTCTTACGGTTGCCGTCCATACGAATGGCGATGCTATTACAACGGTCAGTGTATTCCAAACTACCAAAGATGCGACGGTTATGCCAACTGCTACTACGGGGAAGATGAATTCAACTGTCACGGTAAGTGGTCTTGATGGAGAGATTCCACACATAAATACACGCAATTGACCTTATCATCACTGTGTTTCAGAATCAAAGAATAGAATCTTATTGGATCAAGGCACTGTTGGATTTTCTTTAAACAAGTTGCTGTTTTTTCTTTAAAGATACTTTCCCAACAACGTGGGGCCAAGGTGTTACGAAAAACATAGTACTCTTGCAACGGTAAACGGCTTGAAAAGAGTTTCAAAACTTATCCTCCGAGTAAACAAGACACGTTATGACTTCTTTTCGTCACAATGAGTTACGAAAAGTGAAACTCTTAACTTCGAACATATGCTCCTGACTATTGAATTATGTACAACTTCCTCTATTAACATTTTAGTAACACCACAATTTGATTCGTGCTATAGTAAGCACAGACAGTCCACCTTACACCACCGACGAACCGTCTTACGGTTGCCGTCCATACGAATGGCGATGCTATTACAACGGTCAGTGTATTCCAAACTACCAAAGATGCGACGGATACCCCAACTGCTACTACGGGGAAGATGAATTCAACTGTCACGGTAAGTGGTCTTGATGGAGAGATTCCACACATAAATACACCCAATTGACCTAATCATCACTGTGTTTTAGGAATCAAAGAATAGAATCTTATTGGATCAAGGCACTGTTGGATTTTCTTTAAACAGGTTATTGTGTTTTCTTTAAAGATAGTTTCTAAACAACGTGGGGCCAAGGTGTCACGACAAACATAATACTCTTGCAACGGTAAATGGCTTGAAAAGAGTTTCAAAACTTATCCTCCGAGTAAACAAGACACGTTATGACTTCTTTTCGTCACAATGAGTTACGAAAAGTGAAACTCTTAACTTCGAAGATATGCTCCTGACTGTTGAATTATGTACAACTTCCTCTATTAACATTTTAGTAACACAACAATTTGATTCGTGCTATAGTAAGCACAGACAGTCCACCTTACACCACCGACGAACCGTCTTACGGTTGCCGTCCATACGAATGGCGATGCTATTACAACGGTCAGTGTATTCCAAACTACCAAAGATGCGACGGTTATTCCAACTGCTACTACGGGGAAGATGAATTCAACTGTCACGGTAAGTGGTCTTGATGGAGAGATTCCACACATAAATACACGCAATTGACCTTATCATCACTGTGTTTTGGAATCAAAGAATAGAATCTTATTGGATCAAGGCACTGTTGGATTTTCTTTAAACAGGTTGTTGTGTTTTCTTTAAAGATACTTTCTAAACAACGTGGGGCCAAGGTGTCACGAAAAACATAGTACTCTTGCAACGGTAAACGGCTTGAAAAGAGTTTCAAACCTTATCCTCCGAGTGAACAAGACACGTTATGATTTCTTTTCGTCACAATGAGTTACGAAAAGTGAAACTCTTAACTTCGAAGATATGCTCCTGATTGTTGAATTATGTACAACTTCCTCTATTAACATTTTAGTAACACCACAATTTGATTCGTGCTATAGGAAGCACACCCTACGCCACCGAAGGACCACCTTACGGCTGCAACCCATACGAATGGCGATGCAATCATACCGGTCAGTGTATCCCAGACTACCAAATATGTGACGGATACTCCAACTGCTACTACGGGGAAGATGAAAGCGATTGTAATGGTAACTGTTACAGTAATTGCATGGTGTTCTAATCATGGAAAACAAGATTTTCAGTGAATTACGGTACAGTTAATGAACATTTGCCATACTGTGTCGGTCAAACCCTCCCACAGAAAGACGGTGGTTCATCGGGGGCCCGCATAATACTTTTGCAAGCTTCGTCCCATCTGCTGTGAGAGTAAAGAGAATTTTTGAAGATTCGTCCTGCGTTACCATAGATCCCATCTTTATCCCAATAACAAATGAGGACAGCAACACCGCATTTTAAACATTAGGGTGTTGTCATGCATTGTGGCCGTTAGTAAATAGCAGTCGGTTCACCCCCAAATAAGGGTTTTCTTCATTTAAAAGTCACCCTGTTGCTTTCGACACACAACACAGTGCAACTCCTGAAGTCTGCTCTTTGAAGAATATTGAGTCAAAATATTACCTCCTGGTCTGTATTTAGAGAAGTTTCAATGCATTGAAGTAGAGGCCAGTTTTGGAAGGACAAAGTTACGGTTAGATCTGTTACACAGTAAAAACGCGTTAAGTGGTTACTTTTTGAGTATGATTTATCCGCTCGTATTTAAATATGTAAGACATTCCATTTTGGCGCCAAAGAATTTCATAATGAGGTATTAGCTGGCGGCAATTTTTTCATACTCAACACACTATACTGGGTAAACACAACGTGCATGTGGTTATAAGTGTGGCTCTATAGGACGTTTTTCAAAGGGAACTAAAGTCCGGCATTTCAAGAATATGCAACGGAATGGAAAGACTTCTCTCAAGACTGGAGTGAAAACCATTTTCCGAGAATACAGTGTATATGATGGCCTCTTAAAAGTGGTTGGCCTAGGTTGATCAACCTCCAGAAATAGCCAACTACAGAATAATAATATAATATACAAATCACGCCATATTAGCTTGTCGGTTTAGTTTTAGTTCGCCTTGTGGGTGGTAGCTCCTCCAAGGAAGGTCGCGTTGAAGTGTATTACCAAGGTCAGTGGGGGACGGTTTGTGACGATCATTGGGACGTTGCTGACGCTAACGTCGTCTGTCGCATGCTTGGCTTACCACCTGCAACCGTTGCCTGGGTTTTGGCCCACTTCGGTCAAGGATCTCGTCCGATTGCTCTCGATGATGTCAACTGCCGAGGCAACGAATCCAGTATAGCTGAATGTCAACATAGAGGCTGGTTTAGCCACAATTGCGGACATCACGAAGATGCAGGAGTTACTTGCGGCCAAGGAAATGGTGAGTTGAGACATCAGCCCAGTGGTTTCCCTTCCATTTTGAAGCTTAGCTTGCAGTTCAGCTACTCAGACACTTCAGCACTGCATCGATGTGCGTCTGCTAATCAGTGACAATCAGACAGATTTGTTGATGCATGTCTAGGATTGCTGTAAATTGAGGAATATCTAACTTGACGGTTCATATATTAATTTGATTCATCAAACTTTTCTTGGGTCACTTGAGATTAAATACCGTCAAAAAAATCACATACCAAATGTCCTTAGGGTGAAATGATAATATGATAACAATATGATAAGTAATGTAAGATCTCCCTGACATTATGCTTTTGGTTAGGTTGTTAGTATTATGGGCAAGATGAACACAGCTGTTTTGTGATAGTTCCAACAACTACAGTTCAAACTCAGGAAATATCAAAGTGACGTTTGTTTCACACTAATCTAGCTAACTAAAGGTAATTGGAAAATACCATTATGACATAGAGGAGAAGAATTCAGAGAGGCGTGGCTATTCAGCTCCGTATGTATATACATTTTAGTTACAGTGCAATTTGATTCGTCTACAGTGAGCACAGACAGTCCACCTTACACAACCGACGAACCCTCTTACGGCTGCAGTCCATACGAATGGCGATGCTACTACAACGGTCAGTGTATTCCTAACTACCAAAAATGCGATGGATACCCCAACTGCTACTACGGGGAAGATGAATATAATTGTTTTGGTAAGTTTGTCAGAGATACAGTTACAACAGAACATAATGTTTGTACAACAAGTGTACATCATCTTGTATCAAGTCATTTTTCCTACTCCCTTTCGGTCAGGATCCACCGATACTCCAACTTCCCCTGTGGTACGCTTAGTCAACGGCAGCACAATCTACGAGGGCAGGGTGGAGGTTTTTGTCAACGGTTCCTGGGGAACTGCTTGTAGTCATAATTGGGACATAAATGAGGCCGAGGTTATCTGCCGACAGCTTGGCTATGGACCCGCCGTCAGTGCCCCACGTGACGGTGCTTATGGTCCGGGCGTCGGTCCAATTCACCTCCTTCATGTCTACTGCACAGGAAGCGAAAGCTCCATTCTCGACTGCAGGTCCGACTCTTCTTATCCTGGACACTGCGGTCATCACGAAGACGCTGGTGTTGAGTGCTCAGGTTAAGTTAAAATGCAATTCAAAACCAAAGTGAACTTGATTGCTGAACCAAGATCAGATTATTGTTCAGGAATCTCACAAGAGCGCTACTTGTTCTTGAAAGAACCAAGTCACTAATGTCATGCGGAATACAGCTTACCTGATAGATCAGCTATTATGCAGAAGAAAAAACATTGTGTAAAAATGTATTTTCACGTCCTGTCATTTTTACCAACTCATACACACACACGGTCAGACTTATTGCCCTATACAAAAACTGAATTTTATAGTGGTAGCGATTAGTAAGAGTAAAACATTTGAAACCCTTTGCTTAAAACAGGTGGGTACTACACAGAAGGCCCACCTTACACCACCGAAGAACCCCCTCACGGATGCAATCCATACGAATGGCGATGCAATCACACCGGTCAGTGTATCCCAGACTACCAAAGATGTGACGGATACTCTAACTGCTACTACGGGGAAGATGAAAGCGATTGTAATGGTAACTGTTACAGTAATTACATGGTGTTTTAACCAAGGAAAACAAGATTTTCAGTGCATTACGCTGCAGTTAATGAAGATTTGCCTTACTTTGTCAGTCGAACCCTCCCACAGAAAGACGGTGGTTCATCTGAGGCCCGCATAATACTTTTGCAAGCTTCGTCCCATCTGCTGTGAGAGTAAAGAGAACTTTTAAAGATTTGCCCTGCATTACCATACATCCCATCATTATCCAAATAACAATTGAGAACAGCAATATAACATTTTAAACAGGGTGTTTAGCGTGTTGTCATGTATTATAGGTCTTTGTAAATAGAAGTAGGTTTAGCCCCAATCCGGCTTTTCTTTATTTAAAAGATCATCCTGGTGCTTTCAACACACAACCCAGTGCAACTCTTGAAGTCCCCTCTTTGAAGATTATTGTTTCAAAATATTGCCTTCTGGTTTGAATGTAAAGAACTTTGAATGCATTGAAGTAGAGGCCAGATTTGGAAGGACAAAGTTACGGTTATTTGTGTTACACAGTAAACAGGAGTTAAGTGGATACTGTTTGAGTATAACTTGTGAACTCGTGTTAAACATGTAAGACAAGCCATTTTGGCACCACAGAATTTAATAATGAGCTTTTAGATGGCAGCAGTCTTTTTCATACTCAACACACTACACTGGGTAAACACGATGTGAATAGGGTTATAAGTGTGGCTCTACGGGACGTTTTTCGAAGGGAACTAAAGTCCGATATTTCAACAGGGAACGCAACGGGATGTGAAGACTCCTCACAAGAATGGCATGAAACCATTTTCCAAGAATACAGTGTATTCAATGGTCTCTTAAGAGTGTTTGGCTTAGGTTGATCAACCTTCAGGAATAGCCAACCCCGGATTAATAAAATAGTATACAAATATCACACCATATTGGCCTGTTTGTTTAGTTTTAGTTCGCCTTGTGGGTGGTAGCTCCTACAGGGAAGGTCGCGTTGAGATGTACAACAATGGTCGCTGGGGGACGGTTTGTGACGATTATTGGGACATTCGTGACGCTAACGTCGTATGCCGTATGCTTGGCCTACCACCTGCAACCGTTGCCTGGACAAATGCTCACTTCGGTCGAGGATCTGGTCCCATTGCTCTTGACGATGTCAACTGCCGAGGCAGTGAAATCATTATATCTGACTGTCAACACAGAGGCTGGTTTAGCCACAACTGCGGCCATTCCGAAGATGCGGGAGTTACTTGCGGCCAAGGAACTGGTGAGTTGAGACATGAGCCCAGTGGTTTCCCTTCCATTTTGGAATTTGTCTCGCAGTCCAGCGACTTGGACTCTACAGCATTGCACCGATGTGCGTCTGCTGATAACTGACTATTAGCCGGATTTATCAATGCACTTATACGATTAGTGTCAATTAATTAAGGAATATTTACCATAAAAGCTCATACATTAGGTTCAATCATCACAATTTTCTGGGATCACTTAGTAAGATTAAATATTTCAGAAAGATCACATGAGAAATGTTCGTAGGGTGAAACGAAAATATGATAACAATATGATAAGTAATATAAGATCTCCCTGACATTATGCTTTTGGTTAGGTTGTTAGTATCATGGGCAAGATGAACACAGCTGTTCTGGGATAGTTTCAACAACTACAGTTCCAACTCAGGAAATATTAAAGTGACGTTTGTTTCACACTAATCTAGCTAACTAAACGTAATTGGAAAATACCATTATGACATAGAGGAGAAGAATTCAGAGAGGCGTGGCTATTCAGCTCCGTATGTATATACATTTTAGTTACACTGCAATTTGATTCGTCTACAGTGAGCACAGACAGTCCACCTTACACAACCGACGAACCCTCTTACGGCTGCAGTCCATACGAATGGCGATGCTATTACAACGGTCAGTGTATTCCAAACTACCAGAGATGCGACGGATACCCCAACTGCTACTACGGGGAAGATGAATTCAACTGTCATGGTAAGTGGTCTTGATGGAGAGATTCCACACAAAAATACACGCAATTGACCTAATCATCACTGTGTATAGGAATCAAAGAATAGAGTCTTATTGGATCAAGGTACTGTTGGATTTTCTTTAAACAAATTGCTGTGTTTTCTTTAAAGATACTTTCCAAACAACGTGGGGCCAAGGTATCACGAAAAACATAACACTCTTGCAACGGTAAACGGCCTAAAAAGAGTTTTAAACCTTATCCCCCAACTAAATAAGACACGTTATGACTTCATTTCATCACAATGAGTTACGAAAAGTGAAACTCTTAATTTCGAACATAAGCCCCTAATTTTTGAATTATGTACAACTTCCTCTATTAACATTTTAGTAACACCACACTTTGATTCGTGCTATAGCAAGCTCAGACAGTCCACCTTACACCACCGAAGAACCGTCTTACGGTTGCCGTCCATACGAATGGCGATGCTATTACAACGGTCAGTGTATTCCAAACTACCAACGATGCGACGGATACCGTGACTGCTGCTACGGGGAAGACGAAAATGGCTGCAGCTGTGGTAATATTTACTTCGTTATTGTGCGAGTTTGCTCCCTTTCGGCTCACTGCTGGGTACAAGTACACAAATAACTGTAATTTGCATACTATGGGTGTGGCAAATTATTTTTCCATTCTCCTCCCACAGCTTCCCAGAGCAAAAAGGACAAAGCTAAGCTGGACGCCCAACTTGAGCAGCTTTTGTGAAAGAGACGCCAGACGGGTCAAGATTAGATCCTGAAAGGTGAGATAATGCTGCCTCGTATCGAGTTATAGAAAGTATGTCATAAAATATGGAGTCTCACCAACGCTGTGTAATGTTTTGTTTTACGTTCAACTCTTACAAACCCGAAACAGCAGTAAAGAACAAATACTTTGAAGGAGATTTCGCCGTTTAATCGTTGTTTGCATGTCTGCTATCTCCTCCCTCTTCATCTAAGGTGCTTTTTCACTGTAGTTACCATAACTGGAATGCTTATCATTTTCATTCATTGCAGAAAACACAAGTTCCGGACCAGAACCTCACCAGGAAATGAAACTGACCAATGGCAAAGAAGAGGACTCCTATGTCCAGTCGATTGAACTTAGCATTAGTTATAAAGCAGTTAGTTCTTTCACTTTTGACTCTTGAATATGTTCTTAAATTTAATGTTCCAAGCCTTCAATTAGGGTTATAGATTTCAGTTGATCTACTCCAAATTCTCTTCTATTCAAACATCGAGAGGTACAATAGACAACTGTTTGTTTGGAATACATTGCCCCAATAATTTGGAAGACATTAATGCAAATCCTGCCTTTCATCGTGAAGTGAAGCGACGCGTGTGCGTGGGTTCGGGGGTACGTGAGCCCTGAGCCCACGTTGGATGAGGTGTTATTCTCCAGTGAGAGACACCCGGTCAATCAAAGTTGATGATGCTTGATCTTGGGTTTATTGATGTCCAGCCGTAACAAAAGCCCAGTCAGCACAAAATCCAGTTGTGACAAAATCCAGTTGTGACAAAATCTTGAATAAAAACAACATGTATCACGTGCACACAGTCATTATCTGTGATTGATATAATCATATATGATCCAATTTATAATTTATGAAGAAAATCTCACGGTTCAAGGATGTGGCCCAACATTAAAACCACCCAGCACTTCGCTCCAATCTCTGGATTAATTACATGTACTTGTTGTGCAGCATGCACTCAAGTGTTCAGCAATATGACATTAAATTTTAGCATGAATAAATATGACAATAATGGCAGCACCAAGAGAGTAATTGTCTGCAAATAAAACCCATAACAATCGAAATGTGCAACGTTCTTTGTGCAGTTGTGTATCCCATTGACAGCTTGGAAAAGCACGCGCAAACCGTAAGCCCTGGGTCAGGGGTCACAGCGGAAAAGTACCTCAGTTCATGTGGCATACACGCGCCGGTCTCCCCATGCCGTACTACATGCACGTGCAATGAATGACACAGGAAACAGGTGAGAAAAGGAACGTGACTGAAGTCGCTGGCAAAAAGTAAAATGTCCCCAATTTTCACACAAAACAAAATATATGGCATTCATGGAGGGATCACCAAAATACCCAGTGTCCACCTGCAAGTAGGAGATACCTACTTTTGCTTTCCAAATGAGGACACAAAAAAGAAGGAGGGGATAGAGTTTCCAGCCCAGTTGGTAGAGGAATCCGTCGACCCAGGCTTAAAGGAAACAAATTCCATCCATCAGCAGGCAAATGTTTTGTGAAATTTAGACTCTTTAAAAGGTAGATAACATAAAAGTATCAAACGCAAAAAGTGACGCATATTTAAAAAATCCCGACATAAAACAATCATGTAATACTTGGCAAACTCGGGTAAATGTTCATTTGTTGGAGCTTATTTGTTTTCAGTAAGATATCTTTATCTGCAGGTTTGTTCCGTAAATTGTTGGAATTATATCCCAAATTTTCTGCTAACTTCTAGAATGTCTGCATTTAGTTTCCTTAAACGAGGAAATAATCAATAAGGTTGAATGATGAGGGGCTTTCATTCACTTGAACAGAAATGAAATCAATCACCGACTGTCTACATATCTGTGATCTTTAGAACCACGGCGTGTTCCCAAAACGGTTCAAGTTATAAGTCGCGGCAGATAGCATTTCCTGCCTAAAGACTGTTTGCTATAACTTGTTGCAGGGCACGTTTTGTAACAATTCATTAATAACAGGGAAAGTACTCTGATCAATATATAATTGATGTAATATTATTATTATTGACGAGTAGTGTCTTTCTGCATAGCATGAATTCCGATGTGCCATTTTGTGGTCCATGGTCCACTTTTTGTTTTCCTTTGTAGAAATAAAAAGATAGCTTAAAGCGCGATTTCGTCTTGTCTAATCGAGTGCTTATTTTCTTTGATAATGTTGAGTTCTGAGTATTTCATGCTATTATTGATTCTTCATGCCTCTGGTCCCATTTTGCAAAAATTCCAAATAAAAATTAAAGACATAAACCTCAGTGTTCAATGATTATTTGAAACAAAGCTAGAGGAGACTACCTTTCAAGGACACTTTTTATAACACCAGTGGGTTTTCCATATGGATTAAATCAAAAGCAGAATATGAAGACATACACATAATTTAGATATGCATTTCTAGACGTTATAATACATGTACTTCCTATTTCTGAATATGGAAATCTCGAAAGGAAAACCTTAAAAATTGCTTCCCTTCGTCATTCAATTCAGTCACGTCTCTTACTTTTGTTTATGTTTTCTCGTACAAAAAAATCCCTCCAGGATAAGCCTCGGGTTTCACCTAGGACGCATGTGTTTCTGAAGTTGAATGCTTTGTTTCGATTTCTTTTGCACTGCTGTCATTTTTTTTATCTCGTTGAGGTATGCAGTGATACATGTCTCAGATCGCCGTTCACTGACGTCACTGAAATATCACCGCCTACAGAAAGTATCAATGAATTGAGCCGTCAACTCCATCAAACATCAAATGTTAATCATCTCTCTCTTGTGAGGGACTCTGACGTGGGTTGCCTTGTAGGTGTGTACTCGATTATTTCTGGTATGCATGTAAGATGATTTGGCAGGCTAGTCAAGATAAGGGCCCCAGATCACTGTAACACAACTGCACCGTTCACCAACTTCCTAGATCTTTTAGACTCCACCTTTCGGTGTACTGCGAGAGTGAGGCAACAGCGACCAATTGAACGGCCCATACAGTCAGCGAAAGAAGGATTTGATTAGGATCAAGTATTTGATAAAACCGCCACCCGAACACCGATTATATTGTAGAGTATTTTACAGCAATCCACAAGTGCTGCATTACAAGGGAAATACATCCAGCATGTATAAGGCGACTTGGACCGTGTATGCATCAACGGGAACCACTCCAGCAGAGCTTGACATTTTGTTTTGCTCTTATTTGGTATGTTTGTTTCATAACAACACCGACGGATGCCCCGTGGGCGATCATTTCAAACGCCATCCCAAGCTGAGTGTCAATTCTTCAGAGCTGATGTTGAATGCCTCTTTCGCTGACTTTGAGACACACCAGGGTGTACGCAACCAAGCGTATATCGCCTTCAGTCACTCCCTGGTTTTCGTTAACGAGACGGACCTGAGTAAAGCCAGGAGCTACATTTATGATCCTACATCAACAGCAATATACGGCTATGTGCTACCGATCATTAAGTTGTTTGGATTACTTGGAATTCTCACATTTTACTTCATGGTATACAGGGTTCGTGAGATGCGCAACCTAACCAATTTTTACTTGGGCAGTTTGGCTGTTGCTGACTTGATGGTTCTCCTGACGAGCGGGAGTCTCTTGCAGTACGAAGCCTTAGTCACACGCACCTTCTCTAACAAGAACTACCTTGGGCCCTCCGCTGGTTTGGTATTTGATATTAAGACTCTGTTCACGCAAATAGCCATATTTGCTTCCCTGTTCTGCGTTGTTGTTGTTACTTATGAGAGGTACCTAGCCATTTGCCACCCTCTCAAGCACAAACATGTCCAAGGAATGAAGCGAGCCTTCCGCAGTGTGGTCTTTGCATGGTCGGCGTCTTTAGTCGTACCAGTGTTTGACTTTGCCATATTCAGAACATTAACTGAGGCGAGGTGTGTGGTTTTTCCCAACGATGAAGAGTTCGATAATCTGTCGGGCTTATTCCAACTGACCGCACTCGATATCAATTATGCTCGGGCCAAGGTTGTTTTCGAAAACATATCTTATCTTGTTGTTTACCTTGTGACCTTTGTAGCCAACGCAACTCTCAATGGATTAATCATCCATAAACTGTGGAATCCCAATTCTCCAGGTCGCTCCAGCAAACTGAGCGGTCTGCACCAAGTGACTCTGATGCTTGTACTTAACAGCACGGTCTGCTTTGCTACCCTGCTCCCCCTTACCGTCAGCTCCCTCACGAACACCTTCAAACCTGAAGCCGAGTTTGGCGACAAAGTCATAGCCATTCCTCCGCTATTTGTGGTCCTCAACTCGGCCATTAACACTGTTCTATTCAATGTGGGCAGCAGGAGGTACCGCAACGCGTTTCTAGAGGCCTTTAGATGCAGATCCCGAGAGAGGAAACCGCAGTCGAACGACATTGCACTCTAAAGATCAATCATGGGAGAACAACTTGCACCTTTTTGACATTAACATTACATCACGTACGGAAGAGTGTAAGCACCAACTCCAAAAATACTCTTCTGTAATGAATTGGATGACTAGGAAATTTAACCACGAACGTGGAAAGGATGTACCTTGCAAAGCATGCTAACAGTTTCTATCATGCTTAATATCAAGTCATGAATACTGCACACAGTACTGCATTTTCCAGCACTGAAAAGGCATACAATTGTAAGCCAAGTTAATTATAAAAGAAAATAGTGAGAATCCCTTCATGACCCTAAGTTTTTGATAGTGACTTTGACAGGCTACACACATTGGAAAAGGGTCGAACGCAATGCAAATGGCATTGTCAAAAGTTTCTATCAGCAAATCAGATTCAGCATTCAGAAGCTCGATCTTCCAGCATTGATTAATTAATCATGTTTTTTCAGCTTCGTGATCAATGATAAGTATGAATGTTTTATGAGTTTTTTTCTTTAAATTTTAATTTTTTTCGGGGGGGTATTCTGTTTTTCTGACAATGAATTGACGAGCGGATACTTCATGAAAATTTGAATAGCTAATACGGCAAGATATCAAACAAAAACGGGTATAAATGAATGCGCGTTTTCGCTGAAAGCTCTTTGGCGGCCGCCTGCGATATATTTGAAAAGAATGTCCCAATTAGTTCAGAAGAAAAGCGGGGGATGAGTCTACGCTCGTTTTGAAGACAGTCTGACCTTGAAAACTGCAAACAATGTGATGATTTCAACATTATGCTTGATGCACAGATTGGTAGAGGGGATGACTTTTCTGGCCATGGAGATTGAACAATCGCGAGGGGGGGGGGGAAACCTGACAATATCTGACACTATATAGTAGCAATTAGCGGTTTAGAGGGAATAAACAGTTTGAAAAAAACAGTTTTTAAGACTCTACTCGGGCACAAAAATTGTGACCAGTTCAAGTTTGTCGACGTTATCCTATAATACACTGGGATTATGGCTTGTAATTTTTTCTGTAGCAAACGCTTGGTGTCGCCTGTAATGGGAATGCACAGAGCTCAATAAATAGAGAGTACGGACATACATAAAAAACCCCAAAAAACCAACCAAACCTGGACGCGTTTGTATGAAACAGAAGCCAATAAGTGGCCATTTTTGTACCTATTAACGCCAGGCGAGCATTGCCTGCAAGCTTTGTATTCGGCTCGGTAAAATGGCTGCTGGTGGATTCAATGATCTCTATAAACTGATTACGGGAATTGCGAGTCCAGATTTTTTTTTTACATACAACTGTGAGAGAGAGTAGCCCCAAGGTCAGATTGTGGAGCCCTCATGGCTGTTTCTTCTCTGTGCAGTACATCATGCAGCTATTTTGTGCTAGTTGTCCACAATAGCTGTTGCTGAACTGCACAGGTAACGAACACCCATTTTGGTTCCAAAGGCTAAGTTGGCACTGCTCTAGGCCTATATGGGCTCTGAGAAGCCCCATTTATTGTAATTTGGCATATCCTCTGACTGTTGTAACGCAAAAGAAAAAGATCTGCCCCTCGTCTTAGGATGACCACCCCTGTGCCCCCCCCTTTGAATTTTGGAGCCAACAGAACTCATGAATATACAACAATGGCTGTCGAATGTTCACAGAGTTACAACTAGAGCATGTAGCGAATGTACATGTATATAATTATATACAATGGGTGTAGGCCTATGCGATTCAGTGGTGTCTATGACAACACGACTCCAAAACTCTTAAAAGTTGAGATGAAAAGATGTGAACCTAGTACCAAATATACACCACAAGAAATGAGACGTACTCACCACAGATTTCGAGGAAATGTCCCACCAATAGTACTGACATCTCAAAGAGCTCGTTGTCAACAAAACAGCAAGCATCATAAAAACCAACTTCCCAAGAATGAAAGAGGCAGTCACGGGCCCAGCGCGCGAAAAACCATCGTGTGCCTTTGTAGACATAATTTGCATGTGAATGTGGGGGCTACGCTGGATGCGAATTGGTCCACCTAAATATAGCTTAGAATCTGAGCAACATAACCGTAAAGCGAAAAAAAACCCCGCGTGTCCCACATTACTTTCTAAAAGAAAGAAATATTGCAACAAATGAAATGAAATCAGCAGGATACTATTAGGATTACCTTGAAGCCCTGTAACGAAGCCCTGTAAACAAGCAGTGATGTGAAAATATATTTAAATCAACAAAATAAAAAAACTCTCGACCCATATTTAACAGTTCTGATACACAAAGGACCATGCATCACGTGGCAAACGTAATCTACATTCATTAGTATTTTGGTGCTCATTTTTTAAAAAGGCGTTTATAATTTTCCCCTCATTTCTTTTAGTCATTTCAATTATCCCATTTTTTAAAACTAAATTCTACGTTGTGTTGTTTTTGCTTCGACGCAAATGCTCCCTGACGTTTTAGTTATCAATAGCTGTCTTTGTGAGGCTACTATTGAATTTGCACCGGGATGAAAGGAGTGTAAACATTTACAGAATTTGGGCACTTTTGTGGCGTCGAGAAATGCGTTGTTTGTGCCATTCAGCTCAACCTGAACTTTAACGAACTGTTTTCGACATTGAGCTTTTGTGTTATAATGAGCAGTTATAATGGTTGCAGTTTTGTTATAATGATAACGTTCGTTCTTCAGATCACATACAGTTGTGCTCAAAATGATTCATACCCTTTGGAAAATAACATAACTTTATAAATTCTTCATTTGTCAAGCAATTATGTAGGTACTTCCACTGTAATATATATATTTTGTTTATTTGTTGCAATACACAAGCCCACGTGTGTTGGCTAAACAACATCTGCATAATAGTAGATACGGCCTTGGCTTCTTTTTTGCTTCTAATCAGAATTATTCATACACCAGGTTTACATAGTTTATTCTTAATAGTCAATAGCGTGAAATTTAGAAAAGTACATTATTTTCCAAAGGTTATTGATTAATTTTGAGGACAGCTGTACTGGAACATTTGTTAACTATAAAGATCATTCCAACAAGGTACAAATATATGTTCGTCTTAAAATTGGAAACAATTTATATTTCAAGCAAAGGTCAAAAAATGGACTGCCTATTAGAAAGGAAAACACCTTTGCATGATAGCAGCATGTTAAGGCTAAAACCAGAACAAAGTGAGACTTCAAAACCTAAAGTAACACAATGATACATAAAGACAGACATCGTATCTAGGACACCCATGCTTATTATGATTTCAGTTTCACAGCATTGACTAACATAAAGAAAAGCTTTGCCTTTTGTCGGCCAGTTGATGGTATTTCGTTTTCTCTTTAATACTTCCTCGTAAAAATAAACCTAGGACAACTATCACGTCTCATCTGAGATGCATGCTCCAAAAATCTGACACATGCGAATTTATTTCGGTTTCTATTTAATTATGTGGGAATATGCCCGTATGAATTGTTTTCAAGTCCATTCCCTCATAAATATTCATATTCCATAACAAAATGCAACTAGTTCTTACATTTATTGCTCTCTAATGATATCATAAAGGCGTCTTTATAATAATTATAGGTGATATTTTATTTTGAAGAATTTTTATGGTAACTTTAACTTAACTCACTGAGCCTCCTTTTTGGTCACGAATATTTAAATTGCAAATGTGTAACATTGCCCCTGCCGATTTGGCACTTCGTAAGTAGCAGATCTTTCCGTTGTTGGCTTCCGATTGCGAGACACCGGCCTGAAAACAACCTAGCCACTTCTCCTTCAAATCTTGAATTTCTTAATTAAATAGTTGATAGAGAAGCTGTGTGTCATACGTGTTTCTTTACTGTATCGCTGTATATGGGGTGTTGTACTGTGTTTTTGGTTTGGCTTTCTTTTGTTTGTTTGGCTTCGATACGTTGGCTTGCGAGAGGGTTGGTTCTCAAGTGGCGAGGAATAAACCAAGAACCGAGTTCAGCCCTATTTGTCATTTCCAGTCCAACCCTTGAGAGTCAACACTCTGATCCCTACAGAGGATTGGACCCCTGTACCTGCTGGGTGCGCTGCATGCCGCCGGGCGTTTCCCTACAACAAATCAAGTGGAAGACACATCTGGAACTCGTGGCGTTTCGTGTGTAGTACACGGGCTAACAGTGAACATTGTTCAAGATTCGGCGTCTTCTGTTGCGCATGTTTGTTTTACTATGTAAACATGGCGCCTCTGACCTCATGTCTTCAGTTGCAGTTCGCATTTACTTTGGCTGCCTACTCCCCGAAAACATGTCCAAACGGGCGACCCTACACCACTGTTTTAATTGGAATGTGTGGGTAGCATACATTAGCATTCCCGTGCGGTCTACTCGTGTTGAGGGCAGAAAAAAAGTATCCTGTTTGCCACTGAGTGTCACAAAGATTCACGTGTGTCTCTACATCGAAACTAAAACTTCCTATTTCCTGTCCAAAGTAATACAGGTTAAGTGAAAGTAAAAAGGATGCGATGGGCAATCAGCCTTGAGTGGAATCTTTCTTTTTTAACATTTTAGACAAAGCTATAAAGCACACAATTTGCTTTACCCGTGCACATCCATGTTCCCTTGGGGTTAATGAGTGACCAGAATTCTCGTAGGCCTACACCTCCATCACGGGGCAGCCATTTTGATTTTCTACCATTTAAAGTAATTTAACCAAACTGAGGCTTGAAGAAAAAAATCGTCGTGTGCCTGGAACAGGGACCCAAGTGCTGGAAAGTATGATTACTACAAAAAATCCCGGCTAAGGAAATATGTCTATAGTAAAGATTGCGGTAACACCATGTATTTATCTCTTCTTTGAGTATGTGTGGTTCTGAGAAGAACCGGGGAATAACTCGACGTTTCGAACAGTGTACTCTGTCCGTCTTCAGGAGACTGCAGAATTCTAACTGGGGGTGGAGCTTATATGGTGTAGAGAGGGATCCAGATGTAGGGATTAGCTCGGTGAGGCGTTAAGGCGGGAACAGTGATGGCGGGAACAATGGATGCTGCACTGGATCCTGGGGCTGCGTGCCCTGTGTGTGTGTTTACCGGAGCGTGTCAGTTGGAGTTGGCAGTGGGAGAGTGAATAGCTGGGTGCCAAGGGGTATAGAAGACCCATAGGCTGACTGAGGGGGAAACCTAACTAGGGAGTCCTAGGGTATAGGAGACCCATTGGACTGGGATGTGAGGATGGGGCGCCAGATATCGCTGATGTTGAAGCCGATGTCTTGGGGAACTTTGTCGTGCTTGATGATTTCCATGGCTTCTCTAATGCGGCGGGGATACCATCGTTCGATGCTGGTGATAAGTTCAGCTTGGCTCCAGTTGATTTGATGGTCTTCAGTGTGGGAGTGCTTAATTATTGATGAATTTTCCAGCTCTCCCTTCCTACCATGGGCTTTGTGCTCGTTGATTCGGGTAGGGAGGTCCCTGCCCGTCTCGCCGATGTACACTTTGCCGCATTGGCAAGGAATTCTGTACACCCCGGTCTGCGCTGGGGGTCCTGTCGGTCCTTGTGCGAAGTAAGCAGGTGATGCAACTGAAGTGGGGCTGTGTGAAAAACTTTAATACCGTGCTTGTGGAGAATCCGCTGGATGTGGTGGGAGGTATTGCCTAAGTAGGGGAGGGTAAGGGAACTAGGGGCCCTAACTAGTTGGCTTTGGGTATAGGAGACCCTTCGGCCGGGGGTGGATCTGGGATCTTGGGTCTTGACTTGGCTCGGCTTGTATCCGTTACGTTGCAGCGCTGCAGTGGTGTGGTGGAGTTCTTGACCGAGGAATTCTTTGTCGCAGATGTTGTATGCCCTGCGGACCATAAGGAAATATGTATGCAACTGTTTTATTCTAATGAAATATAAAGTATGCTTTGCAAAAAGTTAAAAAAAGAAATTCCCAGTCACTTAATTAATAAGTTGTTCAAAGGTTGCCTTTTGTACAGCCGGTGTTAATTTTGTAGTAGATTTTATCCATTTTTACTAAATGAAGAGAATGTGCTTCTTACGCCCTATTTCTGGGAAGATGTTTTTCTGCTGTGATCATGCTTCATGGCAAAATAGCATAAGTGCTCACGCACTTTTGCCGGGCACATGACGAAATAGTCTGTTCCGTTTTATCACATGTGCAGTTGCATTATTGTTACCAGTAGGTCTACAGAGAACAAGATGGCATGGCAGCATCAGGGTGACAAAGGTCTATTGCCCTTGACCGTCGGCCTTGAGAAAAAGAACCCTCTTCCAGTAACTCGCAGAATCGTCTCTCTCTTCATGTCCCTCATGTAAAACCCAAATACCAAGCTTTGTTTGGTCACCCAATAACTTACAAGTATCTCCAGGCTATCATCTCTCAAACACACAAATGCAACTACATGTATATGCGGTAATAGGCAGCAACTCAGCATTCCATATCAAATATTAAAACTATATTATTGAGATCACGAAACCCGTCAAGAAATTAAGCCACAAATTTCAAATATTTCAAATGCGAAATATGGTCGCACCTTCTATAGATATTACTGTTACGACTTATTCCATCATGTTGATGTATATAAATATTCACATAGACATTAGTATCATCCGTTTATTGCACGTTTCCTTTTCTATGATTAGCAGTATTTACACTGCCGTGTAACACCGTTGTCGCTAAGGGCGAGGAATTGCCACGCCATCCTCTTGTAGGTGTCCAACTACTTAAGATTTTTCATGTTTATGAACGTGTCACTCATCATTACGAAAATACCTTTTCATTGGAGGTTTATTCTTTTTCACCTCTTGCTGTACTGACTGTGACCACTAAATTGCGAACGTTGAAATGTGCCTTCAACAAACGATGCAAAGACGAAAAGCAAATTTGAAGAGATATGTTCAGATGCAAAGATTCTGAATTAAAAAAAAATATATAGGATTTTTTTTTCAGGATTTCTTCAGAACATTCTCAATAAGTGCGGGGTAAATATTCTTTTCCAAGAAGCGGGGAAAGTGGGATGCATTTTTATCTGTACTTCGAAAGCGTATTCCTAAGCATTCCTAAGCACCTCGTAAGCAATTAAACTGTTTATACCAAACACTGAATGGGTATCAACTTGAATTTGAAACCGTTAAAGACCTATATGGTTAATTTCATAAAGCTGGTAAGCATACATTATTGCTTGGTGAAGCTTGGTACTCAGAGAGAGAAAACATATAATCACTAGAGAACCAGCTCGAGTGTCCTGCACTCTGTGAACGACAACTTGGCAGGTAACGTTGTTTGGGGATTTCTGTGTTAAGAGCATTTTGGTACAATGGGCACCCAATGAAAATGGGATCTGGCTCTGGTTCTAGACGCAAGATGCATGCAGCCTGTCGCGCCCATCGTAATAAAATCGCTTGAGACAATGCAAGAAAGTTCACAACTTCGTTAGATGAGTCCACCCTCTGCACTGCACGAGCTTTTATTCAGCCGAACATGGTGACAGAGGGATCACATCAAAACCGTGAGCACATATAAGAGTGAACTTATAAACCCTTTCCACCTATGTGACTAAATGCAAACAATATCGCCACGTATGGACCACTTTGGCCAAGGTGATCACACATATTCCTACGGGCAGCTTTAACCTTCAGCGGTATGCTTGACTAGTTTATATTGATTTTTTTAAAATTTATTTATTACCAAACTCTCGCGACCATTTTTGCGGTCGAAATGTGGTTCGATTTACATACTAAAAACACTAAAGATGTAAAGTCATAGGCCTTAATGAATAAATGAAGATTAAAAAAAAAGAAAGAAAAAATTAAAAAGTGCAAAAAACTAAACATTAAAACATAGGATACACTTTAACAACAAAATTAGTAATGACTCGACTTAAGCCCCGAGTTTTCTCTTCTTACAAGTCTTTCATACTCCACAATAACAATATAAATACTTCCAGAAAGATGATAAAATGAATTAAAAAGCAATTTTTGTCTCCTATGAAATAAGACACACACATTGAAAAAAACTTGATGTGGAACTGCCCCCGCCTCCACAAACATACATCCTTTAATTTCAGAAGCAAATTTGGTGAAGTAGGGAGCTTTTCTATACCTATCGACTCGAATTTTTGGGCTCAATAAAACATCGTTTTCTTCCGAAGCTCCATAACATGTGTGAGGTTTTTTGGTGGAAACCAACTCTGTAAACGTTGGGAAGCAACACATGACTTCGCAAATTGTGAACAAAGGTGTTCTCTTCTGTTAGCCAAAGTTTCAATATCAAATTCCAACAGGGCATCATCATACGATGAATAAACAGAGCACAAAATGATCCGGAAAGCCTTTTGTGTTGATTCGATACAAGACGTTTGGTCTGCAGATAAACCTGAGTGCCACACAGGTGCTGCATATTCACAGATGGGCTGAACATATCTTGAAAAAAATTGTTACAAGATCTTTTCTGGGTACAATGAACTTTTTTAAGCGGCTGAGACTGTGAAGACACCAGCCAACTTTGGAAATCATTTGTTGAACCTGTGTGCTCCACTTTATATTATTTTGAATCCATACTCCAAGAAACTTTGTTTCTGTCACAACTTCAAGTGTATTATTACCTATTACTAAGGAGGGTGATTTAGGTGAACCTTTTCCCAAATAACACTGCATAGCTTTACACTTGGATGGATTGAGTTTAATTTAAGCTTGTTGCTTTGTGACCTGTGGACTAAATCGTCGATATTATTCTGCCTGAGAGAATTGCTGTTAACTGATCTGATCTCACCAAAGCTAAGATCGTCTACATATTTCCTTTTGCGGGCTACAGGGTTGGCACATGCATCGTTGATACTAGCCAAGAAAGTGATTGGGCCAAGTTTCGTTCCTTGAGGGACACCATCACAACGCTATTGTAGGGAAGCGTGTTTTCGGGGTGACCATAGTTTATTTGGCACGCCGCCCAGCCCCTTAGAAATGTACATGTTTAACAAACACCCGCAAAGAAAGTGCGGTGGGCGCGCGAGTGACTTATTCTTTTCCTGTTTGGGGACCACAGAGTGAGTACCTTGGGGTTAACCTGTTACCAGCTTTTTATGCTGTAATAGCTTATTTGTAGTCTCTTCACCTTCGCAATCTATGATTCCGTAGTGTGTGATCCGACTTGGTGAACATGGGGGTCATAGCAGAACGCGGAATGAGTGATTTTGGAGTGAAAATTCCCTGTCTTGATTGTAAACGTTTCATGTGAAGCGTTCATATGATATTGTTCACTGTAAATTACACTTCAGCTGTTTGTTTGTATGGTGATTAGAATGATTTACACTAGGGTTTCGATTTTACTGCACACACTATTCGTTATTAGGTGCTGTCTGGAAGGCCAACCACACCGGCCAAGGCATTCGGGGAATGTGGAATTTCATGTAAAGAAAATAAAGGAATAAAGTATTTGAATCAGTTAATTGTAATCATACCTGGACATCAGAGCCCGCAAAAGTTTACATGTGAATAAAACTGTATATTTTGAGACAATTACATTTGGACTCTTTCGGCCCGTCTTCCTTTGCCTTGGCGTCCTTAAACTAATAATTTAAGCGGACCTCCTTAATAGATGCCCTGTCATTACACTATGCACATTACCATCACAACACATTACAGGTCCAGCACGATCGTGACATCACAGGATAAAGGTCTATAGGCTGGGTCCACTTACCGCGAATAGAATAAACACCGTGAGATCAAGCGGTGATTGGCTATAACTTCAGAACTGTGCGCTCAGAACTTTCACTGTCATTTTTTTCACTTGTCTACACATGGAAAGAACGGTACAACTTTCTTATCAAATGTTATACTACAGGTGTTATTTTTTTCAGTGCACTTTTCAGTCCTTAGAGTATCAGCAAACATTATCTTGTCGATTTCGGTGTAGAAAATCTAATTACAGTTGCAATAAATGCTGTATGTTTTCCCAAAATTACAGCCATTATGTCGCTGCGTCGAGTTGATGAAACCCCGAGGCATTCACACAATGAGATTTACTCAAAGGCGTCAAGATTGTAGCAGGCTGAGTCTTTTAATTCGACGCGTTTAATAGGAGTGGAATGTTGCCTCAGCAATGTAATAACTCCAGTAGAGGCCACAGAGTGTCTTGTCCCTAGTGCTTCTTAACGAATTTGTCTAAATCCCACGTGACGGGAAGACAGATCTACGCGATTGGGCTGCGGCAGATGCGAGCACACAGTGAAAGCGATATCCTCATAAAGGGAGACAGCTCTTCATCCATCGTCATACGAGCACAGACCTCCGTGTGCGCGAACCAGGCATTAATGAGAGGCTTGCCAAGCGCTCATAATGACCCACAAGAATGACTTAAGAGCTTGTGGCTACAGGAGCTAACGACATAGGTCTCACTTAGAATGAAAGGTTTGAGTAAAATGAATGTCTAATTTATGAAAATCTGAAAAGCAGTCTGATATAGAAATTACACCGTCGCGATATAGCACGCCACAAAAAAGCTGTCAAATTTCGCAGTTAACGTGGTTACAAAACTCTATTCCCTGTTTGCCCTGAAAGCATGATGTTGCTCTGTTGATTTCCTGCGTTGTGAGTGATTAACATACATATCGAACATTCCACTCAGAACGAAGGTAACCTTTGAAGTTCTTGGCATTCCGTACAGTATGGAGACTGGTACCATCTGGTTGTTCACGATACTGACCGAGTCCGGCGACGTGTCTAGTGAAGGTCTTTCCGCGTGGCCCAATGACAGCATCCCTGAATGGATCATAATCCACAGTGCGCACTGATACTAGCGACTACTTACTTAATGACCGAAGCCTTGCTTTATACCGAGTCCGGACCTGCCCAAGATTGGTCCGAGATATCCACGTGGCTAATTCCTTACGCCGTCATACGTGCAGTTGTCCTGTTCATTACATTTGGGGCGAATGTTGTAGTTCTTTACGCGTACGCAACGGCAAAGAGACTGCGCACCTCTGCCAATTATTACATCGTAGGCTTAGCAGTTGCGGACCTGTTCAGTGGCGGCGTTATGCCTGTGCAGGGATTCTTGAAAGACATCAATGAGAACTGGCGTTTCAGTGAGGCCTTCTGCACTGGCGTCATATATATCGATCACATTTTCCGGGGATTATCCTTCATGATGAAGCTCGTAATCCGCTACGACCAGTTCCAGGCGACCAACATGCCACTGAAGCATTTGTCGGAGAAGATGCTGGGCCAAGCATGCTTCCTGATATTCCTCGGTTACTTCATCCCAGTACTGCTGTGGACGCCTGTGATCATTATCCCTCCGTACGCTGGATTCATCTCCCAGGTGCGACCTCCCAGTTATCATGGACCATACGCCTTCTATCCGTGCGGGCTGTTGATACAGTGCTCGCTCTATCCTTGGCACCCATGAGCGTGGCTGTTGTCCTCTGCGCTCTAGTCCACTCTGTTATTATTCGCAAAGGTCTTGACTGAAATCAAGGTAATTAAAGCAGACTGTCTCTGTGGCTAATTTCAAGAGACATGCGTTACCCAAAGAACCTTTCTCGACGAGTTGTCGCTCTGATGCCTCGTTACCCGAACAAGCGAGATACATGGAGAAGGCCTCCTCCGTTTTGAGTGTCTCGGTCGCAGTCTCCCAGGGAATGAGCAACCAAGCCATCGAGGTTTCTCTAGAAAGCGATCACAGCGCTGAAAGTACCCCGGAACGACTAGGCCAACATGAAGCGGGCTGCGCCTTTAACAGGGCATCGTCACCCTCACGACAGACCCGGCCATTCGGCGCGCTTTGGACAATCTTCCAAAGGCGAAAGTTGTCTGACCACACGACGTGCCACCCGCACACCTTTGTTTGCACGACCGTGATCGTGTATGCCGTGCCTTGGTCGGTGTTTGCCTTGTGGGCCGTAGTGGACCCAGTGAGCTTATCGCCGTCAAGTGCGTACATCTTCAAGGTGAGTGTTGTTTTATGAGCATTCTGTTCCAGTCGTCGTTTGTTTGTTTGTTTGTTTGTTTGTTTAGGTGTTTGTTTTACAGTACAGAGGAATTGAAATTTATTCTGTTAAAGAAATTAGTACACTGTTTTGCCCCCTTGCCAACTCGCCCCTGACCGACTCGCCTCTTACCATCCCGCCCCTTTGTTACCTTGCCCCCGGGACGAGTGGCCCCCTATAGGTGACTCACCCCCTTGCTCACTACTTCCCCCCCGGCAAACTGGCCTCCTGACGAAGTCGCCCCCTGAGAGGAGAGTCTGCTGGCTTGGACCATTGACTACGGTACATTTCCAAAGTGACTATAGGCGTAAGTGTCCTGGGAGAAGGCGGGATATTGAAGAATTCACCTTACGGGGATTATTGAGAATTAATAAACTGACGTTAAATCCAACTCATATGCACTAAAAATATAAACTGGACAAATGGATTTTCAACAGAATGGTAGGAAAGGTAATTTAGCTAAAAGGAAGAAGCTATCTATCCTTCAAAGGAAAATGATTTCGTAGAAAAAAATATATATAACCAAAAAAATCACATAATAATGTGATGTGAAAACGTGAAAAGAAACTTACGTATGAAAAATTAACTGGCAGCAAAACCGTGAAGAGGTTATGGTGATGTTGATGTTGAACGTGGCATGGAAGAGATGCTTGGCAGTTCGCTGGCTTTTCACATTCATGTCCCAAACCAGCGAATTTCTGCTTAGGGGGAAAACAAATCAACTGAACGCAAGTTTAATGAATAATTCTCAAAAATCTTCTGAAGGTGAACTCTAATTCAATATCCCACCTTCTGCAAGGACACATAGAAATGTGGTTGATGGTCGAAACCAGCAAACTCTCCTCTGAGTGGGCGACTAGGTCAGGAGGCGAGTTGACAAGGGGGCAACTCGTCGAGGGCGAGTTGGCAAAGGGGCGAGATTGTAAGGGGGTAAGTTGGCAAGGGGCGAGTTGGCAAGGGGCGAGTTGGTAAGGGGCGAGTTGGTCAGGGGGCGAGTTGACCTCATTCCAGTTGTGAGACTATAAGGTGTCAGGTCAACTCGCCCTCTGACCGACTCGCCCCTTACTGACGCGCCCCTTTCCAACTTGCCCCCTCGTAAACTCGCCCCCTGACCGACTCGCCTCCTGGCCGACTCGCCCCTCGTAAACTCGCCCCTCGTAAACTCGCCCCCTCGTAAACTTGCCCCCTGACCGATTCGCCCCCTGAATTAGTTTTACCAATATGAAAAAATATTGTTACCCCCCAAATTCCACACAAAGGGAATATCCACCAGGCTTTAAACAAACTCAACTTTGAGTGCCCGCTGCAAACCCCAGAACCTTTTTTAAGGGCAGCAATCACCGATTCCATCTCTGACTGATTGCATTTTTTATTAAATGGCGAATGGGCCGGCCATACGTGCTTGGCAAACTTAGGGGGCAAGTTGGCTGGGGTGAGTCGGTCAGGGGGTGAGTCGGTCAGGGGGAGAGTCTGTAAGGGGCCGAATTGGCTAGGAGGCGAGTTGGCTAGGGGGCAAGTTGGTAAGGGGCGAGTCGGCCAGGGGCCGAGTTGACCTACAATCCAGTATAAGTCATCAGTCATTAATAAGACGACCCATTGAGCCTCACCAATATATAGGATCTGCAAAGCGAGGGGGAGGGATCATGCCCCTCCCTGTCAAAAAAGGGGGGACACCGAGCCTCCTGCGCTTACCTGCAATTGCCCTCTGTCTTTTCTGTTAGTAACACTTTGCAATAACACTTTAGATCATTGCCTTCAACACCTGTTCCTCCTTAACTTAATGACAATCGATCGCTTTGACCACGCCAGTGACGTGCAATAATTATATTTCATTTTCAGGTGTTTGGCTGGATGAGTCATTTGAGCAGCACGATGAATCCGTTTTGCTACGCCGTCGCCAACCCACTTTTCAAGAACGCCTTTCTGCGTATTCTCCGCTGCCGTAAGAACGCAATGCCACACAGCACGTGGAGGTCATCTAACATGACTAGCCGTAGTTCAAACACCGTAAACTAGGAATTATGAATTTATTTTCAGTGTCATAGGACAAATTTTTCCCCGAGTACTGGTATAAGACTGAGGACCGAAAACAATTCTGGGTGTAACTTCGTCATCGCGCACAACCAGGGACGTTTACCCATCTGTGTATGGAACCTTTTTTCTGATGTGCATACATGTTGTCCCCGCTCTTTCACAAAGTAATTTGTCTGTTTAGCAGCCGAAAAATGGTGTAGTTTAAAGTCCCAGGTGCATCATTTTCAATACTTGCTGAGATCATCAGTTGTCACTGCTGTGCCCACGGTCGTTTTATGATGCCCAATAAGTAGGATTAAACACGCAAGCGGTAAAAAGAGCATCACTTGTATACGGCCAATTTTTTTCACAGTGATTTCAAAAGCGTTTGCCTAAAGGGAACAAAAATAGCGCACTTCACACACACGAATAGTCTGTGCCTAATTCAGTCAGGTCTTTCTGCTTCTTCGCGAATTAATTGCTTTCTTTGTGCGATTCATTCTGAGACGCTCTTATTAAACGGTCCAGCACATTAGAGGAGCCCCAGAATAGAAATGTTGGTCTGAAGAGTTTTTGTTTTAATGTACGGTACTCGACAAGTAACAAAAGCATGTGTTCACGTTAGTCGTCTTCTTGAAAATCAACTTATTTCATTCCGTAATTCATCCTACCAGGTGCTTAACAAACACAGTCAATAGCTTTAAGAAAGCAGCACCGAGACATTTAGTAGCGAAACTGAAAATATGTCTACTTAAGAAATAATATGCTAACACACCGCTCTGACATTCTCTACACTTCACAAGCTTGGGTCCCGTAACCACTGAGATGTAAAAAGTGTACATTTACCTGATTGTTTGTAAGTTTGTAAATTTCATTATTGACAGTCAAGTTGGTAGTGTTATCCTGATATAATGATGTCTTCCACCCCCCTGGTATGCACGTTAATATTAATCAGTGTTGTAGTCGAGACCTGGAAGTCCGAGACCGAGACCTGATGATTCGAGAACAAGATCTCGAGACCTTGCATGTAAATTATGAAATAAAGGACTGAAAAATAATTACAAGTACATGCATCGTGTGCAACAAAGGGATCCGGAAATACAACTCTTTATTGACATCAAGACAGCTTCCTTGTACGTTGTACACTTAAAACATTACTAAAGTAAACTAATATTAACTTGATCCTTGACATGATTATTATTTTCTCAAGGCAACCCTGCTCTGTTGTTTCATGGTTAGGTATCCAACAAAATCCAGCACAATGTGGGTATGAAGCCAGTTGGTTTCAGCAACCTGGATAAAACAGCTGACTTTGCACTTTGAGGACAAAGTATTAGAATGATTTAGAAAAAAAGAAGAAGTTAGAATGACTCAAACTAACTTCCGGATCTCTCTGAAACCCGATTTGTTCCAGGACAGAATTTACCCATGTCCTCCTTGTGGTTTTTAAAACCGAAGTGTATAAAGGCAGATTTGTATGACGTCTCTGATTACTTGACGGGTTGTGTGGCAAAGTCAACAAGAGCACAGAAGCAGAATTTTATCGCAATGGTACAGTAATCAACGGAGCAACGGATCAAGAAAAAATGGCGTCCGTATACAAGGCGCACATTTATGGCGCTGGTCGCCACCTCATTATACAGCGCGTAGTTCATGCATTTCGCTACATCCAGACCACGCACAGGGGAACTAGACCGAGACCAAGACCGAGACCACAGGGTACTGTGGCGTTTTAATCGCACGAGCCAGCCTAGGTCTGGCCAGTTTGGGCGAACAGTTTCCAACTATGGGGAAAGTCATGAACGATCTGCCTTGGCTCTTGAGTTTGACGAGCAATATAAGGTCCAGGGGTTAGGGGTCGTTTTGGCGGGATTGTAACACCGATTGGTGAATGATTTGGTGACGCAGTCGACTGACACAACATACAATGAGCATGTGTGTTACCAGGTGTGTAACTAGGCCTACACCGCGCGCGGCATGGCACAAACCACTGGATAAGACAAACTTGCACCAGTCCCGCGAAGTTTTAAACATGTACATTTACATGGGGAATTACGCACAGGTTAATGCTAATGTACATGGTACCAATACAGTGGTCTTGTGCATTCTCTGCGCCTATACATCGATAGGAATAGTGTCATCTTCGGATTTCATCCAAAATCCTAACTTGTATGATCCATTTCATAACAAAGGCCCAGGTGTAGTTTGAATTGCCCCCAATTCATATTAGCTACATAAAAATCAACGAAATTAGCGACTTACACAACTCTTCTCAATTCTCAAATTCACAAGGATTATACAGAATAATTAAAGTTTATGAAAATCTTCTGAATACTTTAACATAACAAACGAGAGGATCAAACCTCTCAGAAAGTCGAAACTGTCTGATGGTTGTGACAAAGACTTGTACAGACTTTGTACAATACAAAAGTGTTAAAAATTACCGTCACTCATACAGAATACGGATTTTATACAGAGCTTAGCATAAGCCCTAAAACACCGTGAAAAGCACACAGTCAACTGGTTTTCTTTCCTCCAAATACCATATCTTTCACCTGATAAACTTACCTAATGAAATACAAAATGAAACGGATACACCTCTGTCTTCTCTCTCCCTGAAACTCTTCAGGCCTGGTTGTACTGGTAAAAAGACTACAAAAATAAGTTAGAACACGATGGAGATTAAACACGTCATAAAAACTGTGTACTACACACAGCTAACCTACATAACTAACTCTAACGAAGCTCATCCTTGCTCTGGCTTTCATTGCACTACAGGGAGTTCCAGGGTCGACTCCGTTGTTCCCTGTCAGAGCTTTGCGTCGACTTTGACGGCCTCCAAGTAGGATTCCCGGCGCTTCGTCTGGCGAACACGCTTCCCATCCACGAAGACTTTGGTCAGGGTATACATGCTGACGGTTACCATCTTCTTGGTCTTGGCTGAATGGGGTCCTTCAGATTCCTCTGTCATCTCAAGGAGAGGCATTGATGAAGCACTTGACACCAATGTTGGGCTGGGTGAGCGGGGTGTCGTTATCTCAAGCATGCCTTGGGGCTTGTTTTTGCTAGCAATAACGAAGGGGTAGCCTATTAGTCCATTTTGGATAGCGTCTTTGTGGACTTTGAACCACATTGCTAGTCTGACTCTTGGCCTCAGAACTGTCTTCTTTGCTTGATCTGAAGCACTGTCTGACTCTGAGAGATTTCTGACTCCTCTATTTTAGGGTTTTCCATTACCCTCCATAGCTCTACCTCGCCTACATAAGGCTCTAACCTGTCTACATTTACTACACAGACTTTTCTTGATTATTTGCCAGGGTCCCTCCCAACGCAGCTAAAGCTTGGGGGACATATTCTTCTTTTTGGCAGGATTATACAGCAATACTAGCTACCCATCCTTTAGGCCTGCCTCTGTTGCTTTCAGGTCGTTACTTTTTTTTCTGCCTGCTAGCACTCTTGCCCAGGTACTGTCTTGCTTTCTCATGCGCTCTTTGCTTGTTGTTTCGCAGTTCTGAAAAATCTGCCTTGGTGTCACTTTCTGTATCTGGACACCCAGTGGTCAGATCCACTGGTATACTGACCTCCCTCCCCAGCATCATCATGTTGGGGATTTCCTATATTGACTCATGTGGTGTACACAGGTACGCGAAGGTGGCATACGGGAGCATTGTATCCCAATCTGTGTGCCTTCTCCTCGGATCGATGAGGACTGCCACAATGTTCACCAAGGTCTTGTTGAATCTCTCGACCACCCCGTCCGATTTGGGATTAAAGGCCGTAGTTCTTGTTTTTGATACACCATGTTTTTGGCACATCTCACTGAAAACGTGCAATTCAAAATTAGTGCCCTGGTTGGAGTGCAGTTCCTGAGGCACCCCAAACCGGCACACGAACTCTTGCACTAATTGTAGTGCTACGGTCAGTGCAATGGAACGGTAAGGGGGTACGCCTCTATCCACTTTGTGTGGTAATCTCCGACGACCAAAAAACACTAGTTGCCACTGTCCATTGTCGGCAGTGGTCCGAGCAAGTCGATGGCTACCCTTTCTAAAGGTGCACCCACTCGGTATTGTGGCAGTGGGGCCCTTGCTTCTAAGCGGGTGCCTTTCTTCTTGCACAGGTCTTACAACTCCGCAGAAATTATCTGACATCTGCAGACATCCCAGCCCAGACATATCGGTACCCCATCTTGGCCAGGGTCTTACTCATTCCCAGGTAGCCACTCACTTGTCCACCATGTACCTCGATTAGGTTTTTCCCTCCTAAGCTTCTTTGGCGAAACCAATATCCATCTGATCGGTTTGCAGTCATTTGACTCCCACTTCTGATACACACCCCTTCTCTGACTTCTAACTGGTCCCAACTCGACCAGTAAATCTTAAACTTGGGCAAGTTGGAGATATGTCTTTCCAAGCAGGACGAGCCTTGCCCCTCTCCTTCTCTCGCATAACCCAACGCAAGGTTGTGTCCTCGAGTTGAGCCTTTCTCAACTCATCCTTTAAACTGTTGGCTGGGCTACTATGCCCCTAGCCAACATTTCGTCTATCGGGCGCTCATCAGGCTTCATGCCTTCAACTTTCCTGGTCTCTGTGGTATCCTCTCGACCAAATTGATTGCACTTAATTCTTTCTCATTCACTCTCCACTCATGAGTGAGTGTGGAAGTCCGCCTGTAGGCAAAAGGAAATCCATACGCAAAATAGTTTTGGCACTTCATTTCGATGAAGACTGCCTTGATTTGGTGCGTTGTTTTACCAACCTGCACATCTACCCAAGCGGCACCTTGGACCGCAAGGAGACTGCCATCTACCTTCCTGTCTTACCCGAACCTGCCTTTTTTCTTGTACTGCCCTGTCTCTGTGACTAGAACGTCTTTTGGGTCCTCTGCTCTTCCCAGCCTGCCTGCAGACCCAATGGGTGGCTGGACACCATTTCCCTGCTTCTGGGGTTGTTTCTTGGAGTTCTTGCACTCCCACGCAAAGTGGGCCTTCTCGCAGCACCTAAAGCAGCTTTGGTCGCTTTGTTTACTATCTGGGGTTTCTTCCTCTCCAGAGGGCTCTTCCCCACTTTCACATTTTGTTCACTTTTACCTTGCACCTGCTGTGACAATTTAGTCAACAGTTCTGTCAAACTGCTCAGCTCGCTCTTTAGCTTGCTAAACTTCTTGCTATGTCCAGGAGTCTAACGCCCTTGCCATCTTGGCGGGCCTACCATCGAACATGCGCTGCTGTTCGACTCCCTCACGATTCTCTGTCTCAAGAGATGCCTGAATGGTTTCACCCAAGTTCTCTGGACGAGCCCAGTTTATACCTTCTCGCACAGACTGACTTTTTTTTACTGCTTCTAGAAAGTGATTTACCAACCGTCACGCAATTCCTCCTGAATGCCTGAATGTCAGGGTACGGCTTGACCACCAATTCCAGTACGGCTTGACCCAACTCTTGAAGAGTCTCTTTTGGCTTCTGTCGCTGATGCCTCAGCTCGACGAGGTAGTTCTCGCTTTGGCGTCCTGAGCCAAACACCCCGTCAAGCATTTTCTCGGGCTCACTATATGAGCACTCCTGGCCAGATGGAACTTTGCCCGCTAATCTTAGGTAATTCCTTGCAGACTGGCAAGCACATAGGCAGCAGCCTGCTCTTCGTTCCACTGGTTCAAAACTCTACACGATTCAAAGTGCTGGAAATATTATTCCACAACACCCTGCCACTGCATCTGTCTGGGATGACAATAGGTCGGCTGTTTGGCCGTTCCAATGTCTTACTCTCCCCCTCACCGTCTCGCCTTTCCCTCTTCAGAGGCTGTAATCCTTCCGAAGTGGTAACTGTTTTCTCCACCGGTCTATTGCTAACCACTTCTGCTGGACGGGCTGCAGAGCTTATAAGGTCACGGTTGGCTAGATATGTTGGAGTCCTCTCTAGAGTTTGCAAAGTCGGTCTACAATTCTTTGCCCCCTGACCTGTTTCACCTGAGCCTGAAAGAAATGACTCAAGTTCCTCTATTGCACTTAATGTGCTTCTTTGGGGTGTGTTTTCCCCAAACTCTACTCTCTTCCCAGCTCTACGAAGGAACTCCTGTGAGCTACTTGAACCCACCAAACTACTCACCTCCAATCGAGAGACAAAGCCAAAAGTCACTGCTGGCAACCTGAATTCAATCTCTGAGTCCACTTGTTTACTCACACGCCCTTTGCCGTCGGGTTTTACCTGACATCGTTCAGAGGAGGTTTTCTGACCTCCCATGGCAGTCTCTAATTTCTTCGCCATGAGATCTCTCTCCCACTGCAAATACTGGGGTTCTATCTTACACCTTTGCAGCTCCGCCTCCATACTTGGAGGGCATTGTTTACTCATACTGTTACACTGCTATGAACAATACTTAAACCTACCTGTTTCTCAGAGGGTTATTGCACTTAGCAAAATTCGTTTGGTGTTCCTGACACCTAGGACTCCCTTTTGCCAGTACGGGAAACTCTTCCATATCTTGCAAATACGGCCTTACTAACTCAGGTCTAAGCCAACAGTTCTTACCAATCAATTCCAACCATTCCACTTTCAACACCATTTTTGCGGTGTTTTATTTCAAGCGAGCCAGCTTGAAATTTTTATTACGAGCCAGCCGAGGTCTCGCCAGTCCGTGCGAACTGTTTCCAACTGTGGGGAAAGCCGCCTGACATAAACCTAAACTATTTGCTTTGGCCCTTGACGATGCACGGTTCAGTTAGTTGCTGTCAGGTTCACCCTCGTTGGAGGATTTGAAGCGCTTTATCAGCTTTTTGAGACGGAGAACGAGTATGAAGATGACAACAACTAAAGAAATATAGGCAGCGGCTGCAAAAGCGGCCATCCATGGAGTTAAATGAGAAGAATCATAATCTTTAGTAGTGGTTGACAGGTGTCTGTAAGCCGGCTTACGGGTCACCTTGGTGATTGTTCCACTAAGCATTACTCCCGACCATGACGTCGTAGCCACAGATTTGAAGGGTGTGTCTTTGGTTAGGTCTGCCTTCATGGTTGTCGACCACGAGCAAGTGGCTTAGATTGTCTGAGCAGTACGGTTTCAGGTCGCATGCTATAAGGTTTTGTGTGTTCTATTCCCTGGACTGTCACAGAAGGCGTATTCGGTGCTCATACGGTTCCTGACGACAGATCTGCTGAAGTGACTGACTCGGGGAACGCCAAAGATCTGCTGAAGTG
This sequence comes from Acanthaster planci, assembly GCF_054643075.1. Lineage (NCBI taxonomy): Eukaryota > Metazoa > Echinodermata > Asteroidea > Valvatida > Acanthasteridae > Acanthaster > Acanthaster planci. The sequence goes on along the minus strand of NC_141792.1, from coordinate 3,078,061 downwards.
ACTGACTCGGGTATCGCCAAAGTTGTGAGTTCTCCCTTGGGTTCCATGACTGGTTTTGTCAGACCACCGTGCGCGCTAATTGGCCCAACGGTGCAAGAACGACTCATCCGTGGAAATAAGGCTGATGAGATCGTGCATACAAAGGTACTTTCGTCAACGGAAGCGTTCACCGTCAGATGCCAAGAGCTTACAACTGTACCGTTGAAGATCAACGTTGCCCACACGTAACTAAGAGGCAAGACCGGTTCCCCCCCATCTCATTGTTTGGGTTACCGTACTCAGAAACACTTAATACCGTTCCGGGAAAGGCTGAAACGGGCCCTTCAGGGGAACAAACCGGGAAAGCCTAACTGGGAAAATACTACACAGGCAGCGTTATTCTCGCAGAAGCGACTAAAACGTTACCTGGGTTTGTCTTGTCGTTCTCGACGTTGCACATGTATTCGCCGGCGTCAGCTCTTTCCAAGCCTGTGATGGTCATATACTGACTAACAACCAGCAAGGCAGATTACCTGTAGGTCGTTTCGAAAGCGAGCCGTGGGTTGCTGGTGATGGAAGCTTACCTCATCTGAGAGACCCTAGTAAATAAGCACAAGAGCCGTCCGCCAAACTCATTAACAAAAATTATACACCAAATTATTCTATATCAGAGAGCCCTGAGAGCCATGGAATTGGGGAATCGAAGAAATATGGCACTGAACCTCTGGCCCGGACTCGGCGCTTCCAATTCGGCCCTTTTTAGCTGATTTGCAGAGGATGCATTTTCAAAATGGCTCCTTTCCCGGGCAGTGAAATTTCCTTCATTTTATGGGTGGTCTGCTTTGGGTGAGGATTTCTCAAAAAATCATCAATCAACCCACTCAAAATTGAAAGGAAAACGAAAGAGGACATGTCGAACGTCGTTCTTCTGAACACCTGTGAGAGTTGTATTTGTTTCAATATTTGTGAAGTATGGGGATTCATCACTGCTGTCAGTGGGAATTTATTTGTTGTGGTGCACCCCATCCTGTTCGTAAGTGACTTTGTCACAAAGGCAGAGGCGCCACAATTTGCAGGCGCTCATTGGACAATCACTGAAGTTGCACGTTAACTTCCGGTTCCATGGTTACATGTAAACGGCGATTAAAAATTAATTAAATTAATGCATTTAACCCTATGTGCAGTGCACGTCTGCAGTGGGCTTGGTTTAAACTGAAGTGACGTCACACTTACGATAGATCTAGAGAAAGGTAGCGGCCATGTTGTTTCGTCCGGGATTTAAACATGTGCCCTCTGTAGCTGTCTCTGTCAACTAAGCTGGAGTGGACATACTGAGATAAAATAGACATGAAAACAAATTATTTGACACCCTATACCTCTGAATTTTAAGGTTTTTATTACAAAAAAAAAAACCACCACAACGGAATTAGCACGTATAGGTGGCTGTACTGTTAGAACATTACAAAGATATTGTTCGATTGTTCTTTCTGACTCTTTGGAGAGTATTCTTTCACAATATTATTAAAATTGTACGCAGAAAAGTTCTTTTTCAGTTTGTTAAAAATCAGTGAATTCCAATTTTCCGATGCTGGCAAATATTTTGTGGGGGCTTGATTATTTTTAGACAACATTGAAGATAAGTGGGTGGGCGACATGTCGAAGGTAAACATTTTGACAACATTGGTCATTTTCCGTTGTCCAAAAGCTTACTTCTTGGGAAAACGTTTGCAGTAATTATGTTCACTTTGGATGAGGAAGCAGTCAGTGTTTGTGCGACATTTCCAATCATCATTTGGCTTGGGATTTAGTTGGCCCCGTTTGTAATGTGGCTGCGTGGTATATTACAGATGGAACCTTTGTGAAAGCAATTGAGCCCTGCGGGATCTGTATTGCTTGCTTTTTGCACGTTTGGCATGATACTTCAGTTTCTTATCCATTTCAGCGAGGGCTTTTGCAGCTGGCGAGCCACCAGTTATTGGGCAACCGGCAGCTGTACACTTTTGGACTAATGGATTGGCGTGTCCATTATTCACCAAGTGCACTGCGCTGTGATCCCTACAAGATCCATTTCTTCACAAGATTAGTGTTCCTTTTAGATTGGTTATACTGCAAAGGCATGATTCATTGATTCAGCTTTCCGAGTACTGGTACCACATTTAGTTTTGTCCAGGGTTTCCTGGCAAAGTTTCTTGCTTAGTACTTTGAGTATGTTCATCACAAGTTGACAATTTCAGTTTCGACTGGCAGGTGTGAAAATTTATATTTACCGTCCCTAAAAATTGGTGACCACAGTTTGCAAAGGTCATGATTTCCCATGCCACATTGAGCGATTGCACCTGCTGCATTTGCAGACATGGCTTTCATTTTGGAAGAGTATCCACCACAGTGTTTTTTTTTTTCAATATGGTAGAAGCCTCGGCCTGTGCCCTGTCGCTGACATCATCGGCAAATCCATCCTGCAGCTTTGTCTTTTCCATTTTTACTTTGGCCTGGAAACATCTCTTGACTGAATTCTGCTCGACTTAGGGCTGCACAGATAGATCGGTTTAAATCAGGGGGGTCTATTTAAAGCTCGGTTTCCATACCTGCAGTCGTACTCTGCATATGGGAGCTTACACTTTCTGCCAGACAACCGTCGGCATCGGTTGTCACTCTATTTACAAAAAGAGGTTTAAGGTCTTTGGGCACACTGAATCCCACCTTCACGTTCATCTCCCATGTTGTAGCTCTTTGGGTGAGTGGTTGTGCATTTCTCAGTGTGCTTTTGATCCTCTGCTTTGGAACAGTCAAATTTTTGCATAGTTTGTTCTCGTGGTAATACATAATGACATATTTGCTGGCCGTGACATTTCCGCTAACAACATATCTTGTCTGTGTTGCTGGGATGAAGAGTATTTTCTTGCGAGAGTTTCGAAGAGGATTGTTATATCGTCTGTCGGTCTCCACTGCAACTGGACTTCATCTTTCTAACCCTGCAGTTCATGAATGTCTTTCACGATTTTTCTCTTGTTGCACATATCTCTTTCGTTTGCTGTGGTGATGATTTCACCACATGTGTTCGATGTGTATTGCAGGGCACTCGCCGAAGGAACAGTCGTGTCCATTATCGACAAGAGCCTCCTTGCACCAGCTATTGAAATTCCAGTGTTGTACAGGCCCACTGAGAAGGCCATGTTTGGAGTGGCTGTTTGTCGTCCTTTCCCCCTCTCTGCAATCTCAATGAACAGTTTTCTCCTGTTGCTGCAGCTCCTACACTTCCGGCAGGACATCATCTCGGACACGGCCAAACCTCGTGGCTCATCTGACATCAGCGTGGATCGGCCATCACAATCTGGATGTACCCGTTGGTGATCTAGATCTAGGATAGCCTGTGCTCCCAAGTCGACTGCAGAATTGATGTCGACAAATCGGTATGTCGCGGGGACACCTCCTTCGGACTGATCAGCTGGACCCTGGCACTCGACTTCTGCACTTGCTTTGTGTAAGAGGTTGTCAAGAAGAGAATTGTCTGCAGCTTTGGGACAGGGCAGCATGACATCTTTTGCCGGCACAGCATTGGGCGTGATGCAAAAGAACCCCTCTGTATCTCAGTCTGGACACAGCGAGTTCCATTTGCTGTTGTGCTGGCTTTATATAGACTGTCGGTGAGTCCTACTTCAGTCGAATATGTTTGGGCTTACATTTTGAAGGGGACAAATTATTGCCATTCTGGAACCAACTTTTCTTCCTTTGTAGGCTGCATCTCCCAGCGACCCATTTCGCTGCAGAAATAGCTAGCACTGCAAGTTTGTGCAACTGTTTCCTCTGTGTGACCATGTGGCACAGTGCATGTACTCTTACTCACTGTTGAACTTCCGCATGATAACCAAAGCACAAGGGAGTTTATTTCTGTTGTTATTTTATGGAAAGGTACGGAATAGCGTGGGGGTGGGCGAGAAGGGAATGTGGGGGGTCTCATGAAATCTTTTGAGACAGTAATTAACCAAGCTTGGACAATACAGACCGGGCAGTGAAGAGGGCTTGACCAAGGAATCATTATAGGGGTCGCTTAATAAATCGTCAACTCGGAATTGGAGACAAATTGACAGCCACATCTAGGAATTAATACATCAAAGGCCTATTGTACACAGTTGTAGATCTTCCAAGAATGTTTATTTGTTACCGTATATTGTCAGAAAAAGCCTGTAATGTTTAATATGTCAGATGTCACCTGTAAAATACAGAGCACCTTGTTCAATTCAAGAGAATGTAATTGAGCTATGCTGAAAATTAGTTAGCACCCCCACACCTTTCACCCGGATCCACCCCAAAAGTGGAAAAACTCACATCAAACTGACCCAAGAGGGACCCCAAAATAGCATGTATATGTCAACGAAGGAAAATTGCTTCCAATCGTATGTGGGAAGGTCTAAATTCAATGCCCTCTGATGCCCAAGGCATGTACAAGAGTCGTGCTTTACAATTGAAAACACAGGGTAGCACCATAGGCACACCCTACAGTTCAAACCATGTGGTTTCTCAGAGGAGCAGTGCTTTCCAATTTGTTCTTAAAAAGAAATTATTCGAGAGATAATTCTGCTTCTACTGATTGGAGTCTCTCCCCAAAATGAGAAAGTTTCCTGCTATTAAAAGGTGCACCTATGGTAAATAGGCACAAGAGCCGTCCGCCGAACTTATTAACAAAAGTTCTTCACTCTTATTTTCTATATTAAAGGGTCCTGAGAGCCATGGAATTGGGGAATTAAAGAAATATGGCACTGAACCTCTTACCCGGACTCAGGGCTTCCGATTCTGAGCGATTTGGATGCAGTCAGGTCCAAAAGTGGCACTATTTAGCCGTTTTGCAGAGGGGCGCATTTCCAAAGTGGCTACATTTACAGGCAGTGAAATTTCCTTCATTTAGGGGTTGTGTGCCTTGGGTGAGACTTTCTCGAAATTTTATCAGTCAACCCACTAAAAGATGAAAGGAAAATGAAAGAGGATATAATCAACATCGTTTTTTCGTGCAGCCTCAACACCTGTGAGAATTGTATTTTTTTAAATATTTGTAAAGTATGGGGTCTTATCACTGCTGCCTATGGGAATTTATTTGCTGTGGTACACCCAATAGATCTAGAGAATGGCAGCGGCCATGTTGTTTTGGAGCTCCACAACCCACGCAGACACTCTGTCGTAATTGAGAACCAAAACCCCAGGAGAATTAGACACATCAACAGCCTGGGTTCTTGGTGAGCAAACTGTATTTCATTCCTGTCAAGCAAAAATTTACTTTAAAGTGAAATTTGAAAAGAGAATACTAGTATGATATTGAACAATCCCGTAGAGTTGTTTGCATCTAATAGCATAAGTGAGCCGGTGATCAAAGTGCTTTGGACCAAATCCATTGTCACAGTGAGTCTGCAGTACACACAAAAGCCGTTCAATTTATCTACTACCTATGCACCGTTTTGCATGCAGTCGGTGCTAGTAATGAATATTTATGACTTTGACTGCGTCTACAATTCCGTTGACCTCACCTAGAGACTCATTTTTCTTGCACCAGAAGCCCATAGCTCCTCTTAATACTACCCTGATGGCCATTAGATGAAGATTTGTGACAACACACAAATTGATTTCAATCAATTGAAATAAATACTGTTTCTAGATTGATCTTATGTGACCCACTCTTTTAAAAAGAGTCACAAGTTGCCAAAGCTACGTGTACTCTTGGGTGACAGAGCTTTAGAAGAGTCTTGCACCATGGTTATCAGAAGGAGCCCTCCACGTGTTTCACCCACACATTATGTTCATTTCCTTCATCACACTAAAATGAGTGATACATGTACATCAACATAAAAAGCTCAGCTTCCTCTTTCTATTTCAAACTAAAACAAAATTACAAACAACCTCATGAGTAATTTTCAAAGAGAAGGTTACATGCAACACCCTATTATTTTTTATACATTCTATCACTTCACAGTACTCCATAAATTGACATTTCTTATTGTTTTCTTTAGTCTTAACTCCAGCTTAATTGTTGCCCTCTATCCAGTGACATGTATTTTGTGATACCTGCTCACAGCATTAATATTATCGTGCACACCAAGGGGTGGAAAACATCATTATATCAGGCTACAAATACCAGCTTGACTGTCAGTACTGAAATTTACAAACCGGGGCCTTAAACTCTTCCTCAGAATCTTGTTAAGTGCAGAGAATGTCAGACAGAACTATGCCATAGCGGCGTGTTTGCATACTTTTTCTTAAGTAAAGAGTGCGGATAAGCATATTTTCATTTTTGCTAATAGATATCTCGGTGCTGCTTTCTTAAAACTATCGTCTGTATTTGATAAGAACCTGGTAGGATGAGTTACAGAATGAAATAGTTCATTTGCAAGGAGACCACTTAAGTGCATACATGCTTTCGTTTCTAGTTGAGTACCGTACAAAAAATAAAAACTGTTTAGAACAACATTTTCAACATTATCGTATTCCTCTAATGTGTTTGCCCGTTTAATAGCGTCTCAGAATGAATCGCGCAAAGAAGCAATTAATTTGCAAAGAAACAAGAAGTACCGGGCACGGACGAATGATGTGCGAACTGCACTATTTTTGGTTCCTTCAGGCGATCGCTTACTTTTTTGGCCGTATAGAGGTGATGTTCTTTTAACTGCGTGCGTGTTGAATCCTACTTTAATACTGGGCGACAGTGGGCTTGATCGGGAAAACTGATAATCTCAGTAAACTTCGAAAATAATTCGCCAGGGGGGGGGAGGCGGGACTAAAACCATTTTTTCGGTTGCTAAGCGAAAAACATTACTTTGTGAAAAGGCGAGACAACGTGTACACAACACATCAGAAAAAAGTGATTGGCGCGAATGATAACGAACTGGTGGTGCTAAGGAGGAAGAAGTTACACCCAACTGTATTTAGGTCCTCATTCTCATACCAGTACTAGGCAAAACTTCGTCCTAAGTAATTGAAAATAAATTCACAATTCTTATTTTACACTGTTTGAACTACGGCTAGTCACGTCAGAGAATCTCCCTGTGCTGCGTGACATCGTGTTCTTACGGCAGCGGAGAATACGCAGAAAGGCCTCCTTGAACAGTGGGTTGGCGACGGCGTAGCAAAACGGATTAACCGTGCTGCTCAAATGACTCATCCAGGCTAACACCTGAAAATGGATCATACAATACGGTACATGGTCAAACGATCGACTTCGAGTCACTCTATTAAGGAGGATAAGGTGTTGGAGGCAAAGACATAAGGCGTTATCTTAATGGCAGAAGACAGAGGGCAATTACTGGCAGCGTACACGGGAGAGGGGGGTCCAGTGGTTCCACCCACTTTTTTAGTTAGTCAGTCAGTCGGATAAGTCCCCTCCCTCCACGATTTCCATGTCCTACAATGGGCCGAGGCTGAATGGGCTGACTTATTAATGGCTGATGGTCTCACAACTGGCCCCCATTTTGAAAGTCGTTCCACCTCCAGAGAGGACAACTCGCTCTCTCTCTCCACGCCTATTAGTCTTGGCCCAAGACAGGGATTTCCTCAAGTCCATTAAAAAATCTCGGTCCGAAAGGCGAAACTTCGTTCACCACGAAATTAAAAGACTGCTCCATTTGTCTACGTAGCCTGATAACCTTCAATTTTACAAGTCAACTAGGCAAAGAATGATGACTGTGCTCATGCTTTACCCAAGCTCTATAAAGCAGCTACGGCTTAGACTTTCAATGCACCAACTTCTGTCACAGAATAAATTGGGAATCCCGTGTTGCAAGAAAGCAACGACTGAACTGAATGTTCATAAAAAAACACTCACCTTGAAGATGTTCGTAATTGACAGCGGTAAGCTCACTGGGTCAACTGCTGCCCACAAGGCAAACACTGACCACGGCATGGCAGACACGATCATGGTAGTGAAGACAAAGGTGAGGGTGCGGGTGGCACGACGAGTGGCCAGACGACTCTCACGTTTCGACGATTTTCCAGAGCGCACTGAGTGGCCCGGTCTGTCGCGGTGGTGACGAGGCCCTGCTGAGGGCGTAGCTCTTCTTCGCGTTGTCCCACTCGATTTAGGGTTCTTTGGGGCTTGACCTGTGTGATCATCTTCCGCAGAAACCTCGAAGGCTGGGTTGGTCATTCCTAAGGAGACTGCGGCCGAGACGCTTAAGACAGAGGTAACCGGTTCCGCGTCCCTCAGCTCTGACACTCCTATTCGTTCAGGTAATTCGGCATCAGAGCGATAACTCGCCAAAGAAAGTTCTTTGGGTAACGCCTTTCTCTTTTGATTGTCTCCGAGGATTGTCGCTTTTCCAGGGCCTCGACTTTTGTCAACACCTTTGCGAATAATAGCGCAGTAGACAAAAGCATACAGGACAACCGCCACGCTCATGGGTGCCCAGGACAGAGTGAGTACCGTAAATGTTAACAACGATGGATAGAAGGCGTATGGGCCGTGACACAAGGGAGGTTGCACCCGAGAGATGACCCCTGTGTACGGGAGAATAATGATTACAGGCGTCCACAGCAGTACGGGGATGAAGTAACCGAGGAATATCAGGAAGCATGCGTGGCCCAGCGTCTTCTCCGACAAATGTTTCAGCGGCATGTTGGTCGCCCGGAACCGATCGTAGCATATGACAAGCGTCATCATGAAGGTTGCTTGCAGGAAAATGTGATCGAGATATGTGGCACAAGTGCAGAAAGCCTCACCAAAAAGCCAGTTCTCATTGTAGTCTTTCAAGAATCCTAGCACGGGCATAACGCCGCCACTGACCAGGTCTGCAACTGCTAAGCCTACGACGTAATAATTGGTATAGGTGCGCAGTCTCTTTGTTGTTGCGTACGCGTAAAGAACTAAAACATTTGCCCAAAATGTAATGAACAGGACAACTGCACGGATCACGACATAAGGAATTAGCCATGTGGGTGTTTCGGGTGCATCTTGGACAGGATCAGACTCGGTATAAAGCAAGGCTTCCGTCAGAGTGCTTTCATTAAGTAAGTAGTCACTAATATCAGTGCGTGCTGTAGAATAAGGTCCATTCGGGGATTCCATTGTCAGTGTTGCCGGGCTGCTGTCACTTAGCCACGCGAAAAGACCTTTACTCGAGACGTGACCAGACTCTGTTGGTAACGTGAACAACCAAGTTGTACCAGTCTCCAAGAACTTTACAGGCCAGTTTCGTTGTAAGTGGAATGCTCGATATGTCTGCAAATCACACAATGCAGGAGTTCAACAGAGCGACATCATGCTTTCAGGGCAAACAGGGAATACTTTTATAACCACGTTACTCCGAAATTTGACATCTTTGTGTGGCATGCTATATCGCAACGATGTAACGTACACAAGACTGTTTTACAACTTGTCTTGAATTTAGACATAGGCTAAATTTTACTCAGACCTTTCATTCTGAATGAGACCCACGTCGATAGCTCTGAAGTCATTCTAATGGCTCATTTCGAGCGCTCAGCAAGCCTTGCATTTATGCCTGGTCTGCGTACACGGCGGTCTGTGCTCGTGTGAGGATGGATTCAGAGGTGTCTCCCTTTAAAGAGGATATCGCTTTCACTCCCTGATTGCATCTGCCACAGCCCAATTGCGTAGTCGTGTCTTCCCGTCACGCGGGATTTAAACAAATCCATTGATTATAAGACACTAGGGACGACAAAACACTCTGAAGTTGGCCTCTATGGGGCAATTAGATTACCGAGGCAACGCCCCACTCCTATTGAAGGCGTCGAATTAAAAGACTCAGACTGCAACAATCTTGACGTCTTTGAGTAAATCTCATTGTGTGAATGCCTCAGGGGTTCATAACTCGACGCAGCGGCATAATAGCTGTAGTTGTCGAACAAATACACCAATTATTGTGCCTGTAATTAGATTTCCTGCACCAAATCGACAAGATAATGCTTGCTGATACTCTGACGACTGAAAAGTGCAAAGAAAAAATGGCGCCTGTAATATATTATTTGATAGGAAAGTGGTACCGTACTTTCCATTATGTAGATGTTCCGGTGGACAAACTTGCGAATCAAAAATGACAGTGAAACAGCTGAGCGCACAGTATTCAACTTATAGCCAATCACCCCTTGATCTCTCGGTGTTAAGTCTGTTCGCGGCAAGAGGACCCAGCCCATAAGTTCACTTTTTAATGTGCCCACGGTTTTCATGTGATCCCTTCTGTCGTTATGTTCAGCTGAATAAAAGCTTTACACATCATCATGCAGTACAGAGGGTGGAGGCTTATCGAACAGCCCCTTGCTCTTGTCTTTTCTCATTTGTACATGGACTACTTTTTCTTTATCTTATCAAAAGTTCTATTTTTTTCATTAAGTACACGTTTTTGAAAAAAAGTTATTTGCATTCACTTTGCTAATTTCAATGTACCAAGTTTCTTTAATTTCTGATGGATTTTTTAAAGCTTATCTATTTTTCAATTTCTATGTACCTTGTTCCCTTAATTATCAATTTACTTCTTTTTAAAGAGCATGGAATAAACGTTTTTGAATTGAATTGAAAACAAAGAAAATACCCAAACAATGTTGCTTGCCAAGTTGCCGTTCACACAGCGCAAGACACTCGAGCTGGTTCTCTAGTGATCATATTTTTTCTCTCTCTGAGTACCAAACTTTGCCAAGCAATAATGTATACTGACCAACTTTATGAAATTGACCATAATAGTTTTTACCGGTTTCAAATTCAAGTTGATACTATTTCAGTGTTTGATGTAAACAGTTTGAATGCTCACGAGTTGCTTTAGAATGCTAAGGAATACGCTTATCAAGTGGAAAACCAAATCCATCCCATTTTTCCCCGCTCCGTGGAAAATAATAATGTCCTGAAGAAATCCTGAGAAATATTCCTATACATTTTGTTTTTTATTCAAAACATTTTCGTCTGCACATCTCTTTTCAAATTTTGCTTTTCATCTTTGTATTGTTTGTTGAGGGTACATTTCAATGTACACGTCAATTTAGTGGTCACAGTCAGTACAGCAAGGGGTGAAAAAAAATAAACCTGCAATGAAATGGTATTTTCGTAATGATGAGTGACAAGTTCATAAATATAAAAGACCTCAACAAATGATTGGACACCTGCAAGAGGATGGCGTGGAATTCATCACCCTTAGCGGCAACTGTGTTACACTGCAGTGTAAATACTGTTCATCATAGAAAGGGAAACGTGCAATAAATGGATGATACTAGTATCTGTGTGAATTTTTATATACATCGACATGATGGAATAGGTTGTAACGGTAATACTTATATACATAATGTGTGGCTATATTTTCCATTTGAAAATAAAATACTTCAGCCGGTGTCGCATTTGTTACGAAGTCGCCTCTATTCCAAGCAAAACAACATAACAGACAAAAAAAATTAATCATGGGAATGAAACACTGCAACAATGAATACTGGAATCAAGGGTTTTTAAGGAACAAGAAAATAACTAAATTAAACTATATACACTTGACCAAAGTACACTTCTGAGACCAGCAATTTGAAAAAAGGAGTTATACGTTACAAAGTAAATCAATTAACCTGTTTGGCAGTGGTTGCGGAAGAGGAGGTACCTTCGTGAGACAGTTCTTGCCGTCGACAGGACTGCTTGACTGGTTGCTGGGTCAGCTGGTGGGAACTCAGGCTTGTGGACCGGTTGAGAGGGTCAGGTCACAGGGCGTGACTGTGATGAGGAGATTGCTAGCAGTAGTTTGGCTAAGCAATCTAAACGGAGACCTCAGCCGGGCGATGGGGCTATCAACGATCACGTATAACGCCTTAAGAGTGTAGAATTACGGCAAAGCTAAAGAGAGAAGGGCCTCGCCATGCCCCGGCAGTCCAAAGCTCAGAATCCGCGGAGGGATGAAATTCCTGCATTGTTAAAGTCCAGTAGAACATTCCTGTTACCGTTTAGGAATGTGGCCAGACCCCTAGTGCGATTAACTATTTGAATCCAGTAACTGCACTTCCATTTACTAATTTACATAATCGTAAGCTTGCAAGTTCTTAATATAATACAGGTTGACTATGAGTCGCGGAATACGAATTCGTTATAAATTCAGTTACCTTCTGCTCACATAATTTAGTTCTGAGGTTTGTGCGAAATGCATGTCCCCGTGTATGACAGAAAGACAGTGTTAGGTGGGAAGAGTTTTTGGTTCTTCAACAGTCACACTTTTTCAGCCTGCTGATCACTCCAATGCTCCAGGAAACAGATGCCAAGAAAGTGTGAGTTTCAGTGCACAGACGCGCGTGAATTTTTGTGACACTCAAGGGCAAATGGAAAATTGTTTTCTGCCCTCAACACAACTATACACCGCGTGGGAATGCTAATGTTTGCTACCCACATAAAATATTCCATTCAAAGCAAGGGTGTAGGGGCACCCGCTTGGACATGTTTTCTGAGGGGATGGGGCAGTTTCTGGGCAATGTTTGGGGGTAATCACTCCTAATGGAAACCAGCCATCTACATGTACCTGTAAATTATCTTTTCATGACACAAAAATACATAATTCAGACCATCCAAATCCACTTTGGGCAGAAGCACCCCCTTTTCAGTTGCCAAAAAAACCCCCAAACCAAACCAAACAAAACAAAAGTTTGTCAAAAACTTCAATTTGTTGTCGTTCGTGAACCAGCGAAGTGCAGTTTTGACCAAAGGCGCACTGTTCGGAAAATGGTATGCTCTCTTAATTGGTCCGGCTTGAGGCTCACAGTCATAGAGTCTTACATCATTCATGTACATGTAGGCCTAGCATTACTGAGTGGAGCATTAATTACTATTCCTCTTCTTCGAATACTAACGCTCCACTCGGTAGAGCTAATGCAGGCCTACATGTCAATTTCATTCAGGAAGTACAAGTTTTTTTAGTTTTTTTTAAGAAAAACTGCATTAATAGTCTGCAATGTGAGTGCTTCATTAAAGTAGCCTACTACTAGTTGGCCATTATTTTCATACACTGGACAGCAAAAGAAACTTGCCACTTCTGTCAAAGGCCACACGTAAAAAATCACCCCATAGAAATAAACAATTTTTGTACACAGGTATGCTGCAATACTCCTCACTAATCACATGCACAAAAGCAAGTGATTATCTTTAGAATGTAATAACAGGCCATCTATAAAGGAGATCCGCTTACATTATTAGTTTAAGGGTGCCAAGGCAAAGGAAGACGGACAGATAAAGCTCAAATGTAACTGTCTCAATTATACAGAGTTTTATTTATACGTCAACTTTTGAGGGTTCAAATATCTAGGCTTGATCACAGTTAACTACAATTCAAATCCTTTATTCCTAAAATTCCTATAATTCCCCCAAATCCCCGAATGCCAGGCCGGTGTGCGACCGTGGACTTGGCCTTCCAGACAGCACCTAATAATGAACAATGTGTGAAGTAAAGATCAAAACCCTTTAGTGTAAATCATACGAGTCGCCACACAAACAAACAGCTGAAGTACAATGTAGAGCGAACACGACAATATCACATGTACGCTTCACGTGAAACCTTTACATTCAAGACGCTGAATTTTCACTCCAAAATCACTCATTCCGCGTTCTGCTGTTACCCCAATAATCATCACGTCGGGTCACACACTATGGAGTCATAGATTGCGAAGGTGAAGATACTACAAATCAGCTATTACAGCGTAAAAAGCTAGTTTTCATGGTAACAGATTAATCCCAAGATACTCTGTGCTGCCCACACCGGAAAGGATTATAGTTATTACTCGCACGCCCACCGCACTTCCTTCGCGGGAATTTGTTATACATTTCCAACGGGCTGGGCGGCGTGCCAATTAAATTATGGTGCCCCTTTAAACACGCTTCCCTACAATAATGAAGAAGACAATGACATGCACAGCAACTTGATTGCTGCATCACACACAAAAGCACTCTCCACCAAGCAAAAATGACCCATGAATGAACAACATTTTAAACAATCAATGACAACGTGAACACCTGTTTTGCCAAAATGATGTGCATGAGTGGTTTCTGCATAGGGATGTCACCCTTACTGACTACTCATACACATTATGGAAAAGGGATGATTGCGACTTCTTTATTTTGTCCTGTGACATTGATTTCGTAAAACTTATTAACGGCTCATTCTGTTACTTTCTGTGACTTTTGGGCATGTGATTAGTAAGGGGTATTGCAGCATACGTGTGTACAAAAATTGTTTATTTCTATGGAGTGAATTTTTATGTGTGGCCTTTGACAGGAATGGCAAGTTTCTGTTGCTGTCCAGTTTAGTAGGCCTAGTGGCACAGCATTTCAGATTAGCCTAAGTCATCAGGGAACATACTATCGTCTATTTTGCCCCAATCAAAAAAAAAGAATCAAAAAAGAAAAAAACGTATACATTTAGTACTTCCTAAGACGGAAAGAGTTTAATTTGAAGTAACGGACTTGATGCCACTGTGCACAACCCTTTGTGCACACTGCACAGGTAAATGCTTCGGAGTTTTCCCTATAAGGAAAATTTATGTTCTTCGTATATGGAATTCGTCCCCGTCTTTTTACAAGTAAATGAGCATGAACAGTAAGCGCACATGCACGACCGTGGCAACAGGTCAGGCACGTCATGCATGTTGCTCCGATTTCAATCATTTATTGTGCAAATATCGAATTAATTTCTGCAGAAATAAATTAATACGTAGCTGCAGTGGAGCACTTGGTAAATGCTGGATAGGGCTTTCAGTTGCCATCAGGGCATTATCATCCAAAATTTCTGATTTGTATCATTCATCCTGAGATTTCTCCATAGACTTGTGCACACTGCTGAACTAATTCTGCCTGTGGTTTCTATGGTTTGGGGCGCAGTCCAGACGGTGATTTCCATAGGCGCTGTCGGTCTATAGGATATGTATGTCTATGAAGACAACGTACATGTTCTTCAGCTGGGCGTCTCTCTTCATATATATAAAGGAACAGGTGTACAAATTCCCAATGCGACAACACAACGGCACGACGATGCAACGGCACGACACTTAAAATGGCAGTAATGGTATTCCATACCACTGTGTCTGCTTAACGACCTGATTAACCTGACTGTGGATGGCATTCATGCATGTAACAACTGCACTACATATTCAAACATTTCTAAAGAGAGTGCCAACGGTAGCTCACGCTACATAAAAGACTCCATTTTTATACATGGGGTGTCACTTTTTGATTAGTGCCAGTTTCTTTTGTTGATATCGGTTTTAATATGACGCTTAAAGACAACGTTTACATTAATGTTCAAGAATAGATCTATTAACTATCTTCTTGGTAAAAGAACCGATGCTTATATTTTAAATTATCTTTTTAGAATAGTTTAAAACACCTTCAATGAACGAGACTTTGGTTGCTGCTAATTAACGTTCAGCTAAGCTTTTTATACACCAATCAAACTGCCCCTATAAATAGACATTCATATAATCAGGGCTCTATTGCCAATCAGAGCGCTCAGTCCAATTTTGGTAGCAAGCCCTGTATTTTGTGCACAAAAGGGCTTGCAGATTGCTCAAGTGGGTTGGGCACCGCCGAACACGCGTATTAGGAATCAAGGTTGCACTGACCGTTCCCACGTTTTATTAAATTGCACGACGAACGGCACGCATCGCTGGGAAGGTGGACTTTACCTGCCAATTACCGACTTGGCTTCAAGTCTAGTTTTCTGTTGATTTTGTTTTATTTTGAGCACCGAACTTTACCAAGTAATGCTGTATGCTTACCAGCGCTCTGAAACTGACCATAGGTCTTCACGGGCTTCGCATTCAAATTAATACCATTTTTGTGTTTGGTATATGAAATATGAATGTTTTCGGGTATTATGGCGTCAGAATATACGCCTATGAAGTGGCAGATAAAAATCCATTCCACCGTGCTCCGCCTCGTGGGAAAGAATATATTACCTCTCACCTAAGAATATTCTAAAGAAATCCTGAAAAATATTCCTACACTTCCTGCATTCAAAATATTTGCGTCAAACATGTGGTCTTCCAACTTTGGAAAAGGAGGTCGGTTGGCCAGCTTTTACAAAGAATTGTTGATAACTGTCGCCATGCATGCTTTTGAGGGCAGCTGATGATTTGTTGAACTGAGCTGTTGCTCTGGTGGGTAAATCAGACCAGACGTGGAGTTGATCTCCGTCATGATTAGGATCTTTACAATGTCGCTACGGGCTAAGATAAGGCTAAAAAAAAGTTTCCGGTTTCTGGTCGTCGCGTGCGTCGCCGTAGACCTGCGCATCGGCAAAATAAACCATATATTTTTATTTTGCATAAAACGTTTTCCAAAAGCCGCCAAACTTACTTGATTGGCAGGAATTCTATTACAGCGTAGATTTAATGTGTTTTGATGGGTGGGGTTGAGTAATATGTATGGTGAAGGAATCCTCCTAGGCCTCCACACATTTCAGTCGGGCACTATTATCAGATGACGTCATTCGTGTATCTTTACACGAAGGTAGTGTCCGAATCAGTTGGCTGCAGCTTGATATCATGTATGATTTTATGGAAACTAGCTGTGGATGCTGTCAAATACTCGGTGTAATTTCCGACCGTAGCCAATTGATTCGGACCCGGCCCATGTAAGTCTGTGAACCAGACAAACGAAGTGGTCTTAGGTCCTGCGTAAGTTAACATGTTGAAAACGGTTCTGAGCAACAAACCGTGAGGGGCCAGTCTATTCAGTGTCAGCGAGGCAGTGGCGGTACATACGTATGCATGATGTAGTGCAGTGCATGCAGAGGCGATGGACATCGCGTTTTGACAACCATACATGTAACAACCCATACATTGTCACTTGCCAAGAACAAATGTAGATTAGAGTGAGAGAATATTTTTTTCTGGTATGTTTCGTTGGTCTCCAACAACCATTTCAGAAATGATGGCCTTTGTATGCGCATTCTTTGGGTTTATGCGCATTAGCGAGTTCGCTGCAGTTGCCGAATCTCACATCCAACAGTCATTCCTCCATGCGTCTGACGTACACATTTTGGATGTAGACGATGACAATGCGCCAGCGTTTATTTCCTTTCGGCACACAAAAGCTAATCAAACTGGTCCTCCTCAAGTAATTCGCTTGGTGCGCTCAGTTGATAAAAGTGTCTGCCCAATCTGTGCACTGACAAACTTCTCACGGATTCGCCCCAAATCGCCCGGCGCTTTTTTTCTGCCTCTGCGAGGGCGAGCCACTGACAAGGTATCAAGTTAATGCCACTTTGCGAAAAGTTCTTGTTTTTTTAGGGCTCGTGGACACTCACTTTCGCTCCCACTCCTTTTGCATCGGAGTGGCATCAACCGCATCCGCGTTGGGTTTTCCCCTGGAGCAGATCAAGACAATGGGCCGCTGGTGTTCGGAGGCCGCTCAGCGTTATATTTGCCCGCTGGTATCGTGGCATTGTCCCAACGTGTAATCATAAATAAAAAATACAATATTGAAAGTAATACTGTTGTTGAACAGCAACAACAACACGAGAACATTCCTTGTTCCTCTCCCCTTGTTCATAGGGGACGTTTGGATACTTGGGGATTCCATCACACGTCAAGCAGCGACCACGCTTGGGACTGGGCAAGAAGTCCGCTTGAATGGTCTGGGTGGAGCGAAATATGGGACGTAACAAAGTTAATGGCGGAACTCGCAGCAAGATGGCCTCATCCGGCCATGCTAATCGTCCACTTGGGCACTACAAACCGATTTCCTCCGTTTTCGACCAAGGCTGGCACTTTTCATGCAAGAGTGTCTTGACACCTACCCTGAGGCTCAGTTGGTTTGGTCGGATATTTTGCCGTGCGCCTGTTACTTTAGGTGTACTAATCCATCAAAAATGGAAAAGAAGCACCGCACGATCAATAGGTGGGCATGTTCGCTCGGTAGTCGACTGGGAGTGTCAGTGCTGCACCACCCTCAGTTCCGATAGTCGGAGTTCGCATTGTATCGTTACGATTGTGTCTACTTATCTGACATGGGCAAGCCAACTTAAAAGATCGCATCATTTCTGCCTTTGAAAAATAGAATCGTTTCCCAGGATGTTCGCCTAATGGGTGGCAGCGTTTGTTCAAGTGGTTGCTTGTGTAGATAGTATACGAAAGGGTGGCTTGGGCGTCCAGGCGGTCGTCCCATGTGGGGCTCGCGTTGCGCGTCTGGCAGGAACTACCTGGGAACGACACGCATTTTCCGAATTGCACTACAGATGTATATAGGTATCAACAAGCGGCCTCACTGCAGCGTACTGGAGCAACAAGGACATTGTACACAATGCCATCTATCCGTGACAACAATATCTTGCAACAGATTGATGACAATTCTCAAATTCTTCCATGTGACCAACAATCAAGCAGCTCAAAATATGGACACTACTCCTGACAAGCTGACAACAGTCCGCCAATTCGTTCAATCAAGTGCCGACTCTGAGACAGACAGTGATGTAGCTGATCATCCCACAGCAGTACCTCGATCTGCTCAAGTTGTCTTGAAACTTGTTGATGGATTTGAAAATAAGGGACACTGCATCTTTGCTGAAAGTCGGTACACCAGCCCTGTTCTTGTTCATAGGTTAACCCAGTTAGGCTTTGGCTTTTGCGGAACTGTGCGATACAAGACTCAAGGAATTCCACATTTTGCGAACCCCCTAACGCTTCTCATGGCTAAAGAAGATAAACCCTGCTTCTGTGAAAAATAAACAACTGTGTGTTGTATGGCATGATAAAAAGAGTTACACTCTTGGCAAACTATGGTATCTGTAGTGTAACTAATAAGCAGGTTTGGTGTAAAAACTCTCCCAAAGGTTATCGTGACATCAGCAAACCAAATACTGTCACTGAGTACAACAAGCATATGGGAGCAACTGATCTTGCATCGCAACAGTGTGTGTACTAGAACATACTCACAGATCGGTGAAGTGGTGGAAAAGAGCATATTTTGGTCTTCTAGACATATGTGCTGTAAATTCAAGAATAGTGTATAATAGTCTTAACACCAATCGTAGACTGTCAAATCCTAACTTTCGACTCGATCTGATCTAAGGCCTGCTGTCAATAAGGAAGAGTGGAGGTGCCAGATATGTGCACAAGAGCATTCCTTGTATGCCAGAAGATGTACAGCATTATCCAGGCAAAACTAGGTAAAAGCGTAACTGTGTTGTTTGCAGTACCAAAGCTCCGTCCCCTCCGTCCCATATCTTGCCTGGTACAGGTTTTCTAGAGCATATTGTCATTGAGTTGTATCTCTAGTTTTTTTACCCTGGGCTGGAAATTGGCAACCTGTACGATTACTTACGGAACTATAATTTTCAATATATTCGTACAATATTGTACAGTGGCTGGAAGAGAAACTATACTATATGTACTGATATAAATAAATGCAAAGTTTACTTTAGCTTAACTATATCGGAATCAAGAATAAAGAGCCTCGCCAGTGCTTTGTTTACAATGAAGTAGGAATTTAGAATCGTTAACGGATATAAAATTGATATTTTTGCTTTTATAAGCTCTAAGGTTGTACTATATAACAAGATGTGAAGTTTTGATATTACAGTGGTCGGAAAATAAACCAGCTGACGCTAGCCATGCGGATAGGCTACATGCAATTTGCAATGTTTCCATAAGTGTCTGAGTTATGTTGTGTATTGAGATAAGCGCAAGGTGGTGCGCATAGAACAGATTAGAGTATAGTTGACTACTTTTTAAAAAATGTGTCAAATTTTTGTTTTTATTTCAGTTGACTAGAACCCCCCCGTTTCAATGTTGTGGTAGAAAAGATTTACTTTACTGAGTAGTTTTGTTTAAAGAATGTGTCAAATTGTGTTGGCTTTTAATCCACTTGACTAAAATCCCGATTCCACCCCCTTGCGATTTGGAGGTTAAAAAAGCAGCCAGGATGATGCAGAAATAGAGTATATTGGACTAGTTTGGTTTGAAGAATGTGTCAAATTTTGTTTGTTTTTATTCCAGTTGACCAGAAATCCCAATCCCCCCTTCAATGTTGTGGTAGAAAAGAACCAGCATGGTGCGGAGTTTCTGCCAACATTGAAAGGGGGGGGGTGGAATTCTGACCAATGATGGTAATTATTGCTCTTGTTTTCAATGAACATTTCTTATACCATTTTAGGGTTGAACACTTATTTTCTTTTCTTTTTTCCAGCTAGTGCTAACAGTTAAGAACAGTCGTTTTATGGAATTCAGTTGTGAAAACATTAAAGGCAGACTAAGTGATTAAGTTGGCCTCTAGTTGGTTTGTTGGAACTACTCCACTGAGTCAACGTTGGTTTATTACTCACGGCGACGGAAAAGTCAGGTTATGCCCATACAATCTGTAGAGGACAGTCTGCGAGCATGCACTATATCAGGTTGTGGTATTGAGCTGATAGTTTGTCTCTTTGTGGGTCGGCATTCAAGGGAGGATAGCGCCAGGGGCGGGCGCTGAAAAAAAAAAAAAAAGTCGTTTTATATAATCATCTCATAATCTTGAATTTGGATATAATTTCTAAACATGGACAGTCTGTACTTTTAAATACAGGGTGGCATAAGAAACTAAAGTGTTACAAATACACCCACTATTCTAATTCCGGGGAGGCCCTTTGGAGTTGAGAGGAATGAAATTTTTCTCTCCTTTTTTTCATCAAAAGAGCTTCCGTGTGCCAGGCGTTTGAGCTATGGTGAATCTCCTGAAATTATGCAAATTATGAATCAGACAAAAAATTGGCATCAATGTACTATCAGTATATCTGTGCTCGAGCAAAATTACAGGAACACTAGCATTTACATGCATGCGAATAGAAAAAGCTACAAATGAAGTGAATCGTAATATTTTACAGCCAAATTAAGAGTTCACTTTCGGGATTTCCAGACCTCATGAAGCCACTGTAGTTCACATTTTTTAAATTCAAATATTTCTAGACCTACCATTTCGTCAGGATAATTAAGCGCCCTACTCATTACAACGCTAAAGCACGAACGTTCTGCAGCATTTCCGGAAGTGGGTGAAGAATGAATTAACTGAGGTAGCAGTTTTGTTCGTTTCGAACCACCTTATAAATTACATATCCAGACGTGTAACCAGTCTTCCTTCCTCCATGGTAAAACTAAAACCACATGGATGGACCATAGCACGATGAGATGTGCATGAAAAAAGGAGAGTGTTTAGGGTTAATGTGTTATTTTGGACCAATATTTCCATTGCCTTTACGTTGAAAAAGAGCGCAAATGCTGCTTTAAATTAGGGCTCAGCTTACGGGAAACTGGAGACTAGAGTTAACATTGGCATGATTGGCCTACGCTCATGCCAGATGCTCCGCTGACTGCCCTGAGATGATTCTAAAAAATGCCAAATAAAATTAGTCAATGTTAATCTACAGCTCACAAGTTTAGTCCATCGTACTTTAAGTTTGGTTTTACCTGTTGAAATAAAAAAATAACGCAAATTACGTCTATCCGTGGCGGTTCTTCTTTGATAAATTGACTGGACAGTCTCGTTCAGTACACAAATAATTCCTATGTTTACATCTGTGACAGTCATGTTTGCCCATGGTTTTTCAAAAGGGCATCCTCCGTGAAATTACACCATTGCGCCTTCTTTTGTTGGTGTATAAGTTATTGTCTTTTCCGTGCAGCGCGGGAAAGGCTTTGTTTCTCTACTTGTTTTTCTTTTTCTTTTTTTTTAGTTGGCTATTCCGCATAGAATAATATGCGGGAAAGTCTTTGTTTTTGTACTTATTTTTGTTTTTCTTAAGTTTTTTTTTCTAGTTCTTGCACGCCTTCTGCGTGTACGCAAATACTATACAATAAGGAAAATCCTTACGTGTACCCAGCGTGCTCTGTGTCAACGTGCCTTTTATCACCATCATACACGCGCACCTATGCGGTGAGTACATCCATTATATACATGTACACTGGATAGGACATCGCACATTGTTTGAACACAAAATGCGCGGCCAAACAATGGCGGCGCTTTAGGAGGGTAATGCAATACTGTCTTCTGTGCATTTCTAATCAACATAAACTTTTTCTCATGGAATGATGGCTAAGCCCTCGGCCCCCCTCCCGAAAACAAGCCAAAAATATACAGAAAATGCAATTTTTCTGGGAATAACTAACCATTTTCTTATCAACCAACCCACTCGATAGCAATAATGTTAACCTGTTTTGTGTGTGTTTGTTTTTCATCCATTTTTTTACACCTACTGTCTACGGTCTCGCTTTAGCAATGTTTTTACTTTGGGTCGGTTCAATCCTGATTTGTTCAGCGTGTAAATGTTCGAGACCAAACTTACTTACTGCCGTTTTAAACACAGACACTTATAAATCAGCTTAAAATTCCCTTGGTAGAGGGAGCGGCCTCTTTTGGCGAGTCCATTGGAACTAATTAACGTGTATTTGTTTCGTCCAAATGCAACTACTATCTATCATATCCTACCCCTGTACATGCTGAAAAACATGGTTTAGTCACTTGACAGCCAGGACCTCCCCTAGCCAGAAAAACATTTTAAAAATCCAGCCGGCCTTCAGCCAGCCTCCAGCCAGCCTCCAGCCAATTCCCATAAGTCTGTGTGCTAAATGGCCCCTTGTGTACAATCTAATGGATTGTTTACAAAACGGTGCCTGGGGCAGACAGTGGAATGTTTCTTATCAGAGACAGCTGTCTGGAACTTGTCAGAGACCTCTTCAGGCTGTCTTTGAAGTGTTATTTGGCGGGGTGTTGTTGTGGTGGTGTGGCTTGGCTGACGCGTGGCGAGCGCCCCCCCCCCCAATCGGGACAGCCTGGGAAAACAGCCCCCACCGTATTGTGATGTACTTTTGGTGGTTTGTAAGAGCTGTAGCGGCTAGGGAACAACCACTGACGCATTAATATACCTTTAGGACGAACTCAGGGCTATGCAATCCTGAAAGATGATACGGACTCAACTGGCAAGTCCGCTCCCGAGACCGTGCGAGAAAAAAATTCATACCACGTCGCAGGGTGGGTTTTAACAAGTTTAGTTCACAACCTGACTTAAAGATTTACATTTAACAACTACTTCCCGGCATAAGAAGTCAGTTTTAACAGAGAAGGAATAATTTTGTTATGTAGACAAAGTTTCTTTCATTGCGTCGAAGGCTTTAAATTCCCTTGTTTGTAACTTCATTCAACAGAAGCGTCAGCACTCTGCTTCTCACTTTGGTTTCATCTTTGCCCCGAAGAAGAATTCTGTCACTCATATCACATTGTCTCTCACACTATTTGGGTTCAGTGTGTCTTTAGATCCGACAAACACAAATCATGGCGGTTTTGGAGATTTTTTCGGTGAAATCTGCGGAAATAAACGACAAATTAGTCATTCAGTTTCTAAACCATTTTTGCCAATAAGTAACATTTGAGACGGTCTCAACTTCGAGATAGTGAAGTTTCATATACAAAGCTTGATAGGCTAGATAGACTGTCATAAATTTCTTACTAGGCCTATATAGGCTTAAAGCTAAGCACTACAAAGTACAGTTAGTAGTATGGAAAAAGAGAGATGTGGACCACCTCCACTTTCACCCCCTTTCACCCACCCGCGCCGAGGATTCCCACTTCACTCACCTTGATCTTTTGACCGCGGCCCACTTTTTCTGTCAACATCTCGTGGCGTGAGCCGGCCAGCACCGATCGCAAAAACAACTTACCCCGTAACAAAACAAAAAGGAACTTCCCCTTGTTACAAGTCTCGACTGGCCCGTTTAAAAAAAATGAGAAAAATAAATAGAAACCTATATAAAAAGAAATGGTAGACCATACAACGAACGTGAATTGGTTTTTTTTTGCAAAGACACAAGAAATTCAATTGACTTGATATATTCGTACGATTGCTTTCGTTGTTTATATTCCAAATGTTTATGCAAATGTACCGATTGTAAAAAATGTCATGATTGTCACAAATACAACGACTGCACCAGATGTAATGACTGCTCCACTTACAACGATTGCAGTAGATATATAAATTGCGTGGCTTGTTTTTATTTCATACGACTGCCAAAAATCAAATGCCTTGGACAGTTGCGAGGACTGTTACGAGTGCGGCAATTGTATCGAATGTTTTGGTTGTACATATTGTACCTGCTGCGTAAATTGTGTCGAGTTGGAAGGAAGGGATCACGTGGTGCTCGTAGACGGTAAGCATAAAAAGCTGAGGCACGCGCGAGAAAACGAACCACTGCCGATTTAGCGACTAAACTCGAAACGGTTTTATACAAAATTGGACTAATTATTGCATACGACGTTGACGTTGAACATTTAATTAAAGTAGAAATCCCAGCCGAATAAAATGAGAAAAAATCTGTGCCAGCCGGGATAATTAGAACCATGTCAACAGACGTATACATCGTTTTAGACGACCACGAGCGTCTCAATGCCGACAACTGCGACCCCAATGTCACCTACGGTCCCTTTGACCCGAGTAAATTAATTATTTCAAAACCCGTGATTAAAAAAGGGTCTCAAGTTAGCCAATGCACCTCGCCCATTTTTACATCACAACGGCCAAAATAAACTCTTGTTGATTATGACAATAGAACCCTGTTACGGTATAAACCCTCTTTACAAATACTGCACTCGAGATAAAACCCCGAAAACGTCAAAGGCTGTCAAATTTGCCACCAAGTACAACAACCTACGACAACCATACTCGATCACATAAATTTAGCCGTTTATAAATTCATCGAATCTCAGGATTCTAATCTTCCGTCTAACACCGTAAACACCTACAAAGCCAGTCGCGATATCAATGAATTGAAGAAGATCGAATATGTAGTTAAACCACCTTATACGGCTAAAAACCAAATGTACGTTAAAGTAGATCCCTATGCCTCTCTATTTGTTCACCGAAAAAGACCAATAAATATCGATAAATTTATCGATGAGAGACGCGATGCGCAATCATTTATTTGTCCAAAAGACGTATACTACGGTACCCACAGTTCACTGTCTTGCGGCACAAGCGTTCGGTATAGAGTGACAGCGGCAATGTTAAAAATTAGAAACGATGGGCTAATTTCGAATAAGTAAGCGTTTAACATATCTGGATCTGAATCTGGATATGAATCTTCCGTGAAACTAAAAGTCGATTAAATTGTAATAACTAACTTATGATTACCTTCGAAAAAATCAATTGAACCTCGGTTATTCCTCGGAATAATTGAGGTTAATTTTTTCTTACTATTAATAAAAATGACGGACGCAGAGATTTATCATTTAACCGGTTCATTACCTAAATGGCCAACCCCACCACCACAACCCGAAAACACATGCGAACACGACATACTTGAAATGGACGAAAGATATGTATGCCGACATTGCGGTCTAACGTTGGCTGGGTTTCCTCGTACACACCTGTAAACATGGGAGATAGATATTACAAGCATCATGTTTGAAAAAAACCGCCACCAAACCGAGTTCTAAGCGGCAAAGATCTCTAGAGGTAAACCGCTGAAGGCTTTAATCGCGGTATGCTATCAAAACGTAACTGGGGAAACCGAATCTAAAGTAAAGGACCTATTTCAAGTTTCGGATAAGCACTGGGAAAACGCCTTTGACAAATTAAACCTCGCCAAACAAGATTTCCAAAAACGTATAAATTGCTAAACAAGATTTCTCCAGACGTATAGATGAACTAAACAAGATTTTTCAAAACGTATATAATAAAATGGAGACTCACACGTTTTACCTAACCGAGAGCGAGCAGACGTTTAAATTGAAAGATGTCATTAAAAACACTAAAGTCGACAAAGTCGACCTAGTAAAGGATATTCACTTTGAAGCTGGATATTTTAATGTAACAAACGCGACTGAATTTGAATGGGATGCAAACTTGGACGGTAGGCCCACGGGGGTACTTGGCGAACTACCGCCTGGAATGCCTTCAGAGGAAAGAACAGAAGTATCTCCCAATTCAGAATTAGTAAAAACATCTAAAACCAGATTGATCCAAGCAAATAAAAAGGCACTTTAGCAGACGAAATCAGAATCATCGCTGAGGAAACTAATCAGCTAAACCAAGAAATCGCAACTTTAGAAGAGCAGTTAAACCAAAGACAACCATTAGAAACGCGAGCTCGTTTAGCTTATGATATCGACGATAAGAAGTCAAATCAGCTTCACTGCTCGAGGGGTAAAGACAAGCCTTGGATGAAATTTATGAAGGGAATCCCCCAACTCGACCTACAACAAACTCCCCCGTACAACCCACGAGACCCAGAAGAGAATTAACCAAAAGACTTTTTTTGACGGGGCTAACAGAACCTATATACGATAGACTTCATTCTCGAAGCGCATCTCAACCATTTGCCTAGGGTCAAAGAGGAATCATTGTGGTATCTCCCGGTTATTATAACATAAACTGGTTTGGCTTTTTGTTATACTCAATTCCAGGCGTTTCCTATAAGGTTCACTCAGAATCTAAAAGGGTAACTTTGGCCATTACGGACCCCAATCTCAAGTTGCGACTAAATAAAGAAATGTCTAAGATATTGAACTTACCCAAAATAAAACTTTTACCCAACGTTATTTATGAAGGCAGGTACGATTTAAACCCTTGAAACTCGCGTTTATTCATTGCAAACAATTAAATACATTTGACAACTTTTACAACGGGAAAATCTTTAGACTTGCTATACGTGATTGTTACCAAGCCTTGCACCTCAACACCCTTGACTTGTAAAACGCCTAAAAAGTTAATACACAGAAATATCAGTGAATTGACTTTTTCTGTAAAAAAACGATCGAGGTGAACTCTTGAATAATATTGGCAAAATTTTAATCGAGTTAGACATTTTTAAAACGCGTATATAATTAAAAGATGATTTATCCGGATTTAAGTATACACCCAGATTTGACTTTAAACTTGGCTGAACAATCAGAAACTAAAATTTACCACCTTTGCAAGATCGAAGAAATCAAATCCCAAAGCCAAAGAACATGACGCGCGCGAAACTACCTACAAAAAGATTAAACGACTTTTAACCGCACTCGGGCGTCGTTACTGGACCTGTTGGACTTGTGATGGAAGGCATTGCGAAGTGCTAAAGTACGCTAGTCGCAGGTTAACTCACAAAACTAAAAAGCAGGACCAAATTCGAATGTTGGCAGACGCTAAATTAAATACATCGAGGAATGTGTATCTCACGCCACCAAAGATGGTGACATATCCACGGAGGAATCCGTATTTATTTTATCCGAGCTGAAAAAGTTTAACGAAATTAAAGAAAAGATCACATCAAACACGAGCACCAAACTATAAGCGAGCGAAGTGAACAGTAAAGAAGAATTTGAATGAGAGAGCAGAAGCGCTAGCCAACGAACGGGCGGCGGTTTTTAAAAAGATCTTATGAAAAAACTTAGCGAGTAAGTTTTACAAAAGTCGTTTAAGGTCGAAGACCTACCACCCGCTTATCAAGCAACCCAACCAACGGCACGTCCTTTAAAATACTTATACAATAAATGGGAGCAGACTTTAGTAGTTTAACAATTTTAGTCAACAAAGAAAATTTCTTTTCAGCCGAGTTTCCAAATTTAACGCAGCGTATAAATTACCGAAAGTAACCACCGATGAAACCGTCAATCGCTGGGTGACCTATCCAATTTCGTTTTATCAAAATCAATTTAATTTTGCGGTCTATTGCGCGACGACGGCCTGCGGCGTGGGTTTTGATTTGCTGTCCGATCCCAACTCAAACGTGTCGGCTTTATTTACTTTTCATGTATATTACACCATACGAAAAATATTTTACGACTGCGTGATGCCCATTTCGAACGACGACGTATTTGATGCGTTGCACAATAATTAAGACCATTGGACTTTTACGGACACATGCCTTTTATACGGAGTCGATCCGAATAAATCGTATAAAAAACTTGCGACGCTTTGTCAAACGGATTAGGTACCACTTATTATTACGACAACGGTTACGTACCTGTTCCAGGTAAAAACTATGACGGGCACGATACTTGTGACCAACGGTAAATACGCGGATCTACTTGCATGGACTTTGGCTGGGCTAAACCACTTAAAGGCTCGGGGCACGCGAGGACCTACACGGTCAACTGGATTTCACAGTCGGACGCGGTCACTTTGGCCTGGTGGGATCGTTCCTAAAAAGTCTAGGTTAACAGAAGTGGGAATCACCAAGGTAAACGAATCAATTCGAGCTTACGTATACGCGTTACTCGGGGCACAAGCACAAACTAAGACTAGCGTTTTAGCCGCTGGCGATCGTGGAATCTTTACTTAATTCGGACTCCGATCTCGAACAGTCGATTGACCAGTTTCAAGATTCGTTGCAATATGCAAACACGCCTTGAAACTTTGTAGTCGCCCCGGGGTTATACCTAGTGCCGTCAGATATGGACTTATGCATCGACACTTTTGAGGGTTATAACAATAATTTTCAAATTGCGACTGAGGATATGAAGACTGGTTACGTACCGAGTTTCAATTTGGGAGAAAGCCCCGAAGCGAGCGAACCAGAACTGTTACCAAACCAAAGCAGCTTCAACAACCAAAAGAGAAAAACCCTTTAGACGTACACAACGGAGAAAAACTTCTTTAAAGTTTTCACTTAGAGTAGACGAAAAAGTAACAGGCATAACAAACCGCTTGTTCTCCACGTGGAAAACAAGCGTTTTTTGCCTTTTATAAAACGATTTACGTTTTTTTATACAAAAGTCAAAATTATATAAAACCAATCGCTAAAAACAAAGTCCACACGTGCTCTACCATCCAACCGCTTCACTTGCCACGTTGAATATCCAACTTAAAACGCCAACAATGATTCCAGGCAATGCTGCGAGCGCTTTCAACCCGAGTTTCTTCAATACATTGGCCTAATTCCGCAGTTGACACTTTATCCAATCGGTTACACCACCTTTGGAAGGAGGAGCTGGCATGGGTTCTGGCGTTGCTTTAGGTTCAGGCTTAGATGCAGCCCTGATGCTTTTAATTCTCTCGCGGAGTGTCAAATCTGAATCCATCACAGCCGTAATCGTTTCTTTAATTCGATTGATTTGCGAACGAATTTTATCCGTTTTTCTATTTATAATTTCCAATCTCCCGGTTCTCTCGATTTTGAAATCGTTTACTTGCCCCAGTGTTCTTCGCTTATCGTCTAACCGATCTAATTTACCCTGATTTAAAATGAATGCCCCTTTGGTGGTTTGTGACGACTCGTCTAAAAGGGCTAACTCGCGATAGTTTGATCCTTCTGTTTGCACAAATTAATTTCCGATGAAACCTGTTTGAACTTCTTTATTTTCTCCGATCAGATCTTGGACAATTTCGCTAACTCGATCTGCAGCTGCGGGTAATCCATTTAGCTCGATTTGTTCCGGTAGAATCGTTTTTAAACTCTGGCTCGCCCAGGCTACTTTTTTGCCGTAATCACGAAATCTTAGAACGTTTTGAACAAAACCCGTCCCGCCATATCTAGCCTCTTTTGCGTTGGCGGCAATCACATCGAGAGTTACAAATTGACCAACTTGCTTTTTACTCGTTAGTAGTACTTCCCGTTTGGCCCTCTTTCCCCACCTTTAAAAAATAGCCCTTTATTTTCTCGATATTCAAATAAATTGTAATTTGGGTCATTCAGTATATCTGTTCTACCCATGTCGCGATAATTTTCGTAAAATTTATCAAATTTTGGATTAGTTACCTCTGGGCCTAAATATGGTTTGGGATTTAAGAACAATTTCGGTCTAACCGACGTTGTCGTCGTTTCTAATCCAACCGTGCCGCTGGTATCGATGGTATCCTTTAACTCTTCTTCTTCTTCTTTTCCTTCTTCTTATTTCGGTGGTGTCGTAAAATCGTCTAGTTCAAATTCTCCTTTGACCATTTTACTTTAACTTTAAAATAAACGATTTAAAAACTACTATAAGCGGTCGGTAGGCTCGCGGGCAATATACCTTGCGCCACTAGCCAACCGTGGGTCGCCAATGCACCGCTTGACACCGCGGTCAATTTTAACGTGTCTTCGATAGATAATTTATTTAAATCAGGTGGTTTGATTTTAAATACCTTGCTCGATAGCATAGCGTATCCTATGGAAATCGCTGAAACTACAGCGCCGTGTTGGCAATTCCGTTTACTCGATTGATTTAGCGTTACTCATTTTTAATATAAGGAGTTTTTAATATTATTCCATGTCTAGCATTTCGGGCCGCTCGCTATGTTCTCTTTTTGGTTGAACAATTGGTTGGGCCGTTTCAACTTTCATAGGCGTTGATTTATTTTTTCCAAATTAAATATACCGCGACCGCACCAATCACTAAGCCACCCAGGATTAAATTTCTGTTTTCTACAGCCGTTTTATAAGTTGTATTTTCTGATCTCTGTTCACTCGGTTCACTAGCTTCGCCTAATTTCATTTTAGCCAACTGCTGCTTCATCTCTCTAATTTCTTGCATTGTTCCACCCGCCTCGGATTTTAGCTTTCGTTACCGTCTGAATTTGAAATTTTATCGGGCTGGTTGGTGCTGGCGTTGGTGCTGAGGTCACTTCGTGCGGGCTCACTTTGTTCAGGCTCACTTCCTTCGCTTATGTAGTTGTTGACATCTTTTATAATAGAAGCATTTTTATTTATCGATAGATGCTTAGTCGTAATTAACGTAGCTGCGTATTTATAACAAATTTCACTAAGTAGGTGCCCCATCGTCTGACTAATAATCGATTCGTCGTTTAAATCTTTTGTTAGCACTTCTTCTGATTTTAAGTTGATGTTAAACTCAAAAATTCGACCTGGGCTGCAGTTCCGAGTAAACGTTCGTATAAACTTAGAATCGCGTTACCTAATGTAATAATTACGATAGATTCAAACGCAAATATGTATTCGGTTTCTAATAAATTTACTATCCAATTTGTTTTCCGCTAACAGTTTTACCCACGATCAAAGCGCAACGTACATCGTCAACGGACCCGCGGTCTCTGCCTCGTGCTCCATTTGAATCGATATATCTTTGCCGCCGCCGAGTGGTCTACCTGACCGTGAGCCTCGTTGGGACTTCTGAAATCTAGCCACAAGCCATATTTATCTTTCAAATAGTCAGCCATATCAATTCCGGTTAAATTTAAATCTCTCACCATCGCTCTTGCCGATTCCGTATCCGAGTCACCGAAGCACTTACTAATTTTGCTCCAATGTTGATACTCAAACAGTCTCTGCGAATAAAGTTGATTTAGCTTACCATCAACCGTGACGACCGTTTTACTGATATGATTGTAAAATCTCTGCAGGTTTTTAATAGCCGGGTTTCTAAATAAAATCAAAACGCCTTTTAAGCTCTTGATCGTTTGGTCAATGCTAATATTCCATAACGTGTCTGATTTATTGACCTTTTTTTTCCCCACGAGTGTACCCTGTCAAATAGATAATAAACGGGTCCCTTATGCTTGCTCCTCAAAGCCTGCGCCAGATCTCGGTTCGTGACGACTTCGTATTCCAAAATCAAATCCAAAATTGAGTACTCGGCCGCGGTGTCTGAGAGTTAACCACTTTCTCATGGCCGTATCAATTGATACGTAAGGGGCTCTTTAAATCCCGACGGGTAAAAAGGGGAATGATCCGTCAACACCGGCGTGTCTAAAGGAATTGCGTATCGATTTTTGAAAGCGTCGGCAATTGCTTTATCCTTGCCGTTGTTCAAAGCAGCATTATCATCGCCAGCCCTAGACGCAACTTTGCCACGTTTTCTTTTTCCAAACCAAAGTACGCCATATTTTTCGTCTGCGACAGAGGTAGCCAGTTGTCCTTAAAATTATGAAAGACAGCCGCATCTCAGTAGCTTACGATTTTATTTTCCTGTAGACTCACGTTTATTTCTGAAACCAAGTTTCTCGCCAGGTTGCTATACATGGTACGGTTATCATCTGAGGCTCCGTCTAGATCGAGTTTAAAAGCCAGTTTGGCGGTAACGGGTACAAATACGTCGTCCATGCCTGAACCGGGTATCTTACGTTTAACGTGTGACCCGCGGCTATCGTACTCGGGTTACGGGTAATGGTTCCTTCGCGTCTTTCGCCTTTGATCGCGCAAGGCACTTTAAGCCTGCGACTCGAGTTTACTTTTTAGTGTATTGATGGGAGATATTAGTTTTATCTTATACGATTTTTATTTTACCGAAATATTTTAAAGAGGAAACAAAAGGCGATTAACGTTAAAACCGCTACGAAAAATAGATCTTTGTATTGCTTTCTAAACGTTTCACCTAGGATTTCTAAAACCATATCGCCAACGTGATCGACATCGGCACGCATGTCACCCAGGATTTGCTCGATGTTGCTTAGGTCAGCTTGATAGTTGATCTGTAATTTCGCTATTCATTTAATTTACTTATTTTAAAAATGGCCAGTGCTTTTATGATGGTTGGAGGAGCTATAGTAAACGTCGTGGCATTCACGGTTCAAATTTTTTATTTAGCAGTTTATCAAAAAGTAAAGTCGACGAAGAACAAAAGCGTCACGACCTTGCGTTAGAGCTATTGGCGCAAGCGAAGGAATCATGGGAACAAAACCGCGTACACATGCTAGATTTTCTGAACGAACGAATACGACAAGAACGCACGAGTCAGCAAACATTTGTAAACGTGGACAAAGAGTTACAAGCTTACAGCGAATTGACCGGTAAAATATAATGCCAGTACCACCAGAACCTAAATTGTCCGATTTTTACGCGCCTACCGAGGATCAAAAATTTCGTGAGTTTGTCTGGATTTTAGGAGGGACAGCTTTAGTTGGTTTCTTAGCTTATCGATTGTGTAACTTTATTTTAAAATGGAAGAAACTTTTAACAAATGTTTTACAGCCCGCAAGGCTTCTGGCAAGGAGAAAGCGCCGTCGATTATCTACACGAAAAGACCGGTGCGGACAAATCAGTTATTAGAAACTGGCTAAAAAAACAGGCCATTTGACAAATATATTTACCCGCACCTGCGTACGTACCGAGACCAATGACTATGCAATTAGAATCGGTCGAACCAAACGAAGCGCATGAAATGGATATATTATATTTACCCTGGGACCGCGTTAAAGAAAAACGTTTAAATACGCTGGTTTGCGGTATAAAGAAGCAGAACCATTGACCAGTAAAACCGCCGAGCAAGTGAGGGTAGCGATCAAACAAATTTACGAGCGATCACCTCTGACTTGGCCCAAATTCATAATGGTAGACTAGGGATCTAAATTTAAAGGCGAGTTTAAAAAGTTAATGACAAAAAATAAAATAGAAATTCAAGTGGGCGAGCCGGGTGTTCATAGGTCGCAGGGGATTGTGGAAAGGTTTAACTGCACATTGGCCGAGCATTTAGTCGGCCATCAATACGCTCAAGAAATGTTAAACGTTGGTGAGCGAAACGTAGAATGGGTAGAACGTTTGCCCCAGGTCGTGAAATCTTTAAACGAGGAAAACACGCGTTTAATTGATGCTGTTCCTGCAGAAGCCGTCAAATTAAACCGAGTGAAACAAGTACCTAGTGTACCTGTTAAAAGCGCGTCGCGTGAATTACCTCCAGACGTGGTCGTTCGGTATTTATATAGTCCGGGGTAAAAGGGTAAAGACGGGTCCCACTTTATATTATTTATTAAACGGGCCAAATAGGAGTTTTGTCAGAGAGGAACTTCAAGTCGTACCCGGAAATACAGAATTACCGCCCGAGAAAGCTTTTTAAACGTAACGGGCAAGTCGAGACTTGTAGTGAGGGGAAGTCCCTTTTTTGTTTGAGAGTCACAGGGTAGGTTGTTTGTGCGATCGGTACTGGACGGTGCACGTCACGAGTTGTTTACAGAAAGTTCGCCAAGGTTGAAAGGTTGTGGAAAAAAATACTCTGTTTGCTTAATCTGGCCATGCAGATTCGAGAAAATGCGTTCCAACATTTGAAAAGAAGAGATGGCAGTACAAAAGAGTAAAAAGGGAACATATTTTGGGAGCACATGTAAATGAATACATGCAATCCAGGTGCATGGCGTGCAATTCGCACTGAACGCTCTGCCGTCCATTGTTTCGCCCACTGCTTGCCCACGCTTTTCAAAATCACAGTTGCACGTGCAAGACTGGTGGTCTATTTGTTTATATGTCTGTGATGAGTCCCCCACCCCACCCCAAAAGAACACGCGTTCTTGGTTCCGCTCTGAGTGAACATAGTTCAACAGGGTTAATAACCGTATTGGAGCAATAAGTAATGGTGCAATATCTTATGGAATGAGTAAAGTGAGCAAAAAGGATCAAGACTAAATTAAATCAGACAGTAAGGAAAGCATTATTATCCTAGCAGCTGTGGGATAAGTATAGCCTACAGCATAAACTATGAACCACTCATCTAATTAATATCATGAGTGATTCAATAATCCGGGTGGCATCTCCAGTGGTCTACCTCTCAAGACATTTTTAACTCGAGGACAACTTCACGTTTTGTTGATGAGGACACACCTATTTCATTTCTTGGTCCTCGAGCAACCTTGAAAAGAATTAGTAAATAAATTATTTTGGAATGTTTTCGGACCAACCGTTCTAAGAAAAATTGATGAAATAGATAAAATTTTATTTTTATTCCAACCACCTCTAAAAGCTGTGCCACCGTTCTTTATTTTTAAGTCCTTTCATTTCCAAAATGATTTTTTCTTTTTTCATCCTCCGTTCTTAAATTTGGCAATTGATATTTTTATATGTTTTGTCGCCTTTCATTCCAAATGTTTTTGCCTAAAAGCTCGAGGACCGAGGAATAAAAAATATTAACCTGATTTTAACCTGTGTGCAATTTGATTCAATACCTACAATGCACACAGGCGCACGCGTCGAATCTCCAGAATGCCACAAATTTCAGGATAGGTGTATTCTGCTCCAAAATAATGACATACCAGCTCATCTTGTGAACTTTTATGTCAACGTGAAGAGTTAAATCATATGCAAATTTCAGAAAATCATTGAACGTGAAGTGGGGGAAAGTTACACGACAAACTAATTTCTGAAATCGAATCAACCGTTCGGGAACTGTTATATGAGTCATGGAATGGAAAGTGGCATCACGTACAGTACTAGCGAAGGTCGTTTAGTTTGGAAAGGGGAAATAACCACACCGTATCAAGCGTCGATAGCACTGTTCCTTCTGCATCTTCGGCGTTTTAATGGTTTTAAGGGCAAATGCCGGCCAGACCCATGCAATCCAAGTAACTGGGTACTCCTTTCCCCCTAGCCTTTTAGGTTTTATTTGTATCACATCATACAAAAAAGTACCATAAACAGAGCAAAAAAAAATAAAATTTTTAGGGAAATGGAAAGCATCCCGCAGTCAAGTTGGCCGGATAGGCACCGAAGAACTTTTTGCATGAAGACACAAAAAAACACTGTGCTGTTGCCAGCGCAAAGAAGGATTCTTTAATGTGTAATCTGATGAAGTTGTGTCAAGCAAAACTAGTTCTAGCACAACGACTACTAAAAAGACTCCATAACGTATATGCATATCGCAAGAGACTTGAGCCTTTTCCACAACCTACCATAAGAAATTACCCAAATTGTTATAAATCGTTATCAGATAGAATTAGGTCATCAAGTCTGTGGCTGCCGTCAAAACAGCGCCACCTACATGCTAGCGAAAAAAAATCACAGAAACGTTACAGTGACGGTGCGACGGCACGACGATGCGACGATCCCACGCATAAACTGGCAGTAGTGGAATTCCGTACAGTGGGGTCGTGGGCCGACTTGGGCCGAATCTGCGCGGCATGCTGGATCACGGCAACGGTGAACAGGCTCCGAGGCAAATTGTTAAATGACGTAGCATACTCGCTCATATCAGTTGTTTTAGACCACAAACACCACTGATTAACAACTTGATTTCAAGTCTAATAGAGAACCAGCTGATGCGTCGTCTACTGATTTGTGAACAAAAACTTCGTGGATAACTTGTTTGTGCTTAGTACCTATTTTGGCGAATGTTGGTTCAATAGGCACTCAATAAAAACAGGGCTCTAGATTTGGTTCTAGACGCAAAATGCAGCCTGTCTGCCCATCGGAATAGAGAGAATGCAAGAGAGTTCACAGATTCGATGGATGAGTCCACCCTCCCCACCACACGATGATGTGTAAAGCTTTTATTCAGCAGCGCATGGGGACAGAAGGGATCACATCATAACCACAGGCGAATTAAAGCGTGAACTTCAAGGCTATTAACAACCGAGAGATCAAGCAGTAATTGGCTATAATTTCAGTACTGTGCGCTCAGCCCTCTTGCCGTCATTTGATCCGCAAGTTTGTGCAACAGAGCAGCTGTAAGTAGAAAGTATACACATTTCTTAATGCTATACTACACGTGCCATTTTTCATTTTCAGTCCTCGGCGTATCAGCAACATCATCGTGTCGGTTTCAATGCAAGAAATCTAATTACAGGCGTACTAATTGCTGTATGTTTCATCAGTTACAGTCATTATCTTCATGCGTGGAGTGAACCCCGAGACATTCACGCTTATATAAGATATATTCAAACACATCAAGATTATAGAAGTCTTTGTCGTGGAATGTCGCCTCAGCAATCTAATTGCTCCGTAGAGGCCAACATCACAGTGTCTTGTCGTGCTTAGTGTCTCTTCATTAACGGATTTGTCTAAATCCCGAGTGACGGGAAGGCAGATCTACGGGATTGGGCGGTGGCGGATGCGAGCATGAAGTGAAAGAGATATCCTCTTAAAGAGAGACAGCTCTGAATCTATCCTCATACGAGCACAGACCTCCGTGTATGCAGACTAGGCATAAATGCAAGGCTTGCTGAGCGCTCAAAATGACCCATCAGATTGACTTAAGAGGCTATAGGAGCTATCGACGTGGGCCTGATTCAGAATGAAGGTTTGAGTAAGATTAATGTCTAAACTCACTAAAATCTGAAAAGCAGTCTGATATAGAAATTACACCGTCGCGATATAGCATACCACAAAATGCTGTCAATTTCGGAGTTAACGTGGTAACAAAATTCCGTTTGCCCTGATAGTATGATGTCGCTCTGTTGAACTCCTGCGTTGTGAGTGATTAAGCAGACACATCGAAAATTCCACTTAGAACAAAACTGACCTCTGAAGTTCTTGGCATTCTGTCCAGTATGGAGACTGGTACAACCTGGTTATTCACGCTACCAACGGAGTCTGGCCACGTCTCGAGTAAAGGTCATTCCGTGTGGCCCAATGACAGCAGTACGGCAACACTGACAATGGAATCCCTGAATGGATCATATTCCACGGCACGCCCTGACACTACTGATTTCTTACTTAATGAAAGCATCCTGACCGAAACCTTGCTTTATACCGAGTCCGATCCTGTCCAAGATACGCCCAAGATATCCACGTGGCTAATTCCTTTCGCCGTGATACGTGCAGTTGTCCTGTTCATTACATTTGGGGCGAATGTTTTAGTTCTTTACGCGTACGCAACAACAAAGAAACTGCGCACCTATACCAATTATTACGTCGCAGGCTTAGCAGTTGCGGACTTGGTCAGTGGCGGCGTTATGCCTGTGCTAGGATTTTTGGAAGACTTACACGAGAACTGGCCTTTCAGTGAGGCCTACTGCACTTGCACCACATATCTTGATCACATTTTCCTGCAAGCAACCTTCACGATGACGCTCGTCATCTGCTACGACCGGTTCCAAGCGACCAACATGCCACTGAAGCATCTGTCGGAGAAGACGCTGGGCCACGCATGCTTCCTGATATTCCTCGGTTACTTCATCCCTGTCATGCTGTGGACTCCAACCTTCATTATTCTACCGTACGCAGGGGTTATCTCTCGGGTGCGACCTCCCTGTTGTCACGGCCCATACGCCTTTTATCCGGGGTTGTTGACATTTACGGTGCTCTCTCTATCCTGGGCACCCATGAGCGTGGCGGTTGTCCTGTACGCTCTAGTCTACTGCGCTATTACTCGCAAAGGTCTTGAAGAAAAGCGAGGAAAGGCAAAACCGACTGTCTCCGGGGCAAATCACAACAGACATGCGTTACACAAAGAACCTTTCTCCACGAGTTATCGCTCTGATGGCGAAGTACCCGAACAGGGGAGAGACACGGGGAAGGCCTCCTCTGTGTTGAGTGTCTCAGCCGTAGTGTCCCAAGGAATGAGCAGCCCAGCCTTTGAGGTTTCTCTGGAAAAAGATCATAGCGCTGAAGCGGCAAAGTACCCCGGAACGACTGGGCCAACACGAAAGAGTGCTGCACCTTCAACAGGGCATCGTCAACCCCACAACAGACCGAGCTACGCTACCCACTTTGGACAATCGTCCAAACGGGCGAGTCGTTCAGCCACTGGACGTGCCACCCGTACCCTTACCTTTGTCTTCACGACCATGATCGTGTCTGCCATGCCGTGGTCGGTGTTTGCCTTGTGGGCCGTAGTGAACCCAGCGAGCTTACCGCCGTCACTTACGAACATCTTCAAGGTGAGAGTTGTTTTATGAGCATTCCAGTCGTCGTTGTTGGTGTGTTTGATTGCTGATTAGTTAGTTTGTTTGTTGGTTTGTTTGTTTTACAATACAGTGGGATTCCGAATTTATTCTTCTTTCTAAAGCTTGCGTAAAGCATACGCTTTACACAAGACTAGTGCATGGATGAGCATGAGAAATTAAGACTAGTTAGTCATTACTCTTAGCCGAGTTTATTGGTAAAATATTGGATAATTGGGGCCGAGCTGGATTAAGTGAGGGTGCAGTTTCCATAGCCACTGAGTCTCCTGTGCTAGTACATGTAACTTTGCATCGCTGGTTCACGAGCGTCTATGAAACTCAAACGTTTCAGTCGCAACACCACCAAGAAAATTAGCCCTCCCGACCAAAATGGCTTTTTCTAAACTATGAGGGGGTGCTTCTGCTCACGGCAGATACTGCATTCAAGCGGCAAGATTGAAACTAGTGCACGTTCTAACATTTATTGCCACGTTAAACTCTACCGATCTCGGTGATATAGCAGACAGAATGGATAAATGGGTAGTTTGTCCCCTTAGTAGTTAACCAGGTGTCCAAAATTTATGTATCAAACTGAGATTTTTTAATGGACAACTGGGGAAATCCCTCTTTTGGGCCAAGACCACTGGGTGTGGAGAGAGTTGCGGCAGAACGATTTTCAAGATGGGGGCAGTTGTGAGACCATAAGTCACCAGCCATTAATAGGCCGACCCATTAAGTCTCACCATATTGTAGAATCTGCAAAGCGAGGGGAAGGAATCATGCTCCTCCAAGTCAAAGGGGGGGGCACTGAACACCCCCCTCCGCGATTACACTATCAGTAATTGTCCTCTGTCTGTTCTGTTAATAGCACTTTACATCGTTGCATTCAACACTTGTTCCTCCTTAACTGAAGGACAGTCGATCGTTTTGACCACGTGCCATACTTTATTTCATATTCAGGTATCGGGCTGGATGGGTCATTTGAGCAGCACCTTGAATCCGTTTTGCTACGCCGTCGCTAACCCAGTTTTCAAGGACGCTTTTCTGCGTATTCTCCGCTGCCGTAAGAACACAATGCCACACAGCACGGGGAGGTCATCTAACGTGACTGGCCGTAGCTCAAACAGGGTTAACTGGGAATTTTGAATTTATTTTCAGTGACATAGGACAAATATTTCCTCGAGTACTGATATAAGAATGAGGACTGAATACAGTTCTGGGTGTAACTTCGTCATCGTGCACGACCAGGGACGTTTACCCATCCGTGTAAAGCACTTTCTTTTTGATGTGCGTACACGTTGTCCCCGTCTTTTCAC
This sequence comes from Acanthaster planci, assembly GCF_054643075.1. NCBI lineage: Eukaryota > Metazoa > Echinodermata > Asteroidea > Valvatida > Acanthasteridae > Acanthaster > Acanthaster planci. The sequence goes on along the minus strand of NC_141792.1, from coordinate 3,038,367 downwards.
AAATTTTTTTTTTCTGCTTAGCAACCGAAAAAATGGTTTAGTTCGAGGTCCCGCCCTTCCTCAGGCGCATCACTTTCAATATTTGCTGAGATCATCAGTTGTCACTGCTGTGCCCACTGTCGTTTTATAATGCCCAATAAGTAGGATTTAACGCGCAAGCGGTAAAAGGAGCATCATTTGTATACAGCAAATTCTCTTTACATAGTAATTTCAAAAAGTAAGCGTTCGCCTGAAGGGAACACCCCAATACAATACTGCATATTTCAGAGCACTGATTTGATCTTATATTCTTGTCGATATTCTGATCACAGTGCTACGCAGCCATTCCATATTTCTTTAATACAATATTGTGTCCGTGCCCAATACAAGCAGGACTTCTTGCTTTTTCGCAAATTAATTGCTTTCTTTGCACGATTCATTCTGAGACGTTCAAAGTAAGCAGGCTAGCACAGCAGAGGAACACGAGAATGAAAGTTGGTCTGTTTTATGCACGGTACTAAAGAAGTAGCAAAAACACGTGTTCACGTTAGTGGTCTCCTGACCAATTAAAACTAAGTTTATTCCGTAATTCATCCTACCAGGTTTTTATCAAACACAGTCGATAGCTGTAAGAAAGCAGCACCGAGACATTTAGTAGTAAAACTGAACATATGTCTACTTAAGAAATAGTATGCTAACACAGCGCACTCGCATGGTTCTGTCTGACATCCTCTACACATGACCACCTGGGGTCTGGTGATCATTAAGATTTAAAAGTGTACATTTACCTGATTCCGAAGAAGCGTTTAAGGTCCAAGTTTGTAAATTTCATTATTGACAGTCAAGTTGGTATAGTGTTAGCCTGATATAATGATGTTTTCCACCCCTTGGTATGCACGTTAATGTTAATGCTGTGAATGTCATTGAAACATGTCTCTGAAATGATGAGCATTCAAGTGGTGATGTCAAGGCAGTATAACACCATTTTGTTTTAAAAAAAAGAAGCGCAGCCGGTAACTGACCGTTCTCACTCTGAGTCATATCTCCGTTTACCATCTTTGGGCCGTTATCTGAGGCGTTGTCCCAAAAGTTGCGACTGTGGTCCGATAGGCTATAACATACGCGCTCGCACTAGCTAATGGCAAGTTGCTGGAGCCAAGGTCTGTACACACACGTGTTACTGCCGGCCCATCCTTTCCCGGCGGGAAAACAGGGGGGTGTGTTTTATCTAAATGTAATACTGACAGTCCTTTGGTACGGAATCACCGCATCGGCGCGCAAGTTTAAGCGCGTTTGACGCAGGGCAACGAGTTTATTTTCTGGAATGCATGGCTTTGCATGAATGCAAGAACCCAGTTGGGAAACTTCGTACCAGACTTTCTTTCTTTCGCCTATGAATGTGCTCTTCAACTCAGGGCGGAAAGCCAATTGATTTTGGACACTTCCTCAATCAGCATTGTACAAACCAATGTCCATTAAGAAAAGGTGTTATTGCGTTAACACCTGTATGTAACTATTTAAAATTCAACCACCTCTTTTGAAAGGAACGTGTTTCGTTTTTGAAAGAGCGTTACCACGAGATAAAGGTGTTTTGGCGTCATGTTCTTCAAACCCAAAGGTGTCTTTGTATTTAAATTTATGAGCACGTCAACAAGTCTTTGTTCAGGAAATAGGCACCACAACATGCTAAGCTTTGAATTATTAACACAACATAATTACCAGCTGAGTTACATTGTAGAGGAATGAAACGTAAGCCTTCCCTACCGCAAAATGAAAATTACCTTACCACTCACGTTTATTAGCAAACTCCGTGAAGATGAAAAACAAAATTCAAATCTAGAACGACATAAGCAACATTATACCACCCCAAGTATTCTTCTTTAAATCTGTCGGTTTGCCAATTTGTGTTGGTTTTTATTCCAGTTGACTGGAAATCCCAATCCTCCTCCCTTCAAACGTTGCGGTTAAATCGGACCCAGCATGGTGCAGAAAATCAAGTATAGTTGACTAGTTTGTTTAAAGAATGTGTCGAATTTTGTCGGTTTTTCATTCCAGTTGACTAAAAAATCCCAATGCCCCCGTTTCATTGTTGAGGAAGAAAGCAGCCAGCATGGTGTAAAAAAAGTTCATTTCTCTGCGTAACGAAGTATAGCAGAGAAAATTAGTTTGTGCGCTGCAAGCTTAACGCTTGCGCAAGCTTCATTAGAATGAGGCTGATTTGAATGGAATGTAAGGAAGTCAGAAGATATAGCAGATGGCCTTGGGTGTGGCCATTCTAGCCTGTGTCCTTCACTGCTCCACAGTCGGTTACTCCTTGACCACTTCTTTGATATATGATCAAATTAATTTGGCAGGCCATGAGGTTTTCTAGAGCCTTTTAGCTCATTGAGTTTTTTCTCAGGTTTTTTAACCTGGGCTGGAAATTGGCAACTTGTACAACGTTTAAATACGAAACTATAATTTTCAATTTGTTCGTATAATATTGTACAATGGCTGGAAGAGAAACTCCACTGATAAAGACTTATAATATATGTACTGATATAAATAAATGCAAAGGTTACTTTAGCTTAACTGATTTCAGGATCAAGAAGTTCAATATGTTCTAAAGAGTCTCGCCATACAATGAAGTAGGAATTTAGAATTGTTAACGGATATATGATTGATATTTTTGCTTTTATAAGTTCCAAGGCTGTACCATGTAACAAGATGTGAAAGTTTTCATGTTACATTGGTCGGAAAAAACAGCTGACGCTAGCAAGCAGACAGGCTACATGCAACTTGCAATAATTTCCATGGGTACCCAAGTTATGTTGTATATTGAGGTAAGCGCAAGGTGGTGCACATAGAACAGACTAGAGTATAATTGACTACTTTGGTTCAAACAATATGTCAAATTTTTGCTTTTATTCCAGTTGACTTAAAATCCCAACCCAACCCACCCCCTGTTTCAATGTTGGGGTCAAAAGAGCCAGCATGGTGCCGAAAATAGAGTATAACTGAGTAGTTTGGTTTAAAGAATGTGTCAAATTGTTTTGGCTTTTATTCCAGTTGACTAAAGATCCCGATTCTCCCCCGCCCCTTCAATGTTGCGGTAGAAAGGAACCAGCATGGTGCAAAGTTTCTCCCAACATTGAAACGGGGGGGTATTGGAATTCCGTTCAATGATGGTAACTTTTGCTTTTGTTTTCAATGAAGACTTCTTATATTATTTTAGAGTTGAACACTTAATTTCTTTTTTCCGGCTAGTGCCAACTAATAAGAATAGTTGTTTTTTGTGGAATTCGGTTGTGAAAACATTAAATCCAAACTAAGTGATTAGGTTGGTCTCTAGTTGGTTTGTTGGAACTACTCCACTATGTCAATGTTGGTTTATTGCTCACTGCACAGTAAAGTCAGGTTATGCCCATACAACCTGTAGAGGGCAGACTGCAAGCATGCACTACATCAGGTTGTGGTATTGAGCTGATAGTTTATCTCTTTTTGGGTCGGCATTCAAGGGGGGATAGCACTAGGGGCGGGCGCTGAAAGGGTTAAATGAAGTAAACACAAGTGCGTGGTGACTGCTACATGTCTTATAAAAGTCGTTTTATATAATCATCTCATTATCTTGAATTTAGATATAATTTCTAAACATGGACAGTCTGTACTTTTGAATACGGGGTGGCATAAGCAAGTAAAGTGTTACAAATACACCCACTATTCTAATTCTGGCGAGGTCCTTTGGAGTTGAGAGGAATGAAATTTTTCTCTCCTTTTTTCATCAAAAGAGCTTCCCTGTGCCAGGCATTTGAGCTATGGTGAATCTCCTGAAATTATGTAAATTATTAATCAGACAAAAAATTGGCATCAATGTACTATCGATATATCTGTGCTCGAGCAAAATTACTGGAATACTAGCATTTACATAATATAAATATAAAATGCTACAAATGAAGGGAATCATATTACTTTATAGCCAAGTAAAGAGTTCACTTTCAGAATTTCCAGACCTCATGAAGCCACTGTATTTAACATTTTTTTAATCCAAATATTTCTAGACCTACCATTTCTTCAGGATAAATAAGCGCCCTACTCATTACAACGCTAAAGCACGAATGTTCTGTTGCATTTCCGGACGTGGATGAAGAATCAGTTAATTAAGGTAGTAGTTTTGTTCGTTTCGAACCACCTTATAAATTACATATCCAGACGTGTAACCAGTCTTCCTTCCTCCATGGTAAAACTAAAACCACATGGATGGACCATAGCGCGATGAAATGTGCATGTAAAAAGGAGAGTGTTTATGGTTAATGTGTTATTTTGAACCAATGCTTCCATTGCTTTACGTTGAAAGAGAGCGCAAATGTTGCTTTAAATTAGGGCTCAGCTTACGGGAAACTGGAGACTAGAGTTAACATTGGCATGATTCGCCTACGCTCATGCCAGATGCTCGGCTGACTGCCCTGAGATGATTCTCAAATATGCTGAATAAAATTAGTCAAAGTTAATCGACAGCTCCCTTTGGGCCGGTTCAATCCTGATTTGTTCAGCGTGTAAATGTTTGAGAAATCCATCAGCAGGACATGCAAAAGGTTTTGTTATTAAATAGTATGTCCGTACTGTTCACGTGTTTTGCCATCAGGTTTTGATGAGCCAACACTGAAAAAAATATCAATAAAATGATTTTAATTTTACACATTCTTGGGAAAAGTGTGCGAAATAAAACTCATTCATATATTGAGTACATTTTACTAAAAACCGGCATGCGGCACACGGAAGTATGAGAATGTTTTCTGTGACCACAAAGTGATCGCAGCTTTAAATGAGAGACCAAACTAACTTACTGCCGTTTTAAACACAGACACTTATAAATCAGATAAAATTCCCTTGGTAGAGGGAGCGGCCTCTTTTGGCGAGTCCATTGGAGGAAATTAACGTGTATTTTGTTTTTGTCCAAATGCAACGACTATTCATCATATCCTATCCCTGTACATGCTGAAAGACCTGGTTTCGTCACTTTACAGCCAGGGCAACCCCTAGCCAGAAAGGAAATTAAAAATCCAGCCGGCCTCCAGCCAATTCCCATAGGACTGTGTGCAAAGTAGCCCCTTGTGTGCAATCTAATGGATTGTTTACAAAACGGTGCCTGGGGCAGACAGTGGAATGTTTTTCATCACTGACAGCTGTCTGGAACTTGTCAGAGGCCTCTTTCAGCTGTCTTTTGGGGGGGGGGTAGTTGTTATGGTTGTGTGGCTTGGCCCCCCCTCAAATCGGGATAGCCTGGGAAAACGGCCGCCACCGTATTGTGATGTACTTTTGGTGGTTTGTAAGAGCTGTACAGGCTAGGGGACAACCACTGAAGCATTAATATACCTTTAGGACGAACTCAGGGCTATGCAACCCTGAAAAATGATACGGACTCAACTGGTGAGTCCGCTCCTGAGACCGTGTGAGAAAATTCATACCGCATCGGAGGGTTTTAAAAGGTTGAGTTCACAACCTGACTTAGATTTAAATTAGTCATTCAGTTTCTAAACCACTTTTGCCAATAAGTAACATTTCAGACGGTCTCAACTTCGAGATAGAGAAGTTTCATATACAAAGCCTGATAGGCTAAATAGACTGTCGTAAATTTCTTACTAGGCCTATATAGGCTTAAAGCTAAGCATTATAAAGTACAATTAGTAGTATGGAAAAAAAGAGAGATGTGGACCACCTCCCTTTCACCCCCTTTCACCCACCCGCGCAGGGGATGCCCACTTCACTCACCTTGACCTTTTGACCCCGGCACACTTTTTTCTGTCAACAACTCGTGACGTGCGCCGGCCAGCACCGATCGCACAAACAACCTACCCGTGACTCTCAATCAAAAAAGGGACTTCCCCTCGCTACAAGTCTCGACTGCATACCTGCATAAAAAGAAATGGTAGACCATACAACGACCGTGAATTGTTATTTTTGCAAAGACACGAGAAATTCAATTGACTTGATACGATTGGTTTCGTTGTTTAAATTCCAACTGTTTATGCAAATACACCGATTGTAAAGAATGCCACCACTGTCACGAAAGCAACGACTGCACCAGATGTAATGACTGCTCCACTTACGACGATTGCGGTAGATGTATAAATTGCGTGGCTTGTTTTTAATTCATACGACTACCAAAAATCAAATGCCTTGGACAGTTGCAAGGACTGTTACGCGTGCGGCAATTATATCGAATGTTTTGGTTGTACATATTGTACCTGCTGCGTAAATTGTGTCGAATTGGAAGTAATGGATCACGTGGTGCTCGTAGACGGTAAGCATAAAAAGCTGAGGCACGCGCGAGAAAACGAGCCACTGCCCAATTTAGCGACTAATGTCACCTACGGTCCCTTCGACCCGAGTAAATTAATTATTTCAAAACCTGTGATTAAAAAGGGGGCTCAAGTTAGCCAATGCACTTCGCCCATTTTTTTACCATCACAACGGCCAAAATAAAGTCTTGTTGATTATAACAAAAGAGCCCTGTTACGGTATAAACTCGCTTTACAAATACGGCACTCGAGATAAAACCCCCGAAAACGTCAAAGGCTGTCAAATTTGCTACCAAATACAACAACCTACGACAAACATACTCGATCACATAAATTTAGCCGTTTATAAATTCATCGAATCTCAAGAGTCTAATCTCCTGTCTAACACCGTAAACGTCTACAAAGCCAGTCGCGATATCGATGAATTGAAGAAGAATATGTAGTTAAACCACCTTATACGGCTAAAAACCAAATGTACGTTAAAATAGATCCCTATGCCTCTCTATTTGTTCACCGAAAAAGACCAATAAATATCGATAAATTTATCGATGAGAGACGCGATGCGCAATCATTTATTTGTCCAAAAGACGATTGATGACGGAGCGCCTTTGTAGGAGGGCAGCCACTCTTTACAAACCTCCAAGTTTGCTTTAATTTTTTCGATGTTAAAGTCAGTTTTGATGTTTTGCCTGTACCAGCTTTGAGTTTTAAGGTTTGTGCACCAGTGGGATAATTTTTGGTCTGAAAAACTGCCTGATGTTGCCACATTTAGAGACTTTGGTGTCATTTCTTCGTCGTAAATGGTGAGACTATAGACATCTTGCGTTTTGCCACTTCACACTTAGCTGCATCTGAACAATTGGCTCCTCCTTTGTGACAACTGAACAGCGACGCTAACAAAGAACCTTCAACAATTAAACTTGATGCTTGAATGGAGTTCGTCAAGGTATGTGTCCTCTTGTTCATACTGTGTACATGGCCCTGCAACTGTGCTACAATACAAAATGGTGTTTCTGCCCACCATGTATCAGCATTTTACAAGAAAACACAACACAGGAGATACCATAAAGCTGCTATCAGCTACTATGCCAATTCTACTTCAACGTTTCGTCTTCCAATAATTTGCTGTGGTGACATACAACCGAACCCAGGGCCTGTGGCCGCAATTAATAGAAAAATCCAGCAATCAAAGCTACCGGACAATCCACTCCGCTACAGCATCAAGGAACTGTACCATATCCGCTCTGTCGCTCCAAAGACATTCTTGCCCCAGCAAGTTTGGAATACAATCGCTGATCTCAATATTAAACGTTCTCGTAGAGGAACCAGGGGAGGAATCCGAAAACACAAACTCAAATGGCAGACTATACCAACGATCATTACCCCTGTGCGTATGAGGCCAACCACTGACAGAGAACGGATCTTGAGCAGTCTTACCCCAGTCCCTCTCATACAAACCCATTGCGTTGAGAAAATCAAATTGCCGTCCTTTCTACTCTGCAACGCACGCTCAGCCAATAATAAACTTGATGAATTAGCTTCCATGTTGCTTGACGGTGACATTGACGTATGTGCAGTAACGGAGACCTGGTTTAGGCATGATCTACCTCCACAACTTGTCTCAATACCAGGGTTCTCTATGTTCGCTAAGTCCCGGCAGAACCGCCTTGGGGGCGGAGTCGCTTTCTATGTTAGGCATTATCTTCGTGCAACTTACATCACAGGCATTACAGTCCCGATGGACTTGGAAGTTGTCTGGATACAACTCCACCCTAAAAGACTGCCAAGATCAATATCTTGCCTTTTTTGTGCGGTCGTTTATTATCCCCAACCTGACAGAGAGCTAGAAACTAGGCTAATTGAGCATATAATATCTACAATCGACTGCCTCACCACAAGACACCCTGATGCTGCCTATGTTATACTCGGAGACTTCAACACACTGGACACCTCTCCTCTTCTTACTGATCCGCGTTTTCGGCAGGTAGTTAATAAACCTACAAGAGGAGACCATATACTTGATAAGATCATATCCAACATTGGAAATTACATGTGTGATAGTGTCCAAATACAGTCACCAGTTGGCCAATCAGATCACAACACTGTGCTCTGGTACCCCAAATCTCGGCAAACTACAGGTGAAAGCTCCAGTAACAAAACACAGTACCGGATAACTCGACCTATGCCTGACAGTTCTATACGGGCCTTCGGCAGATGGATCAGCAGTTATGACTGGGCAGAGTTAACGAACAGTAGCAATGTCAATGATCAATATGGCCAACTTCTCCACACACTCCAATTTTCAATTGACGTATATTTTCCTCTACGCAAAGTTAAATTTCATCCAACTGACAAACCTTGGATGACTGCCAGAATCAAGAGTTTGATTTGTGATCGGCAGAGGGCGTTTCATTCTGGCGACACTGTGAGATGGAGGCAACTGAAACAGTCAGTGATCACTAGTATCATCCTAGCGAAGAAACAACACTATTCAACTCGTGTGCAAAAACTCAAACAGTCAAACCCATCTGCCTGGTTTCGTCAGATTCGCACCATCACTGGGGATGCGAAAGATCCCATACCTATTCAAGTCCCTGGTTTGAATTTGTATGACGATACTGCAGTTGCTAATGCTATCAACGATCACTTTACCTCTACAGCGGCTGAACTTGACCCTTTGGACCTCCACCAGTTACCGGCTTATCTCCCTGCACAGAAACCATGCCCCATCGTGTCTCCTTGGGAAGTACAAAAAGCACTTGAAAAAGTGCGGAAAACCTCGGCCAGCGGACCTGATGAAATCTCAGCTCGCTTCATTCATTTGTTTTCTGTTGAGTTAGCTACCCCCCTGGCCCACATTATCAACACTTCATTCCAACAATCGCAGGTTCCATACGACTGGAAAAAAGCTGTTGTTGTTCCAGTCCCCAAATCTAGTCCCCCCACAATTGATAAGCTGAGACCGATCTCTCTCACAAGTCACTTTGCTAAAGTAGCAGAGGGATTCATCACCAAATGGCTACTTCATGATGTTATACCGAGCTTGGACCCCAATCAGTTTGGCAATCGTCGTGGTCTATCCACTAATCATTACCTTATCAACATGCTTCACCTCCTCTACTCCAACGCCGAGAAACCCAAATCAGCATCTACAATAGTTCTTACTGACTTCACAAAAGCCTTTGACAGAATTGCCCATACAGTAGCTATTAGAAATTTGCTCGATCTAGACGTTCGGCCCGCACTGATTCATTGGATTGCGGACTTCCTGAGCGGCCGCCAACAGTGTGTGAGATATCATTCAGCGTACTCGAAGTGGGCAAACCTTCATGCAGGTGTTCCACAAGGGACTAAGCTAGGACCAGTCATATTTCTTACCATGATAAACAGTATTAAACCAGTGAACTCTGACGATGTTTCTATGTTCAAATACGTGGATGACATGTCAATTGTAGAATGCAGGAATTCCGCAAAGCCATCCAATATGCAGAGTACACTTAATGAACTGGTGAACTGGTGTGAACAAAAACAAATGAAACTGAATCCAGCCAAATGTTTGAAAATGGAAATATCGTTTACGCGTAATCCTCCTGATTTTCCAATATTGCGTATTGCAGACCACGATCTTATGACTGTGAATGAAGCTAAATTGTTAGGTATCATTGTTCAAAGTGATCTTAAATGGACCAAACAAGTGCAAAGTATGACAAAGAAAGCCAATAGTAGAATTCATATGTTACGAGTCTTAAAACGCCACGGTCCTCCACGACAGGATTTAATGACAATATATACTAGCTTTGTTAGGCCTGTTACTGAATATGCAGCACCTGTGTGGAGTGGTGCGCTTACTAATTACGACAAATCAAGCCTTGAGAGAGTGCAAAAACGAGCACTGCGTATAATAATGGGCCATGAGTACACTACATATGAAGACGTTTTATCTGTGGTTAATTGGTTTCCCTTGAGGCTCGTAGGGTCTCCTTATGTGTTTCTTTCATTGACAAAACCTTAAAGAACACTGAACAATTTAGGCAATTTCTTCCCCCTGAAACTACGAATACTAGGCCTTCTAGAAGTAACAGGCGAAGATATACAGAACTGCCATGTAAAACAAATCGCATGCAGAAGAGTGCCATCCCTTATCTCATTCGCTTATTAAACACTCCTAATATTTAATGATTTGTTTGCATATTTGGTTGTTTTTACAATTTTTAAATGGGCCTTTTTTGTTTTGCCAATTTTAAACTGAATTTTAGTTACATGTGTACTGGCATTTTAATCAACTCATTTGTAAATTTGCATTTTTAACCATGAACGGTTTTTTCTTATTTGTGTCTATATAAGATGTTTTCTCTGTAATTTGGTTTTTTGTTCTTTTTGTTTTTTTTTATAATGTTTAATTGTTTATAGTTTGTGATGTTTTAAACTTTGTAAATCATGTTCAATTCAGCTGACGCTGCGAGGCATGATTATTAATAAACCAATTTGAATGAATGAATGAATACTACCTTAACCACGGTTCACTGTCTTGCGGCACCAGCGTTCGGTATAGACTGACGGCGGCAGTGTTAAAAATTAGAAACGACGGACTAATTCCAAGTAAGTTGGCGTTGCAAGCGTTTAACATATCTGGATCTGAATCTGGATCTCAATCGAGGAACTAAAAGTCGATTAGATTTGAATAATTAACTTATAATTACCTTAGCAAAAATCAATTGAACCTCGGTTATTCCTCGGAAAAATTGAGGTTAATCTCGAAGGCAGAGATTTATCATTTAACCGGTTCATTACCTAAATGGCCAACCCCACAACCATAACCCCAAAACACGTGCAAACACGACATGTTTGAAATGGACGAAAGATATGTAAGCCGACATAGCAGGCTAATTTTTTTGGTGGGTTTCCTCGTACACATAGATATTACAAGCATCACGTTTGGAAAAAACTGCTACCGCCAAAATGGAGAAAAACTTTAAAAGAGTTTAACGTTCAATTGGAGAATGGTGAAGCGGGCGAAATAGAATATAAGTTAAACCGAGTTCTAAACGGCAAGATCTCAAGAGGTAAACCATTGAAGACTTTAATTGCGGTATGCTATCAAAACGTAACTGGGGAAACCGAATCTAACATAAAAGACCTATTTCAAGTTTCGGATAAGCACTGGGAAAACGCCTTTGACAAATTAAACCTCGCCAAACAAGATTTCCAAAAAAGTATAGATTGCTAAACAAGACTTTTCAAAACGTATAGATGAACCAAACAAGATTTTTCAAAGCGTATTTAATAAAATGGAGACTCACACGTTTTACTTAACCGAGAGCGAGCAGACTTTTAATTGAAAGATGTCATTAAAAACATCAAAAGTGGCAAAGTCGTCCGAGTAAAGGATATTCAGTTTGAAGCTGGATATTTTAACGTAACAAACGCGACTGGAATTGAATGGGATGCAAACTTGGACGGTAGGCCCACGGGGGTGCTTGGCGAACTACCGCCTGGAATACCTTCAGAGGAAAGAACAGAAGTATCTCCCAATTCAGAATTAGTAAAAACAGCTAAAACCAGATTGATCCAAGCAAATAAAAAGGCACTTTAGCGGAAGAAATCAGAATCATCGCTGAGGAAATTAATCAAGTAAACCAAGAAATCGCAACTTAGGAAGAGCAATTAGACAAAAGAAAACCATTAGAAATGCAAGCTCGTTTACCTAATGGTATCGACGATAAAAAAGTCAAATCAGCTTCACTGCTCGAGGGGCAAAGACAAGCCTTGGATGAAATTTATGAAGGGAATCCCCCAACTCGACCTACAACAAACTCTCCCGTACAACCAACGAGTCCCAGAAGAGAATTAACTAAAAGGCTTTTTTGACGGGGCTAACAGAACCTATATACGATAGACTTCATTCTCGAAGCGCATCTCAACCATTGTCCGAGTGTCAAAGAGGAAGCATCGTGGTATCTCCCGGTTATTATAACATGGAATGGTTTCACATTTTGTTAAACTCGATTCCAGGCGTTTCCTATAAGGTTCACTCAGAATGTAAAGGGTGACTTTGGCCATTACGGATCCCAATCTCAAGTTGCAACTAAAAAAAGAGAAGTGTCTAAGCTATTGAACTTACCCAAAATAAAACTTTACGATTTAAACCCCTTGAAACTTGCGTTTATTCACTGAAACAAATAAATACATTTAACAACTTTTATAACGGACAGCCTTTAGACTTGCTATACGTGACTGCTACCGAGCCTTGCACCTTAACACCCATGACGTGTAGAATGCCTACAAAGTTAATACACAGAAATATCAGTGAATTGACTTTTCTGTTAAAAACGATCGAGGTGAGTTCTTGAATAATATCGGCGAAATTTCAATCGAGCTAGACATTTTTAAAACGCGTATACAATAAAAAGATGATTTACCAGGATTTAAGTAAACACCCAGATATGACTTTAAACTTGGCCGAACAATCATAAACTAAAATTTACCACCTTTGCAAGATCGAAGAAATCAAATATCAAATCCAAAGAGAACGTAAATCGCGCGAAACTACCTACAAAAAGATTAAACGACTTTTAACCGCACTCACATACGTGGAGTACGGCGTGGAAGCATTGGGCGCGACCTTGGCAGCCGTCGGCATTCCCGCCATTTTGGGCGTCGTTACCGGACCGTCGGACTTGTCATGGAAGGCATTGCTATCGGTGCGTCGGTGAAAGCAAGCGAAGCGAACGGTAAAGAAGAATTTGTACGCCAAGTAAACGAGAGAGCAGAAGCGTTAGCCAACGAACGGGCGGCGGTTTTTAAAAACGATCTTATGAAAAAACTTGGCGAGTAAGTTTTACAAAATTCGGTTAAGTTCGAAGACCTACCACTCGCTTATCAAGCGACCCAACCGACCGCAACTCCTCTAAAATACGTATAAATAATTGGGAGCTAATTTTAATAGTTTCACAATTTTAGTCAACGAAGAAAATTTCTTTTCAGCCGAGTTTCCAAATTTAACGCACGCGTATAAATTACCAAAAGTAGCCATCGATGAAGCCGTCAATCGCTGGGTGACCTATCCAATTTCGTTTTATCAAAATCAAGTTAATTTCGCGGTCTATTGTGCAACGACGGCCTGCAGCGTGGGTTTTGATTTGCTGCTCGATCCCAATTCATACGTGTCGGCTTTATTTAATTTTCACGTATATTACACCGTACAAAAAATAATTTACGACTGCGTGATGTCCATTCCTAGTGACGACATATTTGACGCGTTACACAATACTTATGACCATCGGAAGTTTACGGACACGTGCCTTTTATACGGAGTTGATCCGAATAAATCGTATAAACAAACTTGCGACACTTTGTCAAACGGATTAGGTACCACTTATTATTACAACAACGGTTACGTACCTGTTCCAGGTAAAAACTATGACGCACAAGATTTACACGTGACCAACGGTAAATATGCAGGATCTACTTACATGGGCTTTGGCTGGGCTAAACCGCGTAAAGGCTCAGGTCACGCGAGTACCTACACGGTCAGTTGGATTTCACAGTTGGACGCGGTCAATTTGGCCTGGTGGGATCGTTCCTATAAAGTGTAGGTTAACGGAATTGGGAATCACCAAGGTAAACAAATCAATTCGAGCTTACGTATACACGTTACTCGGGGCACAAGCACAGACGAAGACTAGCGCTCCGGGGTTATACCTAGTGCCTTCAGACATGGACTTACGCATCGGCACTTTTGAGGGTTATAACAATAATTTACAAATCGCCACTGAGGATATGAAGACTGGTTACGTACCGAGTTTAAATTTGGGAGAAAGGCCCGAAGCGAGCGAACCAGAACTGTTACCCAAACCAAAGCAACTTCAACAATCGAAGGAGAAAAAGCCTTTAGACGTACACAACGAAGAACCGTTGGAGCCATTGCCATGGTTGTTATCGGTTTTATGTTATATAAAGTTTTAACTTAGACTAGACGAAAAGTAAAAGGCATAAAAAATCCACTTGTTCTCCACGTGGAAAACAAGCGTTTAAGTTTTTTTTATAACACGATTTACGTTGGTACAAAAGTCAAAATTATATAACCAACCGCTTAAAACAAAGTCCACGCGTGCTCTGCCATCCAACCGCTGTACTCGCCACGTTGAATATCCAACTTAAAACGCTACCTATGATTCCCGGAAATGCTGCAAGCACTTTCAACCCGAGTTTCTTCAATACATTGGCCAAATTCCACAGTTGACGCTTTATGCAATCGGTTACACCACCTTTGGAAGGAGGAGCTGGCGTGGGTTGTGGCGTTGGTTTAGGTTTAGGTGCAGGTGCCGTTCCAACAGCCATGACACAAGCTTCGATGCTACTAACGATTGTGCTCACGGCCATTCCAAAAGCCGTTAAAATACTTCCGATCGTTACACCTTGCTCCCGAAATAAAATGTTAATTCTCTCGCGTAGTGCCAAACCCCAATCCATTACAGCCGTAATCGTTTCTTTAATTGGATTGATTTGCGTACGAAGTTTAACCGTATTTCTATTTATAAGTTCCAATCCCCCGGTTCTCTCAATTTGTAAATTGTTTAATTGCCCCCGGAGTTCTTCTCTTTCTAATTCATTTTTAACCTGTTGAATCTTATCGTCTAACCAATCTAATTTACCCTGATTTAAAATTAATGCCCCTTTGGTGGTTTGTGACGACTCGTCTAAAAGGGCTAACTCACGATAGTTTGATCCTTCTGTTTGCACAAATTAGTTTCCGATGAAATCTGTTTGAACTTCTTTATTTTCTCCGATCAGATCTTGGACAATTTCGCTAACTCGATCTGCAGCTGCCGGTTATTCATTTAGCTCGATTTGTTCCGGTTAAATCATTTTTAAACTTTGGTTCGCCCAGGCTACTTTTTTGCCGTAATCACGGAATCTTGGAACGTTTTGAACAAAACCGTCCCGCCATATCCAGCCTCTCTTGCGTGGGCGGCAATCACATCGAGAGTTACAAATTGACCGACTTGCTTTTTACTCGTTAGTAGTACTTCCCGTTTTGGCCCTCATTCCCCACCTTTAAAAAATAGCCCTTCATTTTCTTGATATTCAAATAAATTGTAATATGGGTCATTCGGTATGTCTGTTCTACCCATGTCCCGGTAATTTTCGTAAAATTTATCGACCTTTGGATTAGTTACCTCTGGGCCTAAACCTGGTCGGTGTTTGAAACCAATTTCGGTCTAACTGACGTTGTTGTCGTTACTAATTCAACCGTGCCTGAAAAAAGGACCCCTCCAACCCTGACAACCCTCTCAACCCACCCCAACCTTCGTACACGGTAAATCAGACCCTAAGCATCCCCCAAAGAAATCCAAGGTCTCTTCCTCTCCGACGACTGGCAGGGGCGGCGCTGCTTCTGCAGGCCGAAGTTCCGCGTCTCGGCTGGGGCCTTGTGCCTCGCAGGCCGACGATGATCCCTTCTGCTCTGCGGGTCTCCCCACTTACCCGACGAACTCAACTAAGACCCATGAAAAACAGCCCTCTTCTCAAACGAAACTTGCAGCAGAGGACTTATAAACTCATTAAAAAGCTAGATGTCTAATTTCGTCCCTTTTTATTCTCATTATGGAATTTACTCGCTTTACTGTTCGTCTCCGATTAAGCATGCCTCTCTTCACACATATATTGACTCGCTTTGCAATAAACCGGCTATCATTTTTCTCCAGGAAACCTATACTTTTAATGATCAGTTTGAATCCTGGAGTTCATGGCCTGGCTACACTCCCTACTGTAATCCCAGTCCCTCTCGTTGAACCTGGGTCACTACTCTAATTAAAAATAATATCTCTGTCCTTGAATCTTCCTCCGTTTATGACGGACATGTTACTTACACTAAAATCTCTCGAAATAACGCCATATTTTATCTGCATAATATTCTCATCCCCCAATCTGACAGTGAAGCCTTAAAAGCCGTCGACTGCATTTACAAGCAGTGCAACCCCATCAGTGACGGTGTCATTATAGTTGGTGGTGACTTCAACTGCACTTTTGATCCTGAGTTAGACCGCTTAGGCATGCCAGCCGAGCATCGTCCCAAAAGTTCCTTGGCTCTCAAAAATATTCTAAACAAACTGTCCTTGTACGACGTCTGGCGTAGACGGAACCCTGATGAACAGAACTACACTTGGTACAGAGTTAACCCCTCCAGCCAGTATGGTGTTTCAACAGCCACTTCGGAATTCTTTCAGTCCTTTTGGCCTGTTTTCAAAGACGATTTTCTTTCTGTGATCTCCCTCACTTGCAGCTCCGGAATTCTTCCGCATACCTTTCGTCGAGCTGTCAATTTTTGCCTAGTTGCTCGCCAGTCGCCTCAAACAATCTATTGGTAATGTGGTCCACCAGGACCAGAGTTACTGTTTTCCTGGTCGGACTATTTCTGATAACATTTCTCTCACAAGAGATATCATTAATTTCTGTAATTTTAATGATGTTCTTGTAGCCATGGTCAACAAGGACCAAAAGAAAGCTTTTGACAACGTTGACCACGGTTTCTTGTTTGATACTTTGAGAGCCATGGGTTTTGGGGACGCTTTTATATCATATATTGAACTTTTGTATAATGGCGCCGAGAGCCTGGTAAAGGTGTGCGGTTCCTTGACTGCACCCTTCACCTTCGACAAGGGCATCCGTCAAGGATACCTGCTCTCGAGCCTCCTTTACTCTATTGAGATAGAACCCTTTTTAAACAAACTCCGTAAAAGTCTCAATCATCAAAGTTTTCTCCTTCCCGGTACTGATAAATATTGCTTGGTATCGGCATACGCCGACAACATTTCCATTTTTGTCCCCTCCGACGCTGGTTTTAAAATAATTGAGCACAAATATGGTCTTTTCAGCAGAGCCTCTGCTGCAAGGTTAGACACCAAAAAATCCCAGGGATTGTGGGTCGGTTCGTGGACCGGACGAGTCAACGGGCCCCTGAACTTTCAGTGAAGCAATCAAGGTCTCACTTTTCTCGGAGTTCGCTTAGGAAACACTTAAGACTTTCTCAAACAAGAAGGGATTATCTGTAAAGAAAAACTTAGCAAAACTCTCAGTCAAAGGAAACGTCTCTCTTCTACTCTGTCCTTTGAAGGCAAAATTCTCGTTGCCAATCAACTAGCCGTGTCAAAACTCTTTCACGTCTTGGCCGTTCTCTCTCCCCCCGAAAATGTCCTGAGCGAACTCCAAGATTTGCTGGTCGACTTTGTCTGGTCTGGGAAAAGACATTATCTTAAAAAACAAATTCTTTTTCAAAGACCCGACAGGGGTGGTTTCGGTCTTGCATGCCTCCAAGCACGCACGCTTGCCTACAGAATGTCCACTGTTCAACGTTTTCTTGATCTTTGCCCTCATCTTGCCTACGCCATGGTCAGTTATTTTCTCCAGCGGTACAAGAAACTCGACTTTGGCCTTCAACTCTTTCAAATTAATCTCGAACCAAAATTTTTCATCAGCATTCCTCCATTCTGGGGCGAGCTACTGAGTGCTTGGACGGCATCCGGAGTTCGGATTGACATACCTTTGGATTCGATCAGCCATGTTGTCAATATTCCTATCAATAGTACTCTTTTCGACATGTGGCTGACGATGGGAACACCTGTTCCCGGCTCCTCTCGTGCGGGATCAGGATCTCCTGCCATTTTCTCTACCCCTCCACCGGTCGCTGGCTGGAAGCCGGGGATTTGCCTTGTGTCTCCTCGAGAACCCGTCGTCATTCCCTCCGCCTCATCAACAAGTGGCTTTATCGTCTACATCTCGCCCTCCGCTCGTCTTTTCCGTCGCTCTTCGGCTTCTCCGGTCTGCTCTCTCCTCCGACCCTTCTCCGCACCATCCCCTGTTTTCCGGACACCCCGATACCCTTCGTCATCCCTCCCGACCTCAACGGACTCTCGCTATCTTCAAAGACTCTCTACGACATCTTCAACGTTTCCGTCAACTCTCTGAACCCCCCCCCCCACAGCAATCACCCACTGACATTGACTCGGCTTTTTCAAGAGCTGTAGTCTCTCCATCCCCTGGAATCAGATCTACAAGCTCCCCACTTCCAAGAAAGAAGGTGACGTTCAGTTCTGTCTGCTTCACAACTTCCTGTTCTTCATCATCTCAACTCTGACATCTCCCCCTTCTCATCCTGTGCCATGCCATCCAGCCAGCCCTCAACCTACTACATGCCCTGCTCTCCCGTCTTCTTCCCGATCTCCGTCTCAACTTTGACCTCTACTGGATCCTGATCCCAAACGCCAGGAGTCGGGACCGGGAAGCGGTCAAACTCGCAAATTATCCCATCGTCAGTCTCAAAAACGTCTTCTACTGGTCATATCGCTCTACTGCCTTTTCAGATCCTCTTCTCGTCTGGTCCCACCGCCTAAGTTCAAAAATCGTCATAGAATATCACTATCACCGCTTGAACTCCTCTCTTGATCTGTTTTTCAAAAAATGGTATATTAACAACTCTCTCTTTACAGTAGTTTACGACAAGATAACATTTGGCTGATCTAATCACCGTCTTCTTGCTTTTTTCTCCCTAACGGCCCAAGTCCTGGACGGCTGCTCGCTTTGTCGAGCGAGGGGATCCCACCGTCCCGTGACGCAGGCCTTTCTTTCCCTATTTCTTTTTGTAGTAAATTGTGTTTGAGTGACATCTATTATACTTGGATTATACTTCGGTTTATATTCAGTGTGTCATAAAGTCTTTAATCATGTTTTTGAGGCTTAATTTTCTCAATGTAATCTTTTATGCCCAAAGTTTGCATTTTTCTCGTGAATTTCTTTACCATGTTTAATGGGTCCCCCCGGGAGTGGCTGTTCGTGTAAACGAAATGTGGTGTAATTCATCTACTCCCGGGTGAGACCCTCCAGTTTTTTCTCCACTGTTTATCTGTTTCTTTAATCTAATTATACTTTGTGAGTTTGGTTTCTCATTAGTTTTTGTTACTTATCGTTAAATGTTCCTTTTCCGTCTCACTTACCTATTATTCTGCTAATACATTTGTGTAATTGTATGTGTATTGTTATCAGCTATTTGTTTTTCTTTGAAATTTTCGCTCCCCTCCCAGGATCGCCGTTGCGTGGGTAGTCACTGCTGACCCAAAAGCAGGACGTTGTGCCTTGTGCACAGCCCACTTCGGCGGTCCTACCACTTCCCAACCGGGGATTCGAGACAGTGGGCGTTTAAGATGCCCACACCAGTGATGCTTGGATCCCCAGTCCCCTTTCCCTTCCTCCCTTTATTCTTCTTCTCTTCCCTCCCTTTAATGCTGCCTTCGCTTATACCTACTAAACGAGTTACTATTGTGTGGAATTTTTCGAAAAGCTTGTCCTCGTTTTTTACAATTTTCTCTGTATCCCTTTCTTTTTTGATTAACTTACTTTAACGTACATATGTATTCCACTTCTATTTATCCAAGTGTAATCTTTGGTGAAATTCGTAGTCGTTTACTCCTGTCTGTCTCTTCGTTTAGTTTAATTATTATTTACAATTCTAGTGTATGTCATTTTGTTAAATTTATTTCTGTCCTTGATTACAAACTTTTGGTTACATTTGACACTAGTACAATTTTATTGTAATCCTTCTCGTCAATGATCTCATTTGTATATTTTGTACTTTAATTTGTGATTCTTGGTCTTAGGATTATTCAGTAACTTCTTGTTTGTATTCATTCTTCATTTGTATTTTTTCACGTGATCTGTTTTCAACTTTATTTACGTGTCTTTTTCATTGTTAGCAAATCTTTATATAAATGTTATATTAACGACTCTCTCTTTACTGTGGTCAATCGTACGATAACAAGGCTCATCTAATCAGTGTTCTATCCCCCTCCCCTTTCCCTTCCAGGAGCTTGGCCACGGCAGTGGGCAGAATTACCCACGTCCAGAGACACCGGTGGCCTACTCCGCCCCTTCTCCCACCTCCCCTCTCTCAGCCCGGCCTGAGTCCGGGGCAGCAGCTTGCCTCGGCGAGACATGGGCCGTAGTCCCTCTGCCTCATGACACAGGCCCTCCACCTCTCCTTCCTGTAACCCTCCCTGAGCCACATAGAATATTTTCATTTGTTAATTTTGTCAATAGTGTATATTTCCTTCCATGTATTGTACAATGTTCCTGACAAAATTTCGCTGCTGCTTTTTTCTCCTTTGTTCACCCTACCTGTCTTCTTGTCGATTGTAATAATTTCAACTCTTAAAAGTGGTTATCGGCTATATTGTGTTTCTTTATACATTCTTCTGATTTTTTCTCAATTATGTTAAAACAAATCTTTTTTGTGTAAATATTCAAATTTCTTGTAACTTATTGTATTTTTGTTCATTTCAATGGAATTAAATAAAGTTTCCATTTGAAAAGTCTTCTTCTTCCGGAGGTGTTGTAAAATCGTCTAGTTCAAATCCTCCTTCTGCCATTTTACTTTAACTTAAAAATAAACAATTTAAAAAACAACTTTAAGTCGTTGGTAGGCTGGTGGTCAATTTTCAACTGCTTCTTCATCTGTTTATTATGTTAGCTTTAGTTACCGTCCAAATTTGAGATTTTACCGGGTTGGTTGGTGCTGGCGTTGGTGCTGAGCTCACTTCGTTCGGGCTCACTTCCTTCGCTTCTATAGTTGTCGACATCTTTTATAATAGAAGCATTTTTATTTATCGATAGATGCTTAGTCGTAATTAACGTAACTGCTAATGGCGATAGATATACGCCGTATTTATAGCAAATTTCAGTTAAGTAGGTGTCCCATCGTCTGACTAATAATGGGTTCGTCGTTTTAATCTTTTGTTAGCGCTTCTTCTGATTTTAAGTTGCGGTAAAACCCGAAAAATTCAACCGGGTTTGCAAGCCCGAGTAAACGCCTGTATAAACTTAGAATCGCGTTACCTAATGTAACAATTACGGTAGCTTCAAACGCAAACCTACATTCAGTTTCTAATAAATTTAATATCCAATTTGTTTTTCCGGTACCCGTTTTACCCACGATCAAAGCGCAAATTCCCATCTTCCTCCGTCAGATGGACATCCATAACCAAGAACACGTACATCGTCAACGGACTCACGGTCTCTGACCGCGCTCCATTTGAATTAATATATCTCCGCCGCCGCCAAGTGGTCTACCTGAGCCGTGATCCGAGTTATCGTCGGGACTTCTGAAATCTAGCCACAAACCATATTTATCTTTCAAATAGTCAGCCATATCAAATCCCTTTTAAATTTAAATCTTTCACCACTGCTCTTGCCGATTCCGTTCCCGAGTCACCGAAGTACTTACTGATTTCGTTCCGATGTTGATACTCAAACAGTCCCTGCGAATAAAGTTGATTTGGCTTACCCTCAACCGTGACAACCGTTTGACTGATATGCGGATTGTAAAATCTCTGCAGGTTTTTAATAGCAAGGTTTCTAAACAAAATCAAAACGCCTTTTAAGCTCTTGATCGTTTGGTTGATGCTGATATTCAATAACGTGTCTGATTTATTGACCGCTTGTTTTTTCCACGGGGGTACACAGTCAAATAGATAATAAACGGGCCCCTTATGCTTGCTCCTCAAAGCCTGCGCCAGATGTGGGTTCGTGATAACTCCGTATTCCAAAGTCAAATCCAAAATTGAGTACCACTTTATCATGGCCGTATAAATTGATACGTAAGGGGCTCTTTACAACCCGACGGGTAAAAAGGGGAATGATCCGTCAACATCGGCGTGTCTCAAGGAATTGCGTATCGATTTTGGAAGCTTCGGCAATTGCACCATATTTTTCATCTGCGACAGAGGTAGCCAGTTGTCCTTAGAATTATGAAACACGAGGGCATCTCGGTAACTTACGATTTTATTTCCCTGTAGATTCACGTTTATTTCTGAAACCAGGTTTCTCTCCACGTTGTTGTACACGGTACGGTTATCATCTGAGGCTCCGTCTAGATCAAGTTTAAAAGCCAGTTTGGCGGTACCGGGTACAAATACGTCGTCCATGCCTAAAGCCGGGAATTTTACGTTTAACGTGTGACCCGCGGGTATCGTACTCGGGTTATGGGTAATGGTTGCTTCGCATCTTTCGCCTTTGATCACGCGAGGCACTTTAAGCCTGCGACTAGGGTCTACTTTTTAAGTACATTGATGGGACATATAAGTTTTATATTGTGGGGAACGCAACTGACACCTCTTGTGGTGGACCCACTAACCGGCCGGGTCAGGGATGGAATTGACCTGGCCCAACCCAAATATATTTATTAACCTTGAGCAAGGATGAACGGCTACCCTGACACAAGGGGGGATATCAGTTAACAAACAGCGGACTAAGCCTAGGGGCAGTTGGGTGGACGTTTACTACCAATTAGGAAAGACTGGATTTATCTGGTAATACAGTAATGAAACACAGGGAAACCTAAGGGACGGCGACCATTTAGACCCAGTTTGAAAAAGGCCTCCCGGTAGCCCACCCGGTATAATGCCTGCCCAGTATTCAGCCTACTCCAGGCCAGTATAAGGCCTGCCTGCACTTTGGCATTTCAAAGTCCCTGATGAAAGGCTTCCCCCACCATGCTTGCACAGATGAATAGGGGTCTAAGCGGATTAGTGTAAACATTGTATAGAGCTGAGGGATTAAAAACCACAAGCAGGTTCCTTCTGGGATAACTTACACGTACCAGTACTAACTTGCAAACAATAGACCCCAGGATGAAGAAGTTCGAGATCAACAACCAGTCCAGCATCCCAGGCCGGTAGCCAGGCCGGTATGAAAGGGGTCTTTGCAACCGGGCGAGCTTACCGGGGGCCCTTTTTAAACCGGGTCTAAATGGTCGCCGGCCCTAAATAAACCTCACAGTGACACAGGATTCCCAAGGTCAGTAATCAAGTATTTGATTTATTACAATGAAAATCAATAAGGTATATAAATCACACCAGGTTTATGTACACAATACATCTCACAAGGCAATACAATATGCCTCACGTGGTTAACTAACCATCCGACTAACTTAAACACAGGTAGTCTACAACCCAAGGGTTACCTCATTAAATAGTGATAACCCTCACACAAATAACACAGAGTGTCATGCAAAACAGGGTCGATCTAACGAAAGGGAAATTACCCTCATAGCAATCTGAGTACATCAAGTAAACCTCAAGGCTAGCTAGCACAATGACAAGATTGCCTTCCAGCCGTCACCCCACTATCAGTGCTTACAGACGACAAGCAATCCAACAGCAAAGACCACTAGCTCCCAGCCTAGGTTCACGACACTCAGCTCTATCACTAACGTAATCTAGACCCAATACGGTTCTCTACTACACCTACCCGTTATAGTCACTACACGCAACGCCCCTGGTGCAGTGTCCACGCTATACCTCGCACAGTCACAGCACAGAACGGTAGACAGCGTCCTCCACGATCCTGCCACTCTGCGACCCAGCAGCGAAACTCAATAACTGATCGTGCTCTCTCTAAGCACGCCGCAAGCGCCCAGACCTAGTGCTCTACGCAACGCTGATTGGTCAACGCAATGCTTTATAATTCATGTCTGCGACTGGCATTCATGCCTACCCCTGTTTCGTCACAATATTATTCGATTTTTATTTTACTGAAATATTTTACAGAGGAAAGAAAACGCGATTAACCTTAAACCCCTATGAAAAATAGATCTTCGTATTGCTTTCTAAATGTTTTACTTAGGGTTTCTAGAGCCATATCGCCAACGTGATCGATTTCGGCACGCATGTCACCCAGGATTTGCTCGATGTTGCTTAGGTCAGCTTGAATTTCTGACAGTTGATCTTTAATTTCACTATTCATTTAATTTACTTATTTTAAAAATGGCCAGTGCTTTAATGACGGTTGGAGGAGGTATAGTAAACGCCCTGGCATTCACGGGTTCAATTTTTTTTATTTAGCAGTTTATCATAAAGTAGAGTCGACAAAGAACAAAAGCGTCACGACCGTGCGTTAGAGCAATAAGTGCAAGTGAAGGAATCCTGGGAAAAAACCGCGTACACGTGCAACGAACGAAAGCGACAAGAACGCGCGAGTCATTAAACATTTGTAAACGTGGACGAAGCGTTATAAGCTTACAGCGGATTGACCGGTAAAGATAATGCCGTTACCACCAGAACCTAAATTGTCCGATCTTTACGCGCCTTCCAAAGATAAAAAAATTCGTGAGTTTGTCTGGATTTTAGGTGGGACAGCTTTAGTTGGTTTCTTAACTTATCGATTTGCGTAATTTTATTTTAAAATGGAAGAAACTTAAAAAAAAAAAAAACCTGTTTTACAGCCCACAAGGCTACTGGCGAGGAGAAAGCGTCGTCGATCATCTACACGAAAAGGCCGGTGGGGACAAATCCGTTATTAGAAACTGGCTAAAAAAACAGGCCATTTGACAAATATACATACCCGCACCTGCGTACGTATTGAGACCAATGACTTTGCAATCAGAATCGGTCGAACCAAACGAAGCACATCAAATAGATATATTACATTTACCCTGGGACCGCGTTAAAAGAAAAACGTTTAAATACGCTTTAACGATTGTAGAAGTGGGTTTGCGGTATAAAAAAGCAGAACCGTAGACCAGTAAGACCAACGAGCAAGTGAGAGTAGCGAGCAAACAAATTTAAGAGCGATCGCCTCTGACTCGGCCCAAATTCATAATGGAAGACTTGGGATCTGAGTTTAAAGGTGAGTTTAAAAAGTTAATGACAAAAAATGAAGTAGAAATTCAAGTGGGCGAGCCTGGTGTTCATAGGTCGCAGGGGATCATGGAAAGGTTTAACTGCACATTGGCTGAGTATTTATTCGGAAACGTTAAACGTGGGTGAGTGAAACGTAGAATGGGTAGAACGTTTGCCCCAGGTCGTGAAATCGTTAAACGAGGAAAAAACGCGTTTAATTGATGCTGTTCCTGCAGAAGCCGTCAAATTAGACCGAGTGAAACAAGCACCTAGTGTACCTGTTAAAAGCGCGTTGCGTGAATTACCTCCAGACGTGGTCGTTCGGTATTTATATTAACCGGGTGAGCAAGAGGGCGGCACCGTCAGAAGGGCAACCGCCGGTCTGGTCCGTGGACGTTTATCAAGTGGAAAAGCGCACCTGTCAATTTAAACGAGCCCGGGGTAAAAGGGTAAAAACGGGTCCCACTTTATATTATTTATTAAACGGGCCAAATAAGATATTTGTCAAAGAGGAACTTCAAGTTGTAGCCGAGAATATACAATTACTGCCCGAGAAAGCTTTTAAACGTAACCGGGCAAGTCGAGACTTGTAGCGAGGGGAAGTCCCTTTTTTGTTTGAGAGTCACGGGGTGAGTTGTTTGTGCGATCGGTGCTGGCCAGTGCACGTCACGAGTTGTTTACAGAATAGTTCGCCGGGGTCGAAAGGTCAAGGTGAGTTAAGTGGGATCCCCAAGGCGGGTGGGTGAAAGGGGGTGAAAGGGGAGGTGGTCAAAAATTCTCTTTTTCCAAACTACTCAACCTGAGAAAATTTCTGAAACTAAAAAAGTGCGACTCTCCGGTAATTCACTGCTGCGAACACCTCAACCATTATTCTTTCCAACTTCAAGTGCAGTTTTCTTCCGAATTTGACGATTGCAGCACACAAACCTCAACCGGTTTTTGAAAAACTCCATTTGAAAGTACATGCAACGAAATTCGCAACGCTTGTTATTTACCCTCCTGAAAATACGCATACGCGGGACGCGTGTTGGACGCAATGTCCCATCCGGGCTATAATGGAGATCAAGTACCACAGATCCATAAACACATGGACGCACGGCTCCTATTCAAAACAACAGCGGGGTACCTTGGCCGAGACGGCACCGGGCTAAATCCAAAGCGTGGGTAAATTCACCCCTCGGTATGAGGAATTTACACACAGGTGAAGAATTTCAGCCATAAAATTCTATGAAGCCATTTTTTGATTGTGAAAAAATCCTCTTTTTGCTTAATGTGGCCCATACAGCCTCGAGACAATGCGTTCCAACATTTGAAAAGAAGAGATGGCAGTACAAAAGAGTAAAAAGGGAATGTTTTTTGGGAGCACATGTAAATGCCTACAGCATATGCTATGAACCACTCATCTAATTAATATCATACAACTGAGTGATTCAATAATCCGAGTGGCATCTCCATTGGTCTACATCTCAAGACATTTTTAACTCGAGGACAATTTCACGTTTTGTTGATGAGGACACACCTATTTCATTTTTTGGTCCTCGAGCAACCTTGAAAAGAATTAGTAAATAAATTACTTTGGAATATTTTCGGGCCAACCAATCTGAGAACAATTGATGAAATAGATAAAATTTTATTTTTATTCCAATCACTGCTAAAAGCTGTGCCACCGTTCTTTATTTTTAAGTCCTTTCATTTCCAAAATGATTTTTTCTTTTTTCATCCTCCGTTCTTAAATTTGGCAATTGATATTGATATCAGGTTGCCTGATGAAGGCTAGCAGCACTAGCAGCCGAAACGTCGCTACCAGCAACACGACACCGCGAGTCATCGATTATCTTTTTACTGTATTTGATATTTTTATATGTTTTGTCGCCTTCCACTCCAAATGTTTTTTGCCTAAAAGCTCGAGGATCGAGGAATAAAAAAGTTTACGCTGAGTTTAACCTGTGTGCAATTTGATTTAATACCTACAATGCTCACAATGCGCACGCATCGAATCTCCAGAATGCCACAAATTTCAGGATAGGTGTATTCTGCTCCAAAATAATGACATACCAGCTCATCTTGTGAACTTTTATGTCAACGTGAAGAGTTAAATCATATGCAAATTTCAGAAAATCATTGAACGTGAAGTGGGGGAAAGTTACACTACAAACTAATTTATGAAATCGAATCGACCGTTCAGGAACTGTTATATGAGTCATGGAATGGAAAGTGGCATCACGTACAGTACTAGCGAAGGTCGTTTAGTTCGGAAAGGGGAAATAACCACACCGTATCAACTGTCGACAGCACTGTTCCTTCTGCAACTTTCTTGTTTTAATGATTTCAAGGGCAAATGCCGCCCAGACCCATGCAATTCAAGTAACTAGGTACTCCTTCCCACCTAGCTTTCTATGGTTTTAGCTGTATCACATCATAAACAGAGCAAAATTAATTGATGAGTTTCAGGGAACTGGAAAGCACTCTGCGGTCAAGTTGGTCGGATAGGCACCGAAGAACATGCATGAAGTCACAAAAGGACACTGTCCTGTTGCCAGCGCGAAGAAGGGTTCGTTAATGTGTAGTCTGATAAAGTTGTGTCAAAAAAGACTCCGTAAATTATAAGCATATCGCAAGAGACTTGAGCCTTTTCCATAACGTACCGTAAGAAATTGCTCGAAATTTTATAAATCGGTTACAAGATAGAATTATAAGACTTAAAGGTTTTCATGGTGAAAGAAACTAGATATATAGTAAAGATTGCGGTAACACCATGTATTTATCTCTTCTTTGAGTATGTGTGGTTCTGAGAAGAACCGGGGAATAAGATAGAATTAGGTCATCAAGTCTACGGCTGCCTGTAAAACAGCGCCACCTACATGCTAGCGAAAAAAATCACAGAAACGTTAAAGCGACGAAGCGACGGCACGACGATGCGACGATCCCACGCGTAAAATGACAGTAATGGAATCCCATATAAAGGGGTCATGGGCCGACGTGGGCCGAAACCAGTGATACTGAACAGTCCACGACCACACGTGGTAACCGCGCCGAATCAGCGCAGCACGCTGGATCGCGGCAAGGGTGAACAGGCTCCGAGGCAATTGTAAAACGACGCAGCATGCTCGCTCATATCTGTTGTTCTAGACCACAAACACGACTGATTAACAACTTCATTTCAAGTCTAATAGAGAACCAGCCGATGCGTCGTCCACTGATCTGTGAACAAAAAACTACGCAGATAACTTGTTTGTGTTTAGTACCTATTTTAGCGAAGATTGGTTCAATATTTTAGTTCTAAATTTTAGTTCTACACGCAAGATGCAGCCTGTCTGCCCATCGGGATAAAATCGGTTCAGAGAACGCGAAAGAGTTCACAGCTGCGCAGGATGAGTCCAACTTCCCCACCACACGATGATGTGTAAAGCTTTTATTCAGCCGCGGATGGGGACAGAAGGAATCACATCATAACCACAGGTGAACTAAAGAATGAACTTAAAGGCTATTAACAAC
Source organism: Acanthaster planci (assembly GCF_054643075.1). Classification (NCBI taxonomy): domain Eukaryota; kingdom Metazoa; phylum Echinodermata; class Asteroidea; order Valvatida; family Acanthasteridae; genus Acanthaster; species Acanthaster planci. The sequence goes on along the minus strand of NC_141792.1, from coordinate 3,009,947 downwards.
AGAGAGATCAAGCAGTAATTGGCTATAACTTCAGTACTTAGCTGTAAGTAGAAAGTATACACACTTGTTAATGCCATAATAGACGCGGCATTTTTCATTTTTCAGTCCTCAGAGATTCAGCAACATCATCGTGTCGATTTCAATGCAAGAAATCTAATTATATGCGCACTTATTGCTGTATCTTTCATCAGTTAAAGTCATTATCTTCCCGCGTGGATTGAACCCCGAGACATCTACGCTTATATAAGATATATTCAAACATGTCAAAATTGTAGGAGTCTTTGTCGTGGAATGTCGCCTCAGCAATTTAATTGCTCCATAGAGGCCAACATCACAGTGTCTTGTCGTCCCTAGTGTCTCTTTTTATTAACGGATTTGTCTAAATCCCAAGTGACGGGAAGACAGATCTACGCGATATGGCGGTGGCAGATGCAAGCATGAAGTGAAAGCGATATCCTCTTAAAAGGAGGCAGCTCGGAATCCATCCTCACACGATCACAGACCTCCGTGTATGCAGACCAGGCATACATGCAAGGCTTGGTCCGCGCGCAAAATGACCCATTAGATCGACTTAAGAGGCTATAGGAGCTATCGACGTAGGCCTGATTCAGAATGAAGGTTTGAGTAAGATTAATGTCTAAACTCACGGAAATCTGAAAAGCAGTCTGATATAGAGATTACAACGTTGCAATATAGCATGCCACAGAAAGCTGTCAAAGTTTGGAGTTAATGTGGTTATAAAATTCCATTTGCCCTGATAGCCTGATGTCGCTCTGTTGAACTCCTGCGTTGTAAATGATTGGCAGACACATCGAACATTCCATTTAGAACAAAACTGACCTTTGAAGTTCTTGGAATTCTGTCCAGTATGGAGACTGGTACAACCTGGTTGTTCACGCTACCAACGGAGTCCAGCAACGTGTCGGTTGAAGGTCTTTCAGTCTTTCAGCATGGCCAAATGACAGCAGCATGGTAACAGTGACAATGGAATCCCTGGATGGATCATATTCCACAGTGCTTTCTAACACTACCGACTACTTACTGAATGAAAGCACCCTGACCAAAGCCTTGCTTTATACCGAATCCAATCCTGCCCAATATGCATTCGAGACACCCACATGGCTAATTCCTTTCACCGTGATACGTGCAGTTGTCATGTTCATTACATTTTGGGCGAATGTTTTAGTTCTTTATGCGTACGCAACAACAAAGAAACTGCGCACCTATACCAATTATTACATCGTAGGCTTAGCAGTTGCAGACTTGGTCAGTGGCGGCGTTATGCCTGTGCTAGGATTTTTGAAAGACTACAATGAGAACTGGCCTTTCAGTGAGGCCTACTGCACTTGCACCACGTATGTTGATCACATTTTCCTGCAAGTAACCTTCATGATGACGCTCGTCATCTGCTATGACCGGTTCCGGGCGACCAACATGCCACTGAAGCATTTGTCGGAGAAGACGCTGGGCCACGCATGCTTCCTGATATTCCTCGGTTACTTCGTCCCTGTCCTGCTGTGGACTCCAGTGTTGATTATCCTACCGTACGCAGGGGTCATCCCCCGGGTGCGACCTCCCAGTTGTCATGCTCCATACGCTCACTACCCAGTGCTGTTGACATTTACGGTGCTCTCTCAATCCTGGGCACCCATGAGCCTGGCTGTTGTCCTGTACGCTCTAGTCTACTGCGCTATTATTCGCAAAGGTCTTGAAAACAATCGAGGAAATGCAAAACCGACATTCTCCGGGGCCAATTTCAAGAGAAACGTGTTACCCAAAGAATCTTTCTCGACAAGTAATTGCTCTGACGCGGAATTACCCGAACAAGCGAGAGACGCGCAGAATGCCTCCTCTGTGTTCAGCGTCTCGGCTGCAGTCTCCCAAGGAATGAGCAACCCAGCCTTGGACGTTTCTCTGGAAAATGATCACAGCGTTCAAGCAGCAAGGTACCCTGGAACGATTGGGCTAACACAAAAGCGGGCTGCGCCTTCAACAGGGCATCGTCAAACCCACAACAGACCGAGCCACGCTGCCCACTTTGGACGATCGTCCAAACGGGCGAGTGGTGCGGCCACTCGACGGGCAACCCGCACCCTCACCTTTGTCTTCACGACCATGATCGTGTCTGCCATGCCGTGGTCGGTGTTTGCCTTGTGGGCAGCAGTGGGCCCAGAGAGCTTACCGCCGTCAATTGATATTATCTTCAAGGTGAGTGTTGTTTTAAGAGCATTCAGTTTCAGTCGTCTTTTGTTTGTTGGATGTTTGGTTGTTTTACAGTTGAAGGGGATTCCAAACTGATGCTGTGATAGAAGTTGATACACTGTTTTGCTGAAGCTTCTTTCTAAAGCTTGCGTAAAGCATACGCTTTGCACAAGACGAGTGCATGGATGAGCACGAGAAATTGAAAATGGTAAGTCATCACTCACCGCCGAGTTAATTGATAAAATGTCATGACAGCAGGCTGTAATTGGGGCAGAGCTGGATCAAGTGAGGACGCATTTTTCCTAGCAACTGAGTCTCCTGTGTCTGTACATGTAACTTCCCTTTGTTGGTTAAAGGGCGTCTATGAAACGCAAGCGTTGCAGTCACATCACCACCGAGAAAATTAGCCCTCCCCAACCAAAATGGCTTTTTCAAACCGATTAGGGTGCTCCTGCAGAGTCATGCTCAGGGCGGATACTACATGTTAGCTTCAAGCGTAAAACTAGTGCACGTTGTACCATTGAATCGTCGCGTAAAACTCTACCGATCTCAATGGTAGAGCATACCAGACAGATGAGTGCGCAGTTTGTCCACTTTGTGGTGAACCAGGTGTTCTAGATTGCTGTGTCAGGCTGAGATGGTGAACTGGGGAAATCCCTCTTTTGGGCCAAGACCAGCGGGCGTGGGGAGAGTTGTGGCAGAATGATTTTCAAAGTGGGGGTATTGTGAGACCATAAGTCATCAGCCATTGATGAGCCGATCCATTAACAACTTGATTTCAAGTCTAATAGAGAACCAGCTGATGTGTCGTCCACTGATCTGTGAACAAAAACTTATCTAATAACTTGTTTGTGTTTAGTACCTATTTTAGTGAATGCCGGTTCAATAGGCGCCCAATGAAAACAGGGCTCTAGATTTAGTTCTAGACGCAAGATGCAGCCTGTCTGCCCATCGGGATAAAATCGGTTCAGAGGATGCAAGAGATTTCAAAGCTTTGCTGGATGAGTCCAACCTCCCAACCACACGATGATGTGTAAAGCTTTTATTTAGCCGAGCATGGGGACAGAAGGGATCACATCATAACCGCAGGCGAATTAAAGAGTGAACTTAAAGGCTACTATTAAACAACTGAGAGATCAAGCAGTAATTGGCTATAACTTCAGTACTGTGCACTCAGCTCTCTTGCTGTCATTTGACTCGCAAGTTCGTGTAAGAGAACAGCTGTAAGTAGAAAGTATACACATTTCTTAATGCCATACTAGACGCGCCATTTTTCATTTTTCAGTCCTCGGCGTATCAGCAACATCATCGTGTCGATTTGTCGTGTCGAAAGGTTTGAGTAAGATTAATGTCTAAATTCATTGAAATCTGAAAAGCGGTCTGGTATAATTTAGAACGTCGCGATATAGCATGCATCAAAATTTGTCAAAGTTAACGTGCTAACAAAATTCTGTTTGCCCTGATAGCAGTATGTCTCTCTGTTGAACCCCTGCGTTGTGAGTGATTGAGCAGACATCGAACATTCCACTTAGTACAAAACTGATCTGTGGAGTTCTTGCCATTCCGTCCAGTATGGGGACTGGTACAACCTTGTTGTTCACGCTACTAACGGAGTCCGGCGACGTGTCGAGTGAAGGTCTTTCAGGGTGGCCCAATGACAGCAGCCCGACAGCAGTGACAATAGAATCCCTGAATAGATCATATTCCACGGCACGCCCTGACACTACTGACTTCTTACTTAATGAATGCACCCTGACCGAAACCTAGCTTTGTACCGAATCAAATCCTGTTTAAGATACACCCAAGATATCCACGTGGCTAATTCCTTACGCCGTGATACGTGCAGTTGCCATGTTCATGTAATTTGGGGCGAATGTTTTAGTTCTGTACGCGTACGCAACGACAAAGAAACTGCGCACCTATGCCAATTATTACACCATAGGCTTAGCAGTTGCAGACTTGGTTAGTGGCGGCGTTATGCCTCTGCAGGGATTCTTCGAAGACTACAATGAGAACTGGCCTTTCAGTTAGGCCTACTGCACGGGCATCAAATATAGCGATCACATTTTCCTGCAAGCAACCTTCATGATGACGCTCGTCATCTGCTATGACCGGTTCCGGGCGACCAACATGCCACTGAAGCATTTGTCGGAGAAGACGCTGGGCCACGCATGCTTCCTGATATTTCTCGGTTACTTCATCCCAGTACTGCTGTGGACGCCTGTGATCATTACCCTCCCGTACGCCGGAGTCATCTTCCGGGTGCGACCTCCCTTGTGTCACGGCCCATACGCCTTCTATCCGGAGTAATTGACGTTTACGGTGCTCTCTCTATCCTGGGCACCCATGAGCGTGGCTGTTGTCCTGTACGCTTTAGTCTACTGCGCTATTATTCGCAAAGGTCTTGAAATAAATCGAGGCAATGCAAAACCGACTGTCTTCGGGGCCATTTTCAAGAGAAAGGCGTTACCCAAGAACCTTTCTCGACAAGTAATTGCGCTGACGCCGAATTTCCCGAACAACCGACAGACACAGAGAATGCCTCCTCTGTCTTGAGCATCTCGGTCGCAGTCTCCCGAGGAATGAGCATCCCAGCCTTGGAGGTTTCTCTGGAAAGAGATCGCAGCGCTGAAGCGGTTAAGTACCCCGGAACGACTGGGCCGACACGAAAACGGACTTCGCCTTCAACAGGGCATCGTCACCCCCACGACAGACTTGGCCACTCTGCGCGCTTTGGACAATCGTCCAAACGGAAGAGCCGTCTGGCGACTGGACGTGCCACCCGTATTCTTACTTTTGTCTTCACAACCATGAGCGTGTCTGCTATGCCTTGGTCGGTGTTTGCCTTGTGGGTTGCAGTGGACCTAGTGACCTTACCGCCGTCAATTGTGAACATCTCCAAGATGAGTGTTGTTTTATGAGCATCCAGTTTCAGTCGTTGTTTGTTCGTTTATTTGTTTGTTTGTTTGTTTGTTTGTTGGGGTGCTTGTATGTCTGCTCAGGGCGGATACTGCATGTTAGCTTCAAGCTTGAAACTAGTGCACGTTGTACCAATATATTGCCACGAAAAACTCTACTGTTCTAAGTGATAGAGCCGAGAGGCCGGGTTTACGTCGCAGTTCGTCCACTTTGTTGTAAACCAAGTGTCCCAAATTCCTGTGTCAGCGTGAGATTTTTTTATTGACAACTGGGACAATCCCTCTTTGGGCCAAGACCAGTGCGCGTAGGGAGAGTTGCGACAGAATTATTTTCAAAGTGGGGGCAGTTGTGAGACCATGTCATCAGCCATTGATGAGCCAACCCATTTAGTGTCACCCCATTATAGGACCGGCGAAGCGCATACGCTGTCAGTAATTGTCCTCTGTCTGTTCTGTTAATTCATAACACTTTTTATCGCTGCATTAAACACTTGCTCCTCTTTAATTTACTGGACGGCAGTCGATCGCTTTGACCACTTGCCATAATTTATTTCATTTTCAGGTGTTGGGCTGGATGAGTCATTTGAGCAGTACTTTGAATCCGTTTTGCTACGCCGTCGCCAACCCACTGTTCAAGGAGGCCTTTCTGCGTATTCTCTGCTGCTGTAAGAACGCGATGCCACGCAGCACGGGGAGGTCATCTAACGTGACTAGCCGTAGCTCAAACAGAGTTAACTAGGAATTGTGAATTTATTTTCATTTACTTGGACGAATTTTTCCCCGAATACTGGTATAAGAATAAGGACCGAATACAGTTCTGAGTGTAACTTCGTCATCGTGCTCAACCAGGACGTTTACCCTTCCGTGTAAAGCACTTTTTTCTCTGATGTGCATACACGTTGTCCCCACTTTTTCACAAAGTAACATTTTCAGCTTAACTACGGAAAATGGTTTTAGTTCTGAGTCCTGCCCTTTCCCGAGCGAATCATTTTCATTACTTGCTAATGCCCTGTAAGTAGGATTCATCGCACATGCGCTGAAAAGAGCATCACTTGTATACGGTAAATTTTATTCACATAGTAATTTCAAAAAGTAAGCGTTCGCCTGAAGGGAACAAAAATAGAGCAGTTCGTACACCAGTACAGTACTGTGTCTGTGCCCAAAAAATCAGGACTTCTTGCTTCTTCGCAAATTAATTGCTTTCTTCGCACGATTCATTCTTAAACGTTCTAAGTAAGCAGGCTTGCACAGTAGAGTAACATGAGAATGAAAGTTAGTCTAAAAAGTTTGTGTTTTATGTCCGGTACCAAAGAAGTAGCAAAAACATGTGTTCACGTTAGTGGTCTCCTGGCCAATTAACTATTTTATTCCGTAATTCATCCTACCAAGCAGCACCGAGACATTTAGTACCAAAACTGAAAATATGTCTACTTAAGAAATAGTATGCTAACACAGCGCACTCGCATGGTTCTGTCTGACATCCTTTACACATGACAATCTGGGGTCTGGTGATCATTAAGATTTAAAAAGTGTACATTTACCTGATTCCGAGGAAGAGTTTAAGGTCCAAGTTTGTAAATTCCATTATTGACGGTCACGTTGGTAGTGTTAGCCTGATATAATGATGTTTTCCACCCCTTGGTATGCACGTTAATATTCATGCTGTGAATGTCACTGGAAAATGTGCATCGAGTAATCTCGAGTTGAAACTAAAGAAAAACAATAGGACATGTCGATTTCTAGAATACTGTGAAGTGATAGAATGTAAACCAATAGAGTGTAGCATTAAAAAGGTAAAATTAGGATATATTTAAACGTCTCCTTGAAAATGATTCAGGAGGCTTTTATGTGTAATTTCTGTTCCAGTTAGAGATAGAAATAGGCAGCTGAGCTTTTCGTGTTGATGTACATGTATCACTTACTTTGGTATGACGAAGGAAACAAACATTATGTGGGTCAGAAATATGGAAGGCTCCTTCTGATAACCATGGTGCAAAATTCTTCTACAGGTCTGTCACCCGAGAGTGGTTTTGGTAACTTGTGGTCGCTCTTTTTAAAAGATCTTTTTTAAAATGTTTTGTTACATTTTGAATCATGAATTCGAATCAGTCAACCAGTGCCAGAAAAGGGCACAATATTCAACCGAATCTGAGGATCCGGTGGCAGTAACACAGACTGAGGTGGCAATGATCACCTGATCATATACACGTGGAACCAATCGAAATGATCCTCACGCTGTGGGGATCAACGCCACAATGATCTCTGAAATGATGAGCATTCAAGTGGTGATGTCTTGGCAGTATAACACCAGTTTGTTTTAAAAAAAAAAGAAGCGCAGCCGGTAACTGACCGTTCTCACTCTGAGTCATATCTCCGTTTACCATCTTTGGGCCGTTATCTGAGGCGTTGTCCCAAAAGTTGCGACTGTGGTCCGATAGGCTATAACATACGCGCTCGCACTAGCTAATGGCAAGTTGCTGGAGCCAAGGTCTGTACACACACGTGTTACTGCCGGCCCATCCTTTCCCGGCGGGAAAACAGGGGGGGTGTGTTTTATCTAAATGTAATATTGACAGTCCTTTGTTACGGAATCACCGCATCGGCGCGCAAGTTTAAGCGCGTTTGACGCAGGGCAACGAGTTTATTTTCTGGAATGCATGGCTTTGCATGAATGCAAGAACCCAGTTGGGAAACTTCGTACCAGACTTTCTTTCTTTCGCCTATGAATGTGCTCTTCAACTCAGGGCGGAAAGCCAATTGATTTTGGACACTTCCTCAATCAGCATTGTACAAACCAAAATCCATTAGGAAAAGGTGTCAATGCGTTAACAACTGTATGCAACTATTTAAAATTCAACCACCTCTTTTGAAGTGAACGTGTTTCGTTGTTGAAAGAGCGTTACCACGAGATAAACGTGTTTTGGCGTCATGTTCTTCAAACCCAAAGGTGTCTTTGTATTTAAATTTATGAGTACGTCAGCAAGTCTTTGTTCAAGAGATAGGCACCACAATATGCTAAGCTTTAAATTGCTAACACAGCATAATCACCAGCTGAGTTACATTGTAGAGGAATGAAACGTAAGCCTTCCCTACCCCAAAATGAAAATTACCTTACCACTCACGTTTATTAGCAAACTCCGCGAAATATCGAAACAAGATGAAAAACGAAATACAAATCTAGAACGACATAAGCAACATCATACCACCCCAAGAATTCTTCTTTAAATCTGTCGGTTTGCCAGTTTGTGTTGGTTTTTATTCCAGTTCACTGGAAATCCCAATTCTCCTCCCTTCAAACGTTGTGGTTAAATCAGAGCCAGCATGGGGCAGAAAAATCAAGTATAATTGACTAGTTTGTTTAAAGAATGTGTCGGTTTTTCATTCCAGATGAATAGAAATCCCGATGCCCCCCGTTTCAATGTTGAGGAAGAAAGGAGCCAGCATGATGTAAAAAAAGTTCATTTCTCTGCGTAACGAAGAATAGCAGAGAAAATTTGTGCGCTGCAAGCTTAACGCTTGCGCAAACTTCATTAGAATGAGGCTGATTTGAATGCAATGTAAGGAGGCCAGAAGATGTAAAAGATAGCCTTGGGTATGGCCATTCTAGCCTGCGTCCTTCACTGCTCCACAGTCGGTTACTCCTTGACCACTCCTTTGATATGTGGTCAAATTAATTTGGCAGGCCATAAGGTTTTGTAGAGACTTTTAGCTCATTGAGTTTTTTGTCTGATTTTCTACCCTGGGCTGGAAATTGGCAACATGTACAACGTTTAAATACGAAACTATAGTTTTCAGTTTATTCGTATAATATTGTACAATGGCTGGAAGAGAAACTCCTTACATTAAGAATTATAATATATGTACTGATATAAATAAATGCAAAGGTTACTTTAGCTACACTGATTTCAGAATCAAGAAGTTCAATATGTTCTAAAGAGTCTCGCCATACAATGAAGTAGGAATTTAGAATTGTTAACGGATATATGATTGATATTTTTGCTTTTATAAGTACCAAGGCTGTACTATGTAACAAGATGTGAAGTTTTGATTTTACAGAGGTCGGAAAAAAACAGCTAGCAGCGGACAGGCTACATGCAGCTTGCAATATTTCCATGGGTACCCAAATTATGTTGTATATTGAGGTAAGCGCAAGGTGGCGCACATAGAACAGACTAGAGTATAATTGACTACTTCGGTTCAAAAAATGTGTCAATTTTTGCTTTTATTCCAGTTGACTTGAAATCCCAACCCAACCCAACCCCCGTTTCAATGTTGGGGTCAAAAGAGCCAGCATGGTGCCGAAAATAGAGTATAACTGAGTAGTTTGGTTTAAAGAATGTGTCAAATTGTGTTGGCTTTTATTCCAGTTAACTAAAAATCCCGATTTCCCCCCCCCCTTCAATGCTGCGGTAGAAAGGAACCAGCATGGTGCAAAGTTTCTCCCAACATTGAAAAGGGGGGATTGGAATTGCGTGTAATGATGGAAATTTTTGCTTTTGTTTTCAATGAAGACTTCTTATATTATTTTAGAGTTGAACACTTAATTTCTTTTTTCCGGCTAGTGCCAATTAATAAGAATAGTCGTTTTTTGTGGAATTCGGTTGTGAAAACATTAAAGGCAGACTAAGTGATTAGGTTGGTCTCAAGTTGGTTTGTTGGAACTACTCCACTGTGTCAATGTTGGTTTATTTCTCACTGCACAGTAAAGTCAGGTTATGCTCATACAATCTGCAGAGGGCAGTCTGCAAGCATGCACTACATCGGGTTGTGGTATTGAGCTGATCATAGTTTATCTCTCTGTGGGTCGGCATTCAAGGGGGAATAGCACTACTGGCGGGCGCTGAAAGGGTGACTGCTGCATGTCTTATAAAAGTCGTTTTATATAATCATCTCATAAGCTTGAATTTAGATATAATTTCTAAACATGGACAGTCTGTACTTTTAAATACAGGGTGGCATAAGCAAGTAAAGTGTTACAAATACACCCACTATTCTAATTCTGGCGAGGCCCTTTGGAGTTGAGAGGAATGAATTTTTTCTCTCCTTTCTTCATCAAAAGAGCTTCCCTGTGCCAGGCATTTGAGCTATGGTGAATCTCCTGAAATTATGTAAATTATCAATCAGACAAAAAATTGGCATCAATGTACTATCGATATATCTGTGCTCGAGCAAAATTACTGGAATACTAGCATTTACATGCATGCGAATATAAAATGCTACAAATGAAGGGAATCATAATATTTTATAGCCAAGTTAAGAGTTCACTTTCAGAATTTCCAGGCCTCATGAAGCCACTGTATTTCACATTTTTTAATCCAAATATTTCTAGACCTACCATGTCTTCAGGATAAATAAGCGCCCTACTCATTACAACGCTAAAGCACGAATGTTCTGTTGCATTTCCGGACGTGGATGAAGAATCAGTTAATTAAGGTAGTAGTTTTGCTCGTTTCGAACCACCTTATAAATTACATATCCAGACGTGTAACCAGTCTTCCTTCCTCCATGGTAAAACTAAAACCACATGGATGGACCATAGCGCGATGAGATGTGCATGAAAAAAGGAGAGTGTTTAGGGTTAATGTGTTATTTTGGACCAATATTTCCATTGCCTTTACGTTGAAAAAGAGCGCAAATGCTGCTTTAAATTAGGGCTCAGCTTACGGGAAACTGGAGACTAGAGTTAACATTGGCATGATTGGCCTACGCTCATGTCAGATGCTCGGCCAACTGCCCTGAGCTGATTCTCAAAAATGCCGAATAAAATTAGTCAACGTTAATCGACAGCTCACAAGTTTAGTCCATCGTACTCTAAGTTTGGTTTTTACCAGTTGAAATAAAAAATAATAACGCGAATTACGTCTATCCGTGGCGGTTCTTCTTTGACACAAATAATGCTAATGTTTACGTCTGTAACAGTCATGTTTTCCCATGGTTTTTGAAAAGGGCATCCTCCGTGAAATTACACTCTTGCGCCTTCTTTTGTTTGTGTATAAGTTATTGTCTTTTCCGTGCAGTGCGGGAAAGGCTTTGTTTCTCTACTTGTTTTTCTTTTTCTTTTGGGGGGGTTGCTATTCCGCATAGTACGATATGCGGGAAAGGCTATGTTTTTCTACTTATTTTTGTTTTTTTTATTTTTTTTTTTAGTTCTTGCACGCCATCTGCGTGTACGCAAAGACCATACATTAAGGAAAATCGTTACTTGTACCCAGCGTGCTCTGTGTCAACGCGCCTTTTATCACCATCATACGAGCGCACCTATGCAGTGAGTACATCCATTATATACACTGGATAGGACATTGCACATTGTTTGTACACAAAATACGCGGCAGAACAATGGCGGCGCTTCAGGAGGGTAATGCAATACTGTGTTCTGTGCATTTCTAATCAACATAACCCTTTTCTCATGGACTGATGGATAAGCCCTCGGCCTCCCTCCCGAAAACAAGCCAAACATATACACGAAATGCAAGAATATCATTTCTGGGATTAACTGACCATTTTCTTATCAACCAACCTACTCAATATGAATAATGTTAACCTGTTTTGTGGGTGTTGTTTTTCATCCATTTTTTTACACCTACTGTTTGCGGTCTCGCTTTAGCAATATTCTTACTTTGGGTCGGTTCAATCCTGATTTGTTCAGCGTGTAAATCTTTGAGAATTCCATCAGCAGGACATGCAAAAGGTTTTGTTAGTAAATAGTATGTGCGTACTGTTCATGTGTTTTGCCGTCAGGTTTCGATGAGCCAACACTGAAAAAAGTCATCAATAAAATGATTTTAATTTTACACATTCTCGGGAAAAGTGTAATAAATAAAACTCATTCGTATATTGAGTACGTTTTACTGAAAACCGACATGCGGCACACGGAAGTATGAGAATGTTTTCACTGAGCACAAAGTGAGCGCAGCTTTAAATGAGAGACCAAACTTACTTACTGCCGTTTTAAACACAGACACTTATAAATCAGCTAAAAAGTCTTGACCGGCCCGTTATAAAAAAAATGAGTAAAATAAATAGAAACCTGCATAAAAAGAAATGGTAGACCATACAACGAACGTGAGTTGTTATTTTTGCAAAGACACGAGAAATTCAATTGACCTGATTCGATTGCTTTCGTTGTTTAAATTCCAACCGTTTATGCAAATGTACCGATTGTAAAGAATGCCACGATTGTCACGAATGCAACGACTACACCAGATCTAATGACTGCTCCACTTACAACGATTGCGGTAGATGTATAAATTGCGTGGCTTGTTTTTGATTCATACGACTACCAAAATCAAATGCCTTGGACAGTTGCAAGGACTGTTACGAGTGCGGCAATTGTATCGAATGTTTTGGTTGTACATATTGTACCTGCTGCGTAAATTGTGTCGAGTTGGAAGGAATGGATCACGTGGTGCTTGTAGACGGTAAGCATAAAAAGCTGAGGCACGCGCAAGAAAACGAGCCACTGCCCAATTTAGCGACTAATGTCACCTACGGTCCCTTTTACCCGAGTAAATTAATTATTTCAAAACCTGTGATTAAAAAGGGGGCTCAAGTTAGCCAATGCACTTTGCCCATTTTTTTACCATCACAACGGCCAAAATAAATTCTTGTTGATTATGACAATAAAACCTTGTTACGGTATAAACCCGCTTTACAAATACCGCACTTGAGATAAAACCCCCGAAAACATCAAAGGCTGTCAAATTTGCTACCAAACACAACAACCTACGAAAAACATACTTGATCACATAAATTTAGCCGTTTATAAATTCATCGAATCTCAAGAGTCTAATCTCCCGTCTAACACCGTAAACGTCTATAAAGCCAGTCACGATATCGATGAATTGAACAAGATCGAATATGTATGTAGCCCAGCCCAAAATATACATAGCGCCCTCAAGCGACCACTGAGAGAGAGGCAGAAAAAGCTCATGGATGCAGCCATCTTTTTCCTTCGGAAAGCGACCGGCAGGAAAACAAAAGGGGCCTAAAATTGTAATTTAATGGCCAAAATCACTTCCTATATTACGCATTCCTGAGTTTAATAATCATTGCTTCCAGGGATACTGCAAGTAGCTACTGGCTCTCAGGTAAGGCCAAACTTTGATGATAGAAAAATAGTCGTTTGGGAGCCATGTGCTTGTACCATAACAGTTCAGTGCTATGCATACATTACTCAACCTAGGGGGATTTTGTCAATAAGCCTGTAATTGAAATCTGAAAGTAAAACCATCATATTTGCGAACAATATAGGTCTGTAACAGGGGGAAATTTAATATTTGTAAGCCTACTTATGGGACTTAACTATCTGGATGAGAAAACCAATAATGTTTGTGGGGGATATTTTGCATATACATGGGGACATACGTAACTCATGGGTGAATATTGTGCATTAAAGGGATACCATACCGGCAAGATCTATAATTTGCATAACGTAATACTTGTTTCTCAAATTAAGAATGTTGTGAGGAACATATCTCTTTGGAAATTTGTGGAAAATGCCAAGAGGTAATAATTCCCAAGCTGATTTACTATTAAAGTAAATATGATTACCAGTGGAATCTAGAAGTGTCTAGTGTTTGTGAACAAGCTTCACATGTTGCATGTGACAGGATATGTAATTGAGCCACCAGAAAATGTTACATGTATAAATGTTACATGTATATTAGGTTCAAATTTGTTTACTCTCAGGCCCAGTGCGCTGACCCGAGAGAAGTATTGGACAACTCCCACATTCAGCTCCTCTTCCTGAGCCCAGGTGTGCCAGACAGTACCGTGGGATTGTGCACTCGGGAGTTTTTGACCTGATTGGAGAGTTCCGTGATCAGCCCAGTGTGGACTTCTTCCTCCAAAGACGTCTATTGCATCTTCAACTCTGAACGTAGGCTTCAGACATCTGTGCTCTGCATACTGGCCCTACCTGATCAGGGAACTGAACAGTTGCAGTGCTGGTGTTGGACCAGCCAGGATCCTTTTGAATTTAAGAGAACTGACCATTTGTGGTTGAAATCCAAGATCTTGGTGAAAACTGTGTAGATCTACATATTCTATATCTTGTGTGTGTGTATCGAGCGCTCATTGTTATCTTGTTGTCATTGTTATCATTGTCATCGGTTTTACTACTGTTTGACCTTTGCTTTGTATTGTTATACATTTACAAGTGTTAATTCCAAATCTGCATAATGATAAGTGATTTACTGTTGCCAGAGGAAATCAAGGTTGAATTAAAGTGTGAAGTTTAATCTGAGAAATACTTGTCCTGGTTGTTTGGATTGTGTGGGCTACATTTTTGGCGACCTTGCCAGGACCTATTAAACCAAACCACATTTCCAAATTCAGACTAGCAGATTGAACTTGACTTTGATTCTTCCCACAATTTCACACATCAGATTCCTCCAAATTGGATCCATGTAATTTGGAGTGAAGTTGCTTTTTGTCATTCATCGTAAAGTTTTTCTTGAGAGCCAGTAGTTATGTAATTGCCGTATCCACACTACCAAACATGTACTAAATTTTCCTCTCCCATGTGATATTTGAGATAGTTGGTAGCGCGACTTTCATTAACTTTGGACAAGCGTTCAGCGATGGCGGCCGGCAGCGAGTTTCAACCGATCGGACTTGCATGGTGCAAGAAAGACGATGTACGTCCCTCCCATTCCCTTCTGCTAGTTTCAAATCCCATCGCTATCTCAACTGACTCCATATTGGTTGCACTCTGTGATGTCATCCAACATCTAACTGGTGTCTCCCGACGCGAAGAATCGGGTAAGACTCTCCTTCTTCTTGAGTTTGACCAAAATACGTCAGATGTGGTTCTTCCGCCAAGTGGTGAATTGAAGGTGACATTGTCTGGGCGAGAAGTTGTGTTTGCTGTTCATCGACTTACCAGAGTTCGAAGTGACAAAGTCACAGTAGCAGACCTCAAGGCCAGGGGTTTGCTGTCGTCTACTGATAAGGATGAGAGTGCACAGCCTGCAGGAGTGGAAGGACCCACTGTGGCATTACAAGCAGCTCTCTCCAAGTGCAAGATAGCTAGTTCAAGGAGACTTGCTCCATTTTCAGGTGTTGCTACAGGGGAAACCTTTGATGCTTGGGTGGAAGTGGCACAGGGACAATTGGATGAAGAGGATGAGGAGGCTGAGAAGAAGAGGCGTATCCGGGAGGCCCTCCGGGCCCCTGCGGCCAACATCATCACAGACCTGAGGCGTGAAAATCCCCAAGCCACATCAGAGGATTATCTCCAGGCACTTGAGCTAGCATTTGGAGACACTCACACTGCAGATGAGTTGAGTATCAAGTTCCATTCTCTCCATCAGAAGCAGGGAGAGAAACCCTCCGAGTTTCTGACACGTTTGCAGGGCATCCTTCGGAAACTTACACGAAAAGGTGGTGCCCCGGCTGACAAGACAAATAAAATGCTACTTACCCAGTTCATGAAGGGGACACTGTACAACGAGATGCTCTTGGTTAATCTTCAGCTGAAAGACAAGATTGAGACTCCACCTACTTACCTGGCACTACTCAAGATGGTCCGACGAGAGGAGGCTGAGCAGGCAGAAAAGGTGTCCCGGCGAGAGCCTAAGCCGGTGCCTCAGCCTATCAAGACGGCCAAGCATGGAAAACTGAGTCAGGGAGAGTCGAAAAGAACAAACACCAAAGAATCAACGCACCAACGCCCAAATTTCTGCTTTAAGTGTGGCCAGGACGGTCACTATCGCACCAGATGTGATAACCAACCTGACCCAGAGAAAGTGAACGAGAGGTTTGTTAGCTTCTACCTGCAGGGAAACGAACGGGGGCGTCAGAAGAAGGCCGATTCGGCGCCCAAAAATTGAGGCCACCTAACAGTCGACCCGTCATCTATCAACCCAACACAGACATTCCAGAGGGGTTGGTGGGGGATCTCCATACAAGACCCTGCTACGTGGATGGCATGAGGACCGAGGCACTACTGGATAGTGGTTCACAGGTGACCCTCATATATCGAGACTTCTTTGAAAGTCTTGGTCTGCCACTCCGTCCACTGCAGGATCTTGTGTTGCTGCATGGTGGTGATGGAAAAATGCCCTATCTTGGGTGGACAGAGATTAACCTTGGATTTGATGCCACTTTTTGTGGGACGGACCGGGCCTTCCCTACCTTGGCCTTGGTTGTCCCAAATAGCAAGAATACAGCCAACTACAAGTTGATTGTGGGGACAAACAGTGGAATATTTCGCGAGTGCTATTCCTCCCTTCAGGGTGGGCCGCAAAGGGTACCAATAGACAGAGTCTGCGAAGGTATTTATAAAGAAATCCGTGGCCTGCAGAGGATTGGATCGGAGGGGTTGATAGGCTATGTGAAATCCAGAGCTGCTGCACGCATGATTGTCCCAGCAGGATCTACACAGTATGTTGTTGGGCAGATAAGGAACAGGCTTGGAAGAGCCGTGAACGGGTTACTGGACTCCACTGTCCCCAGTCGACTGCCAGGAGGGTTAACAGTTTCATGTACCCTTATCAACATCGCTCAAGGCTTTGGGAAGGTCAAAGTGTGTCTTTTGAATCAAACTGACCGTGACATATTCCTGCCCAAGAAATGCGTTCTGGCAGGGGCCTACCTTACCTCATGGGTGGCTGGAAGGACTGGCAAAGTGGAAGACAAACCTTGCACCTCCGCTGAGTTCCTAAGGGTTGCAGCGACAAGCTCCACTGAGGTGAGGGGAGACCAGAGACCTTCACTTTCAGAGAAGGAATTTTACAAATTGCCATTTGTTTGGGGCCCAGTCAGCGCAGAAGAGAAAGAGCGAGTCCTAAAAATTGCCTACCAGAGATCAGAAATCTTTTCTCTGCATGAATGGGACATTGGCTCTACGAAAGAGATCTACCATGAGATCCGCCTGACAAACGATGAGCCATTTCGTGAAAGATCACGTCGAGTTGCCCCTGGGGATCTGAGGGATCTACGGGAACACCTTCAGCACTTGATGGACATCGGAGTAATCACAGAGTCCAAGAGCAAATACGCTTCACCAATTGTGATAGTAAGAAAGAAGAACGGCCAGATAAGACTCTGTATTGACTACCGCACGTTAAATGCCAGAACCATACCTGACCAGTATACTGTGCCGTTGGTACAGGAGGCTCTTGACTCCTTACATGGATGCAGCTGGTTTTCCGTAATAGATCTTAAGTCGGGATACTATCAAATACCCATGCATCCCAGTGACAAGGACAAGACGGCTTTCACTTGCCCAGTCGGTTTTTACCAATTCGAGAGGATGCCACAGGGTGTAAAAGGTGCACCAGCGACGTTCCAGAGATTAATGGAGCGGTGCATGGCTGGCCTCAACATGGCGGAAGTGTTGGTCTATATGGACGACATAATTGTGTTCTCCTCAAGTTTGGTCCAGATGGAAGAACGACTTGGCAAAGTTTTTGACCGTCTTGCCAAGTACGGCCTAAAGGTATCCCCGGAGAAGTGCCAACTTTGTTGTACATCCGTAAAATACCTTGGCCATATTGTCTCGAAAGAGGGAGTTCAGACAGACCCTGCCAAGTTGGAGGCACTGAAAACTTGGCCCCGCCCCGAAAACGTCAGTCAGCTTCGATCCTTTTTAGGATTTTCAAGCTATTATCGCAGATTTATTGAAGGGTTTTCTGCCATAGCCAAACCACTGTTCCAACTGACTGGAGGTGCTCGAAAGAAAACAGCAGTGGCTGGGAAGGGTGATGGGTTTGTTGATCACAGAACCCCCTTTGAGACCAGATGGACGCCTGATTGTGAAAAGGCATTTCAGACATTGAAAGTAAGACTCTGCACAGCTCCAGTGTTAGCCTTTGCCGACATGTCTCGCCCTTTTGTTCTTCATGTTGACGCATGCCTTGAAGGACTGGGGGCCGTGCTCTGCCAAGAGGCTGATGGAAGACTTCGTCCCATCGCTTATGCAAGTCGGAGCCTGAGCCGGGCTGAGAAAAACTACCCAGCTCATAAGCTGGAGTACCTTGCCCTGAAGTGGTCTATAACGGAAAAATTCCGAGACTATTTATATGCGGCAGAGGGTACCCAAGTGTTCACAGATAACAACCCATTGACATACATATTGACCTCAGCAAAACTTGACGCAACAGGTCATAGGTGGTTAGCTGCCCTTACTACCTTTGATTTCACCATACACTACAGACCCGGACGTGCGAACCAAGATGCTGATGCTTTGTCTCGAAGACCAGCTGTAGGTGGTGGTGGGACCAAAGAATTTGATCAGCAGGAGAAAATTCGGGATCTTGAAGCACGCCTGCGAGGAGAAAGCAAGGACATTGATCAGACCTGCAATCGTGAGGAAATCAATGCCATTTCAGCCCAACATCTGACTAACTCAGAGGCCAGACAGCGGTCTTCTATCTCTGACCCTACCGATGGTGAGTCTTTGGTGTATTGCATGGCAATGAGTGCAGATGCAGTCCCAAATGACTATTCCAGCCCGGGCGCTGACTTGAAAGTGTGTGGGTTGGAATCCGTTGACTGGAGAGAAGCACAAACAGCTGATGAGGACATTAGTCAAGTCATCCAGTTTGTCAAGCAGAAATCCAAACCCAAGGTGTCAACCAACTTTTCCAAAGAGTTGAAAGCCATGTGTGGACAGTTCAGCAGGTTTGTGCTGAAAGATGGTGTATTGTACCGAAGCTGTGTTGGCCCATCTGGATCTAGATTGTTTCAGTTAGTGGTGCCGCAGAAATTCCGAGAACAGGCTATGAGAGGGGTCCACAATGATGTAGGTCACTTGGGGATGGAGAGAGCAGTTGCTCTGGCAAGACCCAGATTCTATTGGCCCAGGATGGCATCCCACCTAGAGGAGTGGATTCGGTGTTGTGCCAGGTGTGTAGCGCACAAAACTGCTCCCAAGGTTTCAGCTCCTCTTGTGAATATCTCAACTACTTACCCGTTAGAGTTGGTGTGTTTGGATTTCCTCAAGCTTGAGAAGGATCGCAGTGGAGCTGAATACATCCTGGTCATAACTGACCACTTTTCGCGCTATGCGCAAGCATTCCCAACTCGGGATAAGTCTTCCCGAACTGTGGCAAAATTGCTGTGGGAGAAGTACTTCCTACATTATGGCCTGCCAACACGACTTCATTCAGACCAGGGACGTGAGTTCGATAATAGACTCATTAAAGAGCTCACAAGCCTCCTTGGTGTGCAGAAATCAAGAACGACACCTTACCACCCGCAAGGGGACCCCCAGCCAGAAAGATTTAACCGTACCTTACTTAGCATGTTGGGTACTCTGCCAACTGAGGACAAGCCAAACTGGAGTAGGTATGTAAGCTCTCTGGTACATGCCTATAACTGTACCCGCAATGATAGTACAGGATTTTCCCCGTACTACATTATGTTTGGCAGGGAGGCTCGCCTCCCCATAGACCTTTGTTTTGGCACATCCCCTGATGGTGTTGCTAATAGCGATCACTCCAAGTATGTACAACAGTTGCGACAAAATTTGGAGAGTGCCTATAGACTAGTATCCGAGGAGTATGCTAAGACAGCAGCAGCCAACAAGCGTCGATATGATGCAAAAGTGAGAGGTAATGAGCTCCACAAGGGAGATAGAGCTCTCATACGGAATGTTGGCCTTAAGGGCACTCACAAGCTTGCTGACAAATGGGGTAAGCAGGTTTATGTTGTTGTTGGTCGTCACAATGACAGTATCCCAGTCTATCAGCTTAAACCAGAGATTGGTTCTGGACCAATCAAGACACTCCACAGAAACATGATTCTTCCTATTGGCCTGCTTACGGGAGAGATGAGTCCCACCCCTGTTCCAAGGAAGGCAGACCGGCCACGCACACGGCAGTTGGGAATGAATGAGCCATCTCTGATTTCTTCCAAGGAGGCCGACTCGTCTGACTCTGAGTCTGACGAGCCTGAAGTAATTACTGTTTGGCCAAAGGAGGATGAGGCAACCACAATTGTTCACCAGCCTCAGCCACTTACCAACTTGGGAGAAGATCTGATAGGTGTTGAAACAGACACACCCAGAGAGCAAGGCACCCAGGAGACTACTTCTGATTCAGCTCTGAGTCCGTATGCTGAGGAGTTTGTTCCTCAAACCTTTTCTTTGGACCTTAATGAGAATGCATGTGACTTGATGGGATCTGCCTTGCCATCACCAGATGATCAACCCTGTAGTGCTCCGCTAGTGAGAGAGTCCTCGGAGTCTGAGGCAGAGCCAAGTGAACAGCAGGGTAAATCTGACCAAGAGTTTGTCGAGCAGTCTGGGGTTTCCTGTGACCAGGAGAGTGGAGACAAACCATGTGTTAATGTTGTTCCTTCAGACACGTTCCCAGGAACGAGTCCTATGTCAGAAGCTGAACAAAACCCTTGTGATGAAGTCCACAAGGAGGCTACACAGGAGAATGAGCTGTCATCTGATGGTCAACGTCAGGAGTCAGAACAGTTAGGTCCTGTGGTAGAGGAAAGCTTGTCTAACAAAGATGACATCTCAGATGATGGTAGTGCAAAACCAGATGCCTCAGCTCAACCTGCTGAGCATGATCTTTGTTCTCTCAGACCTGTGGTTGGCTCTGGTGTGGCCTCTAATGCGGATGGCTCTCTTTGCTCAAACACAGAGAGTGGCTCAACCGAAAATGATGTTGGCAATATGCCTGTTGTATCAGGGCCTAGCCCTAACACAGATACACATCCTTTGAGTCGTGAGAATATGGAAAGTGCACGTCCATCTAGAGAGCGAAAACCACCACAGAGGTTCACATATGATACACTGGGTCAACCTACCCGAACTTATGTAGTGACATCTTCTACCTTTGGGAATCTAGTCCCAACACTTTATGACACTATTTTTGGAACTGGGAGAGGGGACAGGATCGGGACGATCCAGCATGTCTAGAAGGGGAGGGTGTAGCCCAGCCCAAAATATACATAGCGCCCTCAAGCGACCACTGAGAGAGAGGCAGAAAAAGCTCATGGATGCAGCCATCTTTTTCCTTCGGAAAGCGACCGGCAGGAAAACAAAAGGGGCCTAAAATTGTAATTTAATGGCCAAAATCACTTCCTATATTACGCATTCCTGAGTTTAATAATCATTGCTTCCAGGGATACTGCAAGTAGCTACTGGCTCTCAGGTAAGGCCAAACTTTGATGATAGAAAAATAGTCGTTTGGGAGCCATGTGCTTGTACCATAACAGTTCAGTGCTATGCATACATTACTCAACCTAGGGGGATTTTGTCAATAAGCCTGTAATTGAAATCTGAAAGTAAAACCATCATATTTGCGAACAATATAGGTCTGTAACAGGGGGAAATTTAATATTTGTAAGCCTACTTATGGGACTTAACTATCTGGATGAGAAAACCAATAATGTTTGTGGGGGATATTTTGCATATACATGGGGACATACGTAACTCATGGGTGAATATTGTGCATTAAAGGGATACCATACCGGCAAGATCTATAATTTGCATAACGTAATACTTGTTTCTCAAATTAAGAATGTTGTGAGGAACATATCTCTTTGGAAATTTGTGGAAAATGCCAAGAGGTAATAATTCCCAAGCTGATTTACTATTAAAGTAAATATGATTACCAGTGGAATCTAGAAGTGTCTAGTGTTTGTGAACAAGCTTCACATGTTGCATGTGACAGGATATGTAATTGAGCCACCAGAAAATGTTACATGTATAAATGTTACATGTATATTAGGTTCAAATTTGTTTACTCTCAGGCCCAGTGCGCTGACCCGAGAGAAGTATTGGACAACTCCCACATTCAGCTCCTCTTCCTGAGCCCAGGTGTGCCAGACAGTACCGTGGGATTGTGCACTCGGGAGTTTTTGACCTGATTGGAGAGTTCCGTGATCAGCCCAGTGTGGACTTCTTCCTCCAAAGACGTCTATTGCATCTTCAACTCTGAACGTAGGCTTCAGACATCTGTGCTCTGCATACTGGCCCTACCTGATCAGGGAACTGAACAGTTGCAGTGCTGGTGTTGGACCAGCCAGGATCCTTTTGAATTTAAGAGAACTGACCATTTGTGGTTGAAATCCAAGATCTTGGTGAAAACTGTGTAGATCTACATATTCTATATCTTGTGTGTGTGTATCGAGCGCTCATTGTTATCTTGTTGTCATTGTTATCATTGTCATCGGTTTTACTACTGTTTGACCTTTGCTTTGTATTGTTATACATTTACAAGTGTTAATTCCAAATCTGCATAATTATAAGTGATTTACTGTTGCCAGAGGAAATCAAGGTTGAATTAAAGTGTGAAGTTTAATCTGAGAAATACTTGTCCTGGTTGTTTGGATTGTGTGGGCTACATGTAGTTAAACTACCTCATACGGCTAAAAACCAAATGTACGTTAAAATAGATCCCTATACCTCTCTATTTGTTCACCTAAAAAGACCGATAAATATCGATAAATTTATCAATAAGAGATGCGACGTGCAATCATTTATTTGTCCAAAAGACGTATACTACGGTACCCACGGTTCACTGTCTTGTGGCACCAGTCGATATAAACTGACAGCGGCAATGTTAAAAATTAGAAAGACGGCCTAATTTCAAGTAAGTTGGCGTTGCAAGCGTTTAACATACCTGGATCTGAATCTGGATATGAATCTCCCGTGAAACTAAAAGTCGATTAAATTTGAATAATTAACTTATGATTGCCTTAGAAAAAATCAACTGAACCTCGCTTATATTATTTTATTTATTTTACACGTATCTAAAATACGTATAAAATAAATTGGAGCTAACTTTAGTAGTTTAACAATTTTAGTCAACGAAGAAAATTTCTTGTCAGCCGAGTTTCCAAATTTAAAGCACGCGTATGAATTACCAAAAGTAACCACCAATGTAGCCGTCAATCTCTGGGTGACCGACCCAATTTGGTTTTATCAAAATCAATTTAATTTTGTGGTCTATTGCGCGACAACAGCCTGCAGCGTGGGTTTTGCTTTGCTGCCCGATCCCAATTCATACGTGTCGGCTTTAATTAATTTTCACGTTTATTACACCGTACGAAAAATAATTTACGACTGCGTAATGTCCATTCTTAGCGTACTTGATGCAATACACAATAACTATGACCATCGGAAGTTTACAGACACGTGCCTTTTATACAGAGTCGAATCCGAATAAATCGTATAAACAAACTTGCGACACTTTGTCAAACGGATTAGGTACCACTTATTATTACGACAACGGTTACGTACCTGTTCCAGGTAAAAACTATGACGGCACGATTTACATGTGACCAACGGTAAATATGCAGGATCTACTTACATGGGCTTTGGCTGGGCTAAACCGCTTAAAGGCTCAGGTCACGCAAGTACCTAAACGGTCAATTGGATTTCACAGTTGGACGCGGTCACTTTGGCCTGGTGGAATCGTTCCTAAAAAGTGTAGGTTAACGGAATTGGGAATCCCCAAGGTAAACAAATCAATTCGAGCTTACGTATACGCGTTACTTGGGGCACAAGGACAGAAGAAGACTAGCGCTCCGGGGTTATACCTAGTGCCTTCAGACATGGGCTTACGCATCGGCACTTTTGAGGGTTATAACAATAATTTACAAATCGCGACTGAGGATATGAAGACTGGTTACGTACCGAGTTTGAATTTGGGAGAAAGCCCCGAAGAGAGCGAACCAGAACTGTTACCCGAACCAAAGCAACTTCAACAATCAAAGGAGAAAAAACTTTTAGACGTACACAATGAAGAGCCGTTGGAGCCATTGCCATGGTTGTTATCGGTTTTATGTTATATAAAGTTTTAACTTAGAGTAGACGAAAGGTAAAAGGCATAAAAAACCACTTGTTCTCCACGTGGAAAACAAGCGTTTAAGTTTTTTTTGCCTTTTATAAAACGATTTACGTTTTTGTACAAAAGTCAAAATTATATAACCGACCGCTTAAAACAAAGTCCACACGTGCTCTGCCGCCCATCCAACCGCTTTACTCGCCACGTTGAATATCTAACTTAAAACGCTATCTATGACTCCGGGCAATGCTGCGAGCGCTTTCAACCCGGGTTTCTTCAATACATTGGCCAAATTCCACAGTTGACGCTTTATGCAATCGGTTACACCACCTTTGGAAGGAGGTGCTGGGTTCTGTTGTTGTTGTTGTTGCGCGGAAATTCACCCCAAACATCCCCGGCCTTGTTGCTCAACTAAGACCCCTGAAAAACAGCCCTCTCCACAAACAAAACTTGCAGCAAAGGATTTATAAACTCATTAAAAGTTAGATGTCTAATTTCTTCCCATTTTTATTCTCAATATGAAATTTACTCACTTTACTGTTTATATTTTTTTAATGGCACTGTCACTGCCGACTTTGAACGCGAGGGGCTGTTCGTCTCTGTCATGTATTTGCGTGGGTTATACCGGGGGTAACAATGTGGACAAGCGACACTAGGAGCTGCCATGTTGGAAAAGGTGATTTATTATGCTGACACTACGTGACGTCATCAGTTACATGAATATTCATGGTGTGCATAAGTAATGCAGTTCTGATCATGCACAATACATTACACTTCCTCCTCACCATTCATATGATTATTGAAATGTTAAGGAAAGTTCAAATTGGGATTGTTCACAAGCTAGAGGAGGCTTCCAAATAATGATGATGCAAGTGAGTATGTTGTTAAGGTTTTGCAAATGAGTGCATCATACCTTGTGATACAATAAACCTTAATATAATGTTCATTTTGAAGGTATCCTGGACGAAATGGCAATTTCTTCTTCCTTTTTTTAAACAGGTAACACAACACTTTTTTGATTTGCTTTTCTTAATTTTTTTTGCTTATGCTGGTCTCTAGACTTGTAGAGAAGATGCAAACCAAGGTATAGAAATTAACTGGTTAAAACATAATGCATGTGTGTTTCAGGTTGGGTTTTGTTTGAAACAGTCACAGATTGAGTCTGTCTGGGGGTTTGCGATTGCGCGATGGGTAGCGGCGTTCCACCACAGTTGGGCTTGGTTGTATGGGTGGTTCTACTGGAGTTGGTGTTTGACTGGGCACAGCTTATTCAGGCTTCGCATGTGCAGATGGTGATGCAGGAACGACTGGGTCTGGTAGAGGTATCTCTGGAACTACATCCGGTGTCTTGTTCAGATCCGGTGGTTTTCCAGTGTCGGAGTCGATAAGTTGGTCAACATGTCTGCGCCAAATCATGTTTGGTCCAACGCAAACTTGGTATGACAGCGGACCAGATCGTGCATGTATGATCCCTGGAATCCACTTCTGCTTACCACGGTAGTCGCGAACAGAGACTGTCTGGTCAATGTGAAACTCTCGGGTCACATTGGCAGCATTGTGTGATGTTGCCTGGTCCACCTGCTTACTGCTGACATGGTTGCGAATGTTGGGTTTCAGAATGTCCAATCGCGAACGAAGATTGCGTCCCATGAACAGTGTAGCTGGGGACTGTCCAGTCGTGGAGTGAGGAGCATTCCTGTATGCTAACAGGAAATTAGCCAGTTTAGCAGATGTGCTTTCTTTCTCACCCGTCATGGATTTCATTGCCTGTTTGAAGGTCTGCACGAAACGTTCAGCTAGGCCATTTGTTGCCGGATGGTACGAGGCAGATGTGATGTGTTTCACACCATTGCGCTTGAGGAACATTTGAAACTCGTCAGATGTAAACTGAGGCGCGTTGTCGCTCACGAGTTGCTCTGGCACTCCATTTCTCGCGAAGATGGCTCGGAGAATATCGATGGTGTGCGATGAATCGGATGATTTGGTGCCTACCACTTCTGGCCATTTGGAGTGCGCATCCACTACGATCAGGAACATTTGACCAAGAAATGGTCCAGCATAGTCAGTGTGGATACGGTGCCATGGAGACATGGGCCATTCCCAAGTGTGAAGTGGTGCTGATTTGGGATTGTGTTGGACTAACTGGCATCCAGAATAACCATTGGCAAGCCGTTCAATGTTACTGTCAATGCCAGGCCACCAAGTGTAGCCATGAGCGAGGGTTTTCATTTTCACAACCCCCAAGTGACCTTCATGGAGCTCGTGGAGTACTTTGTCGTGGAGCTTGGCTGGCACTACAACACGTAGTCCCCACATGATACATCCATTGTGCACAGAGAGTGCATGTCTGCGTGCATGGAATGGATTAAGTTCAGAGTCATGGGAGTGAGGCCAGCCCTTCATGGTGTACTCGTAGACTTTTGCGAGTGTGACATCGCGAGCAGTTTCCTTACGAGTTTGGTCACTGGTGACTGGTAGAGTGTCGAATTGCGACAAGTGTAGGAGGTCATCTGGGTCAGTGTGTTCTCCCCTGACCTCAGGAAGTGGCATTCGCGAAAGTCTATCCGCGATACAGTGTTTAGTGGTGTTCTTGTACTCAATGTCATAATCATAGCTGGCAAGGAATACAGCATAGCGAACCATGCGCGAAGCTGTTGTTGCAAGAACGCTCTTGGTGGGGTGGAATATTGAAGTTACCGGCTGGTGTTCAGTCACTAATGTGAACTTTCGTCCACACAGGTAATTGTTGAATTTCTTGACACCTCACACGAGTGCGAACGCTTCCTTGTCGATTTGCGAGTAGTTTCGCTCAGCAGATGACAATGAACGCGTAGCGTACGCAATTGGTCGCTCTGTGTTGTCCGGCATTACATGGGACATGACGGCGCCCAACCCATACGGTGATGCATCGCAAGCTAATTTCACAGGTAACTGTGGATCGTAGTGGGTCAGGACTTCCTTAGATGTGATCAGAGCTTTTGCTTGTTCAAATGCTTTCTCACATTCTGCAGACCACACCCATTTGTGATTCTTTCCCAAGAGTTGGTTGAGAGGGTGCAGCACAGTGGAAAGGTTGGGCAAGAATCTGTGGTAGTAGTTAATGAGCCCGAGGAATGAACGTACCTGTCCAACATTGGCTGGTCGGGGTGCGTTCTTGACTGCGTTGATCTTGTCCTGCGTCTTGTGCAGCCCCTGTGCATCAATTTCATGACCACAGAAAGCAACCTTGCTCTTGAAGAATTCACACTAATTGGATTTGTTGAGACGCAGTCCTCGATCGCGTAACATAGAAAGAACTTTCTCCAAGTTGTGAAGATGTTCTGTGTTGTTGCGACCGGTAACGAGCATATCATCCAGAATGCACTGCACGCCTGGAATGCCCTGGATAATTTGCTCCATTGTTCGTTGCCACATTGTGGGTGCTGATGCTACTCCGAAGGCAAGTCGATTCATTTGGAACAGTCCCTTGTGGGTGTTGAGGGTGAGTAGCTTGCTCGACTGTTCATCCATCACCATGTGCAAGTAAACCTGTTTGAGGTCAAGCTTACTAAAGCGCTGACCACCCGCTAGTGCGGCAAACACATCCTCAATCTTTGGCAATGGGTAATGGTCAACGTGCAAGTTGACATTCACAGTCACTTTGAAGTCACCGCTAATTCTCACCCCACCATTTTTCTTAGGAACAGGCACTATGGGCGTGGCCCATTCGCTAGTCTCTACCGGTGAGATGATGTTCTCCTGCTGAAGCTTTGCGAGTTCAGCTTCAACATGTGGTCTCAGCGCATATGGCACTTGCCTTGCCTTCAAGAACACTGGGTGGGCATTGTCCTTGAGAGTCAGCTTGGCTCTCATTCCCTTAAATTCTCCAATTTCGTACCTGAACAGCCCAGGATACGAGTCCAATACAGTTTTCAATTTAGCCTCCATATTCATTTGTGGGTGCTCTGACATAGTGAAAATGGTTGGCCTGTCCAGTTTGAAGTGTGCGAGCCAATCGCGACCGAATAATGCCGGTCCACCTGGCTGAACGACATACAAGCGTCCGGTGTGTCGTTGTTCATGGTAGTTAATATCAACTTGCAGACAGCCGACCGGTGAGACTTTTTCACCTGTGTGAGTCTGCAGCGTCACTGGAGTCGAATCGAGTTTTAAGTTTGCGAAATGTCGCTGATACTCTGCTTTGGAGACCACCGAAACAGCTGACCCTGTATCCAGTTCCATGCGGATTTTGGTGCCATTAATGGTTGGGGTCAACCAAATCGTGCTGTCTTTGCGAGAGTCCAGATTATTGACTCCGAGTCGACCAACGTATGTGATGTCGTCATCATCACTTGTTGCTTCTTCAACCGATTTCATCGGTTTTGATTTCGCTTTTCCGCCCTGGGGTCGGCTTTTGCGAGAGTTACGTGGGCGACCACTCTGCTGAGGGCTTGCACTCGAGCGGCAAACTGGTCGCATATGCCGCTTTTTGTTGCACTTATGACAAGTAGCATCTTTGAAGTGACACTGATTGGTCGAATGACCAGATTTCCCACGGCGATAACATGATGATGTTGATTGTGATTTGGCTCCAAATTTGTGCACCGACGTTTCTGGTTTAACATGTAGCTGTTGCTGGAATTCCACCGCATCCTTAGTTGCGGCTTCCATTGCAGTGGCTATTTCAATGGCTTTCTCAAGTGTGAGCTTTGCTTCTGCAAGAAGGCGTTTTGTTATGTTGCCTGCTCGCAACCCACAAACTAGGCGGTCACGAAGCGCTTCATTGAGATAACTGCCAAAATCACAGTGCTCGGTCAATCTGCGAAGCTCAGCGAGACATGCTGTGACAGACTCCCCTTCATGCTGGTCCCGCTTATGGAAGCGAAATCGTTCAGCTATAACTAAGGGTTTAGGAGCAAGGTGCTTCCTTAGTATGTCCACCAATTGCTGGTATGATTTAGCACTAGGCTTATCAGGAGCCGTCAGATTTTTCAACAGTCCATAAGTCTTTGGTCCAATCAGGCTTATAAATGCAGGCACTTTTCTATCGTGACGTCATCAGTTACATGAATATTCATGGTGTGCATAAGTAATACAGTTCTGATCATGCACAATACATTACAGTCTCCGATTAAACATGCTTCTCTTCACACATATATCGACTCATTTTTCTCCAGGAAACCTATACTTTAAATGATCAGTTTGAATCCTGGAGTTCATGGCCTGACAGCACTCCCTACTGTAATCCCAGCCCCTCTCGTTGATCTGGGGTCACTACTCTAATTAAAAATAATATTTTTTGTACTTGAATCTTCCTCTGTTTATGACGGACATGTTACACTAAAATCTCTCGAAATAACGCCACATTTTATCTGTACAATATTCTCATCCCCCAATCTGACAGTGAAGTCTTAAAAGCCGTCGACTGCATTTACAAGCAGTGCAACCCCATCAGTGACGGTGTCATTATAGTAGGAGGTGACTTCAATTGCACCTTTGATCCTGAGTTAGACCGCTTAGGCATGCCAGCCGAGCATCGCCCCAAAATTTCCTTGGCTCTCAAAAATATTCTAAACAGACAGTCCTTGTACGACGTCTGGCGCAGACGGAACCCTGATGAACAGAACTACACTTGGTACAGAGTTAACCCCTCCAGCCAGTATGGTGTTTTTTTTAAAAGCCAGACTGGACCATTTTTATCTTCCCACTACTCTTTTGTCCTCCGTCTCTATGTATAACATTCTTCCCTGTTTTTTGTCAGACCACTCGGCTGTGATCGTCACCATTAAGCTTCCTTCCTCCACTTGTAGAGGGAGCGCCTATTGGCATATTAATAACTCTCTTTTAGACGCTCGGGCCTACAGGGAAATGATAACAGACTTTGGACTGGCTGGAGGGAGAGACAAAATGAAGTCCCCGACATTTGCTCGTGGTTGGACTTCGACAAGATTCAAATAAAAACTCTCATCCAAATGTACGGGTCGAAAGTAGCTAAAGAAAAACGTGACACCCTGCTTAGGATTAACAAAACTATAGAAAACCTTGTGTCTGCGCCAGATTTTAATGACGATACCAAATGTATTCTTAACGAACAAAGATATCAATTAAATAAGATTCTTAATAATGAAGCTCGGGGTGCCTTCGTCAGGGCCCGTTTTCAACATGTCAATGAGGTTGACACTTGTTCTTCTTACTTTTTCAACCAAGAAAAATCTCACTCTCAGTCAAAATCTCTATCGAGTGTCCGTCCTCCCCCCGGTGATCTTACGGACGATCCCGTTCAAATAAAAAACTATGTCCGCTATTTCTATCGAAACCTGTACAGTCGACCTCAAACTGACGAGGGTGCCCTGAACCAAATTTTAAATGATTTACCGAAACTTGACCCTACCGATTCGGAGGATCTTGACGTTCCTCCGAGTCTGGAAGAACTGGATGCAGCGGTCTAGCAACTTGGCAGAAATAAAACTCCCGGCCTGGACGGTCTCACTTCGGAATTCTTTCAGTCCTTCTGGCCTGTTTTCAAAGACGATTTTCTCTCTGTGATCTCCCTCGCTTGCAGCTCCGGAATTCTTCCGCATACCTTTCGTCGAGCTGTCATTATGCTCATTCCCAAAAGGGAGAACTTTCTGATGTAGCCAATTGGCATCCAGTTTCCATCCTAAATACGGACTATAAAATTTTAGCCAAGTTGCTGACCAATCGCCTCAAACAATTTATTGGTAATGTGGTACACCGGGACCAGAGTTACTGTATTCCTGGTCGGACTATTTCTGATAACATTTCTCTCATTAGAGATATCATTAATTTCTGTAATTTTAATGATGTTCCTGTAGCCATGGTCAACTTGGACCAAAAGAAAGCTTTCGACAACGTTGACCACGATGTCTTGTTTGATACTATCAGAGCCATGGGTTTTGGGGACGCTTTTATATCATATATTAAACTTTTGTATAATGGCGCCGAGAGCCTGGTAAAGGTGTGTGGTTTCTTGACTGCACCCTTCACCGTCGACAAGGGCATCCACCAAGGATGCCCGCTCTCAAACCTCCTTTACTCTATTGAGATAGAACCCTTTTTAAACAAACTCCGTAAAAATCTCAATCATCACAGTTTTCTCCTTCCCGGTACTGATAAATATTGCTCGGTCTCGGCATACGCCGACGACATTTCCATTTTTGTCACCTCCTACGCTGGTTTTAAAATAATTGAGCACAAATTTAATATGGTCTTTTCAGCAGAGCCTCTGCTGCAAGGTTAAACACTCAAAAATCCCAGGGGTTGTGGGTCGGTTCGTGGACCGGACGAGTCAACGGGCCCCTGAACTTTCAGTGAAGCAATCAAGGTCTCACTTTTCTTGGAGTTCGCTTAGGAAACACGACTTTCTCAAACAAGACTGGATTATCTGTAAAGAAAAACTTGGCAAAACTCTCTGTCAGTGGAAACGTCTCTCTTCTACTCTGTCCTTTAAAGGCAAAATTCTCTTTGCCAATCAACTAGCCGCGTCAAAACTCTTTCACGTCTTGGCCGTTCTCTCTCCCCCCGAAAATGTCCTGAGCGAACTCCAAGATTTGCTGGTCGACTTCGTCTGGTCTGGGAAAAGATATTATCTTAAAAAAAATTCTTTTTCAAAGACCCAACAGGGGTGGCCTCGGTCTTGCATGCCTCCAAGCACGAACACTCGTCTACAGAATGTCCACTGTTCAACGTTTTCTTGATCTTTGCCCTCATCCTGCCTACGCCATGGTCAGTTATTTTCTCCGGCGTTACAAGAAACTCGACTATGACCTTCAACTTTTTCAAATTAATTTCGAACCAAAATTTTTCATCAGCATTCCTCCATTCTACGGCGAGCTACTGCGTGCTTGGACGGCATCCGGAGCTCGGATTGACATACCTTTGGATTCGGTCAGCCATGTTGTCAACATTCCTATCAATAGTACTCTTCTCGAACATGCGGCTGACGATGGGAACACCTATTCTCGGCTCCTCTCGCGCGGGATCAGGATCGTCCGCCATCTTCTCCACCCCTCCACCGGTCGCTGGCTGGAAGCCGAGGATTTGCCTTGTGTCTCCTCGAGAATCCGTCGTCCTTCCCTCCGCCTCATCGACAAGTGGCTTTACCGTCTACATCTCGCCCTCCGCTCGTCTTTTCCGTCGCTCATCGGCTTCTCCGGTCTGCTCTCTCCTCCGACCCCTCTCCGCACCGTCCCCTGCTTTCCAGACACTCCGATACCCTTCTTCATCCCTCCTGACTTCAACGGACTCTTGCTATCTTCAAAGACTCTCTACGACATCCTTAACGTTTCCGTCAACTCCCACCCTCCAACCGCAATCACACACTGGCATCGACTCGACTTATTCAAGAACTGCAGTCTCTCCATCCCCTGGAATCAGATCTAAAAGTTTCCTATTTTCAAGAAAGAAGGCGACGTTCAGTTCTGTCTGCTTCACAACTTCCTGCCTTCTCTCCCTGTTCTTCATCATCTCAACTCTGACATCTCCCCCTCCTGCGGATGGTGCAGTGAGGAAGGAACTGTCGTCCACCTCTTCATTCTGTTCCCTGCCATCCAACCAGCCCTCAATCTACTACATACCCTGCTCTCCCGTCTTCCTCCCAATATCCGTCTCAACTTTGACCTCTACTGGATCCTGATCCCAAACGCCAGGAGTCGAGACCGGGAAGCGATCAAGCTCGCAAATTATCTCATCGTCAGCCTCAAAAATGTCCTCTACTGGTCCTATAGCTCTACTGCCTTTTCCGATCCTCTTCTCGTCTGGTCCCACCGCCTAAAATAAAAAAATCGTCATAGAATATCACTATCACCGCTTGAACTCCTCTATTGATCTGTTTTTCAAAAAATGGTATACTAACAACTCTATTTTTACAGTAGTTAACGACAAGAAATATGGCTGATCTAATCACTGTCTTCTTGCTTTTTTCTTCTTAACGGCCCAAGTCCGGGACGGCTGCTCGCTTTGTCGAGCGAGGGGATCCTACCGTCCCATGACGCGGGCCTTTTCTTACCCTATTGCTTCTTGTCGTAAATTGTGTTTGATCTATTATACCACATAAACTTCGATTTGGATTATACATGGGTTTAAATTCAGTGTGTCGGAAAGTCTTTAATCATGTTTTGTCTTAATTTTCTCAATGTAATCTTTTATGCCCAAAATTTGTATCTTTTCTCGAGAATTTCTTTACCATGTTTAATGGGTCTCCCCGGGAGTGGCTGTTCGTGCAACCGAAGCGTAGTGTAATACTTCTGCTCCCGGGTGAGACCCTCGAGTTTTGTCTCCACTGTTTATCTGTTTCTTTAATCTAATTATACTTTGTAAGTTTGGTTTCTCATTAGTTTTTGTTACTTAACGTTAAATGCTCCTTTTTCCTTTTCACTTACCTATTATACTGTTCATACATTTGTGTAGTTGTATGTGCACTGTTATCAGCTTTTTGTTTTTCCTTGAATTTTTCCCACCCCTCCAAGGATCGGGACGTTGTGCCTTGCGCACAGCCCACCTCGGCGGTCCTACCCCTCCCCAACCGGGGATTCCCGACTGTGGGCGTTTAAGATTCCCACACCATTGATGCCAGGATCCCCTTTCCCCTTTCCCTCCCTCCCTTTACCCTTCTTCCCTCCCCTCCCTTCAATGCCGCTGTCGTTCATATATATTTAACGAGTAACTATTGTGTGAAAATTTTGCTAAGCTTCTCTTCGTATTTACATTTTTTTTCTGCGTATCTCTTTCTTTTTTGATTATCTTACTTTAACATACATGCGTATTTTACTTCTGTTTATTCAAGAGTACTCTTTGGTAAAATTCGTAGTCGTTTATTCCTGTCAGTATTTACTTTTATTTTAATTCTCATTTACAATTCTGTTGCATGTCATTTTGTTAAATTTAGTTTTGTTCATCAGTTAATTTTTTTCTGTCCTTGATTACAAACTTTTGGTTACATTTGACATTAGTACAAATGTATTGAAATCCTTCTCGTCAGTGATCTCGTTTGTATATTATTTTCCAATTAATGATCTTTTTGTACTTTAATTTGTGATTCTTGGTCTTCTTATGATTATTTAGTAACTTCTTGTTTGCATTCATTCTTCGTTTGTATTTTTTCACGTGATCTGTTTTCAACTTTATTTACGTGTCTTTTTCCTTGTTTATAAATCTTTAGATAAATGCAATATTAACGACTCTCTCTTTACTGTGGTCAATCGTACCATAACAAGGCTCATCTAATCACTGTTCTATCCCCCTCCCCTTTCCCTTCCAGGAGCTTGGCCACGGCAGTGGGCAGAATTACCCACGTCCAGAGACACCGGTGGCCTACTCCGCCCCTTCTCCCACCTCCCCTCTCTCAGCCCGGCCTGAATCCGGGGCAGCTGCTCGCCTCGGCGAGACATGGGCCGTAGTCCCTCTGCCTCATGACGCAGGCCCTCCACCTCTCCTTCCAGTAACCCTCCCTGAGCCACATAGAATATTTTCATTTGTTAATTTTGTCAATAGTGTATATTTCCTTCCATGTATTGTACAATGTTCCTGACTACATTTTGCTGCTGCTGTTTTTCTCCTTTGTTCACCCCACCTGTCGTTTAGTCGATTGTAATAATTTCAACTGTTAACAGTTGTTATCGGCTATATTGTATCTCTTAATACATTCTTCTGTTTTTTTTTAATTGTGTTAAACAAATCTTTTATCTGTAAATATTCTAATTTTTTGTAACTTATTGTATTGGTGTTCATTTCAATGGAATGAAATAAATCTTCCATTTGAAAAGTCAAAAAAGTCTTCTCCTTCCGGGGTTGTCGTAAAATCTTCTAGTTCAAATCCTCCTTCGGCCATTTTACTTTAACTTTAAAACAAACGATTTAAAAAACAACTTTAAGCGGTGGGTAGGCTCGCGGTCAATTTTAACGCGTCTTCTATAGATAATTTATTGAAATCGGGTGGTTTGATTTTAAATAGCTTGCTCGATAGCATAGCGTAACCTATGGAAATCGCTGAAACTTCAAGGCCGTGTTGGCAATTCCTTTACGTCGATTGATTTAGCGTTACTCATTTTTAATATAAGGAGTTTTTAAATTTGTTCCATTTCTAAAATTTCGGGCCGCTCGCTAATTGAGCAATTGGTTTGGTCGTTTCAACTTTCATAGGCGTTGATTTATTTTTCCAAATTAAATATACAGCGACCGCACCAATCGCTAAGCCACCCAGGATTAAATTTCTGTTCTCTATAGCCGTCCCTCGGTTCACTAGCTTCGCCTAATTTTATTGTAGCCTTCATCTCTTTATTATGTTTGGCAAATTTCTTGCCTGGTTCCACCCGCTTCGGATTTTTAGCTTTAGTTACCGTCTGAATTTTAGATTTTACCGGGCTGGTTGGTGCTGAGCTCATTTCGTTCGGGCTCACTTCCGTCGCTTCTATATTTTTCGACATCTTTTATAATAGAAGCATTTTTATTTTTCGATAGATGCTTAGTCGTAATTAACGTAGCTGCTAATGGCGATAGATATACCCCGTTAATTCTTTTGTTAGCGCTTCTTCTGATTTTAAGTTTACGTTAAACCCGAAAAATTCGACCGGGGTTGCAAGTCCGAGTAAACGCGCGTATAAACTTAGAATCGCGTTACCTGATGTAATAATTATGATAGCTTCAAACGCAACCCTATATTCAGTCTCTAATAAATTTAATATCCAATTTGTTTTTCCGCTACCCGTTTACCCACGATCAAAGCGCAAATTCCCATCTTCCACCGTTAGTTGGGATCCATAACCAAGAACACGTACATCGTCAACGGACCCGCGGTCTCTGCCTCGCGCTCCATTTGAATTGATATATCTCACCGCCGCCGAGTGGTCTACCTGAGCTCTGAGCCGAGTTATCGTCCGGACTTCTGAAATCTAGCCACAAGCCATATTTATCTTTCAAATAGTCAGCCATATCAAATTCCGATTAGATTTAAATCTTTCACCCCCGCTCTTTCCGAATCCGTATCCGAGTCACCGAAGCACTTACTAATTTTGTTCCAATGTTGATACTCAAACAGTCTCTGCGAATAAAGTTGATTTAGCTTACCCTCAACCGTGACGACCGTTTTACTGATATGCGGATTGTAAAATCTCTGCAGGTTTTTAATAGCCGGGTTTCTAAATAAAATCAAAACGCCTTTTAAGCTCTTGATCGCTTGGTCAATGCTGATATTCCATAACGTGTCTGATTTATTTTTTCCACGAGTGTACCCCGTCAAATAGATAATAAACGGGCCCCTTATGCTTGTTCCTCAAAGCCTGCGCCAGATCTGTGACGACTTCGTATTCCAAGGTCAAATCCAAAATTGAGAACTCGGCCGCGGTGTCTGAGAGTTAACCACTTTATCGTGGCCGTATCAATTGATACTAAGGGTCTCTTTAAAACCCGACGGGTAAAAAGGGGAATACCCGGCAACATCGGCGTGTCGATAGGAATTGCATATCGATTTTTGAAAGCGTCGGCAATTGCTTTATCCTTGCCGTTGTTCAAAGCAGCATTATCATCGCCAGCCCTTAGACGCACCTTGGTCCCGTTTTCTTTTTCCAAACCAAAGTACGCCATATTTTTCGTCTGCGACAAAGGTACCCAGTTGTCCTTAAAATTATGAAACACGTCCGCATCTCGGTAACGTACGATTTTATTTCCCTGTAGACTCACGTTTATTTCTGAAACCAGGTTTCTCGCCATGTTGTTATACACGGTACGGTTATTATCTGAGGCTCCGTCTAGATCGAGTTTAAAAGCCAGTTTGGCGGTAACGGGTACAAATACGTCGTCCATGCCTGAAGCCGGGAACTTTACGTTTAACATGTGACCCACGGCTATCGTACTCGGTTATGGGTAATGGTTACTTTGCGTCTTTCGCCTTTGATCGCGCGAGGCACTTTAAGCCTGCGACTCGAGTCTACTTTTTTAGTATATTGATAGGAAATATAAGTTTTATATTGTGGCGAATGCAACTGACACCTCTTGTGGTGGACCCAGTAACCGGCCGGGTCAGGGATGGAATTGACCTGGCCCAACCCCACAAATATATTTATAAACCTTGAGCAAGGA
Organism: Acanthaster planci; assembly: GCF_054643075.1. Taxonomy (NCBI): domain Eukaryota; kingdom Metazoa; phylum Echinodermata; class Asteroidea; order Valvatida; family Acanthasteridae; genus Acanthaster; species Acanthaster planci. The sequence continues at coordinate 2,972,998 of NC_141792.1, read as the reverse complement.
TGAAGAGCTACCCTGACACAAGGGGGGATATCAGTTAAAGAACGGCGGACTAAGCCTAGAAGCAGTTCGCTGGGTGGAAGTTTACCACCAATTAGGAAAAACTGGTTTTATCTGGTAATACAGTAATGAGACACAGGGAAACCTAAATAAACCTCACAGTGACACAGGATTTTCCAAGGACAGTAATCAAGTATTTGATTTATTGCAATAAAAATCAATAAGGTATATAAATCATATAAATCAAGGCAATACAATATGCCTCACGTGGTTAACTAACTATCCGACTAACTTAAACACAGCTAGTCTACAACCCAAGGGTTACCTCATTAAATAGTGATAGCCCTCACACAAATAACACAGAGTGTCATGCAAAACAGGGTCGATCTAACGAAAGGGAAATTACCCTCACAGCGATCTGAGTACATCAAGTAAACCTCAAGGCTAGCTAGCCCAATGACAAGATTGCCTTCCAGCCATCACCCCAATATCAGTGCTTACAGACGACAAGCAATCCAACAGCAAAGAACACTAGCTCCCAGCCTAGGTTAACGACACTCAGCTCTATCACTAAAGTAATCTAGACCCAATAAGGTTCGCACCTACACCTACCAGTTATACTCACTACACGCAGCGCCTCTGGTGCAGCGTCCACGCTATACCTCGCACAGTCACAGCACAGAACGGTAGACAGCGTCCTCCACGATCCTGCCGCTCTGCGACCCAGCAGCAAAACTCACTAACCGATTGTGCGCGTTCTAAGCACGCCGCAAGCGCCCGGACCTAGTGCTCTACACAACGCTGATTGGTCAACGCAGTGCTTCATAATTCATGCCTTAGACTGGCATTCATGCCCACCCCTGTTTCGTCACAATATTTTACGATTTTTATTTTACTGAAATATTTTACAGAGGAAAGAAAACGCGATTAACGTTAAAACCCTACGAAAAATAGATCTTCGTATTGCTTTCTAAATGTTTTACTTAGGGTTTCTAAAACCATATCGCCAACGTGATCGATATCGGCACACATGTCACCCAGGATTTGCTCGATGTTGCTTAGGTCAGCTTGAATTTCTGACAGTTGATCTTTAATTTCACTATTCATTTAATTTACTTATTTTAAAAATGGCCAGTGCTTTAATGACGGTTGGAGGAGCTACGGTAAACACCCTGGCATTCACGGGCTCAATTTTTTTTATTTAGCAGTTTATCAAAACGTAAGTGGACGAAGAACGAAAGCGTCACGACCTTGCGTTAGAGCAATTGGCGCAAACAAGGGAATCCTGGGAACAAAACTGCGTACACATGCAAGATTTTCTGGACGAACGAATGCGACAAGAACGCGCGAGTCAGCAAACATTTGTAAACGTGGACGAAGCGTACGAGCTCAGAGCGAATTGACGGGTGAAAATATAATGCCGTTACCACCAGAACCTAAATTGCCCGATTTTTACGCGCCCACCGATGATAAAAAAATTCGTGAGTTTGTCTGGATTTTAGGTGGGACAGCTTTAGTTGGTTTCTTAGCTTATCGATTTGCGTAACTTTATTTAAAATGGAAGAAACTTTTAAAAAACTCTTTTACAGCCCGCAAGGCTACTGGCGAGGAGAAAGCGCCTTCGATCATCTACACGAAAAGACCGGTGCGGACAAATCAGTTATTAGAAACTGGCTAAAAAACAGGCCATTTGACAAATATACATTCCCGCACCTGCGTACGTATCGAGACCAATAACTTTGCAATCAGAATCGGTCGAACCACACGAAGCGCATCAAATGGATATATTATATTTACCCTGGGACCACGTTAAAAGAAAAACGTTTAAATACGCTTTAACGATCATAGACGTGGGTTCGCGGTATAAAGAAGCAGAACCCTTGACCAGTAAAACCGCCGAGCAAGTGAGCGTAGCGAGCAAACAAATTTACGAGCGATCGCCTCTGACTTGGCCCAAATTCATAATGGTAGACTTGGGATCTGAATTTAAAGGCGAGTTTGAAAAATTATTGACAAAAGAAAACAAAGTAGAAATTCAAGTGTTCATAGGTCGCAGGGGATCGTGGAAAGGTTTAACCGCACATTAGCCGAGCATTTATTCGGCCATCAATACGCTCAAGAAATGTTAAACGTGGGTGAGCGAAACGTAGAATGGGTAGAACGTTTGCCCCAGGTCGTGAAATCGTTGAACGAGGAAAAACGCGTTTTACTGATGCTGTTCCTGCAGAAGCCGTCAAGTTAGACCGAGTGAAACAAGCACCCAGTGTACCTATAAGACTTAAAGGTTTTCATGGTGAAAGAAACTAGATATATAGTAAAGATAGCGGTAACACCATGTATTTATCTCTTCTTTGAGTATGTGTGGTTCTGAGAAGAACCGGGGATACTCAAAGAAGAGATAAATACATGGTGTTACCGCTATCTTTACTATATATCTACCTAGTGTACCTGCTAAAAGTGCGTTGCGTGAATTACCTCCAGACGTGGTCGTTCGGTATTTATATTACCCGGGTGAGCAAGAGGGCGGCACCGTCAGAAGGGCAACCGATCCGGTCTGGCCCGTGGACGTTTATCAAGTGGAGAAGCGCACCAGTCAATTTAAACGAGGCCGGGGTAAAAGGTATAAACGAGTCCCACTTTTATTTATTAAACAGGCCAAATAGGAGTTTTGTCGTACCTGAGAATACACAATTACCGCCCGAGAAAGCTTTTTAAAACGTAACCGGGCAAGTCGAGCCTTGTAGCGAGGGGAATTCCCTTTTTTGTTTGAGAGTTACGGGGTAGGTTGTTTGTGCGATCGGTGCTAGACGGTGCACGTCACGAGTTGTTTACAGAAAAGTTCACCGGGGTCGAAAGGTCATGGTGAGTAAAGTGGGAATCCCCGGCGCTGGTGGGTGAAAGGGGGTGAAAGGGGAGGTGGTCAACAACTCTCTTTTTCCATACAACTCAATTTGAGAAAATTTCTGAAACTAAAAAAGTGCGACTCACATTTCCTTTTGTTCTTTCCTTCAAACTTGACGTTGATCTCCGGTAATTCACTGCTGCGAACACCTCAACCATTATTCTTTCCAAATTCAAGTGCAGTTTTCTTCCGAATTGGACGATTGCAGCAGTTTTTGAAAAACTCCATTTGAAAGTACATGCCAAGAAATTCGCAACGCTTGTTATTTACCCTCCTGAAAATACGCATACGCGGGACGCGTTTTTGACGCAATGTCCCATCCGGGCTATAATGGATATCAATGGGTGAGTACCACAGATACATAAACACATGGACGCACGGCTCCTATTCAAATCAACAGCCGGGTACCGTGGCCGAGACGGCAGCGGGCTAAATCCAAAGCGTGGGTAAATTCACCCCTCGGTATAGGGAATTTACACACAGGTGAAGAATTTTCTTTTTTCATCCTCCGTTCTTAAATTTGGCAATTGATATTTTTATATGTTTTGTCGCCTTCCACTCCAAATGTTTTTTGCCTAAAAGCTCGAGGACCGAGGAATAAAAAGGTTTAAGCTGAGTTTAATCTGAGTGCAATTTGATTCAATACCTACAATGCACACAATGCACACGCATCGAATCTCCAGAATGCCACAAATTTCAGGATGGTTGTAACCTGCTCCAAAATAATGACATACCAGCTCATCTTGTGACATTTATGTCAAAGTGAAGAGTTAAATCATATGCAAATTTCAGAAAATCATTGAACGTGAAGTGGGGGAAAGTTCCACGACAAACTAATTCATGAAATCGAATCGACCGTTCAGGAACTGTTATATGAGTCATGGAATGGAAAGTGGCATCACGTACAGTACTAGCGAAGGTCGTTTAGTTTGGAAAGGGGAAATAACCACACCGTATCAACTGTCGACAGCACTGTTCCTTCTGCAACTTTTGTGTTCTAATGATTTCAAGGGCAAATGCCGGCCAGACCTATGCAATCCAAGTAACTGGGTACTCCTTTCTCCCTCGCCTTTTATAGTTTTATCTGTATCACATAAGCAAAAAATTACCATAAACAGAGCAAAATTAATTGATGATTTTCAGGGAAATGGAAAGCACTCCGCAGTCAAGTTGGTCGGAGAGGCACCGAAGACCTTCATGCATGAAGTCACGAAAGGACACTGTCCTGTTGCCAGCGCGAAGAAGGGTTCGTTAATGTGTAGTCTGATGAAGTTGTGTTCATCGTATGTCACGCAAAACTAGTTCTACCGCAACGACTACCAAAAAGACTCCATAAATTATATGCATATCTCAAGAGACTTGAGCCTTTTCCACAACGTACCGTAAGAAATTGCTCGAAATTTCATAAATCGTTTACAAGATAGAATTAGGTCATCAAGTCTGCGGCTACCTTCAAAAAAGCGCCACCTACATGCTAGCGAAAAAAAATCACATTAATGGGATTCCATACAGTGGGGTCACGGGCCGACGTGGGCCGAAACCAGTGGTACTGAACAGCCCACGACCACGCGTTGTAACCGCGCCGAATCAGCCAGGCATGCTGGATCGCAGCAACGGTGAACAGGCTCCGAGGCAATTGTAAAACGACGAAGCATGCTCGCTCATATCTGTTGTTCTAGACCACACACACGACTGATTAACAACTTCATTTCAAGTCTAATAGAGAACCAGCCGACGCGTCGTCCACTGATCTGTGAACAAAAAAACTACGGAGATAACTTGTTTGTGTTTAGTACCTATTTTAGCAAAGATTGGTTCAATAGGCGCCCAATGAAAACAGGGCTCTAAATTTTAGCTGTAGACGCAAGATGCAGCCTGTCTGCCCATTGGGATAAGATGGGTTCAGAGAATGTGAGAGAGTTCACAGCTGCGCTGGATGAATCCACCCTCCCCACCACACGATGATGTGTAAAGCTTTTATTCAGCCGCGCATGGGGACAGAAGGGATCACATCATAACCCCAGGCGAATTAAAGAGTGAATTTAAAAGGCTATTAACAACCGAGAGATGAAGCAGTAATTGGCTATAACTTCAGTGCTGTGCGCTCAGCTCTTTCGCTGTCATTTGAATCGCAAGTTTGTGTAACAGATTAGCTGTAAGTAGAAAGTATACGCACTTCCTAATGCCATACTAGACGCGGCATTTTTCATTTTTCCGTCTTCGGAGTATCAGCAACATCATCGTATCGATTTCAATGCAAGAAATCTAATTACAGGCGTACTAATTGCTGTATGTTTCATCAGTTACAGTCATTATCTTCCCGCGTAGATTGAACCCCGAGACATCCACGCTTATATAAGATATATTCAAACACGTCAAAATTGTAGGAGTCTTTGTCGTGGAATGTCGCCTCAGCAATCTAATTGCTCCATAGAGGCCAACATCACAGTGTCTTATCGTCTCTAGTGTCTCTTTTATCAACGGATTTTTCTAAATCCCAAGTGACGGGAAGACAGATCTACGCGATATGGCGGTGGCAGATGCGAGTATGAAGTGAAAGCGATATCCTCTTAAAAGGAGGCAGCTCGGAATCCATCCCCATACGAGCACGTTGTACGTTGAGCAGGCATAAATGCAAGGATTGCTGTGCGCTCAAAATGACCCATTAGATCGACTTAAGAGGCTATAGGAGCTATCGACGTGGGCCGGATTCAGAATGAAGGTTTGAGTAAAATGAATGTCTAAACTCACGGAAATTTGAAAAGCAGTCTGATATAGATATTACAACGTCGCGATGTATCATGCCACAAAAAGCTGTCAAACTTTGGAGTTAAAGTGGTAACAAAATTCCGTTTGCCATGATAGCAGTATGTCTCTCTGTTGAACTCCTGCGTTGTGAATGATTAGCAGACACATCGAACATTCAATTTAGAACAAAACTGACCTTTGAAGTTCTTGGAATTCTGTCCAGTATGGAGACTGGTACATCCTGGTTGTTCACGCTACTAACAGAGTCCGACGACGTGTCGAGTGAAGGTCTTTCAGAATGGCCCAATGACAGCAGCCTGGTATTAACAGTGACAATGGAATCCCTGAATGGATCATATTCCACAGTGCTTTCTAACACTACCGACTACTTACTGAATGAAAGCACCCTGACCAAAAGCTTGCTTTATACCGAATCCAATCCTGTCCAAGATACGCCAAAGATATCCACGTGGCTAATTGCTTTCGCCGTGATACGTGCAGCTGTCTGGTTCATCACATTTTGGGCGAATGTTTTAGTTCTTTATGCGTACGCAACAACAAAGAGACTGCGCACCTATACCAATTATTACATCGTAGGCTTAGCAGTTGCAGACTTGGTCTGTGGCGGCGTTTTGCCTGTACTAGGATTCTTGGAAGACTACAATGAGAACTGGCCTTTCAGTGAGGACTACTGCACTTGCACACTGTATGTCTATCACATTTTCCTGCAAGCAACCTTCATGATGACGCTCGTCATCTCCTACGACCGCTTCCGGGCGACCAACATGCCTCTGAAGCATTTGTCGGAGAAGACGCTGGGCCACGCATGCTTCCTGATATTCCTCGGTTACTTCATCCCTGTCATGCTGTGGACTCCAATGTTCATTATTCTACCGTACGCAGGGGTCATCTCTCGGGTGCGACCTCCCAGTTGTCACGGCCCATACGCCTTCTATCCGGGGTTGTTGACATTTACGGTGCTCTCTCTATCCTGGGCACCCATGAGCCTGGCTGTTGTCCTGTACACTCTAGTCTACTGCGCTATTATTCGCAAAGGTCTCGCAAAAAACCGAGGAAATGCAAAACCGACCGTCTCCGGGGCCATTTTCAAGAGAAAGGCGTTAAACAAAGTACCATTCTCGACAAGTAATTGCTCTGACGCCGAATTACCCGAACAAGCGAGAGACGCGGAGAATGCCTCCTCTGTGTTTAGCGTCTCGGTTGCAGTCTCCCAGGGAATGAGCAACCCAGCCTTGGAGGTTTCTCTGGAAAACAGCGTTCAAGCGGCAAAGTACCCCGGAACGATTGGGCTAACACAAAAGCAGGCTGCGCCTTCAACAGGGTATCGTCACCCCCACGACAGACTAGGCCACTCTGCCCACTTTAGACGATCGTCCAAACGCGCAAGTGGTTTGGCCACTCAACGGGCAACCCGCACCCTCACCCTTGTCTTCACGACCATGATCGTGTCTGCCATGCCGTGGTCGGTGTTTGCCTTGTGGGCAGCAGTGTACCCAGAGAGCTTACCGCCGTCAATTAATATTATCTTCAAGGTGAGTGTTGTTTTAAGAGCATTCAGTTTCAGTCGTCTTTTGTTTGTTTGTTGGGTTTTTTGTTTGTTTTACAGTTGAGGGGGATTCCAAACTGATGCTGTGATAGAAGTTGATACACTGTTTTGCTGAAGCTTCTTTCTAAAGCTTGCGTAAAGCATACGGTTTAAACAAGACGAGTGCATAGATGAGCATGAAAAATTAATACTGGTAAGTCATTACTCATATCCGAGTTCATTGGTAAAATATCGGAAAATTGGGGCCGAGCTGGTTTAAATAAAGGCAGTTTCCCTAGCAACTGAGTCTCCTGTGCTGGTGCATGTAACGTTGCTGGTTCACGAGCGTCTATGAAACGTAAGCGTTACAGTCGCATTGTCACCAAGAAAATGAGCCCGTCCGACCAAAATAGCTTTTTTCAAACTATGAGGGGGTGCTTCTGCTCAGGGCGGATACTTCATGCTAGCTTCAAGCTTGAAACTAGTGCACGTTGTACCATTATATTGCCGCGAAAAACTCTACCGTTCTCATTGATAGAGCCGAGAGGCCAGATTTACGTCGCAGTTCGTCCACTTTGTAGTGAACCAGGTGTCCCAAATTCCTGCGTCAGCATGAGATTTTTCTATTGACAACTGCGACAATCCCTCTTTTGGGCCAAGACCAGCGCACGTGGGGAGAGTTGCGACAGAATTATTTTCAAAGTGGGGGCAGTTGTAAGACCATGTCATCAGCCATTGATGAGCCGACCCATTTAGTGTCACTCCATTATAGGACCAGCGAAGCGCATACGCTGTCAGTAATTGTCCTCTGTCTGTTCTGTTAATTAATAACACTTCATATCGTTGCCTTCAACACTTGTTCCTCCTTAATTTACTGGATAACAGTCGATCGCTTTGACCACTTACCATAATTTATTTCATTTTCAGGTGTTTGGCTGGATGAGTCATTTGAGCAGCACCTTGAATCCGTTTTGCTACGCCGTCGCCAACCCACTTTTCAAGGATGCCTTTCTGCGTATTCTCTGCTGCCGTAAGAACGCGATGCCACGCAGCACAGAGAGGTCATCTAACGTAACTACCCGTAGCTCAAACAGAGTTAACTAGGAATTGTGAATTTATTTTCATTTACTTGGACGAATTTTTCCTCGAGTACTGGTATAAGAATAAGGACCGAATACAGTTCTGAGTGTAACTTCGGCATCGTGCTCAACCAGGACGTTTACCCATCCGTGTACAGCACTTTTGTTTCTGATGTGCGTACACGTTGCCCTCACCTTCTCACAAAGTAATCTTTTCTGCTTAGCAACTGAAAATCGTTTTAGTTCAGAGTCCCGCCCTTCCCCGGGCGAATCATTTTCATTATTTGCTAATGCCCTGTAAGTAGGATTCATCGCGCAAGCGCTAAAAAGAGCATCACTTGTATACGATAAATTTTCTTCACATAGTGATTTCAAAAAGTACGCGTTCGCCTGAAGGGAACAAAAATAGCGCAGTTCGTACACCAATACAATACTGTGTCTGTGCCCAATACAATCAGGACTTCTTGCGTCTTAGCAAATTAAATGCTTTCTTCGCGCGATTCATTCTGAGACGTTCTAAGTAAGCAGTCATATCTCTGTTTACCCTCTTTGGGCCATTATCTGAGGCGTTGTCCCAAAAGTTGCGACTGTGGTCCGATAGGCTATAACACACGCGCTCGCACTAGCTAATGGCAAGTGGCTGGAGCCAACTTCAGTACACACACGTGTTACTGCCGGCCTATCCTTTCCCAGCGGGAAAACAGGGGGTGTGTTTTATCTAAATGTAATATTGACAGTCCTTTGGTACGGAATCACCGCATAGGCTCGCATGTTTAAGCGCGTTTGACGCAGGGCGCGATGAAAAAGGGCAACGAGTTTATTTTCTGGAATGCGTGGCTTTGCATGAATGCAAGAACCCAGTTGGAAAACTTTGTACCTGACTGTCTTTCTTTTGCCTATGAATGCGCACTTCAACTCATGGCGGAAAGCCAATTGATTTGGACACTTCCTCAATCAGCATTGTACAAACCAATGTCCATTATAAAGGCGTCTTTGCGTTTAACAAGTCTATGTAACTATTTAAAATTCAACCACCTCTTTTGAGGTGAACGTGTTTCGTTGTTGAAAGAGCGTTACCACGAGATAAACGTGTTTTGGCGTCATGTTCTTCAAACCCAAAGGTGTCTTTGTATTTAAATTTATGAGTACATCAACAAGTCTTTGTTCAAGTAATAGGCACCACAACATGCTAAGCTTTGAATTGTTAACACAACATAATTACTAGCTGAGTTACATTGTAGAGGATTGAAACATAAGCCTTCCCTACCCCAAAATGAAAATTACCTTACCACTCACGTTTACTAGCAAACTCCGTGAAATATCGAAACAAGATGAAAAACAAAATACAAATCTAGAACAACATACGCAACATCATACCACCCCAAGAATTCTCCCTTCAATCTGTCGGTTTGCCAATTTCTGTTGGTTTTTATTCCAGGGTGCAGTGTCCAAATTCAAGGAAAATTCTCCGCCAGGCCGAGGCGCACAAAAGTACCCCCAGAGATTGTTTCGAAAAGAGGGGTCTGTTTGGGCCAAGAAATGGTGGAATTGTGTCAGTATGGCTCAGGATCATCTCTGTAGATTCAGGGGCACCCATCTGGGGGCAAAGCAGACAAATATGGGATTGAAAATTAGTCAGAAGAGCCCCAGGAAGGTGAGGGATGTCATTTGAAAAATGGCCGCTGGGAGGGCTTGGCAACATTCACTTTTTTGGGGGGGGGGTTAGTTTGTTTTGCGCGGATAATTAAAAAATTCATTGGTAAACCTGCTAAAAATTGAAAATCAAATGAAATCTGAAGGACCAAACAACACATTGTTTTTTGTTTGAGAGGCCTCAGGACTTCAGTTGGCTGCCATGGGGCTCCAAACTTGGTTGATTTTACACTATTTTCAATGGAGCTTGAATTAGTTCAGTGCACCCTCCAGTTGACTGGAAATCCCAATCCTCCACCCTTCAAACGTTGCGGTTAAATCAGAGCCAGCATGGTGCAGTAAATCAAGTATAATTGACTAGTTTGTTTAAAGAATGTGTCAAAGTTTGTTGGTATTTTATTCCAGTTGACTAGAAATCCCGATGCCCTCTGTTTCAATGTTGGGGAAGAAAGGAGCCAGCATGGTGTAAAAAAGTTCATTTCTCTGCACAACGAAGTATATAGCAGAGAAAATTTGTGCGCTGCAAGCTTTACGCTTGCGCAAGCTTCATTAGAATGAGGCCGATTTGAATGGAATGTAAGGAGGTCAGAAGATATAGAAGGTGGCCTTGGGTGTGGCCATTCTAGCCTGCGTCCTTCACTGCTCCACAGTCGGTTACTCCTTGACCACTCCTTTGATATGTGATCAAATTAATTTGTCAGGCCATAAGGTTTTCTAGAGCCTTTTAGCTCATTGAGCTTTATATCTGGTTTTTTACCCTGGGCTGGAAATTGGCAACTTGTACAACGTTTCATATACGAAACTATAGTTTTCAATTTATTCGTATAATATTGTACAATGGCTGGAAAAGAAACTCCACAGATTAAGACCTGTAATATATGTACTGATATAAATAAATGCAAAGGTTACTTTAGCTTAACTGATTTTAGAATCAAGAAGTTCAATATGTTCTAAAGAGTCTCGCCATACAATGAAGTAGGAATTTAGAATTGTTAACGGATACAAGATTGATATTTTTGCTTTTATAAGTTCCAAGGCTGTACTATATAACAAGATGTGAAAGTTTTCATTTTACAGTGGTCGGAAAAACAGCTGACGCTAGCAAGCGGACAGGCTACATACAACTTGCAATGTTTCCATGGGTACCCAAGTTATGTTGTGTACTGAGGTAAGCGCAAGGTTGCGCGCATAGAACAGACTACAGGTTAATGCCATTAGGGCAGAGATCACTCTGAATGGACAGTCTTCACTTCAAAACGAACCCTGTTTAGGGTTAGTAAAATGAAACACAAAACTCTCAGTTTTATAGAAGATGTTCATATGTGGTATCAAACTACTACGGAAGAACATGCTCTTTCACTGGTCATACGGGAATTTCGCTTTGTGACCTTCGACAAGTATTGGTTACTTTCGCCCTCAAGTCGGCGTAAAATTAAAAATTAGTAGCGGGTTTTTTAACAATTCGCACAAGTTTTGTTCATATTTCACCTTTTTCATTTTGCAGTTTATTTTGTTACTATTCATTTTAATCGTGTTCAGTTGTCAAGGACTTGCTAAGTCTTCACAAATTAAGTCCTACTTTGTTTATACATGTTACTTATTGAAAGGACTTCATGCACGCAATCTGCATTGCTTGATCCACGTGAACCATCGACGTGATCCCAGTTAACTTCCATCCGCATGCTGATATGTGTGTGAAAACTCCAAACATTATCTGCACATTACGTTAATCAAAGAGTGAACTCAAGATCAGCCATCAAATAATTTTATCATCATCATTTCTCTCATTTAAAAATCTTTCAAATCTCCACATCCTTTTCGAAGAAAAGATTAATGACAGCATGTCTCCTTGGGGATTTTGGTATCTATCCAATCACTCAACATCTAACCAATCCAGACTTGCCTGTACAGGTGGTCAGTCTATTGACTTAGCATTGCCCCACCAATGACTATGCCACAGAACCACAGGTCAACCATGGGCCAGATAAGTTCTAGCTGCAGTGAATGGCTCCTCTGGGAGTATTTTACACAAACTGGTCACAGAAAATTATAATAGGGGGAAAAAGTGGCCTACATTTACATGCACACAGTAAAAGAGTTTACCAGTACATCTGTACACAACACTTGTGTAAATACACGTACATTGTACATGCACAATGCAAATACACTTTGTAGAAGTACTGCCTGTGTGTTCTGGGATCCCATCTCGAGTAGGGATGCTACATACATTGTCCCAAGTACTTTTCCTGGATTCTGAAAAATATAGGTCTATTATGTACAGGTTTATAGGTTTCTACAAGGTATGAACATGTTCCTTTTCCTTTGTATTTACACTTTCAATTGTCTATTTTATTCAAGGTGTTTGTGGGGATGGAGTGGCATGGTGTTCATTTGCCCTTGTATATTTTAAATGGTCTCAACAATTCTTTCATGTTTGTATAGATTTTGATGCTGCATTTTTCGAATAACACACCAATGTTGATTCGACTCCATAAAACCACAAAATAAACAAGTATTTTACTCAAATTCAACTAATTTTTTTATTTTGAAAGAATAAAAGTGGGTAGTATAGCTTCACTAATATTTACAAAATCAGAGATGTGATATAAACACACTTAATTGAGGATGCGAAACCATACAGCAAATGTGAGTCCTATTTGACAGTTTTACCAAATTGGAAATAAATTACAACTAGGGAAGTAGATAATGAACTTCATTTAGTTACAGTGGCATAACTAGGGTGCCACAGCTGAGGGGGCACCCGGGGGTGCACAATATTTTTCAGGGGGCACTGAAAATAATCGAACTAGGTATATATATTATTTATTTCAAAACTTCAAAGGGGGGGTTGCACCCAGGAGCACGGGCCTTTGTTGGGGGGGGGGGGGACGTGCACCCCTGTGCCCCCCTGTAGTTACGCCACTGTTTAGGCATGTAGAACTGACAAAAGACTCCGAACACTTTTACCACTACAGTAATACCAGTTTAAGAAAACAAAGTGTGTTGTACGTCTTTGTAAGATGTATATAAATTGGTGAACTATTAAAAATTTTGTCACAGAAACAGTTTCTGTAGCACATCAGTATAATTAATCAAGAAACACGAGAACATAATAATAATAACCAGTTTTATAGCACCTTTAACTAACAAAAACTGACAAAAAAGAACATGGCTATACAAAATTGAAGCACAATACACAAACAACACACCTGAATTATCTTAATTAATACTAGAACAAACAAGTTATATAACCATAACCAATCTGAGGTAGTTCGGATGACAATCACTGTCACACATTATACATAATATTGAGCATTTTAGCAGATTGTCCTGATTTACCTTTTATCCTTCTCTGTTTTTTTACTGAGGCTTGTCATACGGGATTTTTTTACTGAAGTGTTTGTCACAATATGTTGGTTGCTGATTAATTTTTCCCGAACAGTTTGTTAAGTTTAGTAAGTTCTATTCCATAACTGGATACCTCTGGTGTATGACCTCTCTTACAATATCTGGCATTTTCTTTGAATTGAATACTGCTTGCTCGTTGACAAGGATTTGTATTGTCTGGCCCTTAGTGTGGGTGGTTCATCATGGGACAGTGGCAGGACGACCGGGGAACCATTTGTTTCTTCACTCTTAAAGTAAAACCATATTTATATGACTTATTAGCAAATACATGTAGATGGATGCACGTTTCTTTCAATATCCTGTAAAGTCAACAGCACTTTATTCTTTAAGACTTGTATTTTCTCTACATTAATCTCATAATACTTTTTTATGTTGCTTTTTCGTTTTCCTCTTTTTCATAGGTTGTTCATTGGAATCAGTACTTTCTGTTAAAGGAAATCCCCAAAAAAAAGTATAAACATCAACAAAATAGTCAATATTTAGGAGTCATGACAAAAATCAACAACAAATTGCATTCTGAGTTTTTAAATGTATTAACAATGCATTTGCAGATTACTTCTGTGTATAGAGTCCAAACAGATTTCATTAACTAATATAAAGATAACAGAAAACATATCCAAATAATTAAATTAAATCAAACTCTAGAGTCAACTTGTTATCAAATTGCTCTCCTGGTTGTGAAAACTGGGTTTCCACAGAAAACTACGTTTCATGACTTTTCCAGGATTTTTTAGGAATAAGAAACTTAAAAAATGCATGGCCAAGATGTATGTAGGAAACCCTAAAACATTTATCTGAGTAATCTTTCCCTGAAAAAGGAAATGTTTTCAAGGTTTACTGCAGTTCCATCTTGCAGGACAAAGGTCCTTTTGAAGGGATCCACTGTTAGAATAGTGCCATTGTGTCCATCACTTGTTTCAACCTGGTCGCCTTGCTCTCAAAAACTGTACTGCTTCCTTTTACACTTTTGTGACAGTGATGTTTTTTTTGTGGCTTGCCTGCGGTTTTCTGTAACAAAGATATATGATATTTGTTGGCTGTAATGCTCACCCATGTGAAACTGTAAAATATTCAAAGGTAGAAGTCTGTGATTTATGAAGACGGGACGACTTTTCAAATATCTTTCTAGGGTTTTATGGCATTTCATTACATCAACAGGTACAATTTTTTACATGTACCACAGAAAACTTGCCTACCGCAAATATTCCGATTTACTAATCCTTCCTAAGTAGGTTTTTTTCAGAAACAAGTACAGTGCATTTACAAGGAAATAACAAATTTGTTATTTATTCATTAATTTTTTGTACAAGTACCGGTATCTTTTGGAAATATATATTAATTTTTAAATCATACTACTTTCGGATATACCGGTAGACCAACAACTGAATGTTAAAATGGAACACGAGCATGTTACTTACGTCTCTGATGATACTCTTCATAGGGAGGTACTGGATGTCTTACAGAACGTTCATCCACCCAGATATCACGCCCAGTATATCCAATAAAACTCACTAGGTATGACCATTCTTCATCTTTGACTACTTTAGCTGCACACCATCTTCCCGACTCATGGAATACCTGGACGCAACTTCCAACTGAGAATTTTCCTGTCATTTTGCCTTCTTTAGAAACTGACCATTTTGAGAACTGCACCAAGGCAGTAAAATGATGGATGATGAAGATGAGGAAATCACCTTAAACTTGCCCTTATATGGCAGCCAATTTACTCTTGGAGACTCCATCATGAAAGGAAAAAAGGCCTCAAAATAGTTCATTTTAACTGATGACACAATTATCTCGCTGATTTTCTGACTGCAAATGATTACTTTGTTACAAATTGCTTTTTTATACGTGCACCAAACAATGAACTCTAAATTCTTATTTTTTGATTTTCATATCACTACGCACTGACTGAGCATCAAGCCAGCGATCAATCCAGCAATGAATGACCACAACCAGCAAAGGATGACATAAATCTGTCATTCACTTTGTACCAAGGACTGGTACCTTTGGCAGAGGTCAAAAGCATAGGACTACTGGTTTATCACCACAAGGGGGCAAAAAAAATTGTCCACTGGGGAAAGCTGTCATTTCAGAATGGATGTTTTCTTTCCGAGTTAGAGAGGTCTAACTCGGATTCGTTTAAATGGGAGAAATTCGTAATAATCACGGGTAATTACATGTACACTTCCTAAGGAAACTGTTTTTCCAAGACAAATGCGGAAATAAAACAGGCAGTTAAAACAGATCCTTGTCCGTGTTTCCTTTATTTTAGTCAATTGTATAGGCAGGAACATGACAAGAAATGTCAAGGTGTAGTGATCAACGATAAAGTGATCTCCAGTGATAAATGCTATTGGAATAACTGTCATAATGTAGATGGTATAAAGGGCTGTGAAGGATGGAAAGTACATGTACATGTATACCAAAAGATGAGGAGTGATTAAGCTTGTACAACCTCTGCATAGTGGTAACAGATTCAGAAGAATACGATCAGAACTACACGTACACATGTGTCAACTGGCAATGCATTTACAGTGTCCTTGTCGGAAGACAGGCACAATATAGACATGGCAGACATCGCAGTCGTTGTGGAGTGTCCTTATTTTGTTAAGCTTTAGAACCCATAACATGGTGTCAGAAGTGAACTGATATATTGAGAAAATATCAGAGACTTGATTGAGCTTAACTTAGTGGTGGAGTAGCCAGCCTTTAACCGAGAACAAGAGAGGTTTTTTCGGGGGTAAGTCAACAACACTTCCGAAATTACAGTGTCATGTGCGATGGTACATGAGCATTGCTACGTAGGTGCATGCATTCTCGACACACGCATATTGAATAACGACATAAACGACTTTGCATGATGGCGGCTTATCAAATTCCACCGCCGGAGGCCATGAACTGTAAAGGGAGCGATCTTGCCAATAACTGGAACTTTTTCAGAGAAAGTTTTGAGGACTATTGCAAAGCAGTAGAACTAGATAAAAAGGATGAAACAATCCAAGTGGCTACTCTGAAAAGTGTGATGGGAAAAGAGTGCAAGAATATTCTGAAGCAGCTTCAGCTCACAGATGACGAGATGAAAAGCCACAAAACAATTCTCGATAAGCTACAGGCACATTTTGCACCAAGCAGAAATGTACTGTATGAGAGATATCAGTTTCATACTGCTGATCAACAGCCGAATGAGACCATAGATCAGTATGTCATTCGCTTACGGCAGTTAGCAGAGAAATGCAAATTTGGTCAGCTAGAAACAGAGATGATCCGAGACCGGCTTGTTCTTGGAACTAGAGATAAAGCAGCAAGAGCGAGGCTCTTCAGAGAAAAAGAATGTGATCTGAAGAGAGCGATTGAAGCCCTCAGAATCAGTGAGCTGACACAAGAACAGCTCAAGCAGATTGATGTGCCACAAACAGAAACCGTGCATGCCGTAAAGAAACGAGAGAGCACAAAAGCAAAGAGCGCCAACAAATCAAAGCCTAAGGACCCCAAGAAGCCCAAGACACTGAAATCTTGTAAATACTGTGGATCTTCACATGAGTGGGACAAGAAGAAATGTCCTGCCTATGGAAAGAAATGTGGAAAGTGTGGAAAAATGAACCACTTCCGGTCAGTATGCAGATGGAGAGAAACACAGAAAAGATTGCACGTAATGCAAGAAGTATCATCAGAAAGTGATACAGACGAGTCTATTTTTGGTGTGCAACTACTTGGGGCTATCAGCAGCGGCCACAAAGTGCTTACGGTTCCGCTGACATTCAGTTCAGAGCCTGGCGAGATAAGCATTCAGTGCCAGATTGACACAGGGGCAACTTGCAACGTGATGTCATTTGACACCCTGTGTGACGTCAAGCAGACAAAAAAGCCTCACATGAAAAAGTCATCAGCCAGATTGAAATTGTACGATGACAGTGTCATCAATGTCAAAGGAGAATGTGACCTGACATGTCACTATAAAGGTGTCCAGAGGAATCTTAACTTCAAGATAGTTGATTCCAGTCAGCCTCCCCGACTGTCACGACAGACATGTACAAAGATGGGCCTCATAAGCGTACATGTTGACAGTGCAGTCAATAGCATGCAGCATGACACAGTGCCCTTGACAGAGGTTGACATTGTGTCTGAGTTTAGTGATGTATTTGAAGGGTTAGGATGCCTAGCAGGGGAGTACCACATCGACATTGATCCTGCTGTGCGACCGGTGCAGAATGCACCACGTCGTGTTCCGGTTGCCATGAAAGATAAGCTGTATGACAAGATACGTGAGCTAGAGAAACGAGGCATCATAGCAAAAGTTTCCGAGCCTACAGCATGGATCAGTAGCCTAGTGGTTGTTGAGAAACCGGGCAAAATGCGCGTTTGCTTAGATCCACGAGAGCTAAATAAAGCTATCAAACGTCCTAAATACCCGATGCCAACACTTGACGAGATATTGCCCTCTCTCGCTAATGCAAAGGTCTTTACAGTCTTAGATGCAAAGGAAGGATTTCATCAAGTCAAACTTAATGAAGAGAGCTCCTTCCTGACAACTTTCTGGACCCCATTCGGCAGATACCGTTATCTGAGAATGCCGTTTGGAATAGCATCAGCACCAGAAGAATACCAGCGACGACAGATAGAGATATTGCAGGGGCTGGCTGGCACAGCAGTCATCGCTGATGATATTCTAGTGTACGGCTGTGATGTAGCAGAACATGACAGAAATTTGAGGACACTGCTGCACCGTGCACGTCAAGCAAACCTGAAACTCAACCGAAAGAAGATTAGACTACGACTGGATGAGGTGACATACATGGGTCAAGTTTTGACCTCAAAAGGAGTCCGCCCAGACCCGAGGAAGGTAGAGGCAATAAAAAACTTGCAGCGACCAGACTCCAAGAAAGCAGTCCAGCGTCTGTTAGGATGTGTCAACTACCTATCACGGTACTTGCCAAGGCTTGCTGATGTAAGCGAGCCACTCAGAAAGTTGACAGAGCAGAGTACAATCTTCACATGGCAGTCACAACAGGAAGAGTCCTTTCAGCAGTTAAAGGACATGATTGCCAGTGCTCCAATACTCAGGTACTACGACTTGAAGGAAGAAGTCACAATACAGTGTGACGCATCAGAGAAAGGGCTTGGAACAACTCTTCTTCAGAATGGGCAACCAGTTGCATTTGCCTCCCGGTCCCTCACCTCTGCAGAGCAGAATTATGCACAGATAGAGAAAGAGTGCCTAGCCATAGTCTTCTCGTGTGAGAGATTTGACCAGTATTTGCATGGCAGAGAGCTGGTCAAAGTGAACACCGACCATAAGCCGTTGGTGCCAATCTTCACAAAGCCAATACATAAAGCTCCCAAGAGGCTCCAACGCATGCTTCTGAGATTACAGAAGTACAACTTGAATGTGCAGTACCTGCCAGGAAGCCAGATGTATATCGCTGATATGCTAAGCCGGGCTTCCCTGAAGAGCACAGATAGGAGTTGCTTGTCAGAATATCAGATGTTCCAGCTGAGACAGGAAGAGCAACTCCAGTCAGAGATTGAAGTCATCAACCAATCCAGCTATTTATGCATGAAAGATAGCACACAGCTGCAAATCAAGAAGGCCACACAGTCTGATTCAGTTCTTCAAGTGTTGAAGAATGTAGTTCTGGACGGATGGCCAGAGCAGAGAAATGAAGTACCCATATGCATTCGTGAGTACTTTGGTTTCAGAGAAGAAATCACCGTTCAGGATGGTGTTCTCTACAAAGGGATGAGGGTCATTGTACCCAAGTCTATGCACAGCATGATGCTTACCAGAATCCATTCAAGCCATCTGGGTGTAGAAGCATGCCTACGAAGAGCCAGAGAAGTGCTATACTGGCCAGGGATGGCAAGTCAGATCAAAGACAGGGTCAACCAGTGCCAGCCTTGTAATGAGTTCATGAACAAGCAACAGAAAGAGCCGATGATGTCATATGAAATTCCCAATCGGGCATGGAGCGTAGTCAGTCAAGATCTCTTCCACTACAGGCATGCTGATTACCTGATTACAGTTGACCACTACAGCGATTACTGGGAGTTAGACAAACTCGATGACACCAGATCAGAAACCATAGTCGAGTGCACCAAGAAGCATTTCTCACGATTCGGTATACCCAGCAAGGTAATTACTGACAACGGGCCTCAGTTCATTGCTGTGGATTATGAGGAATTCAGCAGAGAATGGGAGTTTGAGCATGTTACGTCTTCTCCCTACCACAGTCAGAGTAATGGCAAAGCAGAGTCAGCAGTGAAGATTGCCAAGAACATTATCAAGAAAGTGACCAAAGCTAAAGAAGATCTTCATCTTGCAATTCTAGATTGGCGTAACACACCTGATTCCAGTGGCAGCAGTCCAGTGCAGAAATTGATGTCTAAACGGGCGAGAACACTGTTGCCAACACCTGAAGCATATCTGAAACCAAACATCGTCCAAGGTGTGCCAGACAATATCCAACTTCGAAAGCAGAAGGCCAAACACCAATATGATAAATCTGCAAAGCCACTACCGGCACTGCAGATTGGACAACCAGTCAGAATTCAGCCAACCAGCAAGACCACATCATGGCAACCTGGAAAATGTGTTGCCAGTGACGGTTCCCGTTCCTATCTCATCGAGCTAGACAGTGGACAAGTGTTTAGACGTAACAGAAAGCATTTGCGGGCATCAACTCAACAGTCGGAGAAAAGTTCTTCAGCGACAACCCCAGTCCAGCCAGACTCAGTCTCTACCTCAACCCCACCATCAGATAAACCAACAGTCCTATCTGAACCAGCCAAGCCAGTGAAAACGACCACAGATCCAGACCGACCCAAGACAAATCCACCAAGCAGCCAACAGATCTCTTTGAAGTCCACGCGAACTCGATCCAACATCAAACCACCATCTAGATTCAAGGATTTTGTAGTTTGAACGTGACAATGAACTCTAAATTCTGTCATGCAGATTTTCACCAAACAAGGAGTGATTGCACACAAAAGGACACTTCCATTGTGATTCAGTTTTTCAGAGGACAATTTTAATGTTTAACCTGGTTTAATTTCCAAACCTCTCATTCTCATACAAACTTACACTTAGGTGCATCATAATAACAGTTAAGTCAAATCAGGCATTTTAAAATTTTACATCCAAATGTGGAAGCCTTTGGCTTTAATCCAAGTAAAAGCAGTTCACTTAACTTTGTTATCATTACAGGTGTCTGGAGACTAAAGATTCTTTCTTTTCCAAAGTTCTATTTCTTTTTTTAGAAAGTCAAGTTTACGAAGAAAGAAAGATGATTTTTTGTTTCTCTTTTGTGCAAGTTGTTAAAGGTAAGCTTTACCAAGTTTTTTAATTGTTCATGTTTGAAAAAAACAAAAGGAGGGAGATGTCTAGGAAAGAGTTATAGCGCCCTCCTCTGTTCAAGTGTGATGTGGAAGACAGGCACAATATAGACATGGCAGACATCGCAGTCGTTGTGGAGTGTCCTTATTTTGTTAAGCTTTAGAACCCATAACAGTCGGGATATACACGTACAATGGTAACAAGTTGGTGTGGTATCGGTATAGCGGTGAACAGAACCGATACAAGCTTCACTGAATAGAGTTGAATGTTCAAAATCTTTTCAGCAGCCATTTTTCAAATGACTTCCCTCACCTTTATCAGGCTTTTCAGGCAACTTTTAAAGCACATTTTTGTCTGCTTTGCCCCCATACGGATACCCCCAAATCTGTAGTCATGATCTTGGGCCCTATTGACACAATCTCACAATTTATAGATTCACACAGACTGCTAGTTTCTAAAGAATTGAAAGGGGTTGTTTCACACGCCATGGCCTGGCGGAGAATTTCCCTTGAATTGGGTCACTGCTACCAAAGGGAGAGGCTGCTAAGGAAACTGCCACCTATAGTTGTATAGTGATGGAAGGAAGGAGGAAGTCCAGGGATCTGGTCTGCAATAAAGGGCTACTTTATTACACCGACATTTATTTTAAGCCAACATAGTATTACTGCAGGTATATGGTAAACAACAGACAAAATTCTGACCGGTTACGAGACAATAATGAACAGTGACCGCTATTGTTTGTTCCAATTACTGCCAATTTCCGGACACACTATCTGCTGGACACACTTCTGCGCTTTCTGTATCTCCTCTTATATTTGCGGTAAAATTTCACCTCCATTTGTTTCAAAATTTATAGCTGAATAGGCTCCGGCTGTGATTACATATTTTTCATGTTTTGGCGGAGTTTGGCCGCTACCATGAATTTTCCTTGTTTTCCAGATTTTTATTCTTGACAAGAAGCGTTTGGTAGCTAAGAAAGTATCAAGGGAAACCTGTTTGTGCAAGCAAATGTCCAATAATAATCGGTCTAGTATCGTTTATTTAAAAAGACGATCCAAGGTTATTTCAATATTATTGAATTAAAGTTTGTATGGAGGGGAAAGAAGAAGTCATCATCTTTCTTAATTAATTAATATACAGCTTTATAGACGGGGATTCTCCTCACTGATGTGTTTGAATGTTTTGTAATGTTTGTGTGTGATCTTTGGTTGATGTCAGTTTTGATACACTGATGGCGATACCTAAGTATGTGCTCAGGTGAACCCCTGGACAGTAAGATAGTACATGTATACATTATTTTTTTCCGACTGGGAAAGCAATAGCAGTCTCCGGCATTGCTGCAAGGCCACATTAATGGGTGGGTAACGCCTGTCAACACGTCGCGGTGTACGATCGTGTCTGGTCCTCGGAGACACCAAAGCTCGCTTGTGTACATTAGCGGTTTGTCTCCAACTCAGTTAATGACTTTATGATGTGTAACAGGGGAAATGATGGCTGACTTGTTTCTCTGTTTTTGTGTAGGGGGAAACAGTTGCATAATGTGTGAGCGCCGCGATGCGGGTGTTACCTGTAGGCCTACGTTTACAATCGACCCCACAATTGCAATGCTGCAGTCACTGTACATGTGTTGGAATAGTTCGAGAGTGACACGGTGTGTCAGCTTTGTAGACACTGTTACAGTTAGTGTATCGCTCAACGATTTCCCACCCCACAACAGACCCACTCCTTGCGATGAGGAGTTTAGGCCTATGCAACTCCCATCGATTCAACACTCCATGACATTCTCCATTATACGCTCTCGTGTCAATCGGGCTATATATATTAGGAAATCATGAAGCATGCAGTGGAATAGGGCGTTCCGCATTCTTTGCTCTCAACAAAGTAATTAGCCCCTCTGAAAAGTCATTTTAAAGACCATGTAAACTTTGTGTAATGGAAAGTAATGTCTTCACGCAGGAAAAGTGTGGTTTCTTAAACATCCAGCCTAGTTTGTTGTATGGCTTCAGTATCGTTAGACATGGAGATTCAAAAGTGATGGCTACAAAACAATACACCTTAACTCTCAACTGCAAATTATGAGTCTTAATTGGAACACAAACCAGGAAAACTGACCCTTTTCCGTTATTTTGAAAAGGACTATAATATTAGGCGCCGTATTTTGAATTTTGAATCTCACAAAAGCCAAGGTAAACAATAATCGTGTGATGAGGTGGGCTCTTAGCCTACAACCATACCGGTGTGTCATCAGAGCGATAAAAGGTTCACAAAATGTAGGACCAGACTTCCTGAGTAGATGTACGATGTGATAAGTACTAGCATGTGTGTCAAATTTGTACTAAATTACTGATTTTCAGAGATGATAAAAAACAAGTTTTAATCTTAAATAGGGGGCTGTTGTCACAATGTGTTCTGAAATATATTAAATTTATTATTCTTTGACTCACATATACCTTGCACTGTGTTTGAATCCCCCTCTTTAGCAATGAGGTTGACCCAGGGAGTATCTGAGTTTATCTTTCACATGGAAATCAGCATTAGGCAAATTAGGTTTTGCTTCAGTGATTTTGTTTAACACTGAGATGCCATGTGCATCCCCCAAGTCACTGCCTTACTAGCTTGCACTGTGAGCAGTCACCTCCTGTGTGGAGTGTACTTTACATTGGTACTGCGTGTACCAGGGAGTGGCCCATGATTTAAGCCAGTATACCATAACTGTAAGTGGTTTCTTTTCCCTTTTAGTGTAAGAACATATTACAAGATAAGGATTTTGGGATGAATTTTACAGATGTGGGGTTATTTTCTCTTCATACTGGTTACTTAAATTATTGGATGTTTCTTAAAGTTATAATTGAGAGGGTAGGTTTGATTCAGGGTAATTTTCATGCCAAGGAAATTATGGATTAATTATCATATCCAGGTTAAACTTGACGGTGAATTTTGAGATTATTCAAGTGTTAACCAAAAGCTAGAATTTTTTAGAATACTGTCAGTATCCACAATATTTGATCTTTTTCTAAAGGGCTTCCCCCCCCCGTGGGTACTTAATGAGGCTGGATTGTTTGTCCTTAGTGGACCACCATTTAAAGCTTAAAATAATCCTGAGTGGATTTGGTGTGAGGTGGACGACGAGTCTACTCCTGAGTAGGGAGAGCCCGCCGTGTACAGTTGTACACAAAGCTGAGTCCTGTGTGGACTGGTGAGTTGGAGCCCGCTGCCTACAAGTACCTACCAGCCGTTTACCTACCTCAGGCGTGTCAGGCCGACGGTAGCTGGGGAGACCAGAGAGACTACTTACCGGGGAATCTGCTGCAGAGCCAGGCCATATCTTCCCTACAGTAGTGGCCGTGGAACAACCGCCAAGTCCCTGTTGAACTGGGACGCTTGTCTGCTGCTGAGCATATTCCTATGCAGTGTTGGGCTAATCCCTGAAACCTGGTACCGGTACCGTAGAATTACAATATCTTGGCCCCTTTTGACAGCAGTTGTATATATATATATATATCTATATATCTATATATCTATATATCTATATATATATATATATATATATCTATATATATCTATATCTATATATATCTATATATATATATATATATATGTATATATATATATATATATATGTGTATATATATATGTGTATATATATATATGTATATGTATATATGTATATGTATATGTATATATGTATATGTATATATGTATATGTATATATATAGATATAGATAGATATATATATATACACAACTTTTTGTAATGTCTCAGCAAAAATGTCAAAGTTAAACACAAACATATTTTCGGAAAGGAATCTAACATAGGATGCAAAATAAATGTTGTTAGAATTTCGAGTACGGTTTTCATACGGAAGTTTTTTTCCATTGTGAAATAAAAAAAAGAGATTTCAGCTTTTACGTCCTAAAGACTCATTTCAACTCACTGATAACGATTCCTGCGACATAGTACACCTTCTTCTCAAGGTAACTGTCAGCCTGGCTACGGTCAAGGTCTCTTGATATGTCAGGCCCTGTCGTTACCCGATTGACTATCGTCCAAGCACAAGCGCAAGAATTCCCTGCGGGGTCCTCCCGCAAACCTCACTCAAGCATCCTTCAGCTCGTCAACCAACAAGAATATTTTATGAGTACACTCACTTGTATACTACATTGCTCGTAAAATAATATTGATGTGTAACCCTGATTCCATATAGGTCCAGTTACTGGTTAAATTTCATTTTGTATTTTTCCAAGAGTGTGTTGTAAACTCACTTTTATTTTTATTTTCTGATCAGATCATTTCCAATTTGTTCTTGCTTTCATGCAACTGGAGGTTTGCCATCAGTAACATTGAATGTCTTTGCATGAAATGGTTCTTTTCCTTGTTAACTGAGTGGGTCAACTGATCCCACACTCTTTATCTCAAACTTTTTCCTGGGAGTGTCACGTTGGTACAACCAATTTTGCAAAGGGCCAAATTGTAAATCGGCTGGTCCTCCTGCCACATTTTGCGAATTAGCCCGCATACCGTCAATACTGCCATTCTTCCTTGTGAACACTTTTCACGCCACTATTTGAGATACATGTACATGTATTGCTCTTTGCTCCTGGCATCCACTTGGAGAGTCTGACTGTAGCATCCTATTGATGATCCTAATTTGAAGTTTTGTTCTAATATTGATCTGGAGTGCCTGGTTTATCTACTTGCGACTTGCTGCAAAAACTTCATCACTAATACAATCCTAATTATACGCACGTGTGCACAGAAAAGGGCTTGGCGGCAATAAGCGTGAGTGACCAGAAAACATTAGAGAAAATGAAAGTCGCACTTTTGAACATCTTCAATAGTTCCCGACCTACTGAGACTTCTTGCCCCCCGGCCAATTTTCTGCGCATCCGTCCTTACTTATGAAACCATTTGTGAACGTCGGTTCTCTGTCGTCATTGATAATCTGCAGCTGGAACCGCACCCTTGAACCAACAGCTACTGTCACCAGAACTATGCAACGCTTGGCAACATTGTTATGACACCCTGATTCGAGCCTTTGGACAGCCCAAGGTCCTGTGTTCTGTAGATCCCATAGTTGATACTTGTCGATCCAACCAGGCACATAAGCCAGATTAACAACTTTCTAATGCGAGCCAAACACTGGGGATGGTTAATGAATGAGAGCCTTACTCAAGCGCAGGCCCAGAGCCCGGCACTTATACAGGATGCAAGTACGTCATTTTCTTGGCTTAAGGTTATTTCTCAGTTTTGGGTTTTTATTTTCATACAGTAATTCAGTAATTTTAATTTCATGTTTTAGTGTTATTCTGTCGAGTCTGAAGAGTCATTCTCAAATAAATTATTCTGTTTGGAGAGAACCATCCTTTCAGATGAAAGGAACACTTACAAGCATTCCTGTAGAAGACGAAGGATTTCCATGATTTCTTCGTGGTTCTCCTGAAGTGGTTGTCCCTGTTGTAAATTACAGAATGTAAACATCAGCTTCCATTGACAATACATGTATGTTGAATCGATTTGTTTCCTTGGTCCGTGGTTGCAGCCTTTCGCGATTTCGGAAAGGCTCTGCTATAAATTTTAATTCCTGTTGCCCGCTGTCATGTTATTAATTGATTTATTAATTTGTGGTTACTTAATAATATAGTTTATATAACGGGTTTTACCCTTACCCAACGTATATATTGATAAACACTGTATGCTCAGTGCTTGTCCCAAAACTTTCGAAAAAAAGTCACAAGCTTACTCGGGTGGGACTCGAATCCACGTGGTTAATATAAACTTGGGGTAGGGCAAAACCCGTTATATAAATTAACATCTCCCCAACGCAAAAATACATCTTGAAAAATAATAATACAGTATTAAATAAAACGTATACACGTACGCCTCCGTGTATTAAAAATCCATATGTTAGCTCACTCAAAAACAACCCATAAAAAGGGATTATACAATGACACATTTTGTTTCCAAAAGGAGCAGGAGTGAAAAATACAATAACATTTATTTCTCAAAACAAATAAACAATAGGAAACAAATAACGTACAAAATTACATTAAATGCACATGCACAACCTACTAACCACGAATGATGGCCCGTTCCCGAAAGAAGTAGGACGGAGTGGCTCACACTCAAGGGATTCGATGGGTCCTTGTACTTGGGTGGGCTCCTGAGCAAGGGGGGACCCTGGGCAAGGGGGATTTCCTGACCTCGGAGGGGCTCTTGGCTCTGGGCGGGTTCTTCTGTGTGAATGGATTCCTGCAGAGTTCTGGGATTTTCTACCACTGTGACAGATTCCTCTGGTCGGGAGGATGCCTGTCAATACAGCAATAAAATACGCCTTGCAATACTGGAGAATTTTTGCATGGATCATGACAGGTATAAATTCGTGAATGTCAAAATGACAAGCGTCATATTGTTACGTGCGGAGAATGCACGGCAGAAGAAAAATCAAAAGACGGGAATCAGGACACTAAAACATACGAGCAAAGGACAATAAAGGAACTAATTTGGAATAACATTTAATTACTAACTTGAATCAGCAAAGCAGTAAATTAAAACAAAGTAAATCTAGTGGTTTGCTGCAACTTAAACTTCCCATGCAAAGGCATCGTGAATTTGAACAGTCAAAAGCATAAAAGGAAATTATTTACATTAGCACAGCCAAGCAGAATTAATTACACTGAAAATTAGCAAGCCGGCAAAACAAGTTAATATGCGAAGAGGCAAATTATATTCGGCCGAGTATGATTACCTTAAGGAGCCAACAAGAGAACAGAAGAAAATTAGGCCCCGCCCAGTCAGTGCCATGGCTAAAAGGGCGCGGTCGTCGGGCCAAGCACCTCCGCACTCCGCGCCATAACAACCCAGTTCAGACAGGCAGGTCAGTGTCGATCCCCGAGATTCAGCTTCCACATGGAGCCACGACACTCCAGGGTCCACGGTCCCTCAGCGGTGTCAGCCTTGGCCACGGTGCGGCAGTAATCGGGGCGTAGACGACAAGGAGGTGCTGACCCAACGCCGGCTATTTCGAAACGCACATGCTAAAAGCATATAGGCACTGACTGAGAGCGAAATCAATGACTACGGAGTCTTTTATAGGTTTTTGGAACGTGCCTAAATTCCACACGTACCTTTTCAGGGAGACACAAAAGGATTTGGATCAACTGGGATCGTAACACTCTCCCCTCCTTAAAAAAAGTTTGAACCACAGGAAGAACTTTTCTTTTGGTATAATTAACACGTTGTAGAAGTTTATACAAAGTATAAATTTACATGGTCATCAATGCTATTCAAATTTTGGTCAATGTATTAACTTGTTTTTGACATTGACATAGCAAAATCACATAAAATACTCAATCTCATTACAGTAATATCTAAATAGCTCTTGGCCTGTCACTGAAACTAATTAGTAACACCTAGATAATGTGTCCGCAATAACATTATCTTTCCCCTTTATATGACGGATCTCAAGAGCAAATTCCTGAAGAGCCAGACTCCATCTTAACAACCTTTGATTCTTATTTTTCATCCTGTTTAGAAAGGTCAAAGGGTTGTGATCTGTATATACTACAACTGGTTTGGTTGCCGACTCCAAATACACTTCAAAATGTTCCAAGGACAGAACTAATGCCAAAGTTTCTTTCTCGACTGTGGAGTACTTCGTCTGATGACGGTTCAACCTTTTCGAGAAGTAACAGATTGGATGCATAATTCCACAATCATCTTCCTGCATGAGTACTGAACCTATTCCAACATCACTGGCATCCGTTGCTAGTACGAAAGGTTTATCAAAATTTGGAGCTGCAAGAACTGGTGCAGACACAAGCATGTTTTTTTATCTGGTCAAAAGCCTGATTGCACTCATCGCTCCAGAGAAATTTTGCATTTTTAGCAAGCAGGTTTGTCAGTGGGGAAACAACATCTGAAAAGTTACGGCAGAACTTTCTATAATACCCAGCCATTCCAAGGAAACGCATCAACTCTTTCTTAGTTCGAGGCTGAGGAAAGTGAGCAATAGCTTCAACCTTTGCGTTTACTGGTTTCACTTCTCCTTGACCAACTTCGTGGCCCAGAAAGGTTACCTTTGCTTTCCCAATCTGACTCTTGGACAAATTAACCGTGAAGTTAGCTCGAGAAAGTCGATCGAACAGAGCTTTAGTATGTTCCATGTGCTGTTTCCATGTATCACTATATACAACAATGTCGTCAATGTACACTTCAGTATTTTCTAACCCTGCAGTAACTTGATTCATAATCCGCTGAAACGTGGCAGGGGCGTTCATCATACCGAATGGCAACACTTTATACTGATATAAGCCTTGCGGAGTAACAAAAGCTGAAATTTCCTTAGCTCTTGCCGTCCATGGTACCTGCCAATATCCCTTTAACAGATCATATGTACTCACAAATTTAGCATTACCAATCTTATCAATATAATCGTCAATTCGTGGGAGTGGATAAGTGTCAGGTTTAGTTACAGAATTAACTTTCCTGAAATCAGTACAAAATCTTACAGATCCATCTGACTTGGGAACTAAAATGCATGGAGAACTCCAAGAACTATTACTCTCTTCAATAAGGTCATTTTCTTTCATATATTGGATTTCTCTTCCCATCAGAGATTGCTTAACTGGTCCACATCTATAAGGATGTTGTTTGATTGGTGAGGCATTTCCAACATCTACATCATGCTCAGAAATATCAGTTTTCGTAGGCACATCAGAAAATAAATGTCTGTTCTCATACAACAAGTCGGACATCTCTGATTTCTGATCTGGACTCAGATTTTGCAGTTTTACATCCAGATTCGCTAAAATTTGCGAATTACTCAATTTAATATTGTCACCTGGCACATGAACATCATCAACATCAGAATCTACTAATGTATTTACAGCTGCTGTTTCAGTTTTGGTTTCTGATGGTCGAACATGGTAACATTTTAGCATATTTACATGACACAATTGCCTTTTCTTTTGCCTATCAGGAGTCTTAACTACGTAATCCAAGTCGCCAACTTTACTTTCGATTACATAAGGGCCACTATAACGGGCCTTTAGTGCCTGACCTTGCAATGGCAATAATACAAGAACTTGGTCCCCTGGGGCAAAACTACGACTCCGAGCTTTACGATCATACCAGGTTTTCATTTCTGTTTGAACTTCTTGAAGATGGGTTTTCGCAAGTTCACAAGCACTCTTGAGACGCTCTTTAAGTTTTACAACATAATTCAGAACGTTATCAGGAGTTTGGTCATCTCCCAGCCACTTCTCTTTCACCAAAGTTAATGGACCCCTCACATTGCGTCCAAAAACTAGCTCAAATGGGCTAAAGCCTAAATATTCATTAGGCACCTCGCGAACAGCAAACAGAAGTAACGGTAGACCTTCATTCCAATCTCTGGTATGTTCCACACAATAGGCTTTTATCATAGATTTTAAGGTTTGATGGAAACGCTCAAGTGCACCTTGACTTTGAGGGTGATAGGCACTAGATGTTGCAATATCAATGCCTAAGGTTTTGAGTTGATCTCGAAACATTCTGGATGTAAAATTAGATCCTTGGTCGCTTTGAACAACTTTTGGGAGACCAAAACGAGTGAAGAATGAAATCAGAGCTTCACTAACAGGTTTTGCCTTTATCGACCGTAACGGAACCGCTTCTACATATCTGGTGGAAGAACACATAACCGTTAGTATATATTGGTGCCCTGACTTAGCCTTGGGTAATGGTCCTACACAATCGACAATAACTCTGCTAAATGGTTCATCCATGGTGGGTATTGGTTTCAAGGGCGCTTTAGGCGGATCCTGATTGGGCTTACCAATTAACTGACAAGTATGACAAGTTTTGCAGTAATTGGCAACAGATCGTCTAAGGTTAGGCCAATAAAAATGCTGCAAAATACGATCACAAGTTTTTGTTACACCTAGGTGTCCAGCCATAGGGTTGTCATGTGCCAAACTCATTATGTGATTCTGATAAGTTCTAGGGACAACCACTTGATTGACAACTTTCCATTCCTCATCAGCGGAGACATACGGAGGTCTCCATTTTCGCATAAGTACACCATTCCTTACAAAATAACAAACAGGCACTTCAGAAGCTTCAGTTTCACTTAAAGCCATTTGTCTAATGCCAGTCAGTGCCGGATCTTTCTCTTGTTCAACAACCAAATCTTCTCTATTTATGAAAAGATCACTAGATAGATTAGACTGAACATCTGAAGAATTCTGCTGAGCAGGTACAGACGACTGAGCCATAAATGTATCGCTCAAATCTATGTCATCCATCTGACCCAACAAGTCACTACTTGTGATGCTTTCTCTTTTACTAGCCATTGATCTAGTTGTTACACATGAAGGAAAGATACCCGGAATATCTTCCTCCAACTGAGTAATATTATTGACACTACTCGCTGTCATTTCCATTACTGGTTCAACAACAACTTTGCGACCAGCAACATCGTTACCTAGGAGTAAGGTTACACCTTCTAGTCCTTTCGGTAAACTTGGGGTTACCCCTACTGTCACAGGCCCTGACACCAAATCTGACTGTAAATTAACATGATGGAGGGGTACATCAGCACAACTACTACCAATACCAGTTACCATAACATTACTTCCTGCATATGACTGAGCATCTAAGGGAACTGCTCCCTCGAGAAGTAAAGACTGGGAAGCCCCTGTGTCTCTGAGTATGACAACTGGATACTGGGGCAAGTCCACTCCACTTTCACCCAGTGAAACAAATCCTTTGGTAATAAAGGGTAAATAGCCCTCACTTATGTCAGATAGTGAGCCTTTGACTTCATTATCATCTTCAGGGAATGCAGACAATGGAACACTCTTAGTGAACGCAACCGGCTTTGAGTCGCCACTACCACTAGCTTGTAGATGTTTCAAGTATGCAAAACATTTAGATTTCACATGGCCTGATTTCTTACAAAATGAACAAATCACGGTTGACTTATTAGAAGTTTCCTTTTTTGCACTAGTCCCTGAATTCGTACCGTCGGGTTTATCAGTATCTACTGACTTAAAAGAACGCGGAGGACTATTTCGAGCCCGACGTTTACAAGGGTTGTAACTACCCTTCGCAAAATTTTGTTTATGTGTCAATACATAGTCATCAGCTAACCTAGCTGCTCGGTGTAATTCTTTAACCTGTTGTTCCTCTATATGCATCTTTACATCATCTGGAACACAGCCTTTAAAGTCCTCCAAAAGCATGACCTGCCGCAACTTAGCAAAATCACTGCGTACACTACAAGAATTGCACCATCTATCAAAAAGAATCTCTTTCTCACGTGAGAATTCAACATAACTCTGCCTATCCTGCTTCTTTGCATTCCTAAATTTTTGCCGATACGCCTCAGGCACTTGCTCATAAGCTTTTAGAATTGCTGACTTAACCATTGCATAGTCTTTACTTTGTTCGACTGGAAGAGCTGAATACACCTCTTGTGCCTTGCCAGTTAAGACACTCTGCAGCATTAGAGTACGCATATCTGATGGCCACTGGAGCCTATCTGCTACCTTTTCAAACTGACCGAAATATTTATCAATTTCCTTATCCTGAAAGGGTGGAACTAAACGGATGTTCTTACTTGGATCAAACGCTGTAGTATGTGAAGTAGGCGTAGACTGCTTCAACTTCGCTAATCCTAATTCCACCTCTGCCTTTTTCCTTTGCTCAATTTGAATTTGAAGCTCAAGTTCTTTTAACCTAATGGCAGCGTCCTCTGAGTAATGACTAGGCTCTACAGTTTGAGTTTCTAATATGCCTTCGTCGGCAAAGAACTCTACAAGAACAGCCTTCAAGTCTGCTTTTTTCATACTAGCAAGCACAGAAACATTGTAATGTTTAGCTACGTCAAACAATTCAGTGCGCTTCAATGTATTCAATTTAATCTCCGAAGGAGAGGCTTCAAAGCTGGCTACAACTTGCTAATATCAAATTTACTTGCCATGATTTCGTTTCCGAGTTAGAACTACGCAATCACTAAATAACATGAAACACAAATCGTAACTCTAAACACTCTCAATTGTTGCTACAGTGTCTAATGGCTTCATTTCCCGGACAAGCCCCCAATTCTGTTACGTGCGGAGAATGCACGGCAGAAGAAAAATCAAAAGACGGGAATCAGGACACTAAAACATACGAGCAAAGGACAATAAAGGAACTAATTTGGAATAACATTTAATTACTAACTTGAATCAGCAAAGCAGTAAATTAAAACAAAGTAAATCTAGTGGTTTGCTGCAACTTAAACTTCCCATGCAAAGGCATCGTGAATTTGAACAGTCAAAAGCATAAAAGGAAATTATTTACATTAGCACAGCCAAGCAGAATTAATTACACTGAAAATTAGCAAGCCGGCAAAACAAGTTAATATGCGAAGAGGCAAATTATATTCGGCCGAGTATGATTACCTTAAGGAGCCAACAAGAGAACAGAAGAAAATTAGGCCCCGCCCAGTCAGTGCCATGGCTAAAAGGGCGCGGTCGTCGGGCCAAGCACCTCCGCACTCCGCGCCATAACAGCCCAGTTCAGACAGGCAGGTCAGTGTCGATCCCCGAGATTCAGCTTCCACATGGAGCCACGACACTCCAGGGTCCACGGTCCCTCAGCGGTGTCAGCCTTGGCCACGGTGCGGCAGTAATCGGGGCGTAGACGACAAGGAGGTGCTGACCCAACGCCGGCTATTTCGAAACGCACATGCTAAAAGCATATAGGCACTGACTGAGAGCGAAATCAATGACTACGGAGTCTTTTATAGGTTTTTGGAACGTGCCTAAATTCCACACGTACCTTTTCAGGGAGACACAAAAGGATTTGGATCAACTGGGATCGTAACAATATAACGTCATAAAAGATGGTTCGTAAATGAAAAGACAACAGTAGTATCACAAAATGGATTGCTGTAATGTGTGCCGGAAATCGATACAGGTATTGAATATAATCCGGGCAAGCGTTCTTTCGTACGGAAAACTGAACTACAGTTTTACAAGTAAAGGGAGATTTATGTGATAATACTTTAATTTAATTACCTCATTTTGAAATTTAAGACTAGGTAGGGTAACATTGGGTTCTATTCGGGGACCTTGTCAGGTTGTTCGTTTGAATTCCGTAATAGCCAATACACAATAAGAACTCAATTTCCAACTCCAAACGATTTGAACGCATCTGTTACTCCAATATGAACCCTTTCACATTATTATCAAAGAAATATTCTGCTGGGGCTTGGCCCTCCATGGAGAACACATTCGGTTCATTTTTGAACGCACCATTACTGACGAACTGCAATTTTGAATGGTCTCATGTTGATTTTAAAGAAAACCAAAATAACAGCCAAACAAAAGCAAGAAAACTTAGACATAAACCGGGTGTAGAAAGAAAGCTTACAGATTGTTTACATTGTTCCACGTGACTCCGAATTTCACTGGTTGCGATTTCTCTGCCGCAGAGTAAAGGCACGCCAAAGTGGCAGTGGAAGAGGGTGGGGAAGACTCTGACAGTTCGATGTCTTGTTGAATCCGACGAACGTACATCCGGTGAGTGCTGAACAACTTCAGCTCTTTCGTCGAACAAGGCCCAGTGTGCACGAGCTCCAGCATCGACCTGGACTTACTCTTAATCACGAGAAACTCGAATCCAAACGTCAATTCAATCTTGTTAAACGCACTGTGGAAAAAATTACGACTTGTCTTATTACATAACACGTGCGGAAAATGAACACAAACTGTAATATGAATGTTTCAAAGGGGGTCGTCTCCATCCAATCGTTTTGTATGGAACTTGATGTCTGGGCAGTGTAGCAGGTCTTAGTTCACACTGGCAAAAACAATATTTCAAGTACATAACATTTGCGTTGCAGTCTCCGTAATGATTCTCGAACGCGCATTACGAATAAGTACTACTAAAATAACTTAACGAGGA
Source organism: Acanthaster planci (assembly GCF_054643075.1). Taxonomy (NCBI): domain Eukaryota; kingdom Metazoa; phylum Echinodermata; class Asteroidea; order Valvatida; family Acanthasteridae; genus Acanthaster; species Acanthaster planci. The sequence goes on along the minus strand of NC_141792.1, from coordinate 2,938,400 downwards.
TGTAAGATCACTAGCAAGGAAAAAAATTACTACAAATATAGAACTGTCAATACAAAAGAAAGACTCAACAAAACAATAAAACAAACAGTTAAACGACCTATAATTCTGCGGCTATGACAACACTTGGCTTGTGTGTATGCCATTTTGGGTGGTAAAATGAGCAGTTTGCAGTAAGATTATGATTTCAGTCTTCACGCTTAAAAGGGCCCAGGTAAAAGGAGGCTGGTGGGGTTTTCTAGTGGATGGCGTCATTTCAAAAGCCGAGTTGTCATCACAGAGGGACCTTGGGTTGTTGGTCATGCTGTTAAATGTAACAAGTTTCAGCCCCCTACTATTTAGAGGTTTAGGCCTTAAGTGCAGTTTTTCAGAAAAAAACACTGTACTTATTTCTATGCAACGAAATTCACCTGATAAGTTTAAAAATAAAAACCAAGAACATAAAAAACCGAAACAAAACAATAAAGAAAACATTCTCGAAAGGCTAATTATTGAAAAACGTGAGCATATTTACAGCAGCAGATAACAGCAAACTGTTGGTATTTGTATTTCATCCCAATTTCAGAGGAAAAAGTATACCTTAGTATTTTCTCCTGTACATGTTCCGCATTACCGTCCATGTCAAATTCGATGTTTTTTTCGCCTAGCCCACTCGCCTTCAGGACAACCTTTCCCTCCATCGAGGGCACCACATCAGAATCACACCAAGCCAAGCAAAGAACAATGCGCGACATAGATTTGCAATTTTCTTAAAAAAATAAATACATTAACAGCAACAGTAAATTGGGTCATCCAACGTCAGTAATGAAGCTTTCTGCACATTAAAATCTTTGAATCACTTCATTATAACGCACAATTGTTACAAGTACAGATGTACTCACTCTTTTTGGGTGGCTGGGTAGATGGAGTATACTGTAGAAATAAAATACAAGCAAGAACTTTCTAAATTCATGAAACACTTCAATATTTAATTAAAGTAGCTCGTTCTCAACAAGAAGAAAGGCCCGCTACCCATGTTTTCCGAAGCAATGACTCTGCCTCATGACTTATTCTTTCTACTGTTCATAACATTATACGACAAAATACAAGTGTAACATTTTTTTTATACACCGCCAAAAATGGTTTCTGTATTCTTTAAGGAGTTGTGCTAAATGACAGTAATGCTTTCGAATGGCCGGTAAGCAGCGCTCCTGGTAAGTTTCAATTTCGATACGAAAGAACCGTGAAAAGAACGATACCAATGTGTCAATGGAAAACAATATCTAGTGAAAGGAATGCACAGTGCAAATTTTCTACGACAGGCTTCATCCAACGTGCAAGTCCGGAGTACATGTAATTCTGATCAACCGTTCGCGTTTGCACGATATGGGGTATGTCAGCGGACAGGGTTGAGGGAAAAAGTTATTTTGTAACCTATAAATTTTAACAAAATCATTTGTCTTACCCCAAATAATCGGCATGCTCGTGTAGGACGGGTAGTCTGAAAAGAAACAACAAAACGAAACAAAACTTAAACTATTGCCAACAAAATCAACCAATAGCTAGCACTACAATGTTAAAAGGTTTTCGGCGCAAATTGCTTGGCAACTTCGACAGCAGTACTGTTTGTAAGATGTAATAAGATTATTGACAAAAAATTAACCTCAGCTACAACAACCAATTATAAAACGTAATGAATTTCAATACAAGAATTCTCATGGATTACTTTGTCTTTGGTAGCAAGTTACGTTTTCAGCAACACATGCTTTTCCACACTGTGTTGTTCTTTTACCCTAATGGCATTTAGTATGGCTCTTTGCGCGAATAACTGTATGACTTTATTCACATAACCTGCACAGGTATTAATCAGCATCACTTTACGGAGTTAGTAAGAATAACCAGTTTTGGAGGCACGAGGAAAACGGAATACCCATGGGTTGGAGACAAAATGCAATTAAAAACCTGTCTTGTCTGGGAATGGAACCCGGGCTTCACTAGTATACATTTTACAATGCAATATAATCTGTGCCACCAGACAATGTAAGATCAAAATAGCCCACCTGCACCTTGGCCACATGGTGGCTGCAGCACTGGTAAAACAATTATAATTCCTCATAGCGTGTCGCGTTTTCACGATGAAAATTAAGTGTCATACATCGCTACAAATCCTTCAAACAATTCTTTGATTGTTTCTAGACCAAAATTTAACTAAGAGGCGAATTAGATCAACAAGGAACAACTGTTGAATCTTTTTCTCAATTTTGTTATCAAATGTTGAAATTTCCAGTTTTTTGTTTTAACGCACGTTGGCAAGAGACTCTTCAACAGGAAAGTCGCTAAAGCTACAAAAAATGGAATACATCATCCAGCGTGAGGGCACAGACACAACCATTAAAGTACGGCTTCCATGTTATACCTGACTTTCAAGTTTGGGAATAACGGGAACATGATTTGAAATCTTTAACAATTAAAGGAATTAACAAGGCGAAACTACATTCCTTCTTAGGGACTGAATTAATCCCGATTTTCAATCCACAGGGAAAAAAATTACGTTTGGTTATCACAAAAGAGTCAAAATTTCAAATATTTCACGACATTACATGTCAAATAATGAGGGATTTTTTCTGGCACAGGCCTATGTTAACGGGTCAAGCATGGTTTTCTTTCGTATAGATCTGCGTGGCTTCTTCAACTTTACTAAAACCTGTACCTGTTTCTCCAGGCGATCACTTTCGTAATACTGCACACGGCAAGGCAATGACTAAATGTTTAAAAAGGCAATTTGTCGGGTTCTTGTGACAAGGACGTGCACTTCCATCATGTGCTTCATTTTGATGGCTGTAAAGCAAAATGCAATCACCGGAGACATAAAAGGTATAACTATGATAATCGGGAATATGAGAAATACTAGTACCTTTGGGAGGAGTGGGCCCTTCTCACACCAGATACTGCCGCGGTCGTTCCTGGGGGTACGTTAGGGCGGAGGGTCCCTGAACTGGCAGTAGATGGTGTGGATGCACTAGGATCAGGCGCTGTCCCACGAAGGCCGGAGACCGAAGCGGCTGGAGCTGCCGGGGGGGCCGAAATTCGGCATCCCGACTCTGACGAACTTGGCAGAGCCTCAAGAACTCGTTGTAAGGTATCTAAAAGATGCCTGGCAGTGTCTTCTGTTACACCTTGGTTTTGCGCCATTTCCAGGGAATGCTGTGAGATTCGAACCGTGCGGAAAAACTAAAGCCACGCTACCGTCCAAATGAGCGCAGGTGCAGTCCAGGCTAGGCCGAGCTGAACCATGCCGGTCATGCCATTTTTGTCTGTATATTTACGAACAACGCCCTCAGCGTTCAGGAATACTTAGTCCTTTTGAGTTTGTTCGTAGCTTGTGAAGCTTGTACTTTGCCACATTATGGTCTTCACAATTGTCGCCCTCGGCGTTCAAGAAGAATTCATCTTTCTTAGTGTGTTCGTTGGTTGTGGAAGTTTCGGTACTTTTCCATTGTTCACTTTACTCTCAAATTGTGTTAAAAAAAACCGGGTCCAATGTATATGTTTTGTAGTTGTGAAATTTTCTTTTTTACTAGTGATGTTTATTAAACGTTTGTAATTTACATTTATTCTGTTAGTTTAGTTCTTTACTACTTTTTCAATTTATTTTAGAAAACGTTTCTTTATACGTTTCTTGATGTTTTATATTAATTTCTGTGAACTATTTTTTGTTATAGGTTCCCAGTGTTAATTTTACATTTAGATTAATTTTGATACTTTTGGCCGCCCAAAGAAACCAGTGGTACTGAACAGCCCTCGACCACACGTGGTAACCGGGCCGAATCAGCGCGGCACGCTGGATCGCGGCAACGGTGAACAGGCTCCGAGGCAAATTGTAAAACGACGCAGCATGCTCGCTCATATCAGTTGTTCTAGACCACAGCTGATGTGTCGTCCACTGATCTGTGAACAAAAACTTCGCGGATAACTTGTTTGTGCTTAGTACCTATTTTAGCGAATGTCGGTTCAATAGGCGCCCAACGAAAACAGTGCTCTAGATTTGGTTCTAGACGCAAGATGCAGCCTGTCTGCCTATCCAGATAGAGAGAATGCGAGAGAGTTCACAGCTTCGATGGATGAGTCCAACCTCCCCACCACACGATGATGTGTAAAGCTTTTATTCAGCCGAGCACGGGGACAGAAGGGATCACATCATAACCACAGGCGAATTAAAGAGTGAACTTCAGGGCTATTAACAACCGAGAGATCAAGCAGTAATTGGCTATAACTTAAGTACTGTGCGCTCAGCTCTCTCGCTGTCATTTGATTCGCAAGTTTGTGTAACAGAACAGCGGTAAGTAGAAAGTATACACACTTATTAATGCCATACTAGACGCGCCATTTTTCATTTTTCAGTCCTCAGAGTATCAGCAACACCGTCGTGTCGATTTCAATGCAAGAAATCTAATTACAGGCGTACTAACTGCTGTATGTTTCATCAGTTACAGTCATTATCTTCCTGCGTGGATTGAACCCCGAGACATTCACGCTTATATAAGATATATTCAAACACGTCAAGATTGTAGGAGTCTTTGTCGTGGAATGTCGCCTCAGCAATCTAATTGCTCCATAGAGGCCAACATCACAGTGTCTTGTCGTCCCTAGTGTCTCTTCATTAACGGATTTGTCTAAATCCCGAGTGACGGGAAGACAGATCTACGCGATTGGGCGGTGGCAGATGCGAGCATGAAGTGAAAGCGATATCCTCTTAAAGGGTGACAGCTCTGAATCCATCCTCATATGAGCAGAGACCTCCGTGTACGTGGACCAGGCATAAATGCAAGGCTTGCTGAGCGCTCAAAATGACCCATTAGATCGACGTAAGAGCCTTTAGGAGCTATCGACGTGGGCCTGATTCAGAATGAAAGGTTTGAGTAAGATTTATGTCTAAACTCATGGAAATCTGAAAAGAAGTCTGATATAGAAATTACAACGTCGCGATATAGCATGCCACAAAAAGCTGTCAAATTTTGGAGTTAATGTGGTTATAAAATTCCGTTTGCCCTGATAGTATGATGTCGCTCTGTTGAACACCTGCGTTATGAGCGATTAGCAGACACATCGAACATTCCACTTAGAACAAAACTGACCTGTGAAGTTCTTGCCATTCCGTCCAGTATGGAGACTGGTACATCCTGGTTGTTCACGCTACCAACGGAGTCCAGCCACGTCTCGAGTGAAGGTCTTTTCGCGTGGCCCAATGACAGCAAACCGGCAACACTGACAATGGAATCCCTGGATGTGTTTTCTAACACTACCGACATCTTACTTAATGAAAGCATCCTGACCAAAGCCTTGCTCCATACGGAATCCGATCCTGTCCAAGATACGTCCAAGATATCCACGTGGCTAATTGCTTTCGCCGTGATACGTGCAGTTGTTTGGTTCATTACATTTTGGGCAAATGTTTTAGTTCTTTACGCGTACGCAACAACAAAGAGACTGCGCACCTATACCAATTATTACATTGTAGGCTTAGCAGTTTCGGACTTGGTAAGTGGCGGCGTTATGCCTGTATTAGGATTCTTGGAAGACTACAATGCGAACTGGCCTTTCAGTGAGGCCTTCTGCACTTGCATCTATTATATCGATCACATTTTCGTGCAAGCAACCTTCACGATGACGCTCGTCATCTGCTACGACCGGTTCCGGGCGACCAACATGCCGCTGAAGCATTTGTCGGAGAAGACGCTAGGCCACGCATGCTTCCTGATTTTCCTCGGTTACTTCATCCCTTTCCTGCTGTGGACTCCAATGTTCATTATTCTACCGTACGCAGGGGTCATCTCTCGGGTCCAACCTCCCAGTTGTCACGGCCCATACGCCTTTTATCCGGGGTTGTTGACATTTACGGTTCTCTCTCTATCCTGGGTACCTATGAGCGTGGCGGTTGTCCTGTACGCTCTAGTCTACTGCGCTATTATTCGCAAAGGTCTTGAAAAAAATCGAAGAAATGCAAAACCGACTGTCTCCGGGGCAAATCACAAGAGACATGCGTTACCCAAAGAACCTTACTCGACGAGTTATCGTTCTGATGCCAAAGTATCCGAACAAGCGAGAGACACAGAAAAGGCCTCCTCTGTGTTGAGTGTCTCAGCCGTAGTGTCCAAAGGAATGAGCAACCCAGCCTTGGAGGTTTCTCTAGAAAACAGCATTCAAGCGGCAAAGTACCCCGGAACGATTGGGCTAACACAAAAGCGGGCTGCGCCTTCAACAGGGCATCGTCACCCCCACGATAGACCGGGACACTCTGCCCACTTTGGACAATCGTCCAAACGGGCGAGTGGTTTGGCCACGGGCCGAGCCACCCGCACCCTCACCTTTATCTTCACCACCATGATCGTGTCTGCCATGCCGTGGTCGGTTTTTGCCTTGTGGGCAGCAGTGTACCCAGAGAGCTTACCGCCGTCAATTGATATTATCTTCAAGGTGAGTGTTGTTTTAAGAGCATTCAGTTTCAGTCGTCGTTTGTTTGTTTGTTGGGTTTTTGTTTGTTTGACAGTTGAGGGAGATTCCAAATTTATGCTGTTATAGAAGTTGATATCCGTTTTTGCTAAAGCTTGCGTAAAGCATACGCTTTTCACAAGACGAGTGCATAGATGAGCATGAGAAATTCAAAATGGTTAGTCATCACTCATCGCCGAGTTCGTTGATAAAATATCATGACAGCAGGCTGTAATTGGGGCCGAGCTGGATCAGGTGAGGGCGCATTTTTCCTAGCAACTGAGTCACCTGTGTCTGTACATGTAACTTCACTTTATACAGGAAAAAGATAATCGATGACTCGCGGTGTCGTGTTGCTGGTAGCGACGTTTCCGCTGCTGGTGCTGCTAGCTTTCATCAGGGAACTGAAGTCTAGATACTGCAGAGTCCGCTATATACCGCTGGACCGCGTCCTCCGCGTGTCCCCCGCCGTGTATTGCGGACGCAGTACGGGTGACCTCAGCGGGCTTCGCACGCTCCACTCCACGGGCGTGAGCGGGCGTGTCCTCGGTGTGGCTCCGTTGCGCTCCGGTGCTCCAGTGTTTGTGCTGGCGGATGGTGGGGAGCCAGAACCGGGGAAGGCGATGCCGCTGTCTCTGTTGATGTTGTGTCCATTCAGGCGGATGTGTATGGACTCCTTGACGCGTCTTGTGTACCAATGCTGGTCTGGGTCCACGCACTGCACGCCGTCCCAATTGGGGTGGTGACCAGCTACCGCTGACGACTCCACACGGGAGAGTCTCACGTTGCGCTGGTGCTCCTTGATTCTCTCGCCGATTGGTCTGCCAGTTTCGCCGATGTATACCTTGCCACAGTCACCGCGTGGTATCCCGTAGACCACTCCTCCGCGTCTTCCGGGTGGGATGGGATCTTTAGGATGCACGAGTTGGTTCCTCAAGGTGGTGGATGATCGGAACACGGTGCGGACGCCGTGGTCCTCCAGGATCCTCTTCAGCCGTCCGGAGATACCGTCCACGAAGGGAAGAACGGTGAAAGCCTTGTACTCTGGTCGCTCCACTTCGGTGCTGGTCTTAGGTCTTGATGATTGCCGGATGAAGGACGCTGGATACCCGTTCGCCGTGAGGGCAGCGGTGACTCGGCGTCTCTTGGCGGCTGTGTGGTGCGGTCTGGTGACTAGGCGTGAGGCGCAGTCATGTAGGCACTTGTCCACGCCCCTTTTGACGGACACTGGGTGGTGTGAGTCAAAGGCCAGGTACTGGTCGGTGTGTGTATTCTTGCGATACACGGTGATGGTCAGGCTGCTGTGGGTTCCCTGTGGACCATGGTGTCCAGGAATGCGATGCTGTTGTCTTGCTCATTCTCGATGGTGAACTGCATGCTGGGCTTGAGGCTGTTCAGGTGGTTGAGTAGACGGCTTGCTTGATCCCGTGGTGCAATGACAAAGGTGTCATCGACGTATCGCTTCCACAGGGTAGGACGGCAGTCAGGTGGGCAACTCTGCAGGGCCTCCTCCTTGAACGATTCCATGGCTGCTCCGTCTGTCTGTTCGTAGTACGCTCCATCATACAGGAAATACGTAGAACGCAGGACAAACTCTAGCAGGGAGACAATCTCGGCTGGGGAGAGCAATGTCCGGTCAGGCAACTCAGGGTCTTCCTCCAGGCGACGAAGGGCCACACAGCAAGCGTTATCTATGGGGGACGTTGGTAAACAAAGACACGACGACGAAAGAGATCAACTCCTCATGGCTGTCGATGTGCTGCGAAAGCTGTGGAGTTGGGCACGGTGTTCGGTGTGTTACCGGTCAGCGGTGACAGGATCCCGGCTAGATGCTTGGAGAGGTTGCAGGCAAAGGAACTCACGCACGAAACGGTGGGTCTCAAGGGTGTCCCCGGCTTGTGGATATTGGGTAGACTGTACATCCGGGGAGGCTGTTTGCTGTTGGGGCGTAACTTCCGGTAGGTGGCGTCATCAAGGTCTCCGGATTTGTTAAGGGCGAGAAGCTGGGCTGTGATCTTCCTGCAGAGCCGGTCGGTGGGGTCCTTAGCCAATTTCCAGTAAGGGCCCGTGGAGATGAGCTTACCCATCCTGTCCCAGTACGTGTGGGCGTCAGTTGCCTGATGAAGGCTAGCAGCACCAGCAGCCGAAACGTCGCTACCAGCAACACGACTCCGCGAGTCATCGATTATCTTTTTCCTGTATTTTCATCCTCGACGCCCACACGTGCCATTGATGAGCCGATCCATTAAGCCTCGTCCCCATTGTAGGGCCTGCAGAACAAGGGGGAGGGATCATGTCCCCAGTCGAAAAGAGGGGGGGACACCGAACCTCCTGCCCTTCCCCCACGCTTACGCACCCAGTGATTGCCCTCTGTCTTTTCTGTTAATAGCACTTTATATGATTGCCTTGAACACCTGTTCCTCCTTAACTGAATGACAGTTGATCGGTATTATCACGCGCCATAACTGTATTTCATTTTCAGGGGTTGGGCTGGATGAGTCATTTGAGCAGCACCTTGAATCCGTTTTGCTACGCCGTCGCCAACCCACTTTTCAAGGACGCCTTTCTGCGTATTCTCCGCTGTCGTAAGATTGCAATGCCACACAGCACGGGGAGGTCATCTAATGTGACTAGCCGTAGCTCAAACAGAATTAACTAGGAATTGTGAATTTATTTTCAGTTACGTAGGACGAATTTTCCCCCCGAATACTGGTATAAGAATGAGAACCGAATACAGTTCTGGGTGTAACTTCGTCATCGTGCACAACCAGGGACGTTTACCCATCCGCATAAAGCACTTTTTTTCTGATTTGTGTACACGTTGCCCCACCTTTTCACAAAGTAATGTTTTCTGCTTAGCAACCGAAAAATGGTTTGGTTCGGAGTCTCGCCCTTACCCAGGCGCATTATTTTCAATATTTGCTGAGATCATCGGTTGTCACTGCTGTGCACACTGTCGTTTTATAATGCCCAATAAGTAGGATTCACCGCGCAAGCGGTAAAAAGAGCATCACTTGTACACTGTAAATTTTCTTCACATAGTGATTTCATAAAGTAAGCGTTCACGTGAAAGGAAAAAAAATGACGCAGCTCTTACACCAATACAATATTGTGTCTGTGCCCAATACAATCAGGACTTCTTGCTTCTTAGCAAATTAATTGCTTTCTTCGCGCGATTCATTCTGAGACGTTCAAAGTAAGCAGGCTAGCACAGTAGAGGAACACGAGAATGAAAAGTTGGTCTAAAAAGTTTGTGTTTTATGTACGGTACTAAAGAAGTAGCAAAAACATGTGTTCACGTTAGTGGTCTCCTGATCAATTAACTATTTTATTCTGTAATTCACCCTACCAGGTTTTTATCAAACACAATCGATAGCTTTAAGACAGCAGCACCGAGAAAATATGTCTACTTAAGAAATAGTATGCTAACACACCGCTCTTGCATGGTTCTGTCTGACATTCTCTACACATGACACTCTCGGGTCTGGTGATCATTAAGATTTAAAAAGTGTACATTTACCTGATTCCGAGGAAGAGTTTAAGGTCCATATTTGTAAATTTCATTATTGACAGTCAAGTTGGTAGTGTTAGCCTGATATAATGATGTTTTCCATCCCTCGGTATGCACGTTAATATTAATGCTGTGAATGTCACTGGAAAATGTGCATCGAGTAATCTCGAGTTGAAACTAAAGAAAAACAAAAGGACATGTCGGTTTCTAGAATACTGTGAAGTGATAGAATGTAAACCAATAGAGTGTAGCATTAAAAAGGTAAAATTAGGATATTTGTAACGTCTCCTTGAAAATGATTCATGAGGCTTTTTCTGTAATTTTTGTTCCAGTTAGAGATAGAAATAGGAAGCTGAACTTTTCGTGTTGATGTACGTGTATCACTTACTTTGGTATGACGAAGGAAATAAACATTATGTAGGTCAGAGATGTGAAGGGCTCCTTCTGATAACCATGGTGCAAAATTCTTCTACAGGTCTGTTACCCAAGAGTGGCTTTGGTAACTCGTGGCCGCTCTTTTTAAAAGATTTTTTTTTTTTCAAAATGATCTGGTACATTTTGAATCATGAATTTGAATCAGCCAACCAGTGCCAGAAAGGTGCACAATATTCAACCGAATCTGAGGATCCGGTGGCAGTAACATAGACTGAGGTGGCAATGATCACCTGATCATATACACGTAGAACCAATCGAAACGATCCTCACGCTGGTGGGGATCAACGCCACAATGATCTCTGAAATGATGAGCATTCAAGTGGTGATGTCAAGGCAGTAGAACACCAGTTTGTTAAAAAAAAAAAAGAAGCGCAGCCGGTAACTGACCGTTCCCACTGTGAGTCATATCTCCGTTTACCATCTTTGGGCCGTTATCTGAGGCGTTGTCCCAAAATTTGCGACCGTGTTTCGATAGGCTATAACACACGCGCTCGCACTAGCTAATGACAAGTGGCTGGAGCCAACCTCTGTACACACACGTGTTACTGCCGGCCTATCCTTTCCCAGCGGGAAAAAAAGGGGTTGTGTTTTATCTAAATGCAATATCGATAGTCCTTTGGTACGGAATCACCGCATAGGCGCGCAAGTTTAAGCGTGTTTGACGCAGGGCACGATGAAAAAGGGCAACAAGTTCATTTTCTGGAATGCATGGCTTTGCATGAATGCAAGAACCCAGTTGGAAAACTTCGTACCGGACTGTCTTTCTTTTGCCTATGAATGTGCACTTCAACTTTGGGCGGAAAGCCAATTGATTTTGGACACTTCCTCAATCAGCACTGTACAAACAAATGTCCATTAAGAAAAGGTGTCATTGCGTTAACAACTGTATGCAACTATTTAAAATTCAACCACCTCTTTTGAAGTGAACGTGTTTCGTTGTTGAAAGAGCGTTACCACGAGATAAACGTGTTTTGGCTTCATGTTCTTCAAACCCAAAGGTGTCTTTGTATTTAGATTTATGAGCACGTCAACAAGTCTTTGTTCAAGAAATAGGCACCACAACATGCTAAGCTTTGAAATGTTAACACAACATAATAACCAGCTGAGTTACTTTGTAGAGGAATGAAACGTAAGCCTTGCCTACCCCAAAATGAAAATTAACTTACCACTCAAGTTTATTAGCAAACTCCGTGAAATATCGAAACAAGATGAAAAACAAAATTCAAATCTAGAACGACATAAGCAACATTATACCACCCCAAGAATTCTTCTTTAAATCTGTCGGTTTGCCAATTTGTGTTGGTTTTTATTCCAGTTGACTGGAAATCCCAATCCTCCTCCCTTCAAACGTTGTGGTTAAATCAGAGCCAGCATGGTGCAGAAAAATCAAGTATAATTGTCAGGCAAAGGTTTTCTAGAGCCTTTTAGCTCATTGAGTTTTTATTTCTGTTTTTTTACCCTGGGCTGAAAATTGGCAGCTTGTACAACGTTTACATAAAAAACTATAGTTTTCAATTTATTCGTATAATATTGAATAATGGCTGGAAGAGAAACTCCACAGATTAAGGCCTATAATATATGTACTAATATAAATAAATGGAATGGTTACTTTAGCTTAACTGATTTCAGAATCAAGAAGTCCAATATGTTCTAAAGAGTCTCGCCAGTCCTTTGCTTACATTGAAGTAGGAATTTAGAATCGTTAATGGATATAAGATTGATATTTTTGCTTTTATAAGTTCCAAGGTTTTACCATATAACAAGATGTGCAGTACAGTGGTCGAAAAAAAAACAGCTTACGCTAGCCAAGCGGACAGGCTACATGCAATTTGCAATGTTTCCATGGGAACAGTTGTGTATTGAGGTAAGCGCAAGGTGGTGCACATAGAACAGACTAGAGTATAATTGACTACTTTGGTTCAATGTTGGGGTCAAAAAGAGCCAGAATGGTGCCGAAAATAGAGTATAACTGAGTAGTTTGGTTTAAAGAATGTTTCAAATTGTGTTGGCTTTTATTCCAGTTGACTAGAAATCCCACCCCCCCCTTCAATGTTGCGGTAGAAAGGAACCAGCATGGTGCAGAGTTTCTCCCAACATTGAACGGGGGGTATTGGAATTCCGTCCAATGATGGTAATTTTTGCTTTTGTATTCAATGAAAACTTCTTATATCATTTTAAATTTGAACTCTTAATTTCTTTTTTCCGGCTAGTGCCAACTAATAATTGTCGTTTTGTGGAATTCGGTTGTGAAAGCATTAAAGGCAGACTAAGTGATTAGGTGGTCTCTAGTTGGTTTGTTGGAACTGCTCCACTGTGTCAATGTTGGTTTATTACTCACTGCACAGTAAAGTCAGGTTATGCCCATAAAATCTGCAGAGGGCAGTCTGCAAGCATGCACTATATCAGGTTGTGGTATTGAGCTGATAGTTTGTCTCTCTGTGGGTTGGCATTCAAGGGGGGATAGCACTAGGGGCGGGCGCTGAAAGGATGACTGCTGCATGTCTTATAAAAGTCGTTTTATATTATCATCTCATAATCTTGAATTTAGATATAATTTCTAAACATGGACAGTCTGTACTTTTAAATACAGGGTGGCATAAGCAAGTAAAGTGTTACAAATACACCCACTATTCTAATTCTGGCGAGGCCATTTGGAGTTGAGAGGAATGAAATTTCTCTCTCCTCTTTTCACCAAAAGAGCTTCCCTGAGCCAGGCGTTTGAGCCATGGTGAATCTGCCGAAATTATACAAATTAGGAATCAGAGACATGGGAAACACTGATTGTCAACATCAATTTTCAAACAAAATTGGCATCAATGTATATGTACATGCAAATGTACCATCGGTATATTTGTGCTCAAGCAAAATTACTGGAATACTAGCATTTACATGCATACGAATATAATTTTTTTACGGTATAATTCAGAGCTCACTGTCAGAATTTCCAGACCTACCATTTCTTCAGGATAATTGAGCGCCCTACTCATTACAAAGCTTAAGTTCAAATATTCTCTAGCATTTCCGGAAGTGAGTGAAGAATCACTTTAATTAACTGAGGTAGTAGTTTTGTCCATTTCGAACCAACTTATAAATTACAAATCCAGACATGTGTAACCAGTCTTCCTTCCTCCATGGTATAACTAGAACCACATGGATGGACCTTAGTACGATGAGATGTGCATGAAAAAAGGAGAGTGTTTAGGGTTAATGTGTTATTTTGAACCAATGATTCCATTGCTTTACGTTGAAAGAGAGAGCAAATGTTATAACTAAGGGCTCAGCTTACGGGAAACTGGAGACCAGAGTTAACATTGACATGATTAGCCTACGCTCATGCCACATGCTCGGTTGACAGCACTGTGATGATTCTCAAAAATGCCAAATAAAAAGTTAATCAAAGTTAATCGACAACTCAAAAGTTTAATCCATCCTCACTGTACTTTAAGTTTGGTTTTACCTGTTGAAATTAATAATAAAAATGCAAATTACGCCTATCAGTGGTGGTTCTTCTGAGACAATTTGACTAGACGGTCTCGCTCAGTACACAAATAATGCTAATGTTTGCGTCTGTGACAGTCAGGTTTGCCCATGGTTTTTGAAAAGAGCATCCTCCGTGAAATTACACTCTCGCTCCTTCTGTTGTTGGTCTATAAGTTAGTTCCCCTACTTGCTTTTCTCTCCCCTCCCCGAAAAACAAAACACGTGTTCTTGCTTCCGCTCAGAGTGAACGTATTAAAGGGTTTATAACCGTATTGGCGCAATATGTAATGGTGCAATATCTTATGGAATGAGTAAAGTGAGCAACTAGGATCAAGACTAAATTAAATCAGACAGTAAAGAAAGCATCAATTTAGTAGCCTAGCAGCTGTGGGATAAGTAAAGCCTACAGCATAAACTATGAACCACTCATCTAATTAATATCATACAACTGATTCAATAATCCGAGTGGCATCTCCAGTGGTCTACCTCTCAAGACATTTTTAACTCGTGGACAATTTCACGTTTTGTTGCTGAGGACACACTTTTTTATTTCTTGGTTCTCGATCTGCCTTGAAAAGAATTAGAAAATAAATTATTTTGGCATGTTTTTGGACCAACCTTTCTGAGAAAAATTGATCAAATAGATACAATATTATTTTTTATTCCAACCACCGCTAAAAGCTATGCAACCGTTCTTTATTTGGAAATCCTTTCATTTCCAAAATGATTTTTTCTTCCTGCGTTCTTAAATGTGGCAATTGATATTTTGAGGAACGAAAAATTCCTATATATGTTTTGTCGCTCTCCACTCTAAATGTTTTTTGCCTAAAAGCTCGAGGACCGAGGCATAAAAAAGTTTAAGCTGAGGAACATACCCCTAAAACAATTCATTCATTACCTACAAAGAACGCGTCGAATCTCCAGAATGCCACAAATTTCAGGATAGGTGTAACCTGCTCCAAAAGAATGGCGTACTAGCTCATCTTGTGACATTTTTGTCAACGTGAAGAAATAAATCATATGCCAAATTTCGAAAAAAATCATTTAACGTGAAGTGGAGGAAAGTTTCACGACAATTAATTCATAACATAAAATCGATCGTTCAGGAACTGTTATATGAGTCATGGAGTGGAAAGTGGCATCATGTACAGTACTTGCGAAGGTCGTTTAGTTCGGAAAGGGGAAATAACCACACCGTATCAACTGTCGACAGCACTGTTCCTTCTGCAACTTTCTTGTTTTAATGATTTCAAGGGCAAATGCCGGCCAGACCCATGCAATCCAAGTAACTGGGTACTCCTTTCCCCCTAGCCTTTCAGGGTTTTATCTGTATCACATCATACAAAAAAGTACCATAAACAGAGTAAAATTAATGTGTGATTTTTAGGGAAATGGAAAGCACCCCGCAGTCAAGTTGTTCGGATAGGCACCGAAGAACTTCATGCATGAAGTCAAAAAAGGACACTGTCCTGATGCCAACGCGAAGAAGGGTTCGTTAATGTGTAGTCTGATGAAGTTCTGTTCATCGTTGTCAAGCAAAACTAGTTCTAGCACAACAACTACTACAAAGACTCCATAAATTATATACATATCGCAAGAGGCTTGAGCCTTTTCCACCGTAAGAAATTGCCCGAAATTTTATAAATCGGTTACAAGATAGAATTAGTCTGCGGCTGCTTTCAAAACAGCGCCACCTACATACTAGCGAAAACAAAATCACAGAAACGTTAAAGCGACGATGCGACACTCCCACGCGTAAACTGGCAGTAATGGAATTCCATACAGTGGGGTTGTGGGCCGACGTGGGCCGAAACCAGTGGTGCTGATCAGCCCACGACCACGCGTGGTAACCGGGCCGAATCAGCGCGGCACACTGGATCGCGGCAATGGTGAACAGGCTTCGAAGCCAATTGTAAAACGACGCAGCATGCTCGCTCATATCAGTTGTTCTAGACCACAAACACGACTGATTAACAACTTCATTTTAAGTATGATGCGTCGTCCACTGATCTGTGAGCAAAAACTTCGCCGATAACTTGTTTGTGTTTAGTACTTATTTTAGCGAATATCCGTTCAATAGGCTCCCAATGAAAACAGGGCTCTAGATTTGGTTCTAGACGCAAGATGCAGCCTGTCTGCCCATCGGGATAAGATCGGTTCAGAGAATGTGAGAGAGTTCACAGCTGCGCTGGATGAGTCCACCCTCCCCACCACACGATGATGTGTAAAGCTTTTATTCAGCCGAGCATGGGGACAGAATGGATCACATAATAACCACACACGAATTAAAGAGTGAACTTAAAGGCTATTAACAACCGAGAGATCAAGTAGTAATTGGCTATAACCTCAGTACTGTGCGCTCAGCTCTCTCGCTGTCATTTGACCCGCAAGTTCGTGTAACAGAACAGCTGTAAGTAAAAGGAATACACATTTTTAATGCCATACTAGATGCGCCATTCTTCCAGTGCATTTTTCAGTCCTTGGAGTATCAGCAACATCATCGTGTCGATTTCAATGCAAGAAATCTTATTACAGGCGTACTGACTGCTGTATTTTTCATCAGTTACAGTCATTATCTTCCTGCATGGAGTGAACCCGAGACATTCACGCTTATATAAGATATATTCAAACACGTCAAGATTGTAGGAGTCTTTGTCGTAGATTGTCGCCTCAGTAATCTAATAGCTCCATAGAGGCCAACATCACAGTGTCTTGTCGTCCCTCGTGTCTCTTCATTAACGGATTGTCTAAATCCCGAGTGACGGGAAGACAGATTTACGCGATATGGCGGTGGCAGATGCGAGCATGAAGTGAAAGCGATATCCTCTTAAAAGGAGACAGCTCTGAATCCATCCTCATACGAGCACAGACCTCCGTGTACGTTGAGCAGGCATAAATGCAAGGCTTGCTGAGCACTCAAAATGACCCATTAGATCGACTTAAGAGCTTTTAGGAGCTATCGACGTGGGCCTTATTCAGAATGAAAGGTTTGGAAATCTGAAAAGCAGTCTGGTATAGAAATTACAACGTCGCGATATAGCATGCCACAAAAAGCTGTCAAATTTCGAAGTTAACGTGGTAACAAAATTCCGTTTGCCCTGAACTCCTGAGTTGTGAGTTATTAGCAGACACATCGAACATTCCACTTAGAACAAAACTGACCTGTGAAGTTCTTGCCATTCCGTCCAGTATGGAGACTGGTACATCCTGGTTGTTCACGCTACTAACGGAGTCCGGCGACGTGTCGAGTGAAGGTCTTTCAGCGTGGCCCAATGACAGCAGTCCGGCAACACTGACAATGGAATCCCCGAATGGACCTTATTCTACAGCACGCACTGATATTAGTGACTACTTCCTTAATGAAAGCACTCTGACCGAAGCCTTGCTTTATACCGAGTCCGATCCTGTCCAAGATACGCCCAAGATATCCACGTGGCTAATTCTTTACGCCGTGATACGTGCAGTTGTCCTGTTCATTACATTTGGGGCGAATGTTTTAGTTCTTTACGCGTACGCAAGGACAAAGAAACTGCGCACCTATACCAATTATTACATCGTAGGCTTAGCAGTTGCAGACTTGGTCAGTGGCGGCGTTATGCCTGTACTAGGATTCTTGGAAGACTTCCATGAGAACTGGCCTTTTAGTGAGGCCTACTGCACATGCACCATATATTTCGATCACATTTTCCTGCAAGCAACCTTCATGATGACGCTCGTCATCTGCTACGACCGGTTCCGGGCGACCAACATGCCGCTGAAGCATTTGTCGGAGAAGACGCTGGGCCACGTATGCTTCCTGATATTCCTCGGTTACTTCATCCCAGTACTGCTGTGGACGCCTGTGATCATTATCCTCCCGTACGCCGGAGTCATCGGGCGGGTGCGACCTCCCAGTTGTCATGGCCCATACGCCTTCTATCCGGGGTTGTTGACATTTACGGTGCTCTCTCTATCCTGGGCACCCATGAGCCTGGCTGTTGTCCTGTACGCTCTAGTCTACTGCGCTATTATTCGCAAAGGTCTTGAAAAAAATCGAGGAAATGCAAAACCGACTGTCTCCCGGGCCATTTTCAAGAGAAAGGCGTTGCCCAAAGAATCTTTCTCGACAAGTAATTGCTCTGACGCAGAATTACCCGAACAAGCGAGAGACGCGGAGAATGCCTCCTCTGTGTTGAGCGTCTCGGCCGCAGTCTCCCGAGGAATGAGCAACCCAGCTTTGGAGGTTTTTCTGGAAAGTGATCAAAGCGCTGACGCGGTTAAGTACCATGGAACGACTGGGCCAACACGAAGGCGGACTACACCTTCAACAGGGCAACCTCACCCCCACGACAGACCGGGAGACTCAGCGCGCTTTGGACAATTGTCCAAACGCGAGAGTCGTCTGGCCACTGGACGTGCAACCCGCACCCTCACCCTTGTCTTCACGACCATGATCGTGTCTGCCATGCCTTGGTCGGTGTTTGCCTTGTGGGCAGCAGTGGACCCAGTGAGCTTACCGCCGTCAATTGTGAACATCTTCAAGGTGAGTGTTGTTTTATGAGCATCCAGTTTCAGTCGTCGTTTATTTGTTTGTTTGTTTGTTGGTTGGTTGGTTGGGGTGGGTGTGTGTTTGTTTGTTTGTTTGTTTGTTTGTTTGTTGGGGTGTTTGTTTGTTTGTTTGTTTGTTTGTTTGTTTGTTTGTTTAATTTACAGTACAGGGGGATTCCGAACTGATGCTGTGATAGAAGTTGATACACTGTTTTGCTGAAGCTTCTTTCTAAGCTTTACATGAGACTTGTGCATGGATGAGCATGAGAAAATAAGACTGGTTAGTCATTACTCATCGCCGAGTTTATTGGTAAAAATATTGGAAAATTGGGGCTGAGCTGGTTTAAGTGAGGGCGCAATTTCCCTAGCAACTGATTCTCCTGTGCTGGTACATGTAACATTGCTGGTTCACGAGCGTCCATGAATTGCAAGCGTTGCAGTCGCATCGCCACCAAGAAAATGAGCCCTCCCAACCAAAATAACTTTTTCCAAACTATGAGGGGGTGCTTCTGCTCAGGGTGGATACTGCATGTTAGCCTCAAGCTTGAAACTGGTGCACGTTGTACGATTATATTGCCACGTAAAACTCTACTGTTCTCAAAGATAGAGCCGAGAGGCCGGATTTAGGTCGCAGTTCGTCCACTTTGTAGTGAACCAGGTGTCCCAAATTCCTGTGTCAGAACTGAGATTTTTTTATTGACAACTGGGGAAATGCCTCTTTTGGGCCAAGACCAGCGCGCTTGGGGAGAGTTGCAGCAGAATTATTTTCAAAGTGGGGGCAATTGTGAGACCATGTCATCAGCCATTGATGAGCCGACCCATTTAGTGTCAACCCCCCCCCCCATTATAGGACCGGCGAAACGCATATGCTGTCAGTAATTGTCCTCTGTCTGTTCTGTTAATTAATAACACTTTATATCGTTGCCTTCAACACTTGCTCCTCCTTATTTACCGGATGACAGTCGATCGCTTTGACCACTTGCCATAATTTATTTCATTTTCAGGTGTTGGGCTGGATGAGTCATTTGAGCAGCACCTTGAATCCGTTTTGCTACGCCGTCGCCAACCCACTGTTCAAGGATGCCTTTCTGCGTATTCTCTGCTGCCGTAAGAATGCAATGTCACGCAGCACGGGGAGGTCATCTAACGTGACTAGCTGTAGCTCAAACAGAGTTAACTAGGAATTGAGAATTTATTTTCATTTACTTGGACGAATTTTTCCCCGAGTACTGGTATAAGAATAAGGACCTAATACAGTTCTGAGTGTAACTTCGTCATTGTGCTCAACCAGGACGTTTACCCATCCGTGTACAGCACTTTTGTTTCTGATGTGCGTACACGTTGTCCCCGCCTTTTCACAAAGTAACATTTTCTGCTTAGCAACTGAAAATGGTTTTAGTTCAGAGTCCCGCCCTTCCCCGGGTGAATCATTTTTATTACTTGCTAATGCCCCGTAAGAAGGATTCATCGCGCAAGTGCTAAAAAGAGCATCACTTGTATGCGGTAAATTTTCTTCACATAGTGATTTCAAAAAGTACGCGTTCGCCTGAAGGGAACAAAAATAGCGCAGTTCGTACACCAATACAATATTGTGTCTGTGCCCAATACAATCAGGACTTCTTGCTTCTAAGCAAATTAATTGCTTTCTTCGCGCGATTCATTCTGAGACGTTCAAAGTAAGCAGGCTAGCACAGTAGAGGAACACGAGAATGAAAAGTTGGTCTAAAAAGTTTGTGTTTTATGAACGGTACTAAAGAAGTAGCAAAAACATGTGTTCACGTTAGTGGTCTCCTGGCCAATTAACTATTTTATTCCGTAATTCATCCTACCAGGTTTTTATCAAACACAGTCGATAGCTTTAAGAAAGCAGCACGAGACATTTAGTAGTAAAACTGAACATATGTCTACTTAAGAAATAGTATGCTAACACACCTCTCGCATGGTTCTGTCTGACATCCTTACACATGACAATCTCAGGTGTGGTGATCATTAAGATTTAAAAAAGGCGTACATTTACCTGATTTGAAAGAAGATTTTAAGGCCCAAGTTTGTAAATTTCATTATTGACAGTCATGTTGGTAGTGTTAGCCTGATATAATGATGTTTTCCACCCCTTGGTATGCACGATAATATTAATGCTGTGAATGTCACTGGAAAATGTGCATCTAGTAATCTGGAGTTGAAACTAAAGAAAAGAAAAAGAAATGTCGATGTCTAGAATACTGTGAAGTGATAGAATGTAAACCAATAAGGTGCAGCAGAGAAACGGTAAAATTAGGATATATGTAACGTCTCCTTGAAAATGATTCATGAGGCTTTTATCTATAATTTCTGTTCCAGTTAGAGATAGAAAGAGGAAACTGAACTTTTCGTGTTGATGTACGTGTATCACTTACTTTGGTATGATGAAGAAAATAAACATTATGTGGGTTAGAAATGTAGAGGGCTCCTTCTGATAACCATGGTGCAAGATTCTTCTACAGGTCTGTCACCCAAGAGTGGCTTTGGCAACTTGTCGTTGCTCTTTTTAAAAGAGTGGGTCACATAACATCAGTCTTTATCAGTATTTATCCCAATCGATTGAATGTTGTTTCCAATAAACAAATCAGTAGTAATGCTCATAGTAAATTTAGTAGTTAATCATTCCATGCGTGTTGTCACAAATCTTTCTCAAAATCTTTCAAAAATTACCCCGAGGGTCATTATTAGAATAAATCAACCTGAGTCAGATTAGTTTGCTTCCTTTAGAGATTTGACCTCCTGTCAAATTCAATTTAAACTGATCTGTTACATTTTGAATCCTAAATTCGAATCAGTCAACCAGTGACCAGATATGCGCACAATATTCAACCGAATCTGAGGATCCGGTGGCAGTAACACAGACTGAGGTGGCAATGATCACCTGATCATATACACGTAGAACCAATCGAAATGATCCTCACGCTGGTGGGGATCAACCCCACAATGATTTCAGAAATGATGAGCATTCATCTCGTGATAACAGTATAACACCAGTTTGTTCAAAAAAAAAAGAAGCGCAGCCGGTAACTGACCGTTCTCACTCTGAGTCATATCTCCGTTTAACATCTTTAGGCCATTATCTGAGGCGTTGTACCAAAAGTTGCGACTGTGGTTCGATAGGCTATAACATAAGCGCTCGGGCTAGCTAATGACAAGGGGCTGGAGCTAACGTCTGTACACACACATGTAACTGTCGGCCTATCCTTTCCCAGCAGGAAAAACAAGTGGCGTACTTTTATCTAAATGCAATATTGACAGTCCTTTGGTACGGAATCACCGCATAGGCGCGCAAGTTTAAGCGCGTTTGACGCAGGGCACGATAAAAAAAAGGGCAACGAGTTTATTTCCTGGAATGCATGGACTTTGCGTGAACGCCAAACGCGGGCAAGAACCCAGCTGGAAAACTTCGTACCGGACTGTCTTACTTCCGCCTATGAGGGTGCCCGTCAACTCAGGGCGGAAAGCTAATTGATTTGGACACTTCCTCAATCAGCACTGTACAAACCAATGTCCATTAAGAAGGCGTCATTGCGTTAACAAGTGTATGTAACTATTTAAAATTCAAGCACCTCTTTTGAAGTGAACCTGTTTCGTTGTTGAAAGAGCGTTACCGCGAGATAAACGTGTTTTGGTGTCTTGTTCTTCAAACCCAAAGGTGTCTTTGTATTTAAAGTTATAAGCACGTCAACAAGTCTTGGCACGTCTAGGCACCACGGCATGCTAAGCTTTGAATTATTAACACAACATAAATACCAGCTGAGGTACAGGAATGAAATATAAGCCTTCCCTACCCCAAAATGAAAATTTACTTACCACTCACCTTCATTAACAAACTCCATAAAATATCAAAACAAGATGAAAAACACCACAAAACTAGAACGACATAAGCAACGCCATACCACCTCAAGAATTATGACGAATTACATATGTTTCACATGATATTAACAAGAAGACAGATAATTTTCGATAAAAGATGCTACATTTGTTTAGTAACTAATATATTTTTGATGGCAACAGGAAAGACGAAAAAAGAAACTTTTTCTTTCTGTATTGTCAGGGGAGACAAAAAAGACTAATATCCTACGTTTGCGATTGTTGACTCTATCGTGCCTTGACATCTTTTGGTTGTAACTCGATGTACGGTTCACTTAATGGCCGCTCAGGTTCATTCTTACTGGAGGATTTCAGCTGTCTCATCAGCTTTATGAGACAAAAAGCGAGGACGACGACGACGACAAGGGAAGAAGTGAAGGCAGCAGCAACGGCTACAAAGGCGGCCATCCACGGGGTCAAAGGAGAGGGGTCATGAATCTTAGCGATTGTTGACAGGAGACTGTAAACTGGCTCATGGGTCATCGTGGTGATTGTTCTGCTAGGCATGGTTCCCGACAAAGAAGGCGTAACCACAGATTCGATGGGTGTGTCTTTGGTCAGTTCTACCTCCTTGGTTGTTGAGCCCGAGACCGTGGCATTGACTGTCACGGCAGTAGGATTTGAGGTCGCATGCAGTAATGTTTTTGTGTGTTCTGCTCCCGCAACTGTCACAAAAGGCGTATTAGGTGCTCGCACGGTTTCTGTCGACAGACCTGCTGAGGTGACTGACTCGCGTATTGCCGAAGTTGTAAGTTCTGCCGTGGGTTCCGTGTTTGGTCTTGTCACACCGCCCTGCACGCTAATTGGCCCAACGGTACAAGAACGACTCATCTGAGGAAACAAGGTTGATGAGATCGTGCATACAAAGGTGCTTCCTGCATCGTTGGAAGCGTTCACTGTCAGCCGCCAAGAGCGTACAACGGTGCCGTTGAAGATCGACGTTGCCCGCACGTAACTAATAGGCTTGGCTGGCTCACCATAGACGTTCATCTCGATATTAGGGTTACCGTACTCAGAGACACACTGCATGGTTAATATCGTTCCGGGAAACAGCGAAATGGGCCCTTCAGGGGAACAAACCGGGAAAGCCTCACTGGGAAAATACAACACTTGCAGCGTTATTCTCGCAGAAGCTACCGAAACGTTACCTGGGTTTGTCTGGACATCCTTGATATTGCACATGTACTCGCCGGCGTCAGCTTTTTCCAAGCCTGTGATGGTAAAATCCTGGATGACGACCAGTCGGGCTGATAACCTCTCGGTCGTTTCAAAAGCAAACCGCGGGTCGCTGGTGATGGTAGCTTTACCCCATCTGAGAGTCCGGACAGGGCTGCCGGCCGCCCATTCCACGACGTGGTAGCTCTGGAGATAGGATGCCACGCACGTCATGTGAACCACATCGCCTTCCCTGATGTCGTTGTTTTGGGGCTCCACAATCCACGCAGACACTCTCTGCGATGAGACAAGCGGAACTGTCGTGATTGAGTACCAAAACCCCAGCATAATTAGACACTTAAACAGCCTAGCATCCATGTCAGTGTTCTGGGTGGTTAAAATATATTTCATTCTTGTCAAGCAAAAATACTATGATATTGAACGATCCTGTCTCGTCGTGTCCATAGAATAGCATAAGTGAGCCGGCTGTGAAAGTGCAAGGGACCACGGGCCCCACACAATTGTCAGGGGCACTTAAGCAATTTCTTTCCCTAGCGATAAGAAACCTGTACTCTATAAAAGCGTGACACTGTCTCTAACCAGCTTTGTATTCTAAGCAAGGTCTCAAGGACACTCCAGAACGTCGATATAAAAGTGAAATGACACCTTTAACGACCCAAGAGTATAAAAGCTCAATTGGTGTGTGTCGTCTTTCAAAGTGTATGCAAAAAAATCAAACAAACACGTCAAACAAAAAACGAAATATACTGCATTGTCAGACGTGGAATACATGTATCCAAACGGGTATGGATTCAAATAGAATAAATATCCACATGTTATAATTTTTGTTGTGAGTATAATTCTCTAAGAGAGGCGGTAAAATGAGCTGGGGTCCAGGTTGTTTTAATGTTATGATAATAAATTAGATTAGGGCAGCCAAAAGAGTTGCGTTTTTTTGTGCCATTGATGTATTGCCTTTACACATGAACCCTGAGATGGGTGCACGAGCACACAGCTCTTTCCTATGATTCTTGTACGTTTACCACATCCAAGAACAAAGTGGTGTGTATATTTTCAACACATGAGGAATACATTTAGAAAGGTATACAGCATTTTTTATTGAGGTTTAAAACCCAAGCTAAGCCATACCGCTGCAAAATATTTTCAACACCCCAAAGTATTTGCCAAGGAAGAAAGTTACAAAGCAGATAACCACTCAGTATTTCATTATATGAACTGATAAACCATCAACAGCGTTCGCTGTTAATCCCTTTCATATTAAATTATTTACACTAAGGAAAAAAAGGTCATTTCACTTAGCACTCATAACATGGTAAAGAATACAACTATCATATACATACATTTATTACATTTGTAGATTTCGTAAAAAAAATAAGTCCAAAGCTTCATCTTTCAGATTTTTTTCATTCCTTGCACTAACAAAAACGCTGCTTCAAAACAAACCAGTATTTATCAGTGAACCGTGACATGTAGCGTGCCAAAGTAATCGCCCATAAACTGACTAACTTTAGGCACTTACATAACGTTTTTCAAAGCCTTGATATACGCTGCGATTCATTCGTGAGTATTTCGACGGAAACGTGCATTGGGCCACAACGACTTCACCGGTCTGTGTCCAATGAGAAGAATAGATCACCATATTGTACGAGTTCCTGCTGTAGTTGAATGCTACCGGAGGGATACCCAAACAAAGCACGGAATGTATTTATTGCTCCGCTGCACTTGTGTGGCCGTGGGCATTGAAATATATAATTTCTGTGAGTGATGGGTATATCCGCCATAAGGCTAAACCACTTTCAGGCCTATGCAGGTCCTTTGCCTTAAAAACTGGAAGTACCGGTAAAAATGCGTAATTACGTGTACATTGTAAACCCCGAGGGTTAAGAAAAAACTAGGGCAAAAATATTCATGACAACAGCATGCGTGAATGTTGAAAATATCTTCATTCACATACAGAACAAGTAGTGCAGCTACCAGGATACAAGTATTTATTATTAGAAAATTCCAAAAGGTCAAAAGCAATTTTAAAGATTCATATAGAATTTAACGTTGCTCTTAATCGTTTTACATTAAAAAAAATTCTTTCAATCAAACAAACCAGAAATATCTGCCACGGAATATGTTTTAAATAATATTTCATAAACTGCAATAGGTGTTAGCGTTCCCGGTTTTTTTTAATTGAAGAAACTAACCTAATACATTTTGTTTAAAAAAAATAGTACCTTGATAGACTGACTGGTGGATATAACCGAGGGCTGAGGGGCGGATAACTTGCTGCTTGTATCTCTTTGGAGGAAGCGCTAGCATTTCAAAACTTGTTGGACATTGCCTTAGCCTACCTTGGCTTCTTACAAACACATGTACACGAACTAAAAAAAAGCCTGGCGATGCCCATGCGTATAATATTCTGTCTTAATTCAAGACCTCGTTGTTTGTAGGGAGTAACACATGTTCAGGTATTCCAATTTTCAGGTTTTTTTCAACTCTTTCATTAATGATCATCGATTACGTAAAATGTGAAGTTAGTTGTCTTTACAGCTGTCTTTAATTGATAAAGGGCAAAGTTAAAAACTAAACCAGTTCGACGTGCTCCACAACTTGCACAAAAATGTTTATAACTTTAATGATGCAGACAGCTTAGGGGTTCAACTTTGGAGTTCATGTGAACAACCTTATTATATATGGATATTCCTAAACCTGCTGATTTGATATATCCTTAAATTGATCTGATATTATGCCGTATAAAAACCGCATGGATATTCAATACTTTCCTACAATTTCTCCTTACTTGCTTTCTTGACGGTTTGAGCAACATCTAATAGCACTACTGTAAATACAAGTGTCTATGTTTCAACACCAAAACTGCTAACATATTATGAACGTGTTGTGGTGTTAATAGTCTAAAGCTTAACATGTTGTGGTGTTGTGTTGATAAATTAATGAATTTAGACAAATGACACATCTACATGTTGATACCAGGACGCAAAAACATATTAATCGGGTTGTAACACTTTTTGAACATCAAAACATGCTAATTTCCAAACAGGTTGTAAGTTTAAACCGTTACATGTTTACAACCAATGCACAGACACGCTTATAATGTTCATTGGTGTTTACATTGAACAGTAGCTAGTGTTGGTCAGACTTTCAAGGAAAAAAGTTATGATTGCGTTAATTGAGTATGCTTACACACAGATTTCGACACCTTATTAGAATGATAGAAAATTAGAATGATAAAAAATTGAATTGAAGCTGCAGCTGTTATTGGTAAACAAGTCTCTGAAAGCAAATAATGATCAGCGAACACCTTGGCATAAATGTTTGTATTCAAACATACAGTGTATACATACAGTGAGCAAAAATGTTTTGATTTTAGTGTCGAGAAATTTACCAACATATATCAGCTGTTTTTACAAGCCAGATTGAAAACACACTTGTCTTTCTTAAGATAAAATTTAATGAAGCAACTTGAGCATTCTCTGTCAAACACCATCGACTCATGAGTTATTATAAATCAGCGTGCTAAAATAAATCCTTCCATATAATTGATCTTGGACGCAAGCTTCAGCGGGCATGGCACATTGGATCCTTGAGTGCGTTTGTGCAAATAACGATTTGCATTCACTGCCGGTGCCTGATAAGCGGCACCTGCATCATTTCCAGCGGCTCGTAGCTATTGTTAAACGTTATGTATCTATGCATAACGTATCGACAATAGACAGCCACACAAAGTAAGAATGTATCTAATCATAAAATCGTGTCATTACATATGAACACATTTGTGCAATTTGAAAGAAATGCTAGAATTGTCAGAGCATGTGGGACTTTGCTCATGGCGAGACTATGAGTATGGCGAGGTGTGAAATTGTATACCGTTAGAAACAAAATGTTTGCCAATAGGACAGGCCTTGTTCACAATTCTGAATTGCGTTAATGCCCTGTCAAGCCGTGTTACTGGGCACCCATGTCAACACATACAACTGTGTATTTGCCTGCAACTGGGGAACCCCTAGTGTTCCTCTTTTTTTGTACTTCAACTTTTTTAGAAGACCACCCATATGTTTTGTACACAGTTGTCAATCGGGGACCCTCTGTCAGTCGGGGACCTTATTGTCCTCTATTGTTCAGGGTCCCCAGTTGAATGCAGAAACAAACTCAACAACATAACCTCAAGCTAATTCCTTCTTTCTGTAGGGATCTCGGGTTTCTCCGGTGAGATAATTACTTTTGGTGCGAATATGAACTCTGACCTGCCGGTCTCTGGCACGAGATCAATGCGTGAGTATGAGCGTCCCTTGCCGTGTGCAGACTTAAATTATCTCTAAGCCACGCCCTTCGGCCGGAAGTTGCTTACATTGTATTACATTTTGGCGCACCTGAGAAGTTTCTGGGCTTTTCTCAGTGACCGTTCCAACGCTTGAGACCTGGACCTTGGTGGGCTGGCAGTCACAGCAACATGGCTCCTTGTGGGATATCGATAACTTAAGGCCTTTTTTCCGTCCGCAAGAGTTCATACCAATTTGGGCAAACTTTTAGACGTCAGGGTTAAAGAATTTATGATTGTATAGAGACAGTTCTTAGTGTGAATATATCATCATCATCATCATGGTGACGCCAGTGCGCCAGCAGCGCACGGGCGTTGCTCAGTGGCTAACATATTAGGTTGATTGTCACTTTCCATTGTTCAGCATTCAATGTGGCTTGTTGTAACTGATGATGAGGCTGATTCGAACAATCCTCATATCATCAGAAAGTTGTTGTTGGTAGGTTCGCATAAGTGCGCCGCCTCTACGGTATGGTTCTGTTAGTTGGCTGTTTTGGTCCAGGAGCAATGACAGCGGAGCATCATACCTAATTGCGTGTCCTATCAGTTGTAGGCGCTGTTTGCAAAGCGTTGTTGATGATGGTTTGACTTTACATCTACGTTACAGTTCAGCATTGATGATGCATTCAGGGTATCTGATATTCAGTGCGTAGCGTAACAAGGCTCGGTGTGATGCGTCGATTGTTTTCTCGAGCGTTTCTGTCAACGTCCAGCTAGCCCCACAGTAGAAGAGCACTGACTCGATGCACGCGATAAATAGTTTGATCACTTGCTCAACACCTCCAAAGCACTTCGAGTCTTCAGCAAGCGACCCATGACAGATTCTAAACGGTCGAATAGGGGCTGTGCTGCTTTGACTGTGTCACTCATCAGTACAACATCATCAGCGAAGGCAAGGCCAGTTAACTAAACAGCCAATTTGTGTGAATTTATCATGGACATAGCGAATGTACCGTTTATTACGATGTACATGTAAGCCATCACTCAATAATAGTCTGTCCTTTGTCTTTCTTTAGGGTTTTTCTTTTGGTTTCTTTTTGGTTGCAGTTTCATAGCTGATTAACACCTGGAAATAAAGCGAAGGGAATCAAGCCACAGTCGCCTCGAGTCTATTTTTTGCCTGGTTTTGTGCCTCGTTTCCTCCTTAATTGGCGGACGGATCTCCACCCTCCTGACAACTGTAGAAGGACCGGCCACTACATTTCCATTGTAGTTAAGCTTGTAAATGCTTGAGAAGTGACGCGATCACCCATCTTGTGGTGTGATGGCGACTGCTACAATTGCTCCTGCAAATGTTTATTTTGTTCGATGCATGTACATACTTTTCTCCTGCCGTCTTAAAAGTGCTGATACTTCCATCCTGCCATGCGTGCAATGCACCGTCTGGCGAGAATATGGTGGTCTTTCCGGTTACAGGAAACCAGGAAATGATGTTGCAATTCGCTTTATTATAAACGTACATTCCACCGTTATCCTCATTGTAAACATCTCCAGCTTCATCGCAACACACTCCTTTATGATTCTGACTCAGCCCTCCAATATTGAAGACTTGTTTACCTTCGAGGTCAACGACCATTAACTAACATTTCATTTAAATTGTGTCGAAAAGTTGATCCTTGCTGATGATCAGGTTCTTCCCAATCATTGGAGCCAGTATGGCTCTCAGCACAGATCCGTCAAGATGGTGAATCGATATCGATATCTGTTCTTTTTCTGTATAACCGACTGCTATCAGGTTGTTATTGCATGCACGGCATGTTGGTGTGCCTTCAATCGCTGCTATGCCTCCTGGCTCGAAGAGACAGACCGATTGAACATTTTTAGTAAAGACCTTGATATACCGGCCGTGCAAGACGACCAGGTCGTCATTCTTACTCACTGCAAGGGCTGATGGCTCGAGTACTATATCTGGTTCCCCTGTTTCAAGACTGGAAAATCAGAACATTCAGAGCCAAGTCATGGTAGGCCTACTTAAATGTAAGTTGTAAACCGTAGCTGAAAATATATTTATTTGAGGGTTTCTGTTATTTTGTACTTTTAGCGGGGGTGGTTTTTTAAAGTTTTTTCTGTGCAAATGATCAAAAAGGACGTATGTTATCAGTAATAAAGGGCGTCTGGTCTGACTTTCAAATTAGGCCTAGGGCCTATCTCAATAATGCATGATATTGTGTAATGTCAATGCAGGCCTGGAGTTCATTTACCAGTGGAAAGAAATTACAGAAAGGACAATTCAAGCTTAGGTGGCAGTGCATTTAAATCTTTTGAATTAATTGTTTTATTGTCTGGGTAATGTGGACATGAAACCACTCTGTGATTCTGCAGAAAACCTTAATATTGGGCTAAGTTTTGTTACTGTTAGCCTGTTATTTTTAATCTTCATTTTGAAGTTGATCAGTTTTATCTCTGCATGTGATGTCATCTGCAATGAGATCATTAGAAACTGTTTTCTTAAACTATGAGGTTGGTGATAATTATTTGCATTTTGAGCAAAGCGTAGAGGGAAGTAAACCAGTATAATCCATAAAATTAAACATCCATCATCCAAGTGAGATTTTTTAGGGTTCCAGATGGTTCTTATTTGGTGTTCACGTTCCGCAGAATCTCTAAAATTACAGAAAGTACAGGGCTTTTTCATAACAGATTTAGTCCTTTTAGTAAGCAATATTGTTAGAACAGATAGAATAGAATGATCCTTTACCAACAATGCACAATCTGGAAGAGTTTACCAAATTTGGCTAATAATTTGTTGTTTTGCCTTTTTGCACTAGTTTATTTCATTCTGATAATGTTAACTGGCCATCCTTCTTGCATGCCAATGATTCATCAAAGAAACAGTAATATGTTAAATAATTCACACAAGGAACCTGACTGTGATTATTCCTTTCGTTTTTTCCTGTTCTCAACATTGTTATAAGCCATTAATATATCTAAATTATCGCACTTGCTTGCTTGTCACTAACTCATAAAGCTAATGACAGCTGATACATTTTTAGCAAAGCAGAAAAAGAAACAAACCTGGATAAGTCTATAAAGGTATATTTTAATTTTTGTGGGGGGGGGGGGGTGTGAGATTTCAATTTGTGTCTAGACCCTCTGAATCATTACAATTACATAATATATATACTGTGGAAAGCTGTTTCTTAGCAGATCTGGTGCTTTTTTACTTTTAAGTTTACAAAGCAAGGGACCTTTCATACTATGCATATCCCTCACATTTGGGAATACCAATTTCAACTTAGCCAAAAAAGTCAGACCTGACATATGGATCTATATCCCTTTACAAGAATGTGACCCTCATTAATATTACTGAAAACGGTATTTGTACACTGAGGGAAAAACTTTCTTTCGGATTGAAAGATTTTGGCAATCCACTTGACCGTAAATCCTTTTTAAATCACCAGGGTGACACCCATGCAAGAAACTCTTAAAGGTCTTTTGCTACTTATCAGATTTATAAAGAAACCCAAAACCAAGTCGGTTTAAGTGTTAATGCAAGCATCCACAAATTAAGAAGGGTAAGGGGTAACTTAGAAAAGTATTTTTGTGAAAGAAAAAAGTTGGAGGGACAAGGTGTAGTGATGTTTTTGAAACCATTTTTTACATATATATTGGTGATGTACTTGAAGGGAATAACTTAACCCTGAAGTGCCTGATATTTTTTACAAGGGACAAAAGGTCAACTTGTTTCAGTTCAGGTCAGGGTAAGGGTAAAGGTTTACACTGAAGGATTTGACATCTGGAACTTTAAGGACAAGGACAGTTAAGGTTTATGACTTTGCTCTTGTGATGTGCCAGGGGAAGGTTTGAGATGTGGAAGGTACACCACATGCAGAAAGCATGGGAAGAAACAAATCAGGCTTACTCTATAAAACATCAAATTCCACTGAATGAATTTTGTTGTTGTAGCAAGATGTTTACTATTAGGTGTCTATTTCCCCCTCTAAAATTTAAAAAAAAAAGTTCAGAGCCTTTTCACAGATGTGGTGCTTTTTACTTTTCGTTTTACAAAATGAAACAAAACTGTGCATATCCCTTCAATTTGGTTAAATCATGCATTATTAACAATAAGCCGCTGATATAGCTAAGAAATTGTAGGCCTAGTACAGTGTACTTGCAACAACACACCAAGTCCATGGTTTATTGCTCCCAAGATACCAACTGGCAGTGCCCTCTTGGCCCTGAAGGCCAGG
Source organism: Acanthaster planci (assembly GCF_054643075.1). Classification (NCBI taxonomy): domain Eukaryota; kingdom Metazoa; phylum Echinodermata; class Asteroidea; order Valvatida; family Acanthasteridae; genus Acanthaster; species Acanthaster planci. The sequence continues at coordinate 2,906,398 of NC_141792.1, read as the reverse complement.
CTCTACATATGGATACACATGGAGACCTGTTAGCAAGAATGTGACCTTCATTAAATATTACTGAAAAGGGTTCTCAGTGGGGACAAGGCCTTTTAGAGAGAAACTACTCCGAAATTATATTTTAAAAGTTTTAAAAGAAATAGGGGATTACAGAAACTTCCCTCGAATTTTCTGGTCTTTGATTTTGTTTATCGAGTGGATTTTCACTTAAATGGAGTGAAGTTGAAAAGAAATGAGTGTGCACTAAACCTTTCTGTGAAGTTCGTATTCTTTATTATTTTTATTTTCATATTACAGGATGTCTCGTTTAAGAAAATCAAGGATGACCCCATCTCAGCAGGCATGTGAAGCCTGCAGAAAAAAGGAAGACAGTGATGGTTTCGAAGTGCGATACATCGACGATTACATAGGTATGTTACAAAACCTTGTCCTTCGTGACTATGAAGTACGTAGCCAAGAAATATTACGCAAACATTACCAATACTGCTTTTAAAAATACATCTAGGTTCTTAGATGTGTACATAGCACTTTTAAATATGATCAACCTGCATAGCACTATTATTAGTCTTATTATAAATAAACAAATAACTTGTCTCATACTGCCGCCCTCCTCTCATACTCCTCCATCTCCCCCCAAAAAGGTATAAATATTGTTTAATTGTTTGAGTGCAAATTTAAACCAAGTTCCTGAATTTTTCCACATGGTTAGCACATGGCAAATGCTTCATGACTAAAATCTTCAGATTGTTGAGTTGAGTTGTTCTTGTTAATTTTGGATGTCAATCTGCAGGACATGGAACGTTTGTGACAAAGGACTTTGCCAAGGGTGACTTTCTCCTACAGTACCGAGGAGAAGTGATTTCCCAATCTGAAGGGGAAAGTCGCCAAGAGAGCTACCCAGTTGAAAAAGGGAGCTTCCTTTACTTTTTTCAGGATAAAGGAAATTCACTCTGGTAAGCTGACTCTGTGGTTTTCCCTGTGGTTTAGATGAAATTATTTGTGTGTGTGTGTGTGTTATTTTTAATACTTGCAGCGTTGTACTGCAGGGCAACATTCAATAATGTAAGGAAAATTCATTTAATATTTAAATAAATTTCAGTGTATTTTTTTCTGAATGGCATTTGACAGTAAAAAAGGAAACAAAAACGTTAAGAACGTTTTAATTGTCAACAATCTTTCAGCGTTGATGGCACCAATTCAGATGGTGCCTGTCGAATGGTAAATGATGCCCCCTTGAAAAAGTCCAACTCCCAAATGAAGGTGATTTCTGTGGACGGTACACCATGTCTTTGCCTGTTCGCTCGCGAGGATATAGCAGCAGGACAAGAGCTAAGGTATGACTACGGTGACGAAAGTGTCCCCTGGCGACAAAAGGTAAGCCAACTGACTGCATTATCGTTTTCAAGTGCATGCAGAATCACAAATAAAGCAAGGCCACAAGTCACAGAAATGTTAAAAACATTTTTGATGAAAGTAGCAATTCTAAATGCAATTTAAAGTCTATGGCCCTATTGAAAGAAGCTTCATCGAACATCTGTTTTCATAAAGTGACAGATCTTCAATGGTAAAAAATTTATCTTTAAAAAAGCTTTACACAAAATGCAATTCCAATTTTAAGTTGAAAGGAAGATTGAAAATGTGTTTTGCATTTGTTCTGTGCTACTCTTACAAACTGGTTACCTCCTTTTTAATTTTCTCATGACAGAACATTGATCATCAGTCCTTTGATCATGAGTTTCCCGAGGTATGTACATGTACACGTATTTTCATGTAGGTTGTGTTGACTAGGAGCATAGAACAGCTCAAAATTTAAAAGCCGCTCAATTATATTTCACCTTTACAAACTAAATTCAGTCCAAACTGCTTTTTCAAAAAGACACTTCACAAAAGAGATTCAACCATCATCCAAACATTCCCTTTTCCCCTTTATCTTTAAAGTGAAAATGTTTTCATTTCCAGTGAAACTTTCACCTTATTTCCAATGGTTTCTTATCATACATGTACTTTCAGAGATGGGCATCACAGCTCCAGCAACTGAAAACCAGTGCGAAACAAAAACATGTTGGACAGGTAGCATTCAGCAGGCAGTTGGCTATTGCAGAGGGTTGTAATGGTTCAAAAATCTACCTTGGCTTCTTTGGTGAGAAACAGCTACCAGTGGCGGTAAAACGTGTCAATAGTGATCACGTAGGAAAAGAAGTTGAAATACTTCAAAGTCTTCAAGGAAAGCATTTGACAAATGTCTTGCAAACCTTCTGTGTTGAGCATGATGAAGATTTTACCTATCTTGCATCTGAGTTGTGTGAAATGAATATACAAGAGGTTGTTGAAGCGACGCTTCCTTTTGCCGACAAGCACCGCACAGACGAGGGCCGGAAGAAACTATGCCTTGGGTTTTAAACGGCCTCCAGGAATTACACAGCCTTGGCATAGTTCACCGTGACATCAAGCCTGCTAATGCTTTGATCGGTATGCTGACACTGTAATTAGAAATTTGCTTATAATAGTACCCTCATGGGATTTTGTTGAAGGTTGCGATCGACACCAAACAAAACCTGACATTAGTGACAAAATGGTTTTGTTAACGTCTTTTTATGACGTATGCATCCTCATAAAATTGTCCGAGCAATTTGATGCAGGGTTATATTTTCATTTAGTGCACTCTTCTTTCAATTTTGCATTGACTGCTTGCCAATGTTTTAGCAGCCACGTGTAAGAGAACATGACCATGGTGTGAAAAAAGGGAGACAATGGGATTTTTTGAGCAGGACATGCTGTTTTGGAGAGTTTTCATTGAAAGAAAGGATTTTTTTTGTACAGACACCAAGGGTGATGTTAAAATTGCTGACTTTGGTGTGTCTCGCCGGATGATGGGTCAAACAACTCTATTTACCCAATCCATTGGGACAATCTGCTGGATGGCCATTGAAAGCCTTCAGGGAGAAATGGTGAAATATAAGAAGTCTTCAGATATACAGGTACATATATTTACAAGCCATGAAACATGTTGAATGATTTTAGTACTCATTTCCTTTTAAGGAGGTTAGTATGCAGGTCCATTAAAATTACAATGTAAACATGGTAAATGTCCATTTTGGAAATATTGTTTTGCATTCTCCAATCTGTTTGAACCAGGACTCATTTCCTTGCTACTCGTGAACGACCAAAAAATACAAGATATTATTAAATGGCTTTCTGACCCCCAGCTTCATGTTGAATCTCTCATTACACAGTCCTTGAAATATGAAAGGCAGTTTAATTCATCAGAAAACTTCTACAATGACGTTTTCTGTATGTGAAGAAAACCTGTGCATAAGTCACCTGAGTACCCTAAAACATTCTGAAGAGAGAAACTGTTTGTTTCTCTTTTTTGTCAAGGTAGATTCCCTGGCTTTACTGTTTAAAATGGAGCTACATACCATTACTGCGTAGAGGGGCTTGTAATCTATTAAAGATATAAAGCAAGTTAATTTTCAGATGATTCTTGGAAAATATGTATTTGAGGCTGCACATGTACTTTGATTTCGTATCATAGGCAACTGTCAGGCATGACTACATCATCAAAGTGCCCAATTTGTTTAACTACATATAATATAGTGCTATATGTGAATGCTTTTGACTAAAGCAAGCCAGTAAACAAATGCTGCAGTCCATTTTTGTGGCTTTTTGTAGATGACTGGCTGCCTTGTATATTACATTCTGAGTGATGGACACATCCCGCATGAGACAGCAATTCCCTACACAAAAGAGCCAGAGGGTGTGGTCCGTAATCTCAAAGCAGGAACCTTTCACTTGGAACATCTTGGGAGCTTCTTGTATATGCAGCCCCTTATCAGGGAAATGGTGTCCTCAGAGGAGAAGGATAGGCCCTCCATAGAATTCTGCTTAGAGAAGTTTCAAGGTAATGAGGAAAGTTTCTCACACATTCAACACAGAACAAAATTTTCATCCTTACGAATTATGTTACTATGTATTGGTAGGTAATTCTGGTAAAATCTGTGAGCATTATTTGATTGTTTTCTTTTCTTAAAAGACCTGTCAAAGCAAACTCTGCAGGTCTCATCAACAAAGGGAACGTCATTGGTTGCATCGCTATTAACTTCAAAGGAACAGGTGAGCCTTTGATCACAGGTCCTTTGAGATTCAATTATTAAGAGCATTGTACTTTAAAACATGTCACGTAGAACTGGATTTTACCTTCAATCACCCAAAACACTTTAGAGGATTTCCATGTATTCATAAGCATTTCCTGTGTTTTATGCAGAGAAAAGTTAAACAACTTGCAAGGGAGACCGCCTGTGCATATACACGTGATTTTGACAGTTTCACCACTCACGTCGTCATTCCCACTGGTAATGAAATTGATTTAATTGCTTAAAAAGCAATCCATGCACTTGCAGGACATGGAGACTTCTAATTCCATGGATGTGATCACTACTATTTTTGGACAAACATATAGTTTGGCTGAAGTTGCCACACACAAGTTGGCAGGTCGCTAGGGATTTAAACCGAGCTGTATTTTTTATCCATTCTTAAAATTGAGGGCTGGATTACCCGAGGATGTCTTTTTTGTTATCGCAGAAATGCTTTGTAATTATGTATTGTTTGCTGTCTCCCAAATTAAATAATGAAACCAAAATAGATGCAGTATTACTTTATGGGAATATTATGTTTAATTCATCCTTATTTGTAGATGACAACCAGCTTGCCAAAGAAAGATCTTTAAAGTTTCTTCAGGGAATTGCTGCCAGAGTTTGGATCATCAGCTTCAAATGTAAGGATTTCTAGTATAGAAAGTCTGTTGTAAACGTAGCTCCACTGAAAATCACATTTTTTTAGATTTATTTTTTTCTTTCATTAATTGTCATTGCTTTTGCTGTAATGTAAGTAGCCTTGTCTGCTCCATCTTTTGCCTATTTTCAACACAGACACTGCGATAGCATCATTAATAATAATCCATTAAAAATGTATCAATTTGTTGGGCATAATCTGCCCAGAATGTACCCTATGTAGTGAAAAATCTGCATATTTAAGCATGATTCATCGTTTATTTCTCCAGGGATAACAGAATCTTTAGAAAGAGGCCAGATGCTTCCAGAAAAAGATTTTGAAGTAAAAGGAGATACGGTGATGGGAAAAACACATGGTCCAGAACGAGCTAGACTTTGGCAAGCAGAGGCACTCCTTCATACTCATGTTGCATATGTCCTTGGTGCATCAGCAAAGCTTCCTAAAGGTATGAAATATGCTAAGCCTTGATATTTTGTGAGACAAACATGGGAAATATTTACAATAAATATTTTTCACAAATGTGACATTGATTTGCCTATTTTAAAGGATACTTCTTCAAAACACTTGCAGTAGAAGGATATGTTCCACAAGTTAATTTGTGTTTACGTACAGGCAGATCCCTCGGTTTTTGTTATATACATGCCTCATATTGAGACATTCATTTTCTGGATAAAATTTGTAAAATAGAGCAATCGGTTCTGCTCATAATTTTGAAAACACTTAAAGAGCCAGCTTTTTTGGACCATTTCACATGCAGCGGGTGGGATTGTGCCTTCCTTTCTAATAGCTAAATTATCGTGGCCAATTTTATTAAAAGTTTGCCCACCAATAGTCAATATAAATGTTCTGTTTCAAGTAATCTTGTGTAGTTTTGTATGGTAATTTATTCAAAGTTAAAAAGTTCATGCATGAAAACCTGCGACAATATCATGAAAATATCAAGAGTGCAGATTCTGTCCCACTTGGGCTTTTTAGGATTAATTAATGCATCAAACAGTGTGTGATTTGATACATTTTGTGTGTGTTTCAGACTGCGTCCTGACGCTTCTTAAAATGTGTGGGGCGACAACAGTGGACTCATCTTCAAAACTTACTTCTGTGTCACAAAATCTCATTCGGGTCGTCATTGATTGTGTACATGATACTGACTATCCTTTTGACAGTGCCATCAAAGGTAAAGCCATATTTAAAATCCTAAACACAAAGACTAATGTGATAGAAATAGGTGTGATACTTTGAATTTCTATCAAATTACTCAGAATCAGCAAAAATTTGCTCATAACTATAATTTTCTTTTTCTTTTGTACAGATCTAAGTACAAAATATGAAGTGCCCATTGTCACCAAGGAGTGGCTTTTGGACAGCATTGGCTCATACACAATCCAACCCTTCCAGAAATATCAATTAGAGGATGAGATCTCTGGTGAGCAAAGTTCTGCCAAAGGTAACTTGTTGGTGCAGATTTATATTAGAGGAAATCTTTATGAATGCAGATTTGATTTTTCTTCCCTCCGTCACAAGGTTTTCAGCAGAAAGCAGGTTTTCTACAACTAGTAAGGTACACTGTGTGATCACATAAACAGTTGCAAAATTCTGCAATTCGCAGCTTTTTAATGAACCGGTTAAATGTCTCCTTGGTATTTGTACTGACTAACAGCTAAATGTGTTTTTATGAAAAACTTCTAGGCAATACAGCCTCCTTTGGAAGGACGTCAACGCTAGAAGAACTAGACCTTTCTGAAAAGGTACATGTATTCCACAGTGGCAACATTTTGCAGTACAGTGGCCTATCCACTATAATGACATGGCCTATTTTCCATATTCTTAAAACCCCAAAGTAAATATTTGAAGAAAGCTATTTAAAGAAAATTGGTTGTGTTAATAGTCGTGTCATATTTTATGAATCTTTCCCTGACAGGAAGCTTACTCAGAAAACCTTGGAATTGACTGTGAAATATCTGTGAGTGGATCTGACATGATCAGTAGCCAAGCGTCTGACAAAGTAGGAGCTTCTTCAGACATATGTGTAAGCAACAATGGGCCTACAAACTCAGTAAATTTCAATTGGTAAATTTCTGGGTCAAAAAATTTCAAAACAAATGTTTAAAAAACCTGAATTGAATATCAGTGGCCAAATAAATTCATAAGATTATGGACAAGTTGAGTTATAAGAGCTCTTTACTAGAAGCAGTTTTTCCTTTCTATTCTTACTTCAGTTTACTAGGTTTATAAGGTTTGGACGGGTTTGGGTGAGTATATTCTATGCAGACACTATTTACACTTTTCCTTCTAAATTTTGTCCATTTGTTTTAAAATAGAGTGACTCTGAAAGTGAGTATGAGCCATCTGGAACCAGCTCTGACGAAAGTGAAGAATCTTGCCCACAGTCTCCAAAGCGCATTTGCAAACGAGAGGAAGAAGGTGTCACTCTTTCCTCGGAAAGGGGAACCCAGGAAATGGGAGGTGATCATGTGCGTTATTGGAAAAGGAATCCAGTGAGTTAGTTTGTCTATTCAGTATACAGAGAATCTGTTCTTTTTCAACAGGGCGTACATTATGTCCTGTTGCAGCAATTAAAATGCATTAAACAAGTTAACTCTGCACGTGACAATGTTGATTTGTATTTACTCATAACATTAAAAAGTTCTCAATGCCATATAGGTCAATTCTTGGAAATTAATAGGATTCTGATAGCCAGCATGAAAATGTCAATGATTTTAAGACTATATTGCTTTTTTTTGGCAGCCTCACCAGAATCGTGGCTGTGACAGTGCAGGAGAGGAAACTGTTCCAGCTTCTAACATAGTCAGCACAGACCATGCAGACAAGGAGTCGACGGAAGCGTTTGTATTAGATGTAACTACAACAAAGTATACATACTGCCTTTACTGTGGTACCAAACAAAGAAAAATCTCGCGCCACTGTAAAAGAGTCCATTCAGGGGAAACACTTGTTTCCGAGGTACTTGCATTACCAAAAGACAGTAAAGCCCAGAAGAGGCAAAAGTGGCAACATATAGGAAACCTCGGCAACCATGAACACAACTTGGAGGTGCTAAAAAATGAAAAACATGACCTAATAGTTAGAAAGCGGCCTAGAACAAATAACACTGAAAAACATAGTGTCCAAAACTATGTGCCATGTAGTACGTGTTTTGGATATTTCCACGCAAAGACCTTGTGGAAGCATAAAGAAAAGTGTCCTCGTCAATTCTCTGAGGGTAAGAGAACCTCAAATCATGTACGAGAAGGGCGCATGCTTCTTCCCACAAAAATCAGCGTTTCGTTACAACTGCAGCATGCCCTTCGAGACATGAAAAATGATAAATTGTCTTTAATAGTCAGAAACGACAGAGAAATATTACAAGTTGGGGGGAACGTCCTTGGGGTAAGCAATTCCAATAGGCGAGAGGACAAGGCCAGGGAGAGAATGAGGACACTTGGCAAAATACTTAGCATTTCCAGGGACCTTAATGACAACATTAAGCAGGCAAAAGATTTGGTGTTGCCGTCCTCCTTCGATAATGTTGTCGAAGCAGCCCTCACTTTGTCTGGTTATAACTACGAAAATCAGACATATGAGGCATACTCAACTGCGCTGAGAGTAGGTTTTGCTCTGACAGATTTGGCGGTTGTTGTTAAGAACAATAATATAAGGGATCAGAACCGTGATAACATCTCAAAAGCAGATGATTTCTTGCACCTTTTAAAGAGTGAGTGGCGTGTGAAAGTGTCAGCATGTGCCCAGCGACAACAGCAGGAGAAGGCTTGGAAAGCACCAAAGATTCTCCCCTTAACAGAGGATTGCATGAAGTTGAATAATTTCCTAAAGAAAAGGGAAGAACACCTTAAAGCAGACATCAGGGAAACTGGTATGTCAACCACGACATACAGAGATCTTGCGCGTATTACTTTAACTCAAGTAATATTATACAACCGAAGGCGTCCAAAAGAAGTAGAATTGCTCACAGTAAGGCATTATAAAGAAAGTCTTGAGAGCAAGAGACCAGTTCAAGATGAGGTTAAGAAATCCCTCACCGCACCAGAAAAAATAGCCCTGAAGAGGCTGAGTTTGATAATGGTGCGGGGCAAAAGAGGAAGAGGGGTTCCCATACTTCTTCCACCACACTTGAGAGAAAGTATGGATTTACTTGCCCACTACAACAAAGACAGAGAATTTCTCTTTTCAAGGACAAGTGAGGGTGCCTCAACTCCGATAAGGGCATATCAGGTTGTTTCCGACCTAGCTTCTGTTGCATCGCCCAGATTAAAACACCCAGAAAACATGAGATGTACCAAGCTCAGGAAACACCTGGCAACATTATCTCAGTTAATAGATTTGAAAAAGAATGAGTTGGAGCAGCTTGCTACCCACATGGGCCATGACATATCAGTCCATCGTGAGTACTACCGTCTCCCTATGGAGACGGTTCTCTTGGCCAAAATGAGCAAGCTGCTCCACCTTGCTCATGAGGGTAAAACAGCCAAGTATAAAGGCAAGTCCCTCCAAGATATCGATGTTGAGTTAAATGAGTCAATTCCGCCGATTTCAAATAACGAAGTCAGTGAAAGTGAAGGAGAAAGTGAAGAAGATGAAATACAAGAGCAGGAGTTGCGATGTGATGATGTGCACATCACCAAATCGCAGAAGAAAGCTCCTGGCAAGGTGAAAAACCTCACAAAGCATACTGACTACCGTGTAAAAGATGGTAAAATGGGCAAAACGTATCTCAGACATTATAACAGGTGGAGCTCCAAACAAGAAAAGTTTCTCCGTGCTCAAAAAGAACTTCAAATTTTCTTTAAAACCAAAAAAGCACCAGGGAAGTCATTGTGCATGTTGATTCTTAAAAGGGGAGGTCCTCTTCTGGAATCAAAGACATGGATGGAAGTGCGAAATAAAGTTCATAATTTAAATAACAAAGCGAAAGCAAAACTAAAAAAAATGGAACTTCAGGCCAAGTGAAAAGTTCAAATTGCCCTGCAGTCTTTGTAATTAGGATATATTCGCTGTCATAATTACCCTAACCTAATTATGTTTTATACAGAACTTCAATAGCTGCATTGCAGTTGGGGATATTCTCTCGAAAGGAGAATTCCGTATTTTCTCAGTTCTAAGTCAAAAGCAATTAAATAGATAATTGCGCTGTATTGAATCTCACTCGATCTGCTGCTTATAGGGCAGATGACTAAGATTGCATGCCTGAGAGTGGCAGATGAATTATCTGCGGCCGACTTTTTTTTCCATCGTCATGTCCCCGTCGCACTCACAAATAAGTTCTAGGTAGCTGCAAACTATTTACTTTTCTTTCATTTTTACGATGTGATTTCCACTGCACCCCATCGCAACAGTTAATTTATTTCAGATAAGACACTAATTGAAATAAATCGAGTTGAATTTTTCCACTCCACCATTAATTTAGCTTTAGCGAAAACAGATTTCTGTACCCGTTAAAAACGTCCGCACTTAAACTCTGGAGAACTGTCTGAAAATAGCTTTAATGGCTGAAGTCATAAAATGAATTAATTGCCTGAAGATTTTTTTATTTGTAATTCAAAACAACTACATGCACGCCTTTTGAAGGTTCCTATGATGTACTTTACCCGTTTATCTGGGACAAGGAAAGGTTTCTTGGGCAATACTACAGTATCCAGGAAACTTGTAAAAAAAACAGCAATCTGTAATTTCTAGCTAAACAAAGCCTGCGTAAATGTTGTAATTTAAACCACGATTTTAAAATATGTTTGGAAGTGTTTCAGTGGCTCTAGTGCTCTTCATAAAGGATAAAATCCCCAAATTTCCTTCATGTGGACAAAATTTCAATGCAACCATTGCATTGTTGATTGTAAATATGTTGTACAAAATTGTTGGATCCTGCCATCAGGTAGAAAGATATATAGGGAAAATTTACAACCATCATTTTGGAAACATCAATTCTGTAAAACCGCAAATTCTTTTCTTCTGTGGACCATTTAATTTTAGACAAAGTGTGGAAAATGCCACAATCCCTCATGCACAATAAAATTTTTAATTGGTGCCACGAAAACGGTGTTGCACTTTTGTCTCTGATGGTTGCTGGGTACATATAAGTTTATAATTTGCCGATAGCCAATGTCTTGATGCTTCAAGTTTTTTGCAACTGAGAGTAGAGTACTTGACAAATATCATGCCAGAGTTTGTTTTTACCATTTATATCGAAACCTTTTTTTCATGGTTGTCCTTAATGTTGCTATTTGGGCTGTGTTACTGTTGATGTCACGTTAAATCAAACTGAGCTTTTACGAAGAATCTGAATGCGTATGTAGATTGACTCCTTCAAATGTGGGGGTTTATTTTGATTGATACTTTTTAACATTATAATGTCGTGTAAAGGCCAGCAGGGACTCAAAGACGAACTTACATGTACGTGAGGCATGTCAACGCACCAGCATTAGCCATGGCATGAAACTTCCCGAAAGTGCTGATCAAAATTCAGTATTAACTTTTGAATCCTGTGGAAGTATTTTGTGTAGTTGTTTCTTCATGCCCACAGCCAAGTTGTAGTTGGGGGATGTCACAGTCTACACTGTTAAATGATATAGTTAAATGAGTAGTATTGTACTGTATTTTTCTAACATTAATCCACTATTAACAAAGTTTAAAAGTAAATAAACGTGTTTGTTACACTATTTACTGCGCTTTTGGTGAATGTAGGACAATACTGTATAATTAACAGTAATATTTAACGGTATAAGCTTTGTCCTCAATTTGCATATTGGCACAAATGGAGTGATGCTACTTTTGCCGAGTAATTTTCGTTACGCAAGTAGGCTATTTGATATTAGTCTGACAAATGTTCGTGCTTTTTGTAAGTACTTTTACACGTAAATGCGAACCATTCCCTAAAACCGATAAATTGAACGTAAAAAAATGAAAAATCTTACTTGTTCATATTCCATCCATGATTGTCCATGGAAGCCAAACAGTGCACATTATGTGGCATGCCAGTGCACATTAGGAATGTAAATAAGGTTCCGACGCGACCAAGGCATCTAAACATGAAGTTTGCATATCTGAAATACGTAATTATATTTTAACTGTTAAAATTAACATGAGTTTGATAATCCTTTATCAATAGAACTTATTACATAAATGCATATGTAGAATGAACCTGAAATCAATGAAAACTGTAACTTGCTGTTCTAATGTATACATACAATTGAATGAGATGATACTGTTGTTTTATGGTTAATTACTGTCCAATAAATGACAACGATTTACCGTAACAAATTACCATAAATCATAAACAATAATATACTGGCGCCTGTGCTTTTCCAGTATTAAGTCCGGAAAAATGTACTTTGTGTATTGTTATTTCAAATTAAAAGTCAGGCATTGTGCTACAGCAAAGAAAACTTGACATTATAGTTGCCATCCAGTTGTTTGTTGCCTACAAATTGTGTCAGTGTTCGAAAGACATACAAAAAAAAAATCTGGTTGCAAGCAGTTATTGTGAAGTCATAATGTGGAATAAATGCCTCTGTTTTAATGATGTGATCTCAGAAAATTGGATGATCCTCTCAGATCAGCAACAATGCTATTTGAACATTCCCTGAAACGGTCGTGTGACAGACGACTGTACATCGCTCACTCTCAATTCGACATTATAGCCATGGAGAGGAATAACACTTGGAATTAACTCATGTTTGGTCCCGGGATTGTGGCTGGTACACGTACGTGTTTGTTTGGTCCCGGGATTGCAGCTGGTACACGTACGTGTTTGTTTGGTCCCGGGATTGCAGCTGGTACACGTACGTGTTTGTTTGGTCCCGGGATTGCGGCTGGTACAAGTACGTATTTGTTTGGTCCCGGGATTGCAGCTGGTACACGTACGTGTTTGTTTGGTCCCGGGATTGCAGCTGGTACACGTACGTGTTTGTTTGGTCCCGGGATTGCGGCTGGTACAAGTACGTATTTGTTTGGTCCCGGGATTGCGGCTGGTACACGTACGTGTTTGTTTGGTCCCGGGATTGCAGCTGGTACACGTACGTGTTTGTTTGGTCCCGGGATTGCGGCTGGTACACGTACGTGTTTGTTTGGTCCCGGGATTGCGGCTGGTACAAGTACGTATTTGTTTGGTCCCGGGATTGCAGCTGGTACACGTACGTGTTTGTTTGGTCCCGGGATTGCGGCTGGTACACGTACGTGTTTGTTTGGTCCCGGGATTGCGGCTGGTACACGTACGTGTTTGTTTGGTCCCGGGATTGCGGCTGGTACACGTACGTGTTTGTTTGGTCCCGGGATTGCAGCTGGTACACGTACGTGTTTGTTTGGTCCCGGGATTGCAGCTGGTACACGTACGTGTTTGTTTGGTCCCGGGATTGCAGCTGGTACACATACGTGTTTGTTTGGTCCCGGGATTGCAGCTGGTACACATACGTGTTTGTTTGGTCCCGGGATTGCAGCTGGTACACGTACGTGTTTGTTTGGTCCCGGGATTGCAGCTGGTACACGTACGTGTTTGTTTGGTCCCGGGATTGCAGCTGGTACACATACGTGTTTGTTTGCGTACATGTTTATTCTGAAATGGTAAACATAAAACTTTATGCGGTGAGGGCAGGTTTATTTTTTCTTCCACGTACATGTACATTGTAATAAGCAATGAGTGTCTCAGGATTTTAAATGTGTTATTGGCTTTTTCTACTCTTAGGAGTAGGATCTAGAACTTTGCGCTTGAGTGGCGCCTGCAACACTGCCATAAAAACGCATATTCTCTTTCTGTGGTCAAGGTATTAATTTAAACACAATTAACTCTTTATCTGTGTTGAGATTCTTAACGGTCCCTGGATTGCAGACAGGTTGCAAATTGGTCCCCACTTTATGGGTTTAAAATGTGTCCAACAGTCGGTCCCCATTTTGCATACAAGGTACGAAGGGGTTGTTTGTTTGTTTGTTTGTTTGTTTGTTTGTTTGTTTGTTTAATTTACAGTACAGGGGGATTCCGAACTGATGCTGTGATAGAAGTTGATACACTGTTTTGCTGAAGCTTCTTTCTAAGCTTTACATGAGACTTGTGCATGGATGAGCATGAGAAAATAAGACTGGTTAGTCATTACTCATCGCCGAGTTTATTGGTAAAAATATTGGAAAATTGGGGCTGAGCTGGTTTAAGTGAGGGCGCAATTTCCCTAGCAACTGATTCTCCTGTGCTGGTACATGTAACATTGCTGGTTCACGAGCGTCCATGAATTGCAAGCGTTGCAGTCGCATCGCCACCAAGAAAATGAGCCCTCCCAACCAAAATAACTTTTTCCAAACTATGAGGGGGTGCTTCTGCTCAGGGTGGATACTGCATGTTAGCCTCAAGCTTGAAACTGGTGCACGTTGTACGATTATATTGCCACGTAAAACTCTACTGTTCTCAAAGATAGAGCCGAGAGGCCGGATTTAGGTCGCAGTTCGTCCACTTTGTAGTGAACCAGGTGTCCCAAATTCCTGTGTCAGAACTGAGATTTTTTTATTGACAACTGGGGAAATGCCTCTTTTGGGCCAAGACCAGCGCGCTTGGGGAGAGTTGCAGCAGAATTATTTTCAAAGTGGGGGCAGTTGTGAGACCATGTCATCAGCCATTGATGAGCCGACCCATTTAGTGTCAACCCCCCCCCATTATAGGACCGGCGAAACGCATATGCTGTCAGTAATTGTCCTCTGTCTGTTCTGTTAATTAATAACACTTTATATCGTTGCCTTCAACACTTGCTCCTCCTTATTTACCGGATGACAGTCGATCGCTTTGACCACTTGCCATAATTTATTTCATTTTCAGGTGTTGGGCTGGATGAGTCATTTGAGCAGCACCTTGAATCCGTTTTGCTACGCCGTCGCCAACCCACTGTTCAAGGATGCCTTTCTGCGTATTCTCTGCTGCCGTAAGAATGCAATGTCACGCAGCACGGGGAGGTCATCTAACGTGACTAGCTGTAGCTCAAACAGAGTTAACTAGGAATTGAGAATTTATTTTCATTTACTTGGACGAATTTTTCCCCGAGTACTGGTATAAGAATAAGGACCTAATACAGTTCTGAGTGTAACTTCGTCATTGTGCTCAACCAGGACGTTTACCCATCCGTGTACAGCACTTTTGTTTCTGATGTGCGTACACGTTGTCCCCGCCTTTTCACAAAGTAACATTTTCTGCTTAGCAACTGAAAATGGTTTTAGTTCAGAGTCCCGCCCTTCCCCGGGTGAATCATTTTTATTACTTGCTAATGCCCCGTAAGAAGGATTCATCGCGCAAGTGCTAAAAAGAGCATCACTTGTATGCGGTAAATTTTCTTCACATAGTGATTTCAAAAAGTACGCGTTCGCCTGAAGGGAACAAAAATAGCGCAGTTCGTACACCAATACAATATTGTGTCTGTGCCCAATACAATCAGGACTTCTTGCTTCTAAGCAAATTAATTGCTTTCTTCGCGCGATTCATTCTGAGACGTTCAAAGTAAGCAGGCTAGCACAGTAGAGGAACACGAGAATGAAAAGTTGGTCTAAAAAGTTTGTGTTTTATGAACGGTACTAAAGAAGTAGCAAAAACATGTGTTCACGTTAGTGGTCTCCTGGCCAATTAACTATTTTATTCCGTAATTCATCCTACCAGGTTTTTATCAAACACAGTCGATAGCTTTAAGAAAGCAGCACGAGACATTTAGTAGTAAAACTGAACATATGTCTACTTAAGAAATAGTATGCTAACACACCTCTCGCATGGTTCTGTCTGACATCCTTACACATGACAATCTCAGGTGTGGTGATCATTAAGATTTAAAAAAGGCGTACATTTACCTGATTTGAAAGAAGATTTTAAGGCCCAAGTTTGTAAATTTCATTATTGACAGTCATGTTGGTAGTGTTAGCCTGATATAATGATGTTTTCCACCCCTTGGTATGCACGATAATATTAATGCTGTGAATGTCACTGGAAAATGTGCATCTAGTAATCTGGAGTTGAAACTAAAGAAAAGAAAAAGAAATGTCGATGTCTAGAATACTGTGAAGTGATAGAATGTAAACCAATAAGGTGCAGCAGAGAAACGGTAAAATTAGGATATATGTAACGTCTCCTTGAAAATGATTCATGAGGCTTTTATCTATAATTTCTGTTCCAGTTAGAGATAGAAAGAGGAAACTGAACTTTTCGTGTTGATGTACGTGTATCACTTACTTTGGTATGATGAAGAAAATAAACATTATGTGGGTTAGAAATGTAGAGGGCTCCTTCTGATAACCATGGTGCAAGATTCTTCTACAGGTCTGTCACCCAAGAGTGGCTTTGGCAACTTGTCGTTGCTCTTTTTAAAAGAGTGGGTCACATAACATCAGTCTTTATCAGTATTTATCCCAATCGATTGAATGTTGTTTCCAATAAACAAATCAGTAGTAATGCTCATAGTAAATTTAGTAGTTAATCATTCCATGCGTGTTGTCACAAATCTTTCTCAAAATCTTTCAAAAATTACCCCGAGGGTCATTATTAGAATAAATCAACCTGAGTCAGATTAGTTTGCTTCCTTTAGAGATTTGACCTCCTGTCAAATTCAATTTAAACTGATCTGTTACATTTTGAATCCTAAATTCGAATCAGTCAACCAGTGACCAGATATGCGCACAATATTCAACCGAATCTGAGGATCCGGTGGCAGTAACACAGACTGAGGTGGCAATGATCACCTGATCATATACACGTAGAACCAATCGAAATGATCCTCACGCTGGTGGGGATCAACCCCACAATGATTTCAGAAATGATGAGCATTCATCTCGTGATAACAGTATAACACCAGTTTGTTCAAAAAAAAAAGAAGCGCAGCCGGTAACTGACCGTTCTCACTCTGAGTCATATCTCCGTTTAACATCTTTAGGCCATTATCTGAGGCGTTGTACCAAAAGTTGCGACTGTGGTTCGATAGGCTATAACATAAGCGCTCGGGCTAGCTAATGACAAGGGGCTGGAGCTAACGTCTGTACACACACATGTAACTGTCGGCCTATCCTTTCCCAGCAGGAAAAACAAGTGGCGTACTTTTATCTAAATGCAATATTGACAGTCCTTTGGTACGGAATCACCGCATAGGCGCGCAAGTTTAAGCGCGTTTGACGCAGGGCACGATAAAAAAAAGGGCAACGAGTTTATTTCCTGGAATGCATGGACTTTGCGTGAACGCCAAACGCGGGCAAGAACCCAGCTGGAAAACTTCGTACCGGACTGTCTTACTTCCGCCTATGAGGGTGCCCGTCAACTCAGGGCGGAAAGCTAATTGATTTGGACACTTCCTCAATCAGCACTGTACAAACCAATGTCCATTAAGAAGGCGTCATTGCGTTAACAAGTGTATGTAACTATTTAAAATTCAAGCACCTCTTTTGAAGTGAACCTGTTTCGTTGTTGAAAGAGCGTTACCGCGAGATAAACGTGTTTTGGTGTCTTGTTCTTCAAACCCAAAGGTGTCTTTGTATTTAAAGTTATAAGCACGTCAACAAGTCTTGGCACGTCTAGGCACCACGGCATGCTAAGCTTTGAATTATTAACACAACATAAATACCAGCTGAGGTACAGGAATGAAATATAAGCCTTCCCTACCCCAAAATGAAAATTTACTTACCACTCACCTTCATTAACAAACTCCATAAAATATCAAAACAAGATGAAAAACACCACAAAACTAGAACGACATAAGCAACGCCATACCACCTCAAGAATTATGACGAATTACATATGTTTCACATGATATTAACAAGAAGACAGATAATTTTCGATAAAAGATGCTACATTTGTTTAGTAACTAATATATTTTTGATGGCAACAGGAAAGACGAAAAAAGAAACTTTTTCTTTCTGTATTGTCAGGGGAGACAAAAAAGACTAATATCCTACGTTTGCGATTGTTGACTCTATCGTGCCTTGACATCTTTTGGTTGTAACTCGATGTACGGTTCACTTAATGGCCGCTCAGGTTCATTCTTACTGGAGGATTTCAGCTGTCTCATCAGCTTTATGAGACAAAAAGCGAGGACGACGACGACGACAAGGGAAGAAGTGAAGGCAGCAGCAACGGCTACAAAGGCGGCCATCCACGGGGTCAAAGGAGAGGGGTCATGAATCTTAGCGATTGTTGACAGGAGACTGTAAACTGGCTCATGGGTCATCGTGGTGATTGTTCTGCTAGGCATGGTTCCCGACAAAGAAGGCGTAACCACAGATTCGATGGGTGTGTCTTTGGTCAGTTCTACCTCCTTGGTTGTTGAGCCCGAGACCGTGGCATTGACTGTCACGGCAGTAGGATTTGAGGTCGCATGCAGTAATGTTTTTGTGTGTTCTGCTCCCGCAACTGTCACAAAAGGCGTATTAGGTGCTCGCACGGTTTCTGTCGACAGACCTGCTGAGGTGACTGACTCGCGTATTGCCGAAGTTGTAAGTTCTGCCGTGGGTTCCGTGTTTGGTCTTGTCACACCGCCCTGCACGCTAATTGGCCCAACGGTACAAGAACGACTCATCTGAGGAAACGAGGTTGATGAGATCGTGCATACAAAGGTGCTTCCTGCATCATTGGAAGCGTTCACTGTCAGCCGCCAAGAGCGTACAACGGTGCCGTTGAAGATCGACGTTGCCCGCACGTAACTAATAGGCTTGGCTGGCTCACCATAGACGTTCATCTCGATATTAGGGTTACCGTACTCAGAGACACACTGCATGGTTAATATCGTTCCGGGAAACAGCGAAATGGGCCCTTCAGGGGAACAAACCGGGAAAGCCTCACTGGGAAAATATAACACTTGCAGCGTTATTCTCGCAGAAGCTACCGAAACGTTACCTGGGTTTGTCTGGACATCCTTGATATTGCACATGTACTCGCCGGCGTCAGCTTTTTCCAAGCCCGTGATGGTAAAATCCTGGATGACGACCAGTCGGGCTGATAACCTCTCGGTCGTTTCAAAAGCAAACCGCGGGTCGCTGGTGATGGTAGCTTTACCCCATCTGAGAGTCCGGACAGGGCTGCCGGCCGCCCATTCCACGACGTGGTAGCTCTGGAGATAGGATGCCACGCACGTCATGTGAACCACATCGCCTTCCTTGATGTCGTTGTTTTGGGGCTCCACAATCCACGCAGACACTCTCTGCGATGAGACAAGCGGAACTGTCGTGATTGAGTACCAAAACCCCAGCATAATTAGACACATAAACAGCCTAGCATCCATGTCAGTGTTCTGGGTGGTTAAAATGTATTTCATTCTTGTCAAGCAAAAATACTATGATATTGAACGATCCTGTCTCGTCGTGTCCATAGAATAGCATAAGTGAGCCGGCTGTGAAAGTGCAAGGGACCACGGGCCCCACACAATTGTCAGGGGCACTTAAGCAATTTCTTTCCCTAGCGATAAGAAACCTGTACTCTATAAAAGCGTGACACTGTCTCTAACCAGCTTTGTATTCTAAGCAAGGTCTCAAGGACACTCCAGAACGTCGATATAAAAGTGAAATGACACCTTTAACGACCCTAGAGTATAAAAGCTCAATTGGTGTGTGTCGTCTTTCAAAGTGTATGCAAAAAAATCAAACAAACACGTCAAACAAAAAACGAAATATACTGCATTGTCAGACGTGGAATACATGTATCCAAACGGGTATGGATTCAAATAGAATAAATATCCACATGTTATAATTTTTGTAAAATGAGCTGGGGTCCAGGTTGTTTTAATGTTATGATAATAAATTAGATTAGGGCAGCCAAAAGAGTTGCGCTTTTTTGTGCCATTGATGTATTGCCTTTACACATGAACCCTGAGATGGGTGCGCGAGCACACAGCTCTTTCCTATGATTCTTGTACGTTTACCACATCCAAGAACAAAGTGGTGTGTATATTTTCAACACATGAGGAATACATTTAGAAAGGTATACAGCATTTTTTATTGAGGTTTAAAACCCAAGCTAAGCCATACCGCTGCAAAATATTTTCAACACCCCAAAGTATTTGCCAAGGAAGAAAGTTACAAAGCAGATAACCACTCAGTATTTCATTATATGAACTGATAAACCATCAACAGCGTTCGCTGTTAATCCCTTTCATATTAAAATATTTACACTGAAGAAAAAAAGGTCATTTCACTTAGCACTCATAACATGGTAAAGAATACAACTATCATATACATACATTTATTACATTTGTAGATTTCGTAAAAAATAAGTCCAAAGCTTCATCTTTCAGATTTTTTTCATTCCTTGCACCAACAAAAACGCTGCTTCAAAACAAACCAGTATTTATCAGTGAACCGTGACATGTAGCTTGCCAAAGTAATCGCCCATAAACTGACTAACTTTAGGCACTTACATAACGTTTTTCAAAGCCTTGATATACGCTGCGATTCATTCGTGAGTATTTCGACGGAAACGTGCATTGGGCCACAACGACTTCACCGGTCTGTGTCCAATGAGAAGAATAGATCACCATATTGTACGAGTTCCTGCTGTAGTTGAATGCTACCGGAGGGATACCCAAACAAAGCACGGAATGTATTTATTGCTCCGCTGCACTTGTGTGGCCGTGGGCATTGAAATATATAATTTCTGTGAGTGATGGGTATATCCGCCATAAGGCTAAACCACTTTCAGGCCTATGCAGGTCCTTTGCCTTAAAAACTGGAAGTACCGGTAAAAATGCGTAATTACGTGTACATTGTAAACCCCGAGGGTTAAGAAAAAACTAGGGCAAAAATATTCATGACAACAGCATGCGTGAATGTTGAAAATATCTTCATTCACATACAGAACAAGTAGTGCAGCTACCAGGATACAAGTATTTATAATTAGAAAATTCCAAAAGGTCAAAAGCAATTTTAAAGATTCATATAGAATTTAACGTTGCTCTTAATCGTTTTACATTAAAAAAATTCTTTCAATCAAACAAACCAGAAATATCTGCCACGGAAAATGTTTTAAATAATATTTCATAAACTGCAATAGGTGTTAGCGTTCCCGGTTTTTTTTAATTGAAGAAACTAACCTAATACATTTTGTTTAAAAAAAATAGTACCTTGATAGACTGACTGGTGGATATAACCGAGGGCTGAGGGGCGGATAACTTGCTGCTTGTATCTCTTTGGAGGAAGCGCTAGCATTTCAAAACGTGTTGGACATTGCCTTAGCCTACCTTGGCTTCTTACAAACACATGTACATGAACTAAAAAAAAGCCCGTGCGTATAATATTCTGTCTTAATTCAAGATCTCGTTGTTTGTAGGGAGTAACACATGTTCAGGTATTCCAATTTTCAGTTTTTTTTCAACTCTTTCATTAATGATCATCGATTACGTAAAATGTGAAGTTAGTTGTCTTTACAGCTCTCTTTAATTGATAAAGGGCAAAGTTAAAAACTAAACCAGTTCGACGTGCTCCACAACTTGCACAAAAATGTTTATAACTTTAATGATGCAGACAGCTTAGGGGTTCAACTTTGGAGTTCATGTGAACAACCTTATTATATATGGATATTCCTAAACCTGCTGATTTGATATATCCTTAAATTGATCTGATATTATGCCGTATAAAAACCGCATGGATATTCAATACTTTCCTACAATTTCTCCTTACTTGCTTTCTTGACGGTTTGAGCAACATCTAATAGCACTACTGTAAATACAAGTGTCTATGTTTCAACACCAAAACTGCTAACATATTATGAACGTGTTGTGGTGTTAATAGTCTAAAGCTTAACATGTTGTGGTGTTGTGTTGATAAATTAATGAATTTAGACAAATGACACATCTACATGTTGATACCAGGACGCAAAAACATATTAATCGGGTTGTAACACTTTTTGAACATCAAAACATGCTAATTTCCAAACAGGTTGTAAGTTTAAACCGTTACATGTTTACAACCAATGCACAGACACGCTTATAATGTTCATTGGTGTTTACATTGAACAGTAGCTAGTGTTGGTCAGACTTTCAAGGAAAAAAGTTATGATTGCGTTAATTGAGTATGCTTACACACAGATTTCGACACCTTATTAGAATGATAGAAAATTAGAATGATAAAAAATTGAATTGAAGCTGCAGCTGTTATTGGTAAACAAGTCTCTGAAAGCAAATAATGATCAGCGAACACCTTGGCATAAATGTTTGTATTCAAACATACAGTGTATACATACAGTGAGCAAAAATGTTTTGATTTTAGTGTCGAGAAATTTACCAACATATATCAGCTGTTTTTACAAGCCAGATTGAAAACACACTTGTCTTTCTTAAGATAAAATTTAATGAAGCAACTTGAGCATTCTCTGTCAAACACCATCGACTCATGAGTTATTATAAATCAGCGTGCTAAAATAAATCCTTCCATATAATTGATCTTGGACGCAATTCAGCGGGCATGGCACATTGGATCCTTGAGTGCGTTTGTGCAAATAACGATTTGCATTCACTGCCGGTGCCTGATAAGCGGCACCTGCATCATTTTCAGCGGCTCGTAGCTATTGTTAAACGTTATGTATCTATGCATAACGTATCTACAATAGACAGCCACACAAAGTAAGAATGTATCTAATCATAAAATCGTGTCATTACATATGAACACGTTTGTGCAATTTGAAAGAAAAGCTAGAATTGTCAGAGCATGTGGGACTTTGCTCATGGCGAGACTATGAGTATGGGGAGGTGTGAAATTGTATACCGTTAGAAACAAAATGTTTGCCAATAGGACAGGCCTTGTTCACAATTCTGAATTGCGTTAATGCCCTGTCAAGCCGTGTTACTGGGCACCCATATCAACACATACAACTGTGTATTTGCCTGCAACTGGGGAACCCCTATTGTTCCTCTTTTTTTATACTTCAACTTTTTTAGTTTTGTACACAGTTGTCAATCGGGGACCCTCTGTCAGTCGGGGACCTTATTGTCCTCTATTGTTCAGGGTCCCCAGTTGAATGCAGAAACAAACTCAACAACATAACCTCAAGCTAATTCCTTCTTTCTGTAGGGATCTCGGGTTTCTCCGGTGAGATAATTACTTTTGGTGCGAATATGAACTCTGACCTGCCGGTCTCTGGCACGAGATCAATGCGTGAGTATGAGCGTCCCTTGCCGTGTGCAGACTTAAATTATCTCTAAGCCACGCCCTTCGGCCGGAAGTTGCTTACATTGTATTACATTTTGGCGCACCTGAGAAGTTTCTGGGCTTTTCTCAGTGACCGTTCCAACGCTTGAGACCTGGACCTTGGTGGGCTGGCAGTCACAGCAACATGGCTCCTTGTGGGATATCGATAACTTAAGGCCTTTTCCGTCCGCAAGAGTTCATACCAATTTGGGCAAACTTTTAGACGTCAGGGTTAAAGAATTTATGATTGTATAGAGACAGTTCTTAGTGTGAATATATCATCATCATCATCATGGTGACGCCAGTGCGCCAGCAGCGCACGGGCGTTGCTCAGTGGCTAACATATTAGGTTGATTGTCACTTTCCATTGTTCAGCATTCAATGTGGCTTGTTGTAACTGATGATGAGGCTGATTCGAACAATCCTCATATCATCAGAAAGTTGTTGTTGGTAGGTTCGCATAAGTGCGCCGCCTCTACGGTATGGTTCTGTTTGTTGGCTGTTTTGGTCCAGGAGTAATGACAGCGGAGCATCTTGCCTAATTGCGTGTCCTATCAGTTGTAGGCGCTGTTTGCGAAGCGTTGTTGATGCTGGTTTGACTTTACATCTACGTTACAGTTCAGCATTGATGATGCATTCAGGGTATCTGATATTCAGTGAGTAGCGTAACAAGGCTCGATGTGATGCGTCGATTGTTTTCTCGAGCGTTTCTGTCAACGTCCAGCTAGCCCCACAGTAGAAGAGCACTGACTCGGTGCACGCGATAAATAGTTTAATCACTTGCTCAACACCTCCAAAGCACGTCGAGTCTTCAGCAAGCGACCCATGACAGATTCTAAACGGTCGAATAGGGGCTGTGCTGCTTTGACTGTGTCACTCATCAGTACAACATCATCAGCGAAGGCAAGGCCAGTTAACTAAGCAGCCAATTTGTGTGAATTTATCATGGACATAGCGAATGTACCGTTTATTACGATGTACATGTAAGCCATCACTCAATAATAGTCTGTCCTTTGTCTTTCTTTAGGGTTTTTCTTTTGGTTTCTTTTTGGTTGCAGTTTCATAGCTGATTAACACCTGGAAATAAAGCGAAGGGAATCAAGCCACAGTCGCCTCGAGTCTATTTTTTGCCTGGTTTTGTGCCTCGTTTCCTCCTTAATTGGCGGACGGATCTCCACCCTCCTGACAACTGTAGAAGGACCGGCCACTACATTTCCATTGTAGTTAAGCTTGTAAATGCTTGAGAAGTGACGCGATCACCCATCTTGTGGTGTGATGGCGACTGCTACAATTGCTCCTGCAAATGTTTATTTTGTTCGATGCATGTACATACTTTTCTCCTGCCGTCTTAAAAGTGCTGATACTTCCATCCTGCCATGCGTGCAATGCACCGTCTGGCGAGAATATGGTGGTCTTTCCGGTTACAGGAAACCAGGAAATGATGTTGCAATTCGCTTTATTATAAACGTACATTCCACCGTTATCCTCATTGTAAACATCTCCAGCTTCATCGCAACACACTCCTTTATGATTCTGACTCAGCCCTCCAATATTGAAGACTTGTTTACCTTCGAGGTCAACGACCATTAACTAACATTTCATTTAAATTGTGTCGAAAAGTTGATCCTTGCTGATGATCAGGTTCTTCCCAATCATTGGAGCCAGTATGGCTCTCAGCACAGATCCGTCAAGATGGTGAATCGATATCTGTTCTTTTTCTGTATAACCGACTGCTATCAGGTTGTTATTGCATGCACGGCATGTTGGTGTGCCTTCAATCGCTGCTATGCCTCCTGGCTCGAAGAGACAGACCGATTGAACATTTTTAGTAAAGACCTTGATATACCGGCCGTGCAAGACGACCAGGTCGTCATTCTTACTCACTGCAAGGGCTGATGGCTCGAGTACTATATCTGGTTCCCCTGTTGAAAGTACTGCAAGGTAGTTTAAATGTGATAGTTTAAATGCCTCCTTGTGTCTGGTCGTCTTTAGGTCAACATGAGCTTTCAATTCGAGAAGAAGTTTCTTTCTTGTCCCAAGTATCTTGTGTGGGCTAGATGAAGTCATGACTTCAGAGCTTCCTGAGCAGCCTTTACAACGCCGAGTTTTCTATACGTTTTGACGAAAGCATCATCGGCCTCTCGTTAATAGCTGTTCTTCCTTCTGCCTTATTTTGGCAATCGTTTTCTTGGCTTTCGAAGAAATTTGATTCTTTGTTCTAGTTAGCATCATGCACAGTCTCCTTTGGGAGTGTTCAGGAGCCGGGTTCATTGAAAACGATCCTACAATTTTTCTGTCAACTTCAGACATCAACTCACTGATTTCGTGTTTGCAGTTGCCTAAAGCCTCGATTATGCTGCTGAGAGAATGTATCAATTTGCTGTGCTCAGAGACAGTGCACTGCCCACAAATAAGAACTTCGCACAAGTTACAATAACAGCAAAGCTCTTGATCTGCATGAATCTCGCACTTGAGTTTGCTTTGCAGTACGACCTCTTTATTTAGTCCCACCAAGGTCACAATCTGATGTGTTTTCAGTTGAGCAAAGCGCTGATTTGCTGTCTCACATGCCTGACACAGGTAGTATTCACAATGCATACATTTTGAGATTGCGATATTTTCCTTGTCACATACTTGACACTTAACCCGATGGTCTTCACCTGTTTCTGGTTGTCCTGCCTTGGCGGGGGAACTCGATCTTGGCAGTCCACTCTTGGGGATGATGGTTTTGGTCCGATACAACGGACACACGATGCTCTTTCCATCCTCGTTTTGAGATTGTGTGAGCTCTTGGAGGCATTTCAGGAAGAATTTGTGTGAGCAATCAAGTAACCTTGGATCGATCAATTCTGTGCAGCAAACAGCGCATTCCAGAGGTTCATTAGAGGGAAGTCCACAGGCAACCAATTCAGCCATGTTACTCACGTGTTCACAAATCAAAAAAGTCTTCCTGGTCGATGA
This sequence comes from Acanthaster planci, assembly GCF_054643075.1. Classification (NCBI taxonomy): domain Eukaryota; kingdom Metazoa; phylum Echinodermata; class Asteroidea; order Valvatida; family Acanthasteridae; genus Acanthaster; species Acanthaster planci. The sequence goes on along the minus strand of NC_141792.1, from coordinate 2,880,523 downwards.
GAACAATGTCAAAGATTTTGTCGAATGTTTCATTGACTTATTTAGTTTTGATTTAGTGATTTATCCGTCGTGTATTAAAGAGTACCTGATACCTTTTTCCCGACGTTCATGCTAAAAACACACACATTTTGACATAAAACAACTTTAGAATCGTTTCGTCCACTTGAAAAGTATTACGTTTTCTGAGGAAATACATCCTCTGAATTGCCTTTTTACTGTTATGTACTGTCCGTATTAAGATTCCAGTTTAACCGATTGTCAATATGCGAACCCTAGTATTAATAATCACTCACTATATTTCCACAATGCTGTAATTGATCATAATAGGTTCAATATGATTCCTGTTCTTAACAAAATAAAAAAAACTTCTTTCTTCACATTAATTAAGAACCAAACAATTATTTCCACACCATTGAACCAGTTGACAAATTTCATTTCTGTAAGCCACTTTCTTACCATTCTCATGCCAGACAAAGCAATATCAGTCTATTTGTTTAAAGCACAGGAGTCACTTCGTTAGGTATAATCACTGCTATTTACAAAAAAAAAATTAGATTGGGGACAAAATACACCCTTGTGCTACTCCCAACGTTTGTTACCCAAATTACAATCCATTTTATCAAACTGACTGTAAAAGGCATTCAACTCATCCGAAAAGGATTTAACATTATTGCGAGGAATGTTCTACTTTAACCCATTATCCTGACGACATCCCCTCGATCTATATTTGGAATTACCTGGTTGAAACTGCTGTCGAATCTTCTGACCAAACTGTCTCTTATACTGGTGTGTGTTTATTAACTTCCCTTTGTATAATACGTTTCTGTTCGAGATTATTGTCCTTGTGCGCTATCCTTTTCTTTTTCAACGAGTTATGCATTTCTTTGGTCATCCAAGGCCTAGTGTTTGGATATATTTTAATCACCTCCTCGTTCACAATAGAATCCTGAACTGATGGTATCAGGAGCTTGATCAAGTGAGTTTGTATCCATTAAAAATATCCAAGTTTGACATTCAAAACAGCTCCGAAAGGAATTAATAGTACTTTCAGTCCATTTGCGAACTTTTTTAACTTAATGTAGGAAAATCCACCTCAAGGATGGCTTTTTATTTTCTAACTGCAGCCTCCGAAATTATTAGTGAATTATAATCTCTAAATAAGGGACATGTATTCAACAATACTCTAATGGCAAACATGATTATTTAAGTATAAGTTTCCGCTACAAGTACATTTTGACACAAAAATGGTCAGGTTTCGTTCAATCGTCTCGAAATATGACTGCACTTACGTTCAATTCTAGAAACGATTACTCTATAACTCTTGGGAGGAGGCTGGTTCTTGTTGAAAAACCCCAACAGTACCATTGGTAAAATAGACTTACCTTGCCTTAATTGGCCACAGAAATAAGTCGTCTTCAGATTACTCTATCTCGAAATAATACTTCGTTAATGGACCTACTTATTGAATATACTTATACATCTCGTGTCCAAAAGACTGGTAAAATGGACGTGTCTCAATTCTGTAAAAACCCAGTTCTATTTTTCGCCTTTATGCAACGCAGCACCCTTCATTTTGTGCAACGCACGCTGGTATGGATGATGTTACTAGTCATAATGCAGCTATGTACTTGACATACGACAATGAAAATGCTTCATTCCACGGCACACAATGCACATCTACACTTGTCTGACACGGTTCGTGTTTACGTACACCATGAGTCAGCGTCACACTCCACAGGTAACAGCAACTGTGTATGTACAGGTACTTTGATCTAACCCATCTTGCAATAAAAGATAATGATCCTTTGCTGTTGGCACATCCGAAGTTAACATATCTACAGATATTTACCGCACGCGTTGTATTTTAGTCTCCCACACGGACAGCAGATGTTCAATTCAGCTCTGCATCCGATAAAACGTAGCTATATTAACCGCATCATAAGTTGATTGCTCTTAGTATGAAATCAACCCTTTCTAACTGGGTTTGAGATTACTTACCAATCATCATCACTCAGGGAATCAGAGTGGACTCCTTGATTTTCAGCTTCATGAAGCCAAATCCTCTTTGGCTTTAGCTGCTCTGATGTTTCACAGCTGAATCGAAATCCCACTCGCACCCGTCTGTTGGACAGGATTTCAGTTCACCAATCAACAAGGCAAGGCCTAAACTCAGCCATTTACGGACAATGCATGGTTCATATTTATACACACCTTTGGCGTCAAAGGATGGATGCTGGGAGGCCTTCCCTTTGTCTGCCTCTGAGTTGCGGAATGACCACATATCAAGCTAATGGTTGGCCAATGTCTCCATAAAGCACACATCGTTGGTGTGCTTTGATGTGTTTTGTTTTATTTTCCTCACTAATCTGTTACACAGAATATTTTATATAAACCTTTCCATTTTTTTCCTGTGAAGCACAACGATCAGTAGTGGCATTGTTCTTCGTGAATCACTTCATTGAATTGTGCCGTTATCGCGTATGTGAGCATAGCAACTGCTATTGCGATTTGACCAATGAAAAACAGCAAGGCGGCCATTGGAAACAGCGAAGTCATTGGGGACATTGTCATTGTATTCAGATTCATCTTTAGCGCTCTGACAACTTGAATTTTATGTTAGAAAAATAAGTGAGACCAATTTTGGTATTCGTACAAGAGAGGGTAAATAATTTCTCCCATTGTAATCAATGAACCATATCAAGTAATGAAAGACTGTTTTGGATTTCCTGGTACTCGTATGCTAAGCAGTTTACATAAGGATGCAGATGTTGAGCGTTGAGATGTAGGAGAGCCCAGCACATTGTCATCTTTTATGTTCTTGTTAATAGAACTCCGACGTCATTTTGGGGATTAAAGAAAACATCCTTGATTTAATATTGCATCGATGGCTTCCATTCGGGAAATGGATTTTCTGATTTGTTGACATCAGGGAAGCGTTATTGAAAATAAATAGAAAAAATACAGATTCAAAAGAAGCTTCTATCTAGTGGTAGTAAGAGAACTGAAAAAGACAAAAGTGACCGTTCTTTGCAATAAAAGATCACATCACGTATTTTTGTTATACATGTGTTCATCTTCATTGATTCTTCAATAATGGATTGCAAAATTATTCACTGAGTGTTATCCTTTGTAATATAAACACTTTATTCTTTTATATGGTAATTTATATACATGTTGCTTTAATCATCAGCACAAGAAGCCAAATAGGTTGTATGTTACATAAATATATTTATATTGACAAAACATAATTTTAATCTTAATTAAAGAACACAAAAATCAGCAACCTAAAAAATGGGTTGCATTTCTCACATAATTTCTTGGTTAAAATGCTCATATTTTCTTCCTCCAAGTATAAGGGAAGCGTTCCATGTCTTTTCTCTAATGTCTGATTTTAGGGCAGTTTTATGGAGGTGCTTTACATTTTGGTCATGTCCTATTCATTTTATTTTCATAATCTGTCTTTTTACTTACATTCCTTGATTTTGATTGAGGGTTTTCACCAAAAATAAACAAACAATTATTTACAAAGCCTACTCATTGAATTTAATGTTCTGTTTCTTCGTACGCATTCTCTTCTGGTTGCTTCTCCACGCGCTGTGAGATTGTCTCCAAGTCCTGAAGCTCCATTTGGACATGGGGTTCTCCAACACAAAGGTTATTATTATTATTATTTATTTGTCTTGGTCTTAGGATACACACTAGAAGACGAACATTTAAGGTGAGGGAGATGACCAGGAAGGATAGGGTGACGAAGAAAGCTACCTTCCACAAACCAGCAGGTTGGCGAGGCTTGGGGTGAGGCTTCGGGTGAGGTTTGGGGTGGGGCTTACTTCTGGACGGAATTGTGGCTTGGGAGGATGGCCTGTTCGGCTCAGCTTGTCCTGTTACATCGTCTTGAACGAATGGACCTGGCGTTTGTTCTTTGTCAGCTGAAGGCGCATTGGTAAAACTGGATCTTGCTCTTGTGTGGGGATCTGCGGTGGTGACGTTGGCAGATCCGGCAAGGCCTGCGATCCTGATCGGTCCGACGGTACACGAGCGCCGCTGACCAGGGAAATACACTGATGAGATGGTGCACTCGAATGATGTCCCCTCGTCGGGGATGCCCACTGCCAGAGTCAGCGAAGTTGCTGCCACGGTCTCGTTGCTACAGGATGTCCAGGGATATCGTGTGCACTTTGCGGGCACCTGCATCACTTCCATCGCGACAGCAGAGTTACCACTGTCCGACCAGCAGAGCATGTTCAGCTCCGCGTCTGGATATACCAGGACGGGCCCGTCTGGGGAGCATAACGGGAACGGCCCGCCTGGGAAGTACAACACCGACAGCTGCACGCTGGAAGTGCTCAGGAGAATCTTCAGTCCGTCCCGGGCTTCGCACACGCTGCAAAAGTAGTCCCCTGTGTCCTCTTTTTGCAGCTGGCTGATGATAACGCTCTTAGTCAATGTGCTTCCAGAGATCTCCGTCTGGTACATCAAGCGGCCGCTCTCAAAACTACTCGTCAGGAGGTGGTAGTTGTATGTCACTTGGTCTGGTGGCTGATTGGTCCATTCCACGACGTGGTTGGACCCAAGGCCTGTGGCGACGCATTTTATCTCTACTCGCCCACCCTCCTTCCGATCTGCCTCCGGTGTAACGATCCAGGCGCAGACCTCCGGAGGTGCGCTCTCGACTTCACCAGTAAGGGAGTAAAGTACAGAGAGAAGCAACAGATAGATGTAGCTCTTCCTTGCCATCGTGGGTACAAATCAGTGACACATAATAAGATGTCTCTGATTCCAAATAACTACGTCCTCGTGAAGCAAGTTCGGGAGTATCCAAAATGTCGCACAGAAAGCTATCCACAATCATGTTCCAACAGTCTCCAGTATTTGTTATACATGTACATGTATACAGGCACCGATCCTGCGTACACCATACAGTAAGTAATAGTGGAACAAAATGCTTTTCATTTTTTGGGCGATTCATATTCAAATGAAAGCTCCCAAAGTTCACGACAAAAGCTTACCGCAATCCGTGACACATCGTTCCAACAAAAGACCCTCTTTGCCTTATTGTCACACGCACTTTTTTTAAGCCATTGTCTCGGTCCAAATGCAAGGTTTATGCCTCTTTAGCTCGACGCACTGTAGAATGGTAAAAATATAGAAAGCATACGAACGTGATCAAACCAGTCTACGTACACAGCGATATTAACCATGGTATAGTTGATCAGATCACGTACATGGCATATTGCTCGAGCAGTTGTCTTACGAGGAAACGTGGTCATCACACAATGATTTAGAAAAGTCATGTCAATAGCCAATGGGGCTCTTTGTGTAATGACATAAAATCAAGGATTGCCATTTCCTCCAAGTTTTTTATTCTTCCCGGATTAGAAATCTAGGGCCGTTTTCCAATATTCAACTTCGGCTCCGTTTCACGCTTCGTTCCCAAAGCCAATCCCCAATTGAGGGCCTGAAGCGTTTAAATTACATTGGCTTACTATAGTTTTTGGCTCTCTTGCATCTTATTTGATATTCTGTGGCACTGTTCGACTGATTAATGCGCTTACAGCTTCAAAGTCAGCTAGTAAAAAAAAACAGTTGACGCCTGATACGGAGTCGTATTATTATTATTGAGTATATTGAGTATTGGAAAACGGTCTAAATTTTAATTTATGAACACGAATGCTCACTCTTATTTGATCAATACAAGTAAATTTGTCAACATAACATATAACCGGTTTACAATTACACGTATATTGTAGGTATCATTATTACGGAGGGAATAGGAAATTGGCCGGAGTGGGTTTAGTGTTATTTCGCTTTATACCGTAGGCCTAGGTGAAATGTGTCAGACCGTTGACGATCAGTATCCAATCAGAATTCGAGGCAGAAAATAGAGCGCCTATTCAGGAAGTGTCCAATAATGTAGGTGTGCTACAGCTGACCAGGAGTGAACCAGAGTGAACTAGAGTGTGTGGCAGTTTAGCTTGGGTAGGACACTCAGCCTTGTACAATTTCAAGTTCGTTCTGTGTGTGGCATGACATTTTGCGAGTAATCTTTATCGTTATGTTAAAACTTCTTTCACATTTCTGATTCCAACATAACATAATGCTACCGTTCCCCTCGGTATATCAGTATGGGAAGTGTGAGCATTCAAGCATTTATGTCCCCGGCCTATGGTAAATTCTAGTTAATTATACTTCAGATGTAAAAAAAAACTGTTTGCAGAACCATCCCGGTAAATGTGGAGGGGGTTGATTTTACGTTTTCCTGGTAGGCACGGTAAAATTTTCATAACGCACACCACTAGACCACTACCGGATACATTTGGAAGGTCTGTAGGGTTTGGTTTGTGGTTACACCCCGTACTGTCTTTTTTCAGAAAGAATCCGGCATGCTCCCGATGGACAGGCAGTACACACTACCCGAAGCTTAAAAGTAACCGGTGTTCAGAACCAACACTCTCAAAAAGAGATAGATCATACACGGTGAAGCTGCAAACCTCACTTGTTGTAGACCCGTATCCAAGTCTTGCCGAGGTCGCCAAGTTTGGTCGTTGTCCTCTTGGTAATCGCCTTTGACTATCGATCGTAAAAGGAGTAATTACATTGTGGCGCTTTCGAGCATCTCAACCCCACGCAATATGCATGCTGAGCCTGATTCATTGGCCAAAAGAGTCTTCGAGCTTCTTACGTAACCTCCACAACCATTGGAAAAAAAAACATGTCGGTGCACTAACTGGACACTGCCATGTTACGAGATCAAGTTGTAGGCTTCATGAAGAATAATATCGCACCAGCTAGTTTTTAGTTGGTCGGGAGAGAAGTATGTAGAAATTGGCTATACATATTTCTGCAGGATTTATAGCACGTGAGGTGACACCCTCAGTTGCATTTGATTGGAGGTCCAGTGTTGCCTCATTTTTTTACTGTCACATGCATAAGGTATCTGCCTCTTAGGACAATAATCTAAAAGCAAAAATCTCATCAACGGTCAACCACGGTGGATGTACCGATGGTAAGTGCGTACTAATGTCAATATTAACATATCACGAGACAACAGTTATGTAACCGTTTTTTCAACGACTACAAGAAAAATTCGAGAGTGGCAAAGCAGGTATTTTATCACAATTGAAACGCTCCTGTCGAAACTTTGCTGATGTGCCAAATAACACTGCAGGCTTTTCGACAGTTCCCCCTTTTTAGTAATCATGTTGTCTTGCCGCAGGTTTCATTGGCAAGGCCAATTCCCAATTCAAAGCTCTTAACGTCTCCTTAATCGTGGATAATTTACATTTTTATACAACAGGCTCAGGCTCAAGGACATCATCAGGGCCTTTTGACTCATTGGCAGTGCTCTTTTCGGTCTGCTTGCGGAATTGTGCTGACCACAGTTTGTCTGATGGGGATACTTACCTCATACCGTAAGCTTAAGAATCATCCATAATTAACCTTGAACGTGTAGTTGGTCCTGAGTTCTTTTTGCTTGCCCTGTAATATCGAGTCCGATGACATTTTAAGAGCTTGCACGGGTCTCACTACAACGTTTCAGAGGCCTTTAGGGGACAAAGTCATCTCCTACAATATAAAGAGGAACAGAGACAAAATCTTCGTTAAGCGTGAGGAAGTATTTACTCTGGGGATAACAATGAGTATTTACTCGGAGCTTATTGATGACAGGGCAACAAAGCCCTGTTTGCACAGCGCACGGTTGTGTCAGCACCGTTTAGGCCTACAAAATTTTCTGCTTTGTTCATCGAAGGAGGAATTAATGTCAGAGCCTGTCAGCATTTCTTTGCATAAAAATGTCGTAAAGGGAAAGTGCAGGGGAAAGGATAGTGTTATCGATAGAGCCAACGGTGACTCTTAAACAATGCATCGGTTGCTCCTTTCCAAGAATAATAAATTTAACCAGTTCACAACATGTACCGTTAACACCTGCAGCTTCCCACTCACTATTCAGAACCAGGTTTCTTTGCAAAGATGCCGAGCAAACAGAGTGTTATCGCAATATGAAACTCTTGCCGATCACTTCCCTTCCTCCAGGATACTCCACTGCCAATACTTTTCCAGGTTCTCAGAGGAAGCCCTCAGATTTGTCACCAACTTCACGTTCAGTTATTAGGCCTACGACAGGCGACTCCGTCGGCGATGATTTCGAGCTTCTCCAATGGAACTTTTCGCAGAGGTTCCAACAAGCATTCAAGAAGGTAGCATGCATACAGATCAAGTTAAGACACAGCAACCCAGTGAAACTATTTGTCACAATTAAACACATAAAAACACAATTTTTAAAAATTGGAATAAAACCCAATCCTAATACTGATTTCCTAAGCCTGACAAATCTCATTGTCCAAGCATTGTTGGCAGTGTTTGAATAACGGTCAGAAGTTCCCTCGGATTTATCGTTGAAGGGGCTGGCACAACTTACTTAAATGTCTCGGACTGTTACCTCCGAAACTAGCTGATGATTCTCAAGTCCCCCACCCCCAATCCAAAGGTTACGCCACAGGAGACGAGGACTTACAACCAAAAGACCTAGCTGCTTAAAATATTGGTCTATGTATACTGGATATTCGAATTTCAGAAACTAAAAACCCCGAGAACCTCTTGCAGGGGTGCAACTGGTTGAGTCACTGGCGGATGTATGAGCACAGATGGCCGAAATATCTTACTTGGAATAACTTGGCACACGTGTACTTTGAATTTTTTTTTGTGCATGTGCGTACAGCACGTCCTTGTTTGTAGCTCTGCTGTTGGGACCCCGGTCCACTCACTTTTCTGTGAGAATATTCAAAGACAGTGTGCTTGTTTAATGTTTCATAATGCTCTTATCCGTGTGTCAGATAAATTCGGGACAGACTGATGAACCCGACGAACGGTTCATGGAGAAGCAGGCGCTCGTTCAGCTTCGACGCAAAAAGGTCTTAAGAGGAGCCTGCCGACGGCATCCTCTGCTACATCAAGATCCACGATCCGCTGGACAAATGTTCATCTTAGAAAAGCGCAAAATACTTTATTGCTCCGTTCCAAAGGTAGGTGCCAAATCATCATTCCACACTCTGAGCTGTTTAGGTAATGACAACGACTTTCATTCACTGATCGGCAGTCAATCCGTTACAAGAGCCAGCATTTACTTTTGAATACATGCATCAAATGTTATCGAGCATTTACAGGGTAATACAATGTTAATAGTAAAAAGCAAAGAAAATCAGTTTCCTTCTTGAAACTCAATAATCCTAGAAAGAAAATAATTCAGTTTCCAGGCTAACACAAGCCAAACTTAATCTACTATAACAGTTATGATGTGCAATTCCATGTATCAATAAAATTTGTTTCTATATAGAGTCCTGGCTGATCGAAATACTATTATTCGAATAATTATTCATTCGGTCTGACTCGGCCTGAACAGTTTTTTGCGGCTGTGAGAGATTTCTTGGTCGAATTTACTTTTCACGGAAAATGTAAAACTAATAAACACTTTTTAGTAAGTTTTGAAAATGGTTTCCGGATTGTGCTTTTATTCTGTCAAAAAAAATTTGGATGAATAATAAAAAAAAAGGCTATTTTTATACCAATTATGGTTAAAGATAATTTTAGAAGTTGCTACCTTCGGCTGCGATCGGCCTTAACTAAAAGAAAACTTGCTCAGCAATTAATGTCTACTGTCATTTGGATTATACATGCTCGTGATTGTTTTTATTAATCCAGGAAATATCGAAAAGGGTCTCTCTAAGATGTTTCCCAATATGAACCTACAATATTTCAGATTGCAATCTTGAACACCATGGTCGTAACTATAGAGTTACTCTGAAAAAAAGTGTAGTTTAATTTAACCCTAAAAGAGCCGGGCTATTTTTGGCCATCTCACAGGGCAGGATTCCGCCACCCCCCCCCCAGAAATCGGCTCTGCCTTGCGCGAATTTTCAGACTTTCTGCATGTAAAAACACTCCTTATCACTGTTTAGATTTGACTCGGTCGGAGAAACAGTTTTGTTGTTAAGGTTATTTGAAGTTCAAGGCTACATGCTTGCCACCTCGAGTGCATTGAGCATGCACCGCAGTGGAAAAAGTATACATTTTTGGCCGACTCGTTTTGGTAAAATGCGCGCTTTGTAAGAACAGTACGTCTAATTTTCACAGAAGTGGTATAAAAAATGACTGGAAAGAGTTACTCTAAAGATAAAAACTCTCAAAGGCTCAACTCCTGATAAAATGTAGTGTGGCAATATCGTAAAAAAATGTTGAGGGGCAAGAACTTACTTGCAATCGATGGGATAATGGGTCATATGAAAAACAAACTAGCAAATGCTATGAAGTTCAAGCAAACGGCAAAAGCATTTACTGAGAAGTCAAACCATTAAGAATAAGCAAATGCTTGGTTTTTTAGGAATAAAATGTTTTTTTTTACTATTCAGCATCTACTGGTATAAATACAGTGTAGTAGCAAATGCTTTATGCTTGTGGCTGACTGCACAGCCGAATGGATTTGCACAATGGGGCTTCTATTGTAGGCACGTACCTACATACACAGTGCGGCACGGTGCCGTATCTTGAGACCTCAGCATGCCAGACAAGCATGATGGCAGTAACTTGTATCGCAAAAACCTTGCTGAAGGAAATTGCTCTACCACACTTAAACCGGTAGGCCTACAGCTGCCTGCATCTGGTTTCTTGAGATTCCGTCCTAAAGGCATACAGCTTTTCCTTTCGAATGGCATTCATGCTAACGCTGCCATTTATAGCAAATACTCCTCGTTTTCAAGCTTGCGCTGACCCAGTCTTGAAAATGTCAAGTAAATATAATAATTCTGTAGAACTCACTCATTTTTATTCATACAAAATGAAGCAACCGCTAAAATAAAAGCGTTTGCTTCATTATTATTCATACAAACACGAGAAAATGCTTCAAAAATGATAATAAAAGCAGATACTACTTAATTTTCATACGACCCAGTGTCTGTGTATTTAATCATGAGTGGCTTTTTTTTGCTTCAGAAATCGTTGAAACCACGTTGCCCTCTGACATAAATGAGGCCCAGAGTGCGGTAGTCTGGTTAGTAAAACGGAAATATTAAGTACGTACATACTGGATTTGGTACGTGTTGCTGCAGGTGCACCTGGTTGAAACCGCCAACTACATTAGGGACAAGGTCTAACAAGTCGGCATTTCGTACGTACTCTTCATGCTGGGCTCTGTATGATGTGAACTTGACAGTTCTGGCGAGAGTTACCGGAATACATCGCTCCTTTTTTAATGAAATTTGATACAGTCCTTCTGTTGATTACTCACTTTTCAGACCGGGAGTACCAACTGGAAGAGAATCTTTATGGTCTTGGAAGGTGTCCGCCCAAATTTACAGAACATCTCGTCATACGAAGCCCATTATAGCAACGGCTTCAAAGTATTGCCGCATTCCGGTCTACTGAGACAGATACGAGAATTGGACTCCTACACCAAGTTCCTGCAGGTGCGCCATCCGTTTGCCCGCCTGATCTCGGCCTACCGGAACAAGATCTCCGGCGAGATCCCCTGGAACTGGCAGGAAGAACGGTTTCAACAAATTGCCCTTTACATCGCCCGAAAGTATCGCAAGGGGGCGCACGCTGGCTTGTTTAACCTCACGACGCTCCGCGTGTCTTGGGACGAGTGGGTCCGATATCTGACCGACCCCGCTGAGCGGAGCGGGTTCAACTCGCATTGGCGGGAGATGTACAAGCTCTGCCTGCCTTGCCGCGTCCAATATGACCTCATCGGTAAACTGGAGTCCGTGGACTCTGATTTATCGTTTCTACTCGACCACTTGGGACTCGAACACATACTTTTCCCTTCAATCAGACCTCTTTACCATCGTGAGGACGAAAAAACGGGTAATGCTCTTATCCGTCAATACTTTGGCAATATGAGTCAAAGGGACCTTCAACGGCTCTATAAAATTTACCAGTTGGACTTTGAAATCTTTGGTTTCGAAAAACCAGGTTTGATGAACTTCTAATGTGCACTCAGTCGGGCATTTCCTTCGGAGAAAAATAACCAGATATGCAACAAATAGCGGTGCTTTTTCGGGGATTCCCCAACATCTACGCCTCCTAAAGCCCTGGATTTTAATACACATAATAAATGCACGATTGTTCCAAGCACACAAAAATCATTATTAAAATTTATCCAATGGTTGCTGTATTCTTTCACAAGTTCTATAATTTAAACATTCGGAAAGATGTGTCACAATATCATTCTTGCATGATAGTCGTCAGTATATGGGAAAGAGACTGTTTTTAATACTCATTTTAATGCTTGTACATTAATTTTGTTTGTTGAAATGGCTTCGAGTACTAAGGTTTTAATCCCCCGATCGTTGGATGGAGATCCGCCAGCTTAATGACCCAGAGCTGCAAGCCAACCTACTCTTTTCTGTGCACTCAGCGATACCGTGCGCGATATATGGGGCCGATGGGTCCCCCCCACACACACACACATGTCCGATCCCTATACACACTCTAGACTATTGTTACCTAACACATTCTCCCCCAGAAGTCTGTAAAGAATTCCTGAGATTCCGATCAAACAATGACCGACACAGAGGCGGGGGTTCTCTTGCATCACATGGTCTTAGAAGTGTAAATGACAGGAAAAAACTCCTTTATCTGGCTGCCGTGATTGCATTCAAAGTAGTAGATCTCGCATCAGTCTCCCCCTCCCCTCCCCCTCTCTCTGTCCGTCTTGTTTGTTTTCAGTAAATATGACTGTCATTGAAGAATTGAATTCGAAGTTTGACACAATCCTGTGCAGACTTTGTCGCACTTTTTACCGCATTTAAATGCACTGCGTTCGACACGGCAAAAACACAAGGTTTGACGGAGCCCGAGTTACATAACAAATCGCTTTCGCTTTTTATGTAAAGAAATATGGCACCTCGTGAGCTCCTTTGGAGCACTCGTCCACACAAAAGTGCGCATCCCTACAAAAGCACATGTATATGTACTCGCGGTTGCCGGCTTAATCGTCCACCGGCCATGTCGTGAATAAACACCTTAATTTTGGATTTCGAAACCTTCGTTTACCTCTGGATAATAGAGTTTTCTGTAGAGGTGTTTGTCAGGTGGAATCTCAGTTCATACGTTGGTAAGTCTGACTCAACATTTGAGTGCAAGTATAGAAAGTTTCAGTATTTTTTAAAATAAAAAAATAAGGACATTCGAGCAACAGTTCCATACACGGACGCCACTTGACACCCTGTGCACAAACTCTATGAGACTGGTCTGAAATAATCTGTTTTTTTAGTACATGATTTGGTATTCTCCGCCAGGGCCTAAATTGAAGTTTTCTGGACATGTTTTTGCTTTCTGATGGCTATTAAGTCACTGTAGGGAAGAATTACTGGTGTCCGTATATGGAACTCTCCCATTCAGGAATAAATCACGCAAGCGAGTCCGTGGGCCTGCCTGATGGGTAGAGAGGCTCGTATACAAGTTTCAAAATGAACTCGGACGTGCTTCATTTTTGGCATGGGTGGTTAAAATATCGAGCTGGCTTACTAGGTTTACGCCTTTGATATTTAACCGTTGGTTTCTGGAGAAACCTTTGCCTTTTTATGTTAATTGGATGTTAAACAGACAAACTGTTTCATTATTACATGGAGTTGATCGAGTTTTACGTAACTCTCTAGAGCTTGGCCCTCTTTGATATGTCTCTTCAACTTCAGTTTCATCAAGATGCAGGAAATTATTTTTCCCTTTTCTTCCTTGTTACAGTGAAGTTACGCATGCCTCCCAATGCACATAAGTGTAGTGATTCAAACGGTTTGATAGCGTGAACAAGCTGCACTGTTTGGAGGTCACTCTTAAGCTTTACCTTGAGTGACAAAATCCTCAAAGGAACCATCTACATTTCTACCTCTTGATGTTTACACTGTACGACGGACAGCACTTTCAATTATGCAGGGTAAATTCGTCAGGTATATGCACCATGTTTACTCACGAGTGGTGTGTACCAAAGGTATTGTGCGACTTAAGCTTCACCCGAGACGTCTCGCTATTGGTTCCGTCTCCTCTTTATTCTGCAAAAGAGGAGCGACATTACCAGTTGAAAGACAACGGTCTGAACGATTTGTTGTTTACATATATAGGTTCAAAATACCGCATTTCTTTGTGAATAAGGCATTGTACAGCAAAGTAGCATGTAGATATTTGTGGGCTGTTAACCAGCGTGACGTGCAGGTGGGACGGCAGTGATAGCGACATGCCGTCCTCAGACAAAAATCTATTTAGTCGGAAGACAGTGACGAGTACCGATGATTCTGTGACTGATGGGTTGGCGCTAGGAAGAAATATTGTACTCACCAGCCCAGGGTTTGTGTATTTGGTGATGGATATGTGGTGACAGAATCGCTCGCTGTACAGGAAAATTTCATTAAATCTGAATGTTTTGAGACTCCTTTGGAAATTAGAAAGTAACAAGGATCCGCACAAGACGGTAACAATTACATTTACTCTGTTTTCTCACAATAGCTGTTGCTCGTCTTTAATAAGCTTTTTGCTCTCACTGTTGTTCTTTGCTAAAACACTGTCATTCACTTAAAAGATACATTGGTCTTTTTCGGTGCTAAGCCTGGCATATCTCCTGTGCCAGTCTTCGGTTGTTTAACGCGTCGTCGTCTGTTTCAAGTGCGGAGGATAGAGTCGCGTCTCACTTTGGTTATTGGTGGATTCTCATATGGCTGAGAGGCCAGTCCTCGCATGAAACAGGCAGCAGGACATTGAGGGTGGGGGCACGTAATCGTTGTTGGGGACCACGGTTGCTCTACCCGCCTCTTTCGCTCCATTGTTTTGGCCTCAGTAGGGGATTTTCTTCGTTGTCTGAAGAGCTTTGTGCCTTCCTCAGCGGCGGCTCGATCTCCAGGCCTTGCGGTCTGGCCCACCTATAGTTACTGTACCGGGTCTGATGGTTTAGGCCCTATTCTTGTAATATTGTGTAGGGGATCTCTTGGGACATTGCCCGTTGCTACCTCGCTGAACGGGACCGGTTGAGGCAGCTCTTTGGGGTCCATGGGGTTGACATATCCCATCCAACAAAGGTGATAGCCTACTTGATGACAAGGCTATCGATACTTTGAGTCTCTGCGCGTTCTAGGACCTCGAGATTTCTTAATATTTCCAATCCTGCCAGATGAAGGCAGGAATTACCGACCCAGGAACATAAAGCAGTGAAATTTGCGATCACCTTTTATTCCGATGCATTGTGCCCACTTATCTTAAGCACTGGACAGGCACCTCTGCTCCAAATTGAAGCCACTGTGAGGCAACCTTGTACAATAAATGTTGGCAGTTTCCAAGTCACGGGCTTTAGTGCATTGCATGAATGCACTTAGTGAATGGATTAAATTTGAAGGCAATTGTATTGGATACCCTAAGACGGTCACGCGGTCACTTCATTCACATATAGGCGTCTTGTTGCCTATCCAGGGCATAGAGATCATTGATTTTGCCCTACAGCCTTGTACATTCAGTGCAGAAAAACCGCGCGAAGCAGGGAATGGCAGAACACTACATGCGCATCTATTACGCTCTTTTCACAGCAATTTTCATGTGACAGAGATGGACACCCTAGCTTTTCACATTCAGAGTTTGAGGTTTTAGTCTAGAACGTTTTTCCTCAGTATGTTGCAAAAAAAAGTTGATCGCTTTGGTTGTGCGGTACATGGGAAACCCCAGCGTTTTGGACTAAGTGCGAGTATGCCACCTATCTTCATCGGGCAGGAGATACTATTAAAACTTTGCATTTCTCTCCAAGGCAGATCGTTTGATGTACGGTGACATTTGTAGAAAAGTGACTCACTGGGTAAGGA
Source organism: Acanthaster planci (assembly GCF_054643075.1). Classification (NCBI taxonomy): domain Eukaryota; kingdom Metazoa; phylum Echinodermata; class Asteroidea; order Valvatida; family Acanthasteridae; genus Acanthaster; species Acanthaster planci. The sequence continues at coordinate 2,864,690 of NC_141792.1, read as the reverse complement.
AACAGACCCGCTGTCGTCTCACGTTCAAAGTTTAGGACATAATCAATAGACTGTTTGCCGTCTACCCATCAAGACACATTCAATCAGAAAGCGACAAATGGCACGCCAAGAGGAAGAAGTACTTAAGGTATGCGTAATAATTATTTAGATAGATAGATATAGATGGATGGATGGATGGATGGATATTTTATGTTTGTTTTAATTTGTGCATTTTCAAGGTTATTCTAGTTTTAAGCGTCATCCACTTTGTTTTCATTTCTATGATGACGCAGTTAATGCGCACATTTTGACTCAGCTGCTGTTAATTTTGTCGACTGCAGTTTACCGGAAATGCCACAAAACGTTCAACCATAGCAAAAGGTGGCGAACCCTTCAAGTTCAGGCTGTGTACAAAATGTGCATTTACTGACGGAGGTGATTTCATAATGCATTATGAAAATCGTGAAACACCTTATTCATTCGACCTCTTTTCTTTCCCATACGAGCCTTCTTTTCATGGCCTAGATTTGAAGGGGGGGTTGAAATCCCCCAAACTAAAAATGGCCTCTCTGAAGGTTCTTGATGAAATCATCAAACGATTTTCTTTCTTTTCTTAAAGGTTGCGCCATATCTTCAAAGACTTTTGAGGCATTGGCTTGCTGTCTGTCTAGTCCTGCTAACCACATGTACGACAGCGATTGTTATTTCTTATAGTAAGTTCAGTAATCTTTGTTCCTGAAAGATTGATTGGGCTTGTTTCTGGCCAAGGGCGAATCTAGAACCATTTGGGGTTTGGATAATTTTTTTAGGGGGGGGTAAACCACTTTGTGAATGATGGGGCTACGTTTGAGGCTTTTTACTGGCTCTTGGAAGGAATGGAAATGAAAAAGAATAAAGTATAGGCATTCTCTAACTGTCCCCCCTCCCTCGCACAAATGTCTTTTTTCGGGGGATAGCATTGGCCCTCTGCCTCCCTCGATTCACCCATGTTTATACATGAGTGGGGATCTTGTGAGGACTTAGGAGGCCTCACACATGATTTCAAAGAATCCTTCGGCAGATCGGGGGTCAGCAACAGGGACGACGTCCACTCCAAACAACACACACCAAGACACAAGAGGGCAGTTTGGGAAATGAACGAAAACGAAACGACCTTCCTAGTAATCGTATAAAAAGTCTGAAAAATTTACGGTAGTAATTCATGAAGCCATGAAGATCAGACAAAGAAATTTCGTATCTTTTTATTTGCCTCAACCTCACACAGAAACTTTCGGGACCCACCTTTTTTTTTAGATAATAGAGTAATAGCAGTTATGCCTCTAAACAGCGGTGTATCCAGCGTTTGGTGTGAGTGAGTTATGTTTGTTTTTGCATTCAATTCGTGACCCTAAGGGGCAATAAGGTGACTGATTCATAAAGGGTCCCCAGTTGACCGTTGTGTACAAAACATATGGATGGTCTTCCAGAAAAGTGTTAAGCACAAGCAATAGAGAGGCAATAGGGGTCCCCAGTCGCAGGCACATACATACGGGGGGGGGCAAATTCAAAAGCTAATGCCACCCTGGGTTTATGCAACATAAGGATGTTGGGGGAGAAAATTTTCAAAAGCTTTACTCACGGTCCCGACATCCTTGAATGGTGTTGTTTTCTCATGGGTTAACCGTTTTTGTGCTATTATCTGATAAGTGAAATATTTTTATAAATATTTCATAACAACCGAAAAAAAATTCGGGGGGAGTTGCCCCCTGCCCCTCCCCCGGCTGCATGACGCCACTACTTCTGAAAATAAGGTACAGAGCAAGAGAGGCAATTAAAATGAGAAGGCCTGATACTTTTTGACATATATGACGACACGCAAAAGAGGGGCAAATGATCAATTGGAGGATTTGGCAACTATCACTCTTTTTCAAAATTTACAGATTTGCTAAAACCTTGTCATATACGCATTAAAGTCTACCCAACACAAGCATTATGGTTAGCATGAAAATCCACCAAGCAAAGGTATTCTGAAACAAAGCTATCCCAAATAAAAGCACTATCCCCACGGGGATTACGAGCAAGCACATTTTTTTTATTGTTGTTTCTTCGTATCCAACTCATTTGTGCTTTTTTCTTTTCAAGGCTATTCCAGTGCCATTCCGGCCCTGGATTCGTCCAGGAAAGCAGCAGTGTCCCCATATGCGCCCTCTGTCGATCCAAGAAACGATGACGTCAGTGAGGATCTGCAGCCTGACGGACAAAACCTCTCGCAGCGTTTTCCGCAGTCAGTCGGTGAGGTAAGGTGAAACTCAGACGACAAGTTTTGGCATATTCCACAGATTTGTTGGGATGAATCAAGCAGCTGTCAGTGGACCCACATGACAGCTTTTGAATCATCACTTTTTGCCTTTGCTCTTTCGCCGTAACATGTCCTATTCTGTTCCTGTATATTTCAGTGAAGGAGTTGTCCATTGGAAGCTGGTTTTCCTTTCCACGACAAAACATGGGGTGAAAGTTCGAAGGAGCAATTTTGTATATTGTTTCATTACTGCAATATTCTACTAGGGGTGTAGTTACTAGTTAGCTTTCCTCTTTTTTCGATGTAACCAATGGACATCTTACAGTTATTAAAGTAAAACGTCAGAATTTAGGACTTGGGTCAAATTGATTTTATTTTTACGATTATGCAACTTAATCCTCTGTATATGTTGAGTATTTGAATGTAGGCTGTTAAATTTGAATAAAATCCGGTACAGCTTTGTGGATCGGTCTTTTAGACTCAAACTTTACTTCCTGACGTTCTTACTTCTGGAAGTTCTTACAAACCTGATCTGACATCCCCGCTGTGAGGCTTTTACAGAAAATGCCAACGGACGAAGCGTGATGGCAATGCATTAAAATACGACTTAATTTACTGAACAGTTCTATTAGAAGTATGTAAGGTTGTGGGGCAAATGTAAAAAAAAAAAACTTGTCGGCGGATCTCACCCTCGTAGAGTGCTACGCCGTCCGAGGAAAGCGTTACAGTATAGAGTGAACGGTGTCGGCAGTTCAAGTCTGGATGCTGCATTCGGCACTGTTTTCTTTCCTTTTTTTTAGTTTGTTTCCTGGTGGCAAAGAGAAGCTTGACAAATAAATAGGCCTACGAAGTATGGCATCATCAGTCCAGAGATCTATTGGTTTTCTGTCCGAATTATAAGTTGAGAAGTTTCTTTTATTTCGAGGGAAAAAGTTCACCTCGATGCGCACTTGACGTTGAGCCTCGCTTGTCAACCTAGCACATACATCACATTACACGATTGTAAAGCGCATGTTTGTGTTAGCATCTTGTATTATTAAAGTCTCGTTTATTGGTTTCATTGTCTATTATTAACAACCGAGTCTTGGGAAGTCGCGTGATAGCCGTGCAGAGGTTTGTAAACAGTCTGCCTCATTAACCGTTGCAGCCTTTGTCTGTGTCTTATCAGATGAACTCTGGACGGGACGGCGATCCGGACAATCGTTTCATGCAGGAACAAGCGCTTGTTCAGCTCCGACGCAAGAAAACCATGAGAGACGCCTGCCGACGACAACCTCTTATCAAGCAGGAGGAACGATATGCCGCCCGATTTTTCATCCTGAAAAAGAGCAAAATACTTTACTGCGCCCTCCCCAAGGCAAGTGTGACACGTGTTCATCTGCTGGCTGGGTATCATATTGCACACATCATCGTGCGGCACGAACGAAGCCACCCAGTCTCGATTTTTGGACCTCTAAAGATGATTGCCACCATATTCGGTTTGGTTTGGCGTATAGGCACGTTTTCTCTTTAGCCACGCTATGGAAGAGCATTGACTGATTATTGCAAATTAAGATGTAGGAAATTCCTGCTTGGCAAAAAGGGATAGTAAAACACTGAATCTAATCGAGCGGTGTGCAAAACATATTTTCAGGATAGACGTAAAGGCATTCGTGCCGTTATTAGAACAGTACCCTGTCAGGCATGCTGAAACACTTTATCGGAATTCATTCAAACACCGACGCAGAAATGGCCAGGTTGGATCAGTCTCAACTCGGCTTTCTGTCTATGTTGAGTTGGAGAGTGCACACACAAGAACGGACGTACCGATGTCTTGCTGGCTTTAGTAGACACCAGATACACACTCTGCCCATGTATTTACGCATTGTGACTTCAAAATGAAACCCAACTTGTCGATAAAGTGCCTTTTTAGCTAGCTTCAATAAATTACTTAAACACAAAAAAGTTGGTATTTTATTGAGGGTTGGGGTTCTGGACGTCATTTTGTAAAATAGTTTATTTTCTTTTCAAATGACGTCACGCAGTTTGGGCTTCGTTTCTGTCGTGTTGAAAAGATTGGGTCTATGCTTAGCAAAGCTATACTGACGACCGAGTGATTTAAATGGCCTTTGAGGAAAAACTGCAGACAAACCACTATGTAGTGAAGGTTGACAGGCCAACTACAATTTTTTATTCCCTCAGAGTAAATTATTTATTAATTGAAATTCCAACAAGACCTTCAGAAGCATTGGTTTTATAAACAAATGCTCAACTCCTGCAGCAAAAACGGGAAAGATAAGAGAGAGAAAGGGGGTTATTATTTTCGTTACTGCACGGTATAAATTGATGCTTTCATAATATTCTCGATGACGCCCTCTATGCAGACAGGAACTACCAATTGGAAGCGAGTTTTCATGGTACTTGAAGGGTTCCGGCCAAATGTTGAGAATGTCTCGTTCCTCGACGCCAATGTGAACAACGGCTTCAAAGAAGTGCCACACTCGAGTTTACTTCGGCAGATACTGAATCTGAACACCTACACCAGGTTCGTGCAGGTGCGCCACCCGTTCGCCCGCCTAATCTCGGCCTACCGGAACAAGATCTCCGGTGAGGCCACGCGAAGCGGGCAGGATCCGAAGTTTACCGATATCTCCCTGCACATTGTTCGCAAGTACCGCAGGGGGGCGGAGGGTGAGGATTTCAACCCTGAGACGCTCCGCGTGACGTGGGACGAGTGGATCCAATATCTGACCGACCCTACCGAGCTCAGCAGATTCGACCCGCACTGGCGGGAGATGTACAAGCTCTGCCTGCCGTGTCGCGTCAACTACGACGTCGTTGGAAAACTGGAGACAGTGGAGTCGGACTCGAAGTTCCTGCTCAACTACTTGGACCTCAAACAGCTCCGTTTCCCCACGTCTAGACCGCTGTTCCACCATGGTATCGACAGAGAGGACAAAGAATTGTTGGAACATTATTTTGGCAATATGAGCACAAGGAACCTTCAACAGCTCTATAACATTTACAAGTTGGATTTTGAACTATTCGGCTATAAAACAAAACCAGTTTTGTAATTGAAACTTGAATTGATGACTGTAGGAAATCTCAACTCAAAAGACCTTTGTAAAACAACTTATTGTATGACACCCCCAACATGTGCATGTGTAATTTCAAACAAGTGATGGATTGGAATAAAGGTGCTATCATGGAATTGGAGCTGTTTATTCTGTACTTTAGAAGTAATGATAAAATTTACAATGATCCACTGTACATAAAGTTTCTTGCAAAAAGAAACTGTTGTCTTATCTATGTAGGCTATTAGGCTATGAACAATATTTTTTAATATGAGAAGAATTTAATTTCCACTTTATATTGAAAGAAGACTCTTCTAGAGGAAAGCAGAGACAATAAGGGTGGGATTTACAGTTCAGGGATGCGACTTCAACCCTTCTCTCTGAAAACATATTACTTTCATGTGAATCAGCGTACTATAACGTAAAACAGTATCAGTACCGGTTTGGGGATTTTAAGTTTACCATCGTTGGTTCCCTATGTATGTCTGTTTGTATAGTTATTTCAGTGTACCAGTTTAGCCTAGCAGTCCCTGTCCATAGACGTGCGAAAGGCATGATTTGATCTCTCTTGAGAGCGGGTTAGCGTAGCGGCTCTTTTGTCGCTTGCACCAATGGTTGAGGCCCAGGCTCGAGTCCCCGGCTCGGACCAGGCTTTAAGTGCATCTGGTTTCCAGCCCAAACTCGCTCTTGCAGGTTTTATCCGGGTACTCCGTTTTCCTCCTGCCTCTAAAACTGGACCGTCTTCCTAACTCTGTAATGTGATGCTGATTAATACAGATTGCGAATAAATGTATAGTTATTGGCGCAAATAGCCTAACAAGCCAAAAGCGCCATTAAAACAACAACTGGACCTCTCTTGAGTAGTCGACCCAAGTAGATCAGTATTCCTGACGACCTATTTGTGCGCCAGCGCGGGAAAGAAGCACTGTAGTCAAGTGTGAGTATGGCATAGTAATGTAAATAATCGCTTACTGGTCGCTAATTATATTGCTGCACTGAAACGTAGTCAATTTTTATGACTGTCCATTTCGAATCTTGAAAGAATCGGTAATGTACACTCATTGTAATTTCTTAACGTTGTTGTGCCTGAGTACAGTATAACTTAGTTGTAACTTAGGTGAGGTTTTTGTGAATGTTTTGCGAATGAAGAAGTGTGGCCCGTATGAACCGAATCCTTCCCCCTTGTTATTATCCCCGTTCGTCGACTCTGAGAGTGGTGCTTGGGTGTGATTGCCGCGAGTGGTGTCCTACTGGCCTGGCGGTAAACTGCCGCCGAAACGGATCGGCGTCACCTGCCTGCCAAAGCTAGACCGCTCGCTGACGTGGGCTGGCCCGACCGGGTAGCAAATGGAAATTGGTGACATCGAAGGTGGGTGCCCATGCCGCTGAGTTAATGATCGGCCTGGGTGCCTAATTCTAACTTACTGTTAGGGTCTCGGGGTGTTGAAGTATTTTGAGTTTTAACAGTATAGTTTTTGCATCGTAATGAATTCAAATCCAGTTGATTATCTGCCAGAATTTCAACTCGATAGTGGACAAAAATCTTCAAGTTTTGGTTTGTTTCTGATTTCTTTACACAAAAAGAAAGAGGGCAAGCACGTACTGACAGTCCACAGCTGTTTAAAGACAGAGTTGCGACATGGGCGTCTTAATTGTTGGAATCGAAATGGTGCCGTGGATATGCATCAGTGCATACTGACAATAATAGCACACAATAACATACCGTGCACATATTGAACAACCATTTTGGCTCTAAAACCTGAAGTTCCCAAATAATCCACAGTATTGCTTGCAACAATTGAGACAACTCATGCTGCAATTCCCTCTGTAATTAACAACTCGGCCAAACACTGCCAGTGGTGCCGCTGTAGCCTCCTATTCATACCTACCTCGCATGCAAGGGTAAGGCCTACAACCGTTTACGACGGTCTTGCCTGGATGCTGATTACCACTGTGTACGTTGTATATACCTTTTTCTTGTGATGTTGCAATCGTGTGGGACCGCGTTGTGTTGTGATTCTAAACTAGTCAAGCATGCGGCTTTTGCAAGTGCGCTTACACTTGGTTTCAAGCGCTCAAGCTGACTGTGGGAATACATGCTACGACCGTTGCCACGGTGGCCCGCACATGGTGGTATTGTTTCTTCCAGTCTGGTGGGTGAAACGGGTCAATACGTACATGCCTATTGTGCATGTGTTGCGAGTCAGGCCTACTCTGTACGCACAAGTGTGAATATGTTCCATCGGACACCAGCCCGTAAACCAATGCCGTGATTGTTTTGTGCTAAGCCACCGAAACTCATGCTGTATTGACAACACACTCAACCTCGCAAAAATTCGATTCCATTGGTCAGTGCGCGACCGTCGAGCACATGCTGTAGTCATGTTTACAGATAATACATTATGCATAAGCAACCATTACGGCTCTTTGTTGGGGGTCAAAATCGCATCGGACGTCTATGTTGCCACGTTCACACGAGGCAAATATAGAGGCCTAACCACGCCTCCTGCGTGTGATTAGAACTTACGTGTACATGTACATGTACAGTTGACTGCATTATGGCCAAGCTGCGTTGTCTAGCAGAAGCAACAACGTTACGGACCACGATTTGAAGGCTCGCGCACGTACCTACCGGGCGTTGAGACAGGGGCTGTAACCATTCCTTGCTGTATCTATGCCGTACCGAGCTGCGAAAAAGAAGAATTTTCCTCCGTAACACGAAATTAACATCGCAACCTCACCAAGTGACTGATGCTTATATGGATAACGTATTTCATTTGAGGCATCCATTGTTTGAAGAGCTAGGTAAGAATATCTGGAAGAAAACTAGATTTTATTTAAGCTGCAAACCCTGACGACAGTCAAGAGAGAAATGCACAACATAACCTGTTGAGTTATGTATGTATTAACACAATTTGGAGGACGGCCATGGTTATACTTATGGTCGCCAGGTAAGAAAAACTGCCTAATGTGTGTTACACCATGGAGAAATTTCTCCATGGTTACACGCGCCTGCAACGAATACGGCCCTCCATCCACAAACGACCCGGAATTATTACCTCACACTGCGTCATGCACATGATTGTTTTCGTCCAAACACGGGTGTTGCTGTAAATATCAGTGGTGTAGGTCTCGAGACCGGTCTCGTTTTCGATATTGGACTAACCGGTCTCGACTTCAACACTGGTAAATATACGTACATGTATGCCACTCAACTCCGTTCATCTCTGTAGAGTCACTGCCCTTGTAGAGCCAGTAGACATTAATTGATATTCTTTAAAGTCACATGACTTACACGTTCACATTATAAACGGCCTGAATCTGATTTCCCAACAAAAATGGAATGGCGACTCGCCTGGATTTTGAAAAGGACTATCTGATGTCTCACCCACACCACCAAAATCACATAGGAGCCAGAAATCACATCGTGAGTTAGACTCTAACAACATAATCCTGGATGTGGTTTCTGGCTCTTGTGTGATTTTGGATAATCGCTGCCAAAGTCGCATTCGATTTCAATTTTTGTAGGAAAATCCCATTCCGGACGTCCACAGTGCATTGTTGACTGTTTTCATAGTGAGAGGAGGAAAGCGCTCTTGATGAAAACATGAGAGCCGTTTGTGCATTTACAGTATCCAAGTGCGTAATGGGGTTTTTGATAGGTTCGTGAAACCTTGTATTGCAAATGTTTTCTCACCTCTCGTGTACGGTCTCTGGGAATCCAAGTTTTGGGCCTGAGCGAATTCGTGCGGTTTGGTTTCGATCGGAAAAGAGATCCATACGTCATTATCACTTTGCATTTCCCCTTTCCAGGGAAAGCAGTCCTCTACAGGGTTATATTTATCAAAAACTGGGTTCATTTGGTCTGGAGACGGAAGTGTGTTGTCGCTTCAGTTTAATGTCTCGTGCAATGAGACCTGTACTACCTGCCTTTCGATACCCATTCAAGCCAAATGGAGAAAATGGCACATCAACCGGAGAATGTGTCGAAGGTGAGTGAAAACATATAAAATACAACCATTGTAAAGAAACTGGAAAAATTTCGGAGTGACACAACCAATGAACCATTTACTTCCTCTTTGCTCTTTGATATGGAGCGTCAAAAGTGGACAACCTAATTTTTTCATTTTCTGCCAGTAGATTTTCGGGATTTTGGGCTTTGTATAAAGCATTTTCAAAAAACGCAATCTCCCGCTAGGAGAAATTCGGATTTTACTTAAACAACTCTTCGTTGGCGCATCAAAAGTGGACAACCCCATTTTCTTATTTTTTGCTAGTAGATTTTCGTGTTTGGGGAATTTGCGTATAGCAATTTTAAAAACTCACTTTTCTGCTTGCAAAAATTGGGAATTTACTTAAAGAAGTCTTCGTAGCGCGTCAAAAGGGGGCAACTAAAAACTTCAAATTTTCACTGCAAATTTCATCTGATGCTCCCAAATAGGACAAGCCCATTTTCTCATTTTCTGCGAGTAGATGTTTGGGTTTTTTGAAGTTGCGCCACCCCTTTTCATAAAACCCAATTTTCTGCTTGCAGAAATCTGGAATTTACTTTGCCGACGGCAGGGTGGTCCAAAAGTGGACAGGTTGAAAACGAAACGACCGCTGTGCTCCCTACGCTCAGAATTGAACGGTCTCGGGAAGATTGGCAGCCAACATTAACTGCAGAGAGTCAGTGGTTGTGCATCTGAGGCGTCGACGGATGGCTTCACAGCTCGGGAAAAAATGTGGGCGATTCCTACTGAGAAACTTGCAAATAGGAAAGGGGCAGTCCAAAGCCTGACAGTCCTTCATGGTACTGCAAACTTCCGACTTCCCAGCACACGGTGTAATTCGAACGACGGTGGTGGCTTGCCGTCGGGAATTTCTATTTGAAATAAATGAGCGCATGGTGATATGTCCCCTAAACGATGCTATAGCTAGAATTCAATAACCCATTGTGTCCATTCCAGTAGAATAATTGAATTTGTTTTGGAACGAAAACAGGTTGTGGTCGAAAAAGTCATCTTAAGAGAAGAAGCTAATCTGGTGAATCAAGAGTTTCAAAAACTTGAATTTGCTGAAATAAATATGACATCCCACAAAATAATTCTAAAACACGTATTCAGCTAGTAATTCCAATAACAAAAAAAGGATAGCTACGAAGAAAATAAATCTTTCAGCCAGCACACCAGGCGGTCACTGATATAACATCATAATTTGATATTTATTATTCAAACTTTTGTTCAAGTCATCAATACATGTGGTCATTTATAGTGGAGGCCTGGGTCATTAATATGAAAACAAATGATTTGAAGTGACAATGTGAAGAGATATTAACGCAATGAAAACACAAACTTGCAATGGACGGCCCAGAGCAGTCATTAGATACATGTACTGTGAAATGCATGGACGGTGGATTGTATAACAAATCTTAATATAGGATATCTGAATATCAAAAAATTGGTTGTTCAGTTTTGCCACTCCGAGTAACTTCCACTATAATCAATTCATAATTTTTGTCAGTCTTCGACGTATATATTATTTTCAATAATTTCCTATAGAATAATACTCCCCTCCGAGAAATCCCATAAAATTCACATCCTTGACGTGAAGAAGGTCCGATCTTTTTCACAAAATCGGCTAAATTGAAATACAAGTTGCATGAAAAAGGCCAATCACATGCAGCAAGGGAAATGACGCCAGATACCCGTCAACAGACGGCTCCGCACGTTTGCAGTCCTACTACATGTACAGTACGTGTACAAAGGACCGCCAATTTTCTCCACCTTATTTTTTCCAGAGTCGGGTGATGCCCATCTTCCCAAGACCGTTCTATTTCAACGTAGGGAGAAAAGTGTCTTTCCAGCTTTTAACTTGTCCACTTTTGGACCACCCCACCGTCGGCAAAGTAAAATCCAAATTTCTGCTAGCAGAAATTTGGGTTTTATTGAAAAGGGGTGGTACAACTTCAAAATACCCAAATGTCTAAAAAAAACTCTACGAAAATGAGAAAATGGGGTTATTCTCTTTGGAAGCATCAAATAAAATTTGCCAGTGGGAGTTTGAAGTGTTTAGTTGTCCACTTTTGACGCGCCACGAGAGTTGTTAAAGTAAAATCCAAATTTCTCCTAGCAGAAAATTGCGTATTTTGAAAATGCTTTAGGCAAAGTCCAAAATCCCGAACATCTACTAACAGAAAATGAAAAAATGAGGTTGTCCACTTTTGACGCTCCAAACTTTGAGTTATCTTGTCTGTTTCTTGTAACCATTCACCGGATCTTAGACGCGTTTTCTGAGTAAGTTGTTAATCACCTGTTTTTACATTACCCGTGAAAAGTTCCAATCTACTGTTAGCTTCCTTTAAAAAAAAATATTCTTTTGGTTTAAAACAAAGATAGACAGATAAATGGAGAACCGTGTTTGTATTCGCATATGAAGCAAACTATGGGACAGAGAGAACCCCCCCTCCCGCCTTTGTGTTAGTCGCTGTTTGATCGGAATCTCAGGAATTCTTTACAGACTTCAGGGGATGTGTTACGTAACAATTGTCTAGAATGTGTATATGGAATTGACAAGTACTTTTTTTGTTTTTACAGTTTATCCTTAGTCTTTAGTGTTCTGAGGATTTCACTCGAGTCTTGAACAGTTGGAACCGACATTCTTTGGAAATATTACAAAAAATTCAACTTAGTCGAATTGCGAAAAATTTTGCGTTTTCATGGCCCAAAACTGCTTAATTGTGAAGTAAAAATAAACATGAAAGTGCCTCTTTTTCCTGTCAAGTGCCTTCTGTTCTGTCAAGATTTGAAGGGGTAGGAATATCTCTGGATATTATAGAACTCTGCATATCCTTTAAAAAGGAGCCTCTTAAAAGGCTGGACGAAATCAGTTTCGTTTATAATATGTTTTGTTTCAGGTAGTGCAATGTCTGCAAAGTCTTCTAAGTCATCGTTTGGTTGTTTGCTTAGGTCTGGTAACATTATGCCTGACAACATTTGTCATTTCGTACTGTAAGTATCTATTTATTTTTTTATTGGTCTATAAACATAACAATGCCATGGTACCCAAATATTCCGCTGCATATTTCAGATCATAAGTTATTAACGATGATTTCCACATCATTTGTAGCTAGCTAGGATCGATGCCCGACACCTGCAGAACTAGGTTTATTGATGAAACCTTTATTGAGTAATGCCCACCAAGAGGAAACCCACGTCTGATTTTGGGGTCTTAGCTCATGGACTAAAATAGGAAACAAGCAGTTTTATCGTTGTAAGGGTGAAGTCTCCCCAACCTGAAGAAGTAACTATTGGAGTACCACCACAGAGTGTATTCAGGCCGATTTTATTTATTCTTTTTGTCAGTTATGTTATTCAAAGTGTCAATCTTACATTTATAATTATTATTTTAGTTGGTGACGCCATTTATAGGTCTGAAGATGAACTGATTGATGTCAGTAACGATATTCAATTTACAGGGTGTGATTGGTATGGGCAGAAGTATTTCCGCATTGATCCCGATACGACAACGGGCACGGTTTGGTTTCGCGCAGATCCAGATCGCGATCAGTGATCCAACGTGGGTCAAAGAACACCAGTACCCGCTTGACGGACGGAGCAAAGCAAACCAGCCTTGGACCCAAAGATCGAGATCAAGATCCGTGTGAAACAAACAACCGTTCTGCCTTTAAGGCCGTAAAAGATTTGAATGTTGTCATGACTCCAGCATGTACACAGGTCAAAAATGTGAGGTATTTGGGAGTTTAAATTGGTCATGAATCCCGTTGGGATCTGTACTTTCGAAAATGGTAAAAGCCCACTGCCTGTAAAATGCTTTCTCTATGTAACTGAGACACACAATGAGATAGTTACGTAATACTTTGCATGAAGCCGAAACGAACTATTTAAGCTTGTTCAATGTGGGGTAACAATAGGCTCACCTCTAGAAATAGCCTTTCCGGGATACATAAAAGGCTGCACGAGTCATGCGTAACAACTTCGACAACAACGATAGCTGAGTGAAGAGTCAGTAACCTTCTCGGTAAACACTCATGGAAGGTGTGCCTGTCACAGGGTATTGTTTTCTCTTGTACCAGTGCGTTCATGGTATCGACCAGATAGACTGAGTAATGACACACGTTCTTTTTTGGCAAAGTTGGCTCGATCATGGATCGATATCCCCTAGATTTTGATCTCCCCCCCCCTTGGTTTGGTCGTGTAGGACTACAGCTGCAGCAACTTCCAGGCAGCGGTTGCAACTTCTGGATTTTGGAGGCCACTCATTCCCTGGTGGTGTATACATACATTTGACAGTTATCAAGTACCAATTATTTCGGCACCATTTTTTGAATAGAACAAATCCTGCTTGTGCAGCACCGGAAGGACAGCAAAAATGTTTAGGATAGTGCTTCCAGTACTGTGTTCCATGCACGCGGGCTGGTGCGCTTGTAGCCTTGAACTTGAAATGTCAGCACTGATCAACAAAACCATATGTCTGAATTGGAACGTCACATTTGTAACGATAAAAATTATCTCTACGTGCATGTCAAGTGTCAGAAAGTCAAGCGTGGTACAAACGAGTCTAACGGGGCGGAATCCACATTAGGCCTATTAAGTGAATTCCAAAAATCTATTTCGTGAAATTCTTCCAGTCACCCCGCACCGAAGAAGAATCTTCTTGTTGGAAGACGAATTTGTACTTTATCGGTTGCCCTCAGTCTTCCCCAAAGCGTGTAGGCCTAAATGCCTTCAAACTCTGCCTAAGGCCACAGGCCAAAAGGTTAGTCGAAGAAATCCCGAAAATCTCTGTGCCTTGCTCCTTATCTACATGTACAGGAATCCGGGGATTGTGCACCCAGTGTTAATGTACAGATTGTGAAGAATTTTTAGACTGAAATGCGATTAATATCGCTTAAAAAGGGAAAACACTAATTTTAAAAAGGCTGAAATATGCCATTCTGATGTAAGATTCTGCATGAATGGAACACTTATTACAGATAAACCACGAATATCGACATGATGATATCTCCTCCCCCCCCACACTTTTTTCACATTTCCATGGCCTTGCCAGTCCCCCCCCACACACGCACCTTTCCCTAGCGCCCCCCCCCCCCAATGTCCAGCACAAATGTACGCCACTGCCAGAAATAACAGAATTTAAATTAATTAAAAGGACCCAAAAGGAGGGATAATGAAAAAAGGTCAATCTGCGGCCTTTACACTTGTCACTCCTTTTTGTCGGAATTAACCGTTTTGTTCAAACAAGATCATGTACAATTGAAAACCAAGCTAGCACTGCACTACAGTTATCTTACCGCATTTGAAATCCCAAAAAGCAACGCTTTCCGGAGCGGGAGTGCATGGAAGCTTGGCAAACAAGTCGAGCAAACAAGTTTTTGGTATGTTTTCAATGTTAAATTTGTTTATTTTATTGTCCATTGGACATCTTTTGATTGCATTTATGCGCTTTTAAAAGTCTATCCCAGATTCTTATTTTTCTTCCAGACTTGCCAGGGAAACCAGCAATGTCCCTACGCCTACAGTCCGTCCATGAAAGAAGCAACAACGTCTGCGCTGATCAGAATTTTGCTGGAAGTGTGCGCCGGCGGCAGTCATTGACTAAGGTAGGTTGGAAATCAAAGAAAATGTTACCGAAACTTATATTTAGTTTTGTCATGAATCTAGCAGCCGGACGCACGCTATGGCAGCTTTGCTGTCCCAGTTATTTTGCACTTTACCAGGGCTGTACATTTTTCCCTCCCCCTTCCCAACATTTTAGCAATAATCGATGGAGGAAGATAGGATGACGTATTGGAGGTTTATTATTATATTGCTCATTACTAGTGCTTCAAAGAGGTGGTTGTCATCTGTCTCACTTAATGACGTAATTAAAAATACCTTTTCGTTATCGCCACCATACGTTAGAGCTTGTGACATTTGGGCTGAAACCCCCAGGCAATAACTGTTTACAATTTTGGCAGCTGTAGCCTACGCGAATGTAAATAATATATGAAAGCAAGGTTTCGAAAAGCGGATTGCCAATAGAACTACATATTGTAATACCGACATCATTTCAAAGTTCTGCGCACGCCCTATCCGACTCCCGCGGCTGGAGGTAAAAGCGCTCACTTCGATGCGATATTGACACTCCGCCTAGACTATAACTCGGCATCTGCAATAATATTGCAGATTAAATCTCCGGCTTTCAAATGTCGGCGTTTGCTGCAAAAAAAGCCTAGTTTACCAATACCATTCCACTTCTTGTTACTTCAGAGTCCGTGCAATGTACATGTAGTTACGTCATGGTTGAATAAATCCTCGTCATTAACGGTTTCAGTGTTTTTCTGTGTGTCCTTAGATGAACTCGGGACAGAGCAGTGAACCGGACAGTCACTTCATGCGGGAACAAGCGCTTGTCCAGCTCCGGCGACAAAAGCGTCTGAGAGACATCTGCCGGCAACATCCCCTTGCCGCGCAAGAGGTGCGACATGCCAGCCAAGTATTCATCCTGGAAAAGACCAAAATACTTTATTGCTCCTTACCCAAGGTACGTGAAACTCAAGCCGCTTTCTAACTGGGCCGTCGCTTGAAATTGCGCAGAACTTTGTGGGAACTGGTGGAGGCCACTACCAGACTTCATGCTCGTGCATAATTGTCTTGGCCTCAAGCAATTCATCCGGACATCCGGGCAACTTTAAGTTTGATCTATGGACCAATAGTTAAGTAGCGGTTTGTTCATGACGTGTAACTAGCGCATGTGTAGTGAAGTTGAAGTGCGAACGACCCTAGTCAAACGTTGTCGGGTCATTTGACCAAAGGGGAGAAGTGACCTCAGGAAGGGCAAAATAGCAAAAATAAAAGGAAAATGGTTGGTTACCATACTGTTTCCTGTATTTTCTGGTCCCCTCTGCACTGTGCAATTAAAACGGTTTGTGGCAACCAACGATGCGACCACCCTGGATAGGCTGGTCGCAAATAGTTGAGTAGACTTTCCTAACCTACCTACCTACCGATCAGAGTTAACTATGGTTAACTATGGTCTTTGATCGAACTTGCCTATTATGGCCTCAGTGGTGTCATGCGTGCACGTACGAACCCACCGCGACTCGATTGTTTTGGCCTCTAAGCCAGCTACCGCATTACATGCAACGTAGTGCGATGGAAGTGTATAAGTGACAATCATGAATCGAAGATTCAGAAAAATTCTACTTCGTAATACCAAGGTAGATTCCTTTTTATACCGTAACGAAAGACTGGAAAGCTCAAATCGTACCCTTTTCAAATAGTCCACACATTATAATCAATCAAAGTTTGCACAAATCGATGGAGTACCTTCTCTGAAAGTCCAACAGGATGGGGGCACATGCTCCCCCCTTCCCCAGGGAATGATTCAACAGACCACCCCCCCACCCACACACAAAGTGGGCGGGGAAGGGGAGATTTGGGGGACTTCCCAACCACTAACATCTTGAAATAAGGCCATGTGGTCGCGCCAAGTATTCTAAATCCACAAAATAAACATTCGACTTGAAATCTTCTCTGCAGACCGGAAGCACCAACTGGAAGCGAGCCTTTATGGTCCTGGAAGGAGTCCGGTCCAACGTCGCGAATATCTCAGCCTACGACGCCCATTGGCAAAACGACTTCGAGTTACTGGCTCACACGCACTTATTGGACAGGTTACGGAGCCATAGCCTTTACACCAAGTTCCTGCACGTGCGCCACCCCTTTGCCCGCCTGATCTCGGCCTACCGGGACAAAATCTCTGGCGAGGCCACGCGAGAAGGGCAGGATCCAAAGTTTACCGATATCGCCGTGTACATCGTCCGCAAGTACCGCAAGGGAGCGGGGGGTGAGGATTTCGACCCTAACACGATCCACGTGACGTGGGGCGAGTGGATCCAATATCTGACCGACCCTACCGAGCTCAGCAGATTCGACCCGCACTGGCGGGAGATGTACAAGCTCTGCCTGCCGTGTCGCGTCAACTACGACGTCGTCGCAAAGCTCGAGACGGTGGAGTCAGATTCGAGATTTCTTCTCAACTACTTGGAACTGAAACAACTCAGTTTTCCCTCATCTGCACATCGCTACCCCAGTCATGACGAAAAGAAAGGTGACAAGTTGGTGGAGCAATATTTTGGCAATATGAGTAGAAGCAACTTTCAACGACTTTATAACATTTACAAGCTGGATTTTGAACTGTTCGGTTATGAAAAGCCGTTTTTGTTTTAATTGCTGGCAAGGCCCGGGTCGAATTTCTTCAAACAAATAAGACAGAAGGGAAACATTTCGAACTTGAAATATTGCTGTACATGGACTTATAAAGTCAAAAGAATTCTTGTGATTACATATAAAGATCTACTTGTATATTACTTGTACTTGTATTATGCAAAGGACGCAATGAGCGGGGTCTACAGAAGTACAGACACATATACTATACCAAAGACTTTGCCCATTTCTCTATTTTGTGATTCAAAAGTTTTGACAGAATTGGCATCATTGTGCATTGTGTGAAAAGCGTGCTTCGTTTTGTACAAGGGGAAACTTGTTGTAATCGCCATGGTTGTTTTAGTACTTTATAAACTGCTTACCATTTTATTCGGGAATGGGCCACCTTCATTTGGGTTGGGTTTCAGAGTTCAGGGATGCGACTTTGTGCAAACCGTCATGTTTTGGCGTTCTCTAAGAGCAACAGTGTTCATTGCAGAATTCGGTGTTATTATGTGTTTCTTGTTGGTACCTCAGGGCATTTTTTGAAGACCATTTATGTATAAGAGCGCCCTCTTGTAATAGGAAAAGGCCAATGCACATTCCCGCCAACCCTTCTATATCTCTTAATTAAAAATCTATGCTTTATATTTCATATGTTTTTTTGCTTTTATGCAGTGCATACATGTGCAAGACGGATGTACGTTAACAGTATAAGGAACAAACTACCCAGACCGATAGGAAATCGACTGTTTTAACTGAATAAATTGTAACCATAGAACACTTTCTTGCCTGTTTAAGACTAGTAGCTAATACATTACGTCCGCGTTGAGGTTTGTGTAATGGCAATCGTGGCAGCCGATTCTCATATCACACATTCCAGCAGGCAGGGTCATGGCAATCTGTTGTCACGAACCCTACATGCGGCCCCTCGGCTCGTTATTACAAGCCGCGCTTGGTGGACGGTGTTTTCCGTCAACCGGCGTATCAAGTCAGTGGGGGGTTAGTGGCATGCAGTGCTGGAAATGAGGCATGTACACGCACCCGATCGAGCACGGCGTCAAACGAAAGGCAGGCCGGAGAGAGACTGGGACAGCAGAACGCTTCATCGCAGATTGGGTCCAGGGCGCGCGCTGCCTTCATGTTCAGCCATGGTCTGCGTGTACAGCAGCACCGTTCTGCTGCTTTCAATATGGGTCCTACTTCTGTGCCAGGGTTTTGCGGTCGCCGAGATGGTCGGTTGGCCAGCTATGAAGAGGAAGCCCCGACCTGACGCCGGGCAGAGAAAGGAAAAAAAGAACCCGCCCAATATCGTCTTCATCCTAGTGGATGATTTAGGCTTCAACGATGTGGGTTACCACGGTGAGGGCGGGGCCCTGCTGCGAACCCCTAACATCGACCGGCTGGCACTGGAGGGGGTCCGGCTTGAGAACTACTACGTGCAGCCCAGCTGCACCCCTACACGAAGCCAGCTAATGACGGGCAGGTATCAGGTAGGTCCCCGAGGAATCACATGAAAACTGGGCCAAGTTGTATTGAGCTACGCATACATTATGGCCATTTAAATCCTTGTGTAAGTATAAAATGAAGCCGAATTCAGTTTGGGAAAAAAAGAGATAAACCTTTTAACATGAATACAGCAGACATCTGAGGTAGTTCTAGCACGAACACGTTTACTTGGCCATCCTTCAAAAGAAGTTAGGAATGGATTCTGAAACAAAATGAACCTTCATCAATTCTACAGGGACTTGGAAACAATTTAGGATCAAGGACATTGATAGCATATTTATGTGTAGAGATTTAAAGGTAGAGGTAGAGGTAGTTATTTCTAGCAAAACCCAAGATTGGGCGAGGGACAAATAAAATGTAGGATTGTACTAGAAAACTCGAGTCTGATTGGTAGAGGCAGAACGCAAGAAGTGAAGACCCACAGAAAAACCTGTACTGTGTACATTATGAACACTAGTAAACTTCATACTTCGTCTACGGTCGGACGAAAATTATTTTTCAAGTACAAAAATGCTAAACATTTCCCTGTCAAATTTGAATTCCTGCAAGTTTTGTAGCCAAACTGAAGTTTCTTCTTTCCATTTCAAAAGCTGTGATTGTTGAAATGTGTAGACTAATGCTTCAACACTCCTACAATCTAACACCAGTCCGTTACTGTGCAGTGGATTTTTCTTGTTTCAGTTCTCATATTGGCTACGCGGCACCTTCCAAAATTGCATACACTTAAAGTCATCGCCAACTACACGAAAATCAATTTCCCTTCCTTGTGTTGTTTTCTACCTCCATGCTTGTACGAAGTAAATATATAAATTCCAGTTTCCCGAACCCATTGCGCCAGATCCACACGGGCATGCAGCACGACAACCTCGTGCAGACGTCGCCCCACTGCCTGCCCCCTCACGAGTTCACCCTGGCGCAAGCTCTGAAGGCGGCCGGCTACTCCACCCATGGCGTAGGCAAGTGGCATCTGGGGTTCTGCCGTCAAGAGTGCTTGCCGACAAAAAGGGGCTTCGATTCCTACTTAGGTGCGTACACATATGGTTACATTCTCTGGTCTACATCCAATATATTTCCGAAACAGATAAAGTCAAATTCGTGTTCCCAAAACAGATAAAGTCAAACTTCAATGATTCTTGGTTACTGAAACTGGAGATGATGTTAAAAGTGTTGATTGCTCTACTTTTCACAATATGGCATTGTGTCAGTATCATATGTACATGATTAAATGTATATAGATCTTTTGATAAATAACATTGACATAATTATTGTACAAATATATACAGCATATTGAATTCAATATGATAATACGTTTAGTTAGAAGAAATACATGTACTTTGAAAACAGAAGTCAATCAGCAAGTTCAACTGTCATATTTAAATCCAGAAGATCCATAATATATATCCATTTCCAAATACAAAGCAGAGAACTTTTCAAAAGAAAATACATGACAAGCAGTGTATTTATCTTCGCCTACTGCGCATGCCTTTGATCTGTTTATACTCTAACCGCTGTTGAAAATTTAATAAAAGTTCAACCACCGTCACTCCTCAAAACTCAGGGAATAAATGTCTCCCCCAATTAAAATAATTACCCGTGGGCCTTTCTCAAACCTCAAATGATCAAGTGAAAAGGGATGTCAGTGACCCTAAAGATCGGTAAAGTGATCAATATACACTCTTCAAAAATTAAAGCTCATTTCCTCATCCTACAGAATTTTTTTGAGGGGGTAACGAATTGTGCTCGACGAAATCCCATTGCGACTGAGGTGAAAACCCCTGTTTAAAACAAGTCGCTGGTTTGAGTATTGATACCTATAAGTCTGTAAAATACAGCCAATTGGAGGGCCACCATTTTCTCTGAAATAGAAGCTGACTGTCCTGTTAGTGGTTTCCATCATATTGTTTTACAGACTCTCCAGAATGCTTAATATACCAGAGATTTGGCCTGCATTGAACATTTCAGACCTGTATATATAACCCGCTAAGCTATTATGACTTGTGCGTCAGACCTGCACGTTTGAAAATACCAGAAACTACTCATGCTTTCAACTACATCTGAAGGCGCTGTTGCTGTGATGTTATCCAGGGAAGATAAGTTAAGGGAAATTAAGAGCAAAGGTTTCGCTGTCAAAAATTGCGAACTGAGAGTATACTTAATGAAAACATTTCTGAGAAAGGGATTGATGCCTGCGTTTTGCTATGCACATAATGAAGAGAAAACACAGCCAAGCAAAATCGACAAAAATGCAGGACTATTTTTGGTACAAACCAATGTAACAGTGAGGCTTGCTTCCTGAGATGACATCACAAGTCTGCTCATGAATGTGGAAAATACTCATGAGCATAGAAACCAAACAAGCAGTAAAAGGCCCTTTGAATCAGTAAAACAAAAGTCGAAAATAAAGTTTAAAATACACTGTGCATTGGAAAGGTTTGCATTTAATACATATTGACTGCAGATACCCTTTAAATCAGTGTCGGTTAATTCTGGTTCAAACCAGTTCATTTGAAGCCGGATGAAAAGTCCCATCTTTCAGCCCCATAACTGCCATGCAGAAGAGGTTGGCATTTAAAGATGTTTTGTGCACGTGCCAAGGACTGTTAATGCTGATTCTAAATAATTGGACACCGTTTGGTGATTGATGGGGAGGGGGGAGCTAGGTCCATCCTCCGGCCCCTTCCCAAAGATTAGCTTACATTTAATGGAGAAATAATGAGAGTGAGATGGAAATTCTTGGTCTGATTAATTTCCCTTGTTCAAAGAGCCTGTGAAATGTCCCAAATGTAGCCTCACCCTCAGAAAGGCTATAAACGGTTACAAGGTGCCCCCTCCCCCCCAAAAATTGTTCTGGATATGCCCTTCTTTACGATTCAAAAAAATTGGTTGGAAAAGTGTATTTTTACCAGTACATGCATGTACAATGTCTGACGTGTTTGACTCACTAAGGTACCGTTATTTTGTGTGATGTGAATCTACTCCACAATAGGTGTTTTCTGCAGAAATAGTCTTAAGTAAAGTGGAGTTGGCTGTCATGATTTATCATCAAAGAATCATACAAAGCAAAAAGAATTGGTCACAGCAAGACAAAATACAAAAAATAACAACAAGAAACTAAACAGTCATGACACAAGCTTCTAACGTGTTCAACGCATGCAGTTGTAAAACGGAGCTTGTGTACGAGATCACGCACAAGTTAACTCATCGACAATTTAGCATTAGCATACAACTCAAACGGGCCTCGAATACACCCCTAAAAATCGATAAAAACACCGGTAATTAAAGGGAAACGGTGATGTGTATTTTAGGATTTTTCTTTTCTTATGAAATCACTTTCAGTTGTTCCTTTAAAGCTTGCAGCAAAAGACTGCTCTTTTGACGTCACAGTCGTGTTTTTCCTACCAGTGGCTGTGAAAACTATGGAACGCCGTCAGTACAAAAGACAAAAGCAATACTAAAAGAATAATTCACAAAGTGTTCAAAATCCCACTATGTTATCAGATTACAAGATTATACAGCTAGTACAAAATACTTCAGGACCTTATCTAACTTTAATGGGACAAAATGTCAATTTCGAATGAATTTGATATAAAATCGAAAACCAACCAAAAGGTGATATCTGCAAACTTTGGCCCCCCTCCATACAAGTTGTAGGCAAAATAAGAGTGGTCTATACAGACAGTTAATGTTGAAACTAAGTCACCAGGACAGTTTATGCTTCCACCGTGACTGCCACGCGACCTCTCGTCTGCACCCATCGTCTGACTCTGACGTGCTAATCCACACGACGACAATGCGGAAACCACCTGGGCTGCTCCTCTGTGATTAGCGTGCTTATCCACAACCGCCTACCCACTAGGGAGGCGAAGGATCATTTGGGGGGAAAAAGGAAGAGTGCATTGCATTGCGAATGTGGGGACTAGCCTACATGACGACTCTTCGTTATTGTGCGCGCAAAGTTTTTGGTCGAAGGGAAATATCTAGGGAAATTGTGTGGATCGGGAAAGATTGCGCGCCAAGAGTGAGTTTAAGAGATCTTGCGATGCACCCCTCAGTGCTCGAAGTCGTACTAGACCGTATCTGAAATGGATATATCACTGGCTGGACTAGAACGAAGGCCTGTGACATGATAAACCCCATTAGGACCCCTTCAAAAAGAATAAAAAAAGGCGGACCGCAAAGACTCGTGGGAGCAGCCACAGAAAGTGTGAACTGCGGGGTCTGTAGGCCATACATCATTACGTAAGGTGTAACACAAGACTTTGATGATGAATAATATTCTCGTTAATTGTCATTTATAAAAGCAAACATTCCATAGGCCTACATGTATGTTCATCTGCGCTGTAGGCCTACATATGAAGACATTAAACGTGGTCCAGTCAATGGCGCACAAGGGCGTCTCCGGCTGCTGCCAAACGACCCACATATATTCATATTCATATTTTATTAAACCAATTCGCAGCATTAAGCTGACTTACATGGTTCTTACATTCCTACAAAATTACAAATAAAAATGGAAAACAAAAAGGAAAACACAAAACTGCACTAGAGTCCAAAAAAACTCGTTGGTTAATTTGATTAAGAAGCTTTGACAGAAACGGTATTGCACTATTACCATATCGGTTGGTTTTGTAATGAAGGATCCAGTAATTATTGGAGTTTCTAAGAGACATACTGTGGGCACAAATATTCTCTACGGAGTGGAGACAATGAGAAGCAGTTTCAGGTTTAGATGTGGGAGGAATACCCCACAGAAGAAATTTTTGGGTAAAACCCACGGAATCAGGTAGGGACGGAAAACCGAATCCACATGTGGACGGAGCTGGGAATCGAACCCGGGCCCCAGAGGTGTAAGGCCAGGAAAGAACTTCTTTGCCAACCCGACAGACTTTTGAGCAAGAAAGGTGCAAAACGATATTGTGGGAGGGAACTGCTGAACCAAATGACGTTTATATACTTACCGCATTCTAAATGTACACGTTTCTTTGATATAAATCGTGTGGAAGGTCACACACAGAATGTCCCAACATTCTGTGTGGGAGCTTCCACACGATTTATATCCAAGAAAACCCAATGTTTTCTGAAAACAGAAAACTGACTCATCGTAAACTGTTGGTTGACCTATGTGTTGTGTACTTTTAAAGAGCTGGTTATGCTTGATTATAAATTATCGTGAACTGCCCCTGAACCGAGCGGCTAAATCCCCTGCTCAACAGCTCTGCACGTGCTGGACACATTCAGCCTCAATCGAAAAGGTTACACGCAGGGGCCGGGCATGCACTGCATTGCTTGAATTGTATTGAGGTGTCAATCATGAGCGTGAGAGAAGCACGGATGGTGTTAAACGAGTGACAGCCCAGGCATAACAAAGTCTGACGGAACTTTGGAAGCGGGAAACTGACATTAAAGCTGTGCGTTTCCAAAAACAAGTTTCCTAACTGTAACTTTTAAAAAATGTCATTCCACAGATTTAGACAGGATTTAGGGGTCTCGTGAATTTAGAATTTAGAATGATGTCAAGATAACCATTACTTGGAGAGCAAACTCCGAAGAGCTCATCTAAATAAGCAAAATGGGTCTACAGGTGTATTAAGTGTTAGAATCGAATGCGTCAGTCCTACAACTAGTCTGGCACTCAAGGGACAAATGAAACACCGGTGTTACGTGTAATTTCTCCTTTTTTCTCGTCCCGGCCCAAGCATAATTTCATGACGTGCGGTGTGTATCCCTCACAGCTTTCTTTCCTATTTACCTTCATTCACAACATGCTTTTGTTGCTTTGAACCATCTGAAAGGGGTTGTCCTGGGACAGAGTAACCATTTCAACTACAAGAAGCGGGCCGGCAGTGCTCTGTACTTCAACGAGACACCTGTGAAGCCAAAAATCCAGAAATACTCCACAACGCTATACACGGAACGAGCGGAGGAGGTCATTGGGTACCACACAGGCTCGTCAAAGGTTGGGCTTTTCCCCCTTCTGTAGAAGCGATTTGCAAAACCAGTCCTATATTTGATGGTAATTCATGGCCGGAAAACTAAGATTAGTGGGACGTAAGGGATCATTTGCAACTTTCCAACTGAAAAGCTCGGACTGATATCGGACTGTCGGCAGATTGTCTCTTAGGCCTATTTGTTCGTTCTTCTCGAAGCCTCCGCTGTTCCTGTACGTGTCCTATCAGAGCCAGCACACGCCCCTCCAGGTGCCCCATGACTACCTGCCGGAGCACTCACAGAGGATAGCTGACACCAAGCGGCAGAAGTACGCCGCCATGTTGAGTGTCGTCGACGAGGGCGTGCAGAACATCACAAGGGCCCTGCAAGTCCACGGCCTGTGGGAAAACACCCTTCTCATCTTCTCCACCGGTGAGTGCTTGAAGAGTCTGGGTAACTCTATAATTCTCATCAATCTGGGCGAGTGGGGCATGAGGCTTCCATTATCTCTGTCCACCTGACCCCATCTTGCGCCTAATCTCTAGCCGCGATACCCTGAGCTTCCTTCCACCATATCCACTTTCTTTCATGCACAACGGCATGCGTATGTATGTTTTTTTTTCAGCGCGGGGAGACACAACGATAACTGAGTAACTGAGATAAATATCCTGGTCACACGTGATGTCATATTTGTCGGTTCCCTATTAAGCCATCATCACCGCATCGTCCCCATTCCCCCATTTCACTGTTTTCTGATGACAGTTTTGTTTCTTTGAAAGTGTATTTTGGAAAGGCAAATGCATTAATTTTGTTTTTCTTTTCGATGCAACGATGAAACAAGGCACAGCCCTGCACACGCACCCATTCGCTACTGTACAGACTCAGTACTCCAGTGATCATTGGGCCTGAAGTTGTTTTACGCGGGATTGAAATCCCGTTTAGTAGTCCTAACGCACTATCCACTAGGCGGGTTCTGGTGTCAGTCAACCGACGACAGGGTACTGACCGAGATTCGGATTCGTGTGAACAAATTGGCCCATATGGTATTCCTATCGCTGTTGTGTTTGTGAACGAGTACATGACGGAACGAACTCACCAAGTCTGCAGGAACAATGATACGGGGCTGCCATTTTATTTACAGTTGACACGAGCTCTGCTGTTAACTTATGGAACGTGCAGTTGGTGCTTGTGGTAAGAACACGGACAGCACAGGGTATACATCAATCACTGGTCATTATTTGCAGTCATCAGTTGCCTCCGCTAATGGCAGTAAGCACAGTGATAATTGTTGGGTACATTCACTGTGACAGTCGCTTAGCACAAAACCCAAACAACCAGTGGCATAGTCAGGTCCTGTTTTCCAAGGGGGCAAAATGGAATATTTTTCTTTAAACAATTGACTTTCCTTTTTTCATTCTTAAAAAAGCATCAATCAAGATTCAATGCATATTCGATTATAAAAAATGGTTGTACCATGGTTGTGTTTAACAACCAATCTTTCGTCATTGACCCTAAATCTTTGTTCGTGAAAGCTAAGACTGTTTAACACTGCTCTTTAGAAAACTGGAAAATTACATGACTTTCGAGGTAGTTATGTATTTAAAGCTGGTATTATGCAAAGAGTATCTTTTTATCTGTATCGTCCTAAAAGATAACGGAGGTCGACCTCGTGCTGGCGGCATCAACTGGCCGCTGCGTGGAGAAAAGTCCTCCCTCTGGGAGGGGGGTGTACGCGGCGTAGCTTTCGTGGCTGGTCCGATCCTACCCAAATCAGTACGTGGCACGGTGAATAGAGAACTGTATCACGTTAGCGACTGGTTCCCGACTCTTGTGAGAGGCTTGGCAGGAAGCCGAATGACGTATGTTATGCCGTTGGATGGGGTGAATCTATGGCGATCGATAAGGTAAATGAACCATCATAACTGTTTGTCATAGCTTTGTCAAATTAAGATCGCTTTACCACGGCTGTTGATTTGTTTCTGGATTCTAGCGAAGAGGATGGGATAGCTTGGAATGAAGTTTCTTCTGCTCAGCTGTTTTAGTTTGATTTGGTTTAGTTTGGCTTGTTGGTGTGTTGTGTTGTGTTGTGTTGTGTTTGCCACATTGAAGTGACTGATGATGTGAGTGAAGCCTACCTCACAATTTTTGATATTTACAGCCAGGGTAAGCCGTCACCGCGCAAAGAACTCCTTCACAATATCGATCCCTTACACAAGCCTGCCAAATGGACGAATACAGACGAACGGGTGTGGGGAAGACTAGACTCGCTGCCCTTTAATGCAACAATCAGAGCTGCGATCAGAGTTGGCAACTGGAAGCTTGTCACTGGCGATGCAGGTAAAATTAAGACCGGAAATTCGATTGAAGCCTAAGGATCCCCTTCCATAGAAAGCATAGGCCTGTGTCTGTTATGAGTAATTTGCAGAGTGTCCCAGAAACTGACACAGAACGGGCCTAACACGTTTTGCAAGTGTAGTTGCAGTTCAAAGTTTTTGAAAGGAAACAAAATTTGTGGTGTAGTCACACTATTTTAAGACGTTTTCAAGATAACTCGTTTTTGCCTAGGTGCTTCAATATGGACACCGCCACCAGAGTCCGGCGATGATGTCTGGAAGTTCGTTGAGGACGCCAGCCTCCAAACGTGCATCAGGCTGTTCAACGTGCGCAGGGACCCCATCGAGCGTGTCGACGTGGCGGCCAGCAATCCGCGCGTGGTCGGCCGGCTCCTGCGGCGACTAGCTGAGCTGCAGGCCTCCGCGGTGCCCGCCATCAACCACTACGCCACCGTGAAATTTCCCAGCAACTCCACCCAGACTGGGAAACGCCAGCCCGCCATGCCCATCCCCCTGGTCCACGTGACCGGTGTTTGGACGACGTGGATGGACGATTCCACAACAGTTTGGAGGTACCCGTCACTTTGAAACTTGTTTTCACGGTGAATTCTTGACAACTATTACTGGCTGTCTGTTTTTACAACCACTGACATCGTAGTTTGACCTTGATAATACTGTTTGTGCCGAAGTTTGCCCATGTATTTCATTCATGAAACCATAGTATGAAAAGGCGCCATACTCCCCAACTGTTGTGGAGGAAAGCGTGGAAGGCTTGAAACCCCCATTTTTCCTATACTGACGACACAATTGTCACTCGTGTGGACACAGCCTTTGTTCTCGTCGACACAGCGGTGTACACGAGTCCACAGCTTCGCAATGACAGATTGTTCTAGTCGACAAGCGCTCGTAACTCCAATCTCCAGCTGTCGACAAATAAAAAAAGAGTTTGGTTTTGCATTTAGTTGGGGACCTAAACAATAGAGAACAATAGGGTCCCTGATTCACTGAGGGTCCTTGATTGTCGGTTGTGTACAAAACATAGGGCCTATGGGAGGATTTTTAAACAAGGTGAAGTATGAACAAAACAGGAACAATAGGAGGTCCCCAAGTGTAGGCAAAATAAAAACCGTTTTGGTGTGTGCGTCGAAGTATACTCAAATCTTGTGCCTTATGGGGACTCTTGGAGAGCCAAAGCAGTAGGTTGAAAAAGTTCCCATAAGGGAAATGAATTTACAGGGATTTCAAGAAACTGACTGCTCTAAAAGGAGACGGTTTTAGTTAATGTGTGATTGTTGGTCTCAAATTGAAGTATCTTGCAAAATGGGCACCATTTGAGATTTTAACAAGAAACTAGAAAGACCCACTAGTACAGTAGAAGAAAGCATCGTCTTCACGAGAGTAAAAATTTGAGTATACATGCGTTTGTTGTTTTCAAAGTTTGCCTTTGTTTACTTAGCTTTGTTTTGTTTTTAGCCGTGCAGTGCATGTCTTACTGTATTTGATGCCTTCAGCGCATTGGTTTAACCATGTTTAGTGTGTCGTCAGACTTGAATATAAGGTTTGCTTCCTTTTAGAACCAAAAGTCGAAACGTTTCTGAATAAGTGTCTCTGATTCAGATCCGGATTGAAGACACAGCTTCCGAAATGACGCCGTCAGGCCTAATCCGTGGCGGAAATCCCGAGGGGCTGGTCTCGCTGGCAGCACCGTCAGTAGACTGGGTACCATTCCTATATCTAGCACGAGATGTTGGAGCTGTTGTCTTTGTTTTGCTCTGCAATTGGACATGTTTCTTTTTGTCACGGACCGGCTTGATTTAAGTCTAATCTTGGAATGTGTTATGAGTTTGGTAGCCATCCGAGTAGTCATAATAGTTCCCACCCCGTCATGCTTGTAACCAGTATTTAAAGAGCTCGGTGGGATATGAAATGGTCAGTTGTCTGTAACTAGTCATATTGCTTGACTTATACATGTATGACGCTGGATTAGCTCAATGGCTGTATTTCTACAAAACTTTGACACATTATTCTTGCGCAACGTACTTTGCCGTGGCGTACGTGCGATTCTCCCTCTCTCCGATCGAGTTGTGTTGGCACATAACGTGAGTTGTCGTTCTTCATCAAGCCTTCAAATTTTGTTCACTTTAATTTTGTGTTTGGGTCGTGTTGACATTGCACCCTTGTTTTCATCAACCTTGTGACTAAGCTAGCTTTTCGTCGTTGGTTGATGAGATCCAAAATAGGACATTTGGCTTCCTTTTCAGTTTCGCACATTGTAGAGAAAGTTTTGTGCATGTGTCGTGCGACCGACGACTGTTGCACGTCAGCGACCTGACGACCGTTGTGTGTATTTTGTGCAATAGATTTACTCATAGGAGAGAGGCGGGTCCGCACAATGCCCTTGGGAAGTTATTGAAAGTTAGCGTGTAGTGCCAGTGGGAATTTAGTAGATTTTAATTTACAATCACCTAGAAACCTAAACAAATACACTTCTGGTTATTGTCATCCTCATATTTTAGATCTTTATATTATAGTGTGGCCTATGCTGTCTCATAATTGTTGGATTGAATAATTAAATCTAATCTGATATGCAATCACAGAACGTCATGTTGTACTGAATACATATGTTATTCTTTGATTAATCTGTGATCACCTAGCAGTTTCCTGTCCTCAATTTAAAAGTTGAGCGGACCCACTACGTCAAGGTGGCAACACCCCCCACGTAACCGTGACATTTTGGTTGCTGCAACATGAGAGATCCCATGAAATTCACCGTCGATTGTTTGAATCTACAATAGGCTTTAGAGTTACGATCGTCATTTCAAAGACATTATTGTCATTTTAGTGATCCTATATTCTCTAAAGGCAAAAGATGAAAAACTCTATCTAAAAAGAATGACTTCCTCATAAACCGCCATGTTGTTCCAAATAATAAATCCCACAGAGAAATGAATTAAAATACTCCAAAAGAGTGAAAACTACTGCAACAGGATAGAAATAACTAATAAAAGAGGAGCCATTGAAACAAGTCTTTTCGAGTTATCCCTGTTATGGCTCCTTCGAAGAGTGGAAAATCCACTAATTGCAGGTTTCTTTTTTTACTGTTCGAGTGGAAGGAACTCATACGTTTTAAGATTGAGTTTTTCACTCTTCCATATTTAGAGAGATTGCATTATTTGCTTGGTGAATTTCAGTTCATGTTGTTTCCGTATTTGAATGGTCTTATGTTTATTTATACTTCTTGAAAACTGTTCATGACGATCAGTAAACGACATAGAATGCGTAATAAACTCTACTTTGACAAATTAGCCCTTTGTTGAACATTGCTGCTCTCCACAGTATCCTGGCCTTTTGTGCAAATTATTCAAGGTACATTGTACCAATATGCATTATGTGCTCACAGAAGTGTATCATGGTGCTCGAAAACAAACAAACAAACAAACAAACACAGACAAACAAATTAATCTAAACTCTGGCAAATAAACCAGCACAAAAGGGAAAGGGAGATATAACTCATTAAGAGTGCTTATTATTAGTACATACTGCCGAAATACGTATTGTTTTACTATAATTTCACTCCCAAAAGACCGATTTCTGCATCTCGTTGATTTGACGCAAGGTGGACAGTGGTAATCGTGTGTCCCATTAGATCCATGCAAAGTAACGTCTTGAAATCTGCAACTTCTTTCAAGCACGCTCTTTCATGTGCGTAATTAACATAGCCCTCTGCACTGATGACGGTATACACTTCTTTTACAGGAGTGCTTTCCTATGGTGACCAGTGCCCGTGGGCCCCACTGGTTCCATGGGAAAATGCAACTGCAGAAAAGTCTGACGTCATCAGTACATATGTCTATTAGCTCGAGAATTCTCATGGTTTCATATTTCGTCAGGAAACTATGTGGTTTTCAAATCTCGGTTTCACTTTAAGCCTTATCTCCAACATCACTGTCTATGTGAGTTCAGAGTTTCTCATTCCAGCAGTGTTATTCATATGACGTTATTTAAAAGGGATTATTCGGGCCTTCAGCCTGCCTTCATTATTATATAGTGCACAAAGGGTTTGCATGGCTGCTATCTTGGAGGCCAGTACCAATTTTCCACTGCGGATAGTACATTTGTAAAAGGAATTTTCCCTCTGTAACAAAAAAGCTGCCCTGCAAGATGGCAAAGCCTCTATTTCTGAAAGGTGTCAATAACCCACCAAGAAGGAAAAGAATCTTTGACAAAGATGGGCGACAAAGAAACATCCAGCCATATTCCAACCTTCCTGGACTGAAAGACGGGACTGGCTGGCATATGATAACAGTAGCCACGTGTGATGCACGAAAGCTCTCTACGCAGTTGGTGTTTTCAACTTTTCTGTGGATAAGATTGATTGCAAATTATCAAATTGCAAGCAGCACCTGTTCCATGTACCAAAGTCTCAACAGGACTAGTGGAATTATTATTCCCCAACAAATTCACAGGCCAAAGCCAAAACCAAAGCATCACATACAACCGAATTTTGATACAATTGGCTTTCTGAAGAAACTTTTCTGACAACTGCCTGCGGAACGATTTTCAGAGTGAGGGGGGGGGGGAGTTTTTAAACCATCAAGCATCATAATTTATTAATAGGCCGATCAATTATGCCCCACCCCATTTCAGGACCTGCAAAAAGTGTAGAGGGCAAGCCCCCAGTCGAAAATATAGGGGGATCCCCCCCGCTTCCGCCGCCAGTGATTCTAATACCCTTTTCACCCTCGATAAAACTGATTAGACGCAGGGTACAAAAGGACATAACATTTTGAATTGATGCCAACAATTAGTACGTTTTTATTTATGTCAACAATAAACCCCTTTTCAATCAAAACCCGCATTTAACCTTTGAAGCGGTGTTAGTCACGACCGCAGTTTATCGACAGAACAGGCATCTCACCTGATCGGCTCAATTCCCGTCGACCCGCCTCGGCTCATTTAAAAAAACGACCTGGTCCCGCGCAAAGGGGCTTATTATCCACAGGTATCTCTCATTATCGAGGAAATCATCAAACTGTCAATAAACAACACGTTAACAATGGGCGAACATTGGCCCCATCGTGGGTTGATTGTTCCCTTCATATCCTGGCTGGCTCAGCACTGCCATTGCAAAATATCAGCCATGGCGGCAAGGCAACCTTGGTGAGTATATTTGGAACAATATGAATATCAAGTATTCGAATGCACATACTTAAAATATGCAGAGATATATAAAAGAACCAGAACCATTTGATTGTTTATTAAAAGCAAAATCAATACACGACTTTCGATAAAAAGAAGCATTTATCACACGTCATGTAGGCCTAAGTACATGAGCTACTTATATGAACATTAAATTGTAGAAGGTCCGGCAAATATGTTACCCGCTCTGTGAAAATGAGTCATAAGTCGCCAGAGCCACTTTTTGAGTTTCCATTTGTATTTGAAAGAGCAAATTGAGACTTTTGTTTTGATGTATCGCTCAGTTTGGCATGCTGATGAAAGTGGATAATCCATGGTGAAAAATGCTGTGTTCCTATTGGTTTACACTGTGCAAAATTATTCTAAAGAACTTCTTATTCCAAAACTTCTCCCGAGACTTGTGACTCCTTTTCACAGAGCGGGTCACATATGATCGTTTGTCTTATCAAGCCACGGATGAGGTTTTTCCTCCTCGTAGGTAACGCAAGGCACTGAGGCAAAACACTCTTGATGATACAAAGACTTCAAAGAAAAAACATCGTGATCCAGATCACGATAATTCCACCATGTTACAGCCACTTTGATAGAACGCAAAATGAAGTCTGATTGTGATAGCATGTCAGTGATGTAATTTTCGGTAGCAAACAATGTTTCTGGACTCGCTGGCTTTTATCACTGCAGTTTCCAGGCAGAGTTTTGCCTGAGGAGGTGCCAAGAGGCAATTTGGCATTTCAAAAAAGGCGAGCTTCGTTCCCTCAAGGCTTAGCTATGCCCGGCAGACCGCGGAGGACCTCGGACGCTCTTCATTTGGGGCATGCGCTGATGGAATACCGAACAGGCTATCGTTGTCTTGTTGGTCATGTCATCTCATGCCTATACATACATGAACATGCTATAGTATAGAGGGTGTTTACGGCAGTCATGTTTCCGGTAACTGCTTTCGTTACAAACGGATAGGACAAACAGGTCTACTTAATCCCTATAGACAGAAACACTTAATATCGAAGAGATGGCCGCCATGCACAAGCTCTATTTAGTACAGTGCAAATTGTTCTTAAAAAATTGAATTCGGTGTTTGATACCACTTTTCATTTTATCTTTTTACCTGCAGGCAGCATCCTGTTGCTGTGGTATTATTGTGTGTCGTTTGTTTTTCCGCCAAAATTTCCGGCGAAGCCACTCAGCTGAGCGCCCTCTCCGGCCAGTTGGCGCCCCGCAACTTTCCTGAACCCTATGGCAACAACGAGGATTTGGCCTGGAATATCACTGTGCCTCCAGGCTACATCGTAAACTTGTACTTTAGCCTCTTCGAGTTGGAGGCATCCAACAACTGCGAGTATGACTACGTCAAGGTATGACCGAGGAATCGGCAGCTACTCAAAAGATGCAGATAATAGACCAAGTGTGATTGGGGTGGAGATATGGCATTAAGTTGTGTGTTTGGTTAAGTTTTACGGTAGATGCTTCATTTGGCACTATGAATAAAATTACACTGGTTACGCGGCTTTTCCTCTTATGAAAGGTTGTCGTTGCGGTTAAAACCTGTGGAAATGATAAGACACTAATGGAAAAGCCCACAACAATTGTAATGATGTCCATTTTAACTAGAAAAGAACGTTTGCTTGACAAGGGCGAAGCATTCATTTCAAGTTTTACTGGAGGTTTTCTTATATAGACACGCATATAATCACATCTATCCTATTTCCAATAATGAATTTTTCATTCCAACAATATTTTTGTTCATTCCCGTGTGGGTACCTGTAACATTAAACACCCCCTCCTTACGACCAATGCCCTTGATAAGAAACACAAAATGAGAAATATGTCCACAATATCTGCCGAGAAGAAATGCGAAGAGGGCAGTCGGAACATCGCATCATTCCAAATCTTTGGGGCAGCTGAAGCAAAAGCATAATCACCAAAAGAATGTAGCATTCTACCCCTAGGATACTCAAGTAATATTTCACCTGTTGACCTCAAACTATAACAATGTTGGTTTCTAACAGTAAAAAGTCACGCAGATAATCGGGTGCTGAGGAGTGAATACATTTAAAAACGAGCAGTAACATTTTAAACATGACAGGAAATTTGACCGGCAACCAGTGCAATTCTTAAATTAAGAATAGGGGTAATGTGACAACGTCTATTTACATTTGCAACCAGTCTTACCGCAGCATTTTGAACTCTTTGTAATTTGGCAGGTTGAACATGTGGCAAACCATAAAACAGGCTATTACAATAATCCAGCTGGCTAGCGATGAAGGCATGAATTAAAATAATAAGAGAAGTACGAGATAACAATTTGCTGATGCGTTTTATGTTTAGAGATGATAAAAGCTGGTGGAACAGACTTTCGTAATGTGGGAACCCACAGACAAATTGGGGTCAAACAAGAAGCCAAGATTCCTCACAGTAGTCACTGGCATGATATTTGTGCCGGCAACTGTGATATAAGGAACCTTATACTCAGTCTTACTGTCATTCAACATTAGTCTGTTCTGCAGCACTCTGTAATATCTCGGAGGCAACTGTCCATTGCTGAGATGGCAACCTGTTGATCAGCTAAGTAATCCAGTTTTAAAAGATATGCAATTGTGCATCATCTGCATAGCAATGCACATCAGATAAATGAGTGTCAAGGATATCAAATAACCCTGAGGAGTACATGATAAACTAAAAGGGTCCAAGACAGGAACCTTGTGGAACACCACAGGTGAAATTAAACTTCTCAGACCTGGATCCCTGTATCAGTACACGTTGACTGCTGCCGGTTAGATAAGATGAGAAACAATCCAGTGCAAGACCACATATGCCAAATTTGGACCTGAGATGACTTAATGAAATAGTATGATCAAAGGTATCAAACTCAGCACTTAAGTCAAGTAAAGTAAGTAGAACAACATGCTGACTGTCATTTTCATAAGGATGTCATTGTAAAACTTGATGAGAGCCGTTTCAGTATTGTGATTTGCGATAGGTAGACTGAAGTGGCGGATACAGTTTATTAACAGTGAAATAATCATGCACTTGGTTAAAAACAGCCCTCTCATTCAATTTTGACACAAATGAAAGATTGCTAACTGGCCGGTAGTTTTCCAACACCGGCTCAAGGTTATACTTTTCCAAAATAGGTGTAACTAAGGGCTGCTTCCACTCAGTAGGAAAAGTGCCAGAAGTAAGTGAACTATTGATGATTCAAGTTATAACTGCACGTAAAACATCTGTTCAATACGATCAACCACTACAGCAGTTGCAATAGGGTCAAGAGAGCAAAGGCAGAATTCTTAATAGGGTTTCTCACATCTAATTCAGAAAGCGGTGAAAAACCATCCATATGACACCCAGAATATACACCAGAGCTGGAAAATGCTCATGATCTATCAACCAGCTTGTCAAGTTTAGCAGGAATTTTAATAATTTTCCGTAGGAAAAACCGACCCATTTCATTCGCAAATGAAACTCCGTCTTTAAAAAAGGTAACGGAGAGTTAGTATCTTTCCTAACAAAGGACTACAACAGTCGACTTAGATACTATTCGTTGCTTATTTAAGACCACAAGGAAGCTTCCACCATGAATGTAATCTCGGGCTTAGGTGGTGGGTTCCTATTCGCTGGGGGTTATATTAACCATGCCCCCCAGATTGATGTGTGATGAAAGAACAGACGTGCAGAGTCAATATACCCAGCAAGAAATGAGACCGAGGGGAACCCCCCCAACATGTCCATTCCCTGTACACATTCCAGACAATTGTTACTTAACACATCCCCCAAGATGTCTGAAAGGAATTCCCCAGATTCCTGCGAGACAATGACCAACACAAAGCAGGGGGGTTCTCTCTGTCTCATACCTTGCTGCATATGAGAGTCAATATTCACCGAAATATAAGGTTGTATTAGTCGGCCAGCTGACAGCGCCGCGCCCACCGATCTAATTAAAAGCCGCTCCCCTCGCAGAAGGCAAATGAGTGTATTAATGTGCCACCTTTCCTCGACCGATCGCAATTCTTTAGACACTAGCGTACAGCGCACGCAAAGAATGCTTAGAAATGGAAACGTTGGGGAATTCCGGGGGGGGTCCTGGAGAACAGAAAAAGATTACCTTTTCCTGGGCCTATAAGCCACAATTTGTGTTGCACGCATCTCACCCAAATAGTACAGTAATAGTTAACGGTAACAAAGAAACACCTGTAAAAGACACCGTGTTTCTCTTTTTAGGTGCTGAGTAAAGGTATTGAGCTGGCCACATACTGCGGAAACGAGATGGTCATGGAAGACAGGACCCCCCGTGAAGTACACCTGACGACATCCAATAACAACATGCTAGTCAAGTTCCACTCAGACTTCTCGAACGACGAGCCGTTTCAGGGATTCCTGGCGCACTATCGGGCAGAAGGTACCAGCCTAGAAGCTAAATCTTGCATATGCAGCAAGGTATGAGACGGAGAGACCCCCCCCCGCTTTGTGTTGGTCATTGTCTCGCAGGAATCTGGGGAATTCCTTTCAGACATCTTGGGGGATGTGTTAAGTAACAATAGTCTGCAATGTGTATAGGGAATGGACATGTTGGGGGGTACCCCTCGGTCTCATTTCTTGCTGGGTATACAATCTTGGAGACGCCAATATACCCAGCAAGAAATGAGACACCATGGGGTAACCCCCCCCCCAACATGTCCAATCCCTATACACATTCCTGACTTTTGTTACTTAACACATCCCCCCCAAGATGTCTGAAAGGAATTCCCCAGATTCCTGCGAGACAATGACCAACACAAAGCAGGGGGGTTCTCTCCGTCTCATACCTTGCTGCATATGAACGCCAATGCTGTGGTGGTATCGACGGAACTGCACACACGTGCGAATTCTTTAATATTGAGAAACGTGCGCAACTTACAATACTCTA
Source organism: Acanthaster planci (assembly GCF_054643075.1). Classification (NCBI taxonomy): domain Eukaryota; kingdom Metazoa; phylum Echinodermata; class Asteroidea; order Valvatida; family Acanthasteridae; genus Acanthaster; species Acanthaster planci. The sequence continues at coordinate 2,827,323 of NC_141792.1, read as the reverse complement.
TTGATTGAAAAGACAATCAATACGCTTTAATCCGCTCCAAGCAGAACAAAAGAGGGCGTGGTATTTGGCACTCCATGCACGCGCGCCGTGAGGCGTTTGGCGCGGAGCACGCTGAGTACGTGTAACTAATTTATTCCGGCATGAATAGTCTTTACGCACACGCAGAACACGTACAAGAACCCGCTTGTAACCATCTGTCTTTCTTTCGCCGATTGGGGAGCACTTCAGCTCGTGGCAGATACCTCAGCTCAGCGCAAGCGCACAAGCGTAGCAATGGTTGCTATAATGTTCATCGGAGATGTTTAGGATTTCTTACAAATTAAGATAAACAGAGAGGAGGTTTACAGAACTCTTCACGTGTGGCATCAACACAGTCATGTGGAATTTGCTAAAGAGCTGTCACTCGGTGCTTAGTTAAACCACAATGAAATCCCCCCATCGAAAACGTTGTGTTTCATTCACTGAAACACGTAGGCCCTATATCATCCCAAAGTGCGTCAAAAGGAGGAGGTCTGTTTTTCGTGAGAATTTCTTCCAAATTATACAAGAATGGTAATGGTCAAATGATTAGTATTATGTCAAGGTTGGGGCTGTTACTGGTGTATGGTTGTCTCCAACTCTGTGCTCAGATATTGACGAGTGTGCAGTGGATAATGGTGGTTGTGAACAGCTATGCCATAACTTCGTGTCTGGTTATTACTGTTCCTGTCGCATGCACTACGAACTCCAGCCAGACAGTCGCCAATGCAGAGGTATTTCAACGAAACCTGATCAGACTTTCCTTTCCCTCCTGCAACGAATTCGAATATGATTTTGAAAAAAAATTATAGAACAAAAATCAAAAGTTGGATTGACGAACTGGTCTTTCTGCTGCCCTCAGAGCGTTGAATAATTTTTACCTTTTCAATGTTTTCATTAGTATGATTTGATCTGGTAAGGTTTTTGATATATTAAGTAGCGTTGTTTCCAGACGACTGTGGTCTTCAGACATTTTGTGTGGCTGCTTATGTGTGTTGAAAAACGAAAGTATCAAAGACTGGTAAAAAAAATTCTTCAATGTCTATGCGATACGTGATCGCCATATCATAGCCTCGGTCACTCTTTTGGTTCAGTGTCTTGCAGAGATCTTCTCTACACTCACGAATCGGACGAATTCCAGACACCAGACTACCCACTGGAGTATCCGAAAAATGCTGACTGTAGTTGGGTGGTTCACGTGGAGATTGGGTTCGTCATCAACCTCGTCTTCCAAGCTTTCGCTGTGGAATCGCACCCGCAAGCACAATGTCCATACGATTATGTCAAGGTAAACAAGCTAACATTACGATTGCAGGCATTTTTATTCATTCAAACTTGTGCTGTCAGCCAGTGATAATTTGTATGATTTCAGTATATAAGACAAATAGAACAGCATGTGTGCTGTGTTTACACAAGCTACACTTTTTGCACTTTTATTTCACACGGAGAGCCGTGGCCAACGAAGTTACTGGAGTAAAAATCTTGCAAGGTGGTTCTTCGTGCCATCCTTTTGAAAAAGATGAGTTTCAACAGACCCATTACGCCCGCTATGTCACGAGATCTACAAGTGGGTATCAAGTATCGACAAACACATGACGCCCTCCCATGGCAATGTGTGCCATGAGTGTCATTTCCAAAACTAAAGCCAACAGTCGGTTCAGTACTCTGACAACTGATGTGCTGAGTGAAACAGGCTTTCTGAAAACCAGTTTTATATTTGGTAAGCAACACTTAGTACGACACACTTAGCTATTGGAAGACGCCATGTTTGTTGATGTCCGGTATTATAGCTCAGGTGACTTAGCAGGCGCGTTCTCTGTATTTTAATGCAGAGAATTTATTCCTCACTAGGTTCACTATGATGGCTATGACCTTGGCCCATTCTGCGGAGAGACGGAAGCTGATCGGCCGCCCAACATAGTGACCACAGGTCATCGGGTCAATGTGACATTTCACTCAGATTACTCGGAGCAAAGGACTGGTTTCCACGCGAGATACTACGTCACTGGTGCGCAGAATAATGTCACAACATGTTTCAGAAATGTTTGTGCTCTCACTACTTAAGTCAGTCAAATCTTGATGTTTCGGTCGAGTAACATTTCTGTAAATAGCTCGTACCCGTTAAAAATGGCCTTATACAAAAGCGACTGCTTGCGGCCTCTTTGCTAGAGCGACATCTTTTGTAAAATGTCCTAATGAACAATTTATGTTCTCCTCTTGCAATGCATTTTTCTTGATTTTTAACAGGTTACACAAGGGACAGTGGATATTTTGCTTCAAAACTATATTCTGCTGGTAATCTTGTTCTGATTGGTCCATATTTATGATGTCACAGTCATTGATGTACATATACCCTGACGTTGCCTGGCCCCTGACGTAGCCCTCTTTTGTTTTTCGCCTGTGGTAAGGAAAATATTTTTACCTGAATTAGTTGCAAAATAAATTACATTTTGTCAAGTTCAAATATTGCTGTGCATAATTCCCAAGTTTCTATTTCTAAGTTCCAATGAAATTTCATTTTGGCCCCTTTTGTTTCGTCCTTTCCTTTTTTTGGCTCGTGGAAAGTGAATTGTTTTAAAATGCACCCCTTATACAGAATAATTTCCTTTAACTTAAATATGGGTATGTGAATGACGGTTATGATTTTCATACAATATTATAGATTTTCTAAAACTCCTAAAAATGTGAGATTGCTGAAATTTGGAGCCATGTCAGGGATTTTGAAGTTTTGCAACACAAAAAATGTTGGCATCCTGGGATGGCACGTCAAGGGACTCTACGATCAAGATCATCACGTGGGAATATACTGTGAGCCGAGTACCAGTGTCAGTGACTGTATTTTCGGACGGAAAGCTCCACAAGTCTCGGCATTTATACCTCACCCGACAAATAGCTATCGACAGGCATTGCCAGCAACAGTGACGACATAAATACAGACCAATACAAATAATACTTCCGGCAGAATATCGTTTTGGAACTTCACTGGCGACGGCAATATACCAACTGCCTATAATATAAACGTTTCTTTTCCTGGTGTTTTCGTTTCATCACTTGATATAGCCCGGCCCTGCCCTCCACTCACTGCCCCGACATATGGCTCAATGGTCGGTAGTAATTTCACCTTTAAGCACTCAGTATCCTTCAGTTGTAAGGGAGGCTACTTTCTGCAAGGATCATCTTCGAGAACTTGCCAAGGCGACGGCACCTGGTCTGGCACCCAGCCTTTCTGCCAGAGTGAGTTACACAGTTGTAGCTGTAGACTAACCCGAAGAGAGGCCTGCCCTGCGATGGCGCCACAATGACCAGCAAATTCTTCAACTGTATGTGTCCGCACGTTTTGGAAAGTAACAACATAGATATGGAATACGAAAGCACGGCAATGGCAGGTCGTACATATGCGCCAATTCACATTTTGTGGTCCCGCAAGGATGCGTAATGAATTAACATAAGGGCCCCCCCCCCAAAAAAGAGTTTGTCTCTGGTCAGACTGATGTTTCGAAATTGATGTGGCGACGCGGTTTTTTCCTCTTCCAGGATTGGATTCTATAGACAACTGCAGACACACGTCTTATAGTCGTGGAAAGTACCAGACCAGCTTTATTGTGATTATAAGCTGACAGTAAATAACTTCGTATCCACAGTGTGCTATCATTGTTCAGCATTGATCTTGTCGGGGATCTGTCACCCTGAGTAAACGATCGAGCTGCCCGCAAAAATGTCGAGGCAATGCGGCAGTAGAGGGCACTGTTGCAGCTCTCGCTAACAAAAAAAGATCGGCACGCAGGTTTGAAGTCTTCGTGCGTGCTTACCGGGGACAAAAGAGCTTTTGGGCGCAAACAAAATATATGACATTGCTCAACACTCACAAAGCTATTTAAATACAGCCTAGTTCCTATGGGAACAATCTTGCCACGCCATGGCGGTTCCCACCATTCCTTGTGCCATCTAGTGAAGGACTACGCACGCAGCCCATGGAGTGCAGGTTGTTTAAATGAGCCGCGTTGAGAACGCGCCGCGCACAAATTTATGAGTACTAGGCCTAATGCTGCTTTCTGTCTCAGTTGCGTCAAATGCGTTCATCACAATTGGCGTGTTTTATCTATATAGTATATCCCTCCAGTGAGTGATCCACAAAGCAAGACCATGTGAGCGAACGCGCTGCCAATTTAGTCTTTTTTATTATCTATCATGGAACTGCACCCTCTATCGACTTGAGCAGAATCACCCCCCTCATCGGTTGAAAAGAGCCTTGCTTGAGGAAAGTGTTCATATAGTTGGTAGCGACGCGACCGTAGTGCATGCATTTCGATGTGAACCAGTGAAGCGCAGTCCCCCCCCCGGGGGGGGGGGGGGGCTCCGTAGCTCGGACAATTTCACCCTCTCTGGGTCCCGCCCGCAGTGAATTGGTCAAAGAGGCATTTACTGGGCACGTACAACCTTTGAGCCAGCTTGGAAATAATCGTAGCATGATTTCAAAGTTTGATTACCAGATTATTTGTAATAAGCATTAGAGGTAGGTTCCTAAATAAAAGAAAGTCTTTCATTTCAGTGAATAATCAGTCACGATTGTATCATGTCACGACAGAACGCACGCCAAACCCTTATAATTTTTTCACCAGTCGTGACATGTGACAGCCCGTCCCCACTCGGCAACGGCAGAATCCTGTTTTACTCTGGAAGCAACTACAGCTATACTAACTCCATTGGCTACGAATGCGACCGCTTCTATGAGCTGAAAGGCATGAGCTTCAGAGAATGCCAGGCCAACGCCACGTGGTCCTTCACCGAACCGGTTTGCATTCCAGGTATTTAAGTTTTCTCCTTAAAGAAATTGGGAAGAGTAAGTCTTCTAAGAAGTCTAAATACCGTCTCCTGTGTGAATTGTCACCACAAAAAATTCTGAATGTAAATGACCAATACGGCTTATATACAGCAAGAGACCGAGGAGTTCCCCCCCCCCAACATGCCCAATCGCTGTACACACTCTCGCTACGAACATCTAACAAAAGAAACACAGGGCACTAACAATAAACGTCCATTGTTATTGCACCATGCGTCTTTTGTTAGATGTCTGTAGTGTCTAGACTATTGTTATCTAACACATCTTCCTATACCAGGCAAGATATGGGACGCAGGGGTACCCCCTTACCTGTCCAATCCGTGTGCACAATCTAGACAACTGTCACCTAACACATCCCCTCAGGATTCTGTAAAGAATTCCTGAGATTCTGATCAAGTAATGACCAACACAAAGGTGTGGGGGGGGGTTCTCTCCGTCCCATATCTTGCTTCAAATGCATCCCCCCAAGTGTCTGAAAAGAATTCCTCAGATTCCAGAGAACAATGACCAACACAAAGCAGGGGAGGGTTCTCTCCTTCTCTTATCTCGCTTCATAATGATGCCATATGATACAAAATATGTGGCAAAGGGGGACCTCATCTATTGTGTCTTCCTTTGTTTTTATGGAATATTTGGAATTCCTTCCAGATTTCCGAGGGGGTGCAGTATGCACAATAGCCAATGGGTATACAGCTTGTGCATCACATTAGGGGGGGTCCCCCTTTCCCACGTATCGTGCCGGATATCTGTGATGGGGCTCGACCTGAGTAACAAGTCTGCAAAGTTAATCCTCAACGAGGATGTACTTCAAAAACAAGTTCTTTTTTAGGTAGGATGTCGATTGTTATAGTCTAGTTTTGTTCAGTTTCAATAGTTGGTTTCTGATGATGCCATACACCACTATCGCATTATGATTATTATGCCTTTTACAGTTTGCGGTGAGAGCACCTACGCGCCCAGAGACCGCAGATCGGAGCAGCGCATTGTCGGAGGGAGAGAGGCAGTGAGAGGATCGTGGCCTTGGCAGGCACTTGTCAAGGTGTACGCTCCGAGTCACGACATCCTGGGCGAGCAGTCCTTCTGCGGCGGTTCACTGCTCAACGAGGAATGGGTGCTTACGGCTGCCCACTGCGTGACTGGAGGAAACGAGGACCGGCCGCGCTTTTTCGGGCAGCGCGTGCCGACAGACGCCTTGGAGATATACTTGGGTATCCACGACCGTTGGCAAAACACACAGGACACTGTATACGTAAGTACTATGTGCATGTATGTGCAAGTAATAATCAATTGTAGAGAATTGCAAGCGACTGTTGTTTAACTGTTGTTGACGTTATGTCATAAAAGGTCATCAACGAGTTCATATCGATACCTAGACTAAGTAAAAGTTGCATTTTTAATCCTTTACTTGTCTTGTGGAGATGATCGGGTATGTTCGATTACAGCTTGGCAGTATTCCAGTACTCTACACCAGAACTCAACGCACTGTTATCTCACTGCTGTATATTTTGGTTCATTGCAGACCACTGTGCTTGAAATCTTCAAACATCCTGACTACGACCCCTCTACCTGGGACTCGGACCTGGCATTGCTGCATCTTAATATGTCAGTCCAGTTATCCAACTACATCCGCCCGATCTGTCTCCCCGAGCAGAACAAACGACCGGGCCGCGACGACGATTCTAGGGTGCGCATCAGGAACGTAGCCGAGGGGGTGGACGAAGGCGTCGTCATCGGTTGGGGCAAGCAGAGCCGTGGCGGGTCGACTTCAGACGTGCTGCGCGAAGTGTACGTTGGGATTGAGGTGTCCAGGGACGAATGCAACGAAGCAATGGATTACAAGCAAGTTACACGTAACATGGTGTGTGCTGGATCACGCGAAGGTAAGAAATAATACAGGCGATTCACAAAAGTGCGCCTCCAAAAGTTTGGAACGCGTTGGCCAATCACAACGCACAAAATCTGTGGATCCAACGCGCGTCACGGAAGGGTCGCGTTGTGATTGGCCAACTCGTTGCAAACTCTTGGAGGCGCACTATTGTGAATCGCCCATATTATGCGACGAAAAAAAAGTGACGCAAAATAAAAAGCGCGACAATGAAGGCTGCGTGTAAATTCTACAGTTATATCGGGCTCAGCAGGTCCAACTGGGGGAAACTGACAACGTACAATGGAAAGTGTTCTCACCATTCGCACTCGTTATCAATATACGACTTTTCCATCGTGTATTCTAAACAGGCCTGGGGCACTTTAATTAGAATATGGGCATAACCATTTTTAGCAGACAGTCAATCCAACTGTGCACGTTTGAAGCGGAATATGGTGCATAAATAGACCTTCTCACGACGTACCTTTTCTATGAGCAGTCGAAACTTTTGCATAAAACCCATCCTTTATTTGTATTACGGTTTATCCCATAATGTACATATAATGTACATATGCCCCAACAGCATTGACGTGGGAGATACATGTATTTCCACTGCAGAAGTAGCGTTTGGTAGTTCGTTGGTTAACAGAAAGTTAGTCTTTTGATTTTCACTGAAGGGAAGCCATATTTGCCCCCACTGGTTGTCAAAGACTAGGACTACGCTGAAATAAATCAGAATCACAATGGGAGATCATAGTGTCGTGAGCCCCGAGCTGGACCAAGGGAGGAGGCAATTTTCCTAGCCACGACCGCACCTTTGGTCAGAACTGCTCTTTGTTGGTTCACAGACAACTATGTTATGCACGCGTTTTGGCCCCATCGTTACGAGCAAAATAAAGTCTACCAACCAACATGGCTCTTTTCCACCAATGGGGGGGTACTTCTTCTGAAGGCGGATACACATTAGCCGCTCTTGTTCTTCAAAGAAACTATGCAGTCTATTCTGTTAAATTATGTGAAAAAATCTATTAAAAAGGACGTTTATGCGCTCTTGTTTAGATATACGCTTTTCTATCTGCCCAGAGCAGGGCAACCTCCTCGCCCTGGTTTCTGGGTAAAACCTACGGAATCCTGCAGGTAGGGACTGAAAACTCAATCCACTAAAAAAAAAAATCAGGAATCGAACCTGGGACCACAGAGGTGGAAGGCGAGGAAAGAACCATTACGCCAACTTGACTCCCTCCGCTTTCTACCAGGTTGGGATGTAATTATTTTATACGGGCGTTTGCTTTTTTAACACACAGGTGGGCAGGACTCATGTGGAGGAGACAGTGGCGGGCCGCTGATGTTGCAAGAAGCTACCACCGGCCGGTACTTCCCGTACGGCATCGTGTCCTGGGGCGAAGGTTGCGGGGCCGTAGGAAAGTACGGTGTCTACACACGGATAGAGAACTTCGTGGATTGGATCCTATCGATCATCGAGATAGAGCGTTAAGGCCCAGCAAGGGGAACGAATCCGCCGTGAGATTGCAGAAAATGTCTCGACAAGTCAGCTTGAATTATAATCTGTTTTGCCGTACCAAGATCAACGCCAAGTATTGAAATTATATCTTTATGACCAATACAAATTCCTGCTAAACTACCTTCAACGACGGTTTCAGGCTTTTGTTTCTTGTGTATTCACCATGCTCAGTTATGCCACGTGGCCAATGAATACTTTCTCTGAGCAGTATGGCGAATGCGTATGAGGACCCCATTGGCACATGTACTGTTGTGATTTTATTCCATGACATTATGCAAAGCGAGGTCAAAACAGAAATGACCCATGTGCACTGTAACAGTTAAACGCTCTAAAAAAATCCCAGCGGTGCAAGCCCCTTTACGGCAACCACAGATATCTGCGAGAATATGCATTCAAATGCACAGGAAAAACAGTCTTTGAAACAAACAAACAGCAGCAATACTACTTAATGAACACCCGTAGAACGAGGGAAAGCTACACTGACGAAATTAATTTATGTATCCTGGAAACTGTTTTTGTAGTCGGTTTATTCTTGCTTCATTGGCCTGTTTGGCAATTATTCTTGTTTGCTATTTAACAGGAGCAACTAATTTACGGGAAAAAAGCAGCTTGGAATTGAAGAAGATTTTTCAAACTAAAAATTCAGCCTTCTGGTGCCCCTTCTAATCTCCTCTTTGTTTGCTGTATATGCAATTTCGTTTTAACCTCTATGAAATAGCATGTGGCAAAAGTTAGTCAAATACTACACCTAATAATTACACCTGGTAATGAAGCCTACATTCATAAGCATGCAATTTGTCTAATTTTTGAACCATGGGAATTGTGTTTTAAAACTTGCTTCTAGCCTACACTTCCAGAATAGCATTACTATTGTTTTCTGCAACAGAGAACGCCCATTCAACACGGACACTTTGCACTCTGTTTTTGAAACCTTAAACTATGAATTTACATTGGCATTTGTGACTGCGTTATTGGGATTTGGGAAACAACACTTTGCATTACTCCACTCATAAGTCTGCTTGTATGGATGCAAGGGTACAATAACGCTAATATTCAGCATTTATCGGGTAAATAAAGGAAAAGCAATAGAACATTTACTCGAAGCGTATAGAAGCACTTTCTTATCTGCCTTCAAATTTGGGCAGTCTCCCGAATCCAGTTTTCAAAGTTACCAACCTTGGCGTACACCCCGTACTGCCCAGCCTGAGCACACTGGTTACCCTCTCCCCACGAAACCAGGCCAAAGGCAAAGTATCTCCCAGTGGTTGCCTCCTTCAGCATCAAGGGGCCACCGCTGTCACCAAAACACGTGTCTCGGCCTCCTAGATAGACATAACATAAAAGACAAGAGATAAAAACAATGTCCAATTTGTGTGATACAGAAAGGGCTTCTGCAAATGGACTCACCCGTAAACTATGACTGGGCGTTGGTACGGTCTTACTGCTTCGTAATACCTGACGTAATTCCTTCGAACCCTTATTGGACAGAATAGGGTTGCAAAGGAGTGGCAAGGTTTTACCCAACAAGCTAAGGAAACTCGACTTGAATAAAAATGGTTGCTCGAACTTCATGAATCTTTTCAAAGGGGAGTCCGACATTTTAACAGGGGAAGCTTCCACATGGGTTTAAGGATTAGTCTGCTCTTAAGACTGGTAATGAAACTATGTTCGATAACATAACATAACCAGAAATTAAGAGTAAATGACGGCAGGGTTTTTTTATTCGCCCTTCCCGGAAGATATCCCCGAAAATAGTAAAACTATGCGCTCCGCTCTGAATGTAGCGCCCACCTCTATCTGTAATAGGGCCACAGGTTAAAGCTTTTTGTGAAAGAAATACCCTGAATTGGAAACAACCAGTGCCAGTACTACCAGATTTATAGAAACATCTCTACGATCCCTCCTGAATATGGCATGTCTTATTGTGAAAAACCCTGTGGGATCAATAGTATTAATGAGGTCTCGAGCAGAAATCTAACGATTTGGTGGAATGCACCCTTAAAGATTTTCTGATGGCGACGAAGTTTACATCCAGGGGTCAAAGTTGTAGCGTCGGGATTTGGCAATGTGCATAACTTTGATAGTGTTGACAGACTGCGTGTATGTACATGTATTAAACAATATATTGTGATTCTCACAATATATAGCCGGAGCCGGTGCATGAAATGTGTCGACCATTTTCCCGCCATGCACTCCGAAAATGGCCTTTCTGTGGGGGGCTGCTTGGTGGCGCACTGTAGTATCGCCGTGTTTGGATGAACAACAACACGGGTAAAAACGTTCGATCAGGTTCGGGTTAGACGTGGACGCAGAATATCCATGCATTTGCTATGGCAGTGAGCGACCCTAGACTTTTGCTGTGCATGCAGGCCGTCGGCTTTGTCTTAAACAGGCTTCCAGAGCTGCAGCTAAGGCTCTTGTCAGCGCGTCTCCGCACATTTCCAACAGAGTAAATACCTAGACCTAGCTTTGGACAACAGATCCATGTGAACAGGGCCTAATTTCACAGCGCTGCTCACCGCAAGCGAAAAATCAGCGCTTCCCGTAGCAGAAAATTGTGTGCTTACCGCGAACGTATTTCACGGATTAGCGATGAATTTTGGCTTGTGCGCATGCATACATCCCGTAAATAAGGATTCTGTGCATTGAAGGGTAAGCGCAGAATTTTTCTGCTTGCGCGGTTAGCGCAGAATCATAAGCGCAGATCGTAAGCGCGGAATTCTGCGGTAAGCAGTGCCATCAAATTTGGCCCAGGACAAGCCTTCCACAGTGCCATGTAAGGGCGATGGGGAATAGGGAACAAAACTAATCTGTTTCAATCGCCCAGGGAAAAACTGCCCCGGGATTTGGCGATACACTTACCGGCCGAAGATCCTGCACACACCATGTTGTCAGTGAGCCCGCTCAATATGGCATCCTCACACTGGGAGCGACTAATGATAGGAAGGTAGACTTCCATTAGAACTTTGGACCAGAGCTGGTCTCGTCCAGTTTGACCTACAAAGAATAACCAAAATAAGAGAAATCATACAATGTCGCTGTTACGCCTGTGCACTTGCAAGTTGCAACCTGTACATGTAGAACACACTGTATGCTCTACAAACACTCCATACCAACAAATCTACGTCACGAGACGGTTCTAAAACCAATTCACGTGAGGAATTGTAGAATTAGCCTTAGGTGTGTTAGGCAAGCAGTGTTACTTCAACTGAGTCAGATTTCCATGACTTACTGCAGTATAATCCTATTCGACTCGTGTTTACTTCAATTTGATTCCATTCTGCTCAATCTGAAAAGGTAGATCGACCGGATAGGCTTGAATAATTAAATTCATTTCATGTCGACCAAAATTTTGTAAAGGTGTAATTCCTTTTCTTCTATTTGAAAGATTCATCTTTCTTCTATTCCAAAAAAATTTCTAATGTAAACATTAATAACCTTAGAATTTCTCGATATATTTAGATTTAATTAGCAATGACGAGGTAACACAAGCCCTTTTATGTACAGTCAGAGCAATTTCTTTTGCTGTCTGGTCTGGTCTGATGTCGAAGTCCATCCCTGTACTTGATCGAAAAGCTAATAAAATCTCCTATTGTCATGCACTTCAGATGCATAGATATTTCTGCAAAGTGGTATTACGTTTTCCATGGTTAACTTCATTTCATTCAGCATTTTATCCAAGGAGGCAAACATAGGCTGTAGGCTGGGACTAAAAGTAATGGCTACGGTCGGGTCACACATGCGCCAACTCACGCCTCCAAATTGCGCAGGCGCATACATTCTACCCGCGTGAAAAAGAGATGAGTCTCACCCCATCCAATGGCTACGCCTTCCAAGTCAGGGATTTCTTCAACTTCGTAAAGGGAATAATCACTGTCGGCGACAAAGGTGTCCGCAGTTGGGACACAGATGGGCCGAATACGGTCCGTCAGCGTCACCGGTTCCGCGAGACGGAGTAAGGCGACATCGGCGTCAAAACTTCTAGCATCGTAGGAGGGTGCCCTGACGATTTCTGATACCTCTCTCTGGCAAGTACACAAAGACTGAAACAGTCAGGTCAAGTAGCCTGCAAGTGATTCAGCATTCCTATGATTGAATTTTAAAAGCACAGCAAAACGAAAACAAGCTGGCAAGAAATGTTACCCGGCCGAAGCGAGACTCGAGAGGGCACAAGTGACCGAATTCCTTTCTGTTATGTCTACTGATTGTTCTTCGGCTGCAGTTTCAGTACAAGTAATGAGGTATTTATGATTATTGTATGAGAGCCAACAAAATAATGACACCACACACAAAACTATGCGCCATCTGAGACGACTGCGTGTATTCTGCGGTTAGCCTAACGCGAGCACTAGCCTGAGAGCAGAATTAAAATTTACTAACTTGCGCAACTGATCTTTTATAAAAAATGACTACTGATCAGGAAGGGAAAGTAACATACTCACCACTCCTCCACTACTATCTGTGATGTCGTGGACGCCAAGGGTAACCAACGTCGTGTCAGCCGGCACGATCTGACCGAAGATCTCTGGTCTTGCCTTGACAGTCACGCAGTGGGCCGCAGTCAGCACCCAGTTCCTGCTGATCAGCGAACCGCCGCAAGGCCGGTATTCGATGCCAAAGTTTGGCGCCCTGACGACGACATGCGCGGCCCACGGCCAGGACCACGTCCGAGCCTCCCGACCGCCAACGATCCGGGAATTGGGAGGCTTACGAGGCCGAATGCTGCTGACGCCACAGACTGCATTAAATATACAAACTCGCAAAAACACAAATGGAAACCCATACTTCCTAACATTACAACATCAACATCATCGAGGTCTTTAAATTTATTCACTGCAAAGAATAATTTCAGTTGATGACAGAAAGGATTTTCATTCTATTAACAGAATATTCCATTAGTCACCTCATGAATTATTCTTATTAATGCAATCATAGAAATTCACTTCTTGTACACTGCTTTACCTATGTAAACTGAGAAAAATCACTGGTACTGGGTGCAGCGCATGCTACCATAGTGTGCTGTTCATGATTCGCAGTCTAAAGTGCCGTTAAATCGTCTGTTAAATAGTCCAAAATGAAGCGGTAAAACTTATACACATGGATAATAATAATTTCATTTCAAGCGTGACTTCAGTTGAGTTTAGCTTTTGATTTAATTTGAGAAGAGTCCTGAAAGTTATACCTTTTATGTCCCCGGCAAGCACACAGTGAAAACTGTTCCAATCGCATAGGATTAGCCCGACGATTGGTCCTGCAAAAATGCCTGCCAAGCTTACTTACTCGGGACGCACACCGGTGATTCACCAGACCACTGTCCATCTGCCCTGCACGACCGTGTATCCAACCCTCTTATCTCGTACAGTGGGTCGCACGTGTACACCGCTGATATGCCGTACTCCTGCGATTCATCATTCACAACGACCTCGCCATTGGCAATCCCCCCTGGTTGTGCACAGGTGACCACTGCGGCAGAATCAGGCAGTCGAACAAAAAAGTATGATTTTTTCTTTCATGAGCAAATAAAATCTACATCTATTATCGTGTATTTTATTAGGCCAAAAAAGACTCCGGTTTCTGATTATGAGCTTGGTCCAAAAGTGGTGCAGTGATGCAGTTTTTTTTTCTTCCTCTTTTTTCCCTTAGAAGTGATGTACATAACGTACATGCACATATACTTTAGAGCACATGGCCTTGTTACTAAGAGAAGTGTGAATTAACAATTTTGAAATAATAAAAAGACCACAAAATATGACGAGAGGTAATGGTTTCATTCATCTCACTCAAAAAAGAGGTTTCTATTCTTAGCAAGACTGAGCTTGTTAAAATACAACCATGGTAAAATCGTATGTGAAAAATAAATGTTCAGCTACAGTTTCCGGTTTTCAATGAATTTCTCATGAAGTAGCGGTATATGACATTCTTTGCACATTGTTTTCTGCTTTAGCTTAGCAAACACGTTGCACATCAAATATCATATGAAAACAAATAAATGAAATTAGTTCAGCTCCATAAAGTCAAAATGAAAATGAAATTCTCATGAGGTAAATGATATACTGTGCACCTTGTTTTCTGTTTTAGCTTATAAGAAACAAGCTGCATTTAACATATTAGGGAAAAACTTCAGGTCAGAAATAAAATCTCCTCTCGCTCTAATCTGTCTTTGGTCTTGGCAAGTGACGATCAACGATGCATGAGGTATTACATGTATGGTTGTCATAACGCGATGCTTGTTCATCGCCACAGCATGCACTGGACGTGTATATACCGCTACTGCCTCGGCGACTCGCCGTTACTGAAATAGAGTGGCCCCTCACGGTTTGTTGCTCAAAAGCGTTTTCAATTTGTATACTTATGCAGGACGCAAGATCTCCTCGTTTGTCTGGTTCACAGACGTACGTGGGCCCGGGACCGAGTATTTGGCAACATCGACACCTATTTCCCATAGAATCATGCATAATGTGACGCCGCGCCCCTCCGACGAAGGCGAGGGCGCCCTCCTCCTCGAGGCGCGGCGCTTATTGTCAGGGCTGCGCTACACGCAACACACGTCACGAGATAGCAATCCGCCATTGTATCGACCGCAAGCTCCTATCAGGAACTATACCGCACCACCAATTAGCCCCTCAACCTACCGAGCCCCTCAACGACACACTCACCACTCGGGACTCAAGCACGACAGTCACACTAGGCTAGGTGACTTTAACCCTTGAACAAGATTCTCGACCCTTACCTCAGAACCAGCTTTTGATCAGGACGACTAAGTGCAATCTAGTCTGCGCACGCTTTTTTTAGCCTTAGCACTGCTGTGACCACACCCGCAATCGCGCTCACGTGACCAAGCAGTGACTTCCGCTGCCCTATCGCACAACGCACAAGGCAGAGCCTATGCGCCGCGCTCGCTGAACACGCAGCTATGCGCACCTAACATCTGCCGCTGTTACTGGGCAGAGCGCCATCTATAACTTCGTACCGCGCCTAGTAACTGGCGCCCTCTGTCGCGTCACAATTATATCAAGCCGCAGCCAACTTATTCGGACACGGCCTTAGTGTAAAGATACACGAATGACGTCATCTGATAAGAGTGCCCAACTGAAATGTATGGAGGCCTAGGGGGATTCCTTCACCGTACATATGACTCAACCCCACTCACCAAAAACACTTAAAGTTACGCAGTAGCAGAATTCCTGCCGATCAAGTAAGTTTGGCGGCATTTGGAAATTGTTTTATACAAAATAAAAAATTCTATATTTCGCCGACGCGAACGCTGGTCTACCGCGACGCGTGCGGTGACAAGAAACCGGAGATTTTTTGGCCTTAGTGTGCGTGATACAGACGATATACGCTACCAAGAGGAAGACAAATTTCGCAGTGCAATGTGAGAAATTGTTGTCAAATTTGCTTCGCAACCTGCTGGCAAGAACTTGAATTATTCCAGTGGTATTTTTGTCCAGGTAGGAGATTCTTCAGCGTACTTTGAACATCAGTTTCAATTCATCCCTTCCCTTTCCAAAGCACGGAATGCCCCGATCTTCAATTCCTCTACTTATTTATTAACATACGTTCAGAGGCAATCGTGGCGAGTCGGCCATGTCTATGTTGACCAAAAACTTGAGAAAAATTGCCCGTCCATGACAACCTCTTGGTGGAATATCGTACTGTGCATCACCTGTGTATGTGGTTTCAGTTCTGTTCGAATATTTTTTAGTGATTACAGAGCTTTGAAACTTTCGACCCAACTTCACGTTGAGAGCCACCTTAGCCCTGTGAGAATACTTGACCGTAGTTCAACCAGAGAGATCATTTACCATTCAATATCAACAGACAGGTCCAACAGAGCATCCTAAGATATCTGCCCTTTTTCCCTACTTGCTCAGACTTACACGGCGTCTCCATTCACCGGCCCACTAGATCGGGCTATCCAGTAGTGCTGTGAAATGCCGCTGTACAAAGCCAGCCGGTAATACAGTCGGTCCCAAAAATTGATACTCACTTCATCCTTTCCATTTCCATAATCTCATCCATTTCCTTTATTTCCATTAAAGGTTTTGGGACTTGTTTCACTTTGCATGGTTTTTTTCCTTGCTCGCTCGGTCGATACTAGTTTCTTCCTATTCGGAAAAGGTCAGTTTTAAATGCAGATTGCACCCAAAAATTCCTGCCTTCAAATTATTACATTCTATGAAGACAAACGCAAAATTTGGCGCATTGTTAACGTCCAGCCTCGCTTATCAGCATGGCAAATACATTGCATAATACGATAAAATATACAATACCACTTTCAGGTTTCGCATGTTGTCCTTTGTACCTGAAAGATCTCATTTATTGACAGTGACAGATGGTTTGATCTGGCGATTGGTCAGACAATAGACCAAGAAGCAATTGGATTTTTAACCCACCTTCGCATTGCGGATCATTACCGGACCATTCCCCGGACGGCAGGCATGCACGTTCAGTAGGTCCCGCCACTCTGAAGCCCTCCTCGCAACTATACTCAGCTGTGTTGCCAACCGTGGCGCTGGGGACGGAGACGTAACCATTGGAAGGTGCCACAAGGGCCACACACGGTTTACCTGCAAGAGTGGTAAAAATGTACAGATCGACTGCTATTAGGGGATGGACGCCAGGTGAACAACACTGACCTTCACTAAAACTGTTTAACTAGCTTCGAATAGTGTCTGTACTTCATCAGCTTAAAAACGGCCCTGTATACCAAACTTGGTATAGGCCAGTAGCGTATCCAGCGGGAGAGGGCAAAAGGATGCCTTTTCCGAGGAAATGGAACAGCTAACATTCAGAAACTGTGCTACCTAAAGACTTTCTCTGGGAGTGAGGATCCCTTTCATGTATCATAAAAAAAAGTTTCGGGAAAAACAAAAACTTGTAGGTCTCGATCATTATGTATAAGGTTGTATTTTAAGAATCATTTCTCGTGTAACCGAGAGCCCATGGGGGAAAGGCTCGCTTGCAGTTGATGGGGCTGCCCTGGTAAAACTACACGAAATAAATAAAGCAGCCGAGGCTACTTTGTCACTGGGTACGTTATGACCTTGCCCTATACAGTGACTTTGTTCAAATTCCAGTAAAAAAAAGTCGGCCTTCTTGGTCTGTTAATGTGGCTACGTATTTTGGCCGTCTCGACGAAGTACTTTACCTGTGAAGTTGTACCGTGCACGGAAACCACGATTATTCCCCGACTCGTCCGACACGAAGGAGATCCTGATCTGCCTGTCGGCTCTCATTTCCTCCGGCCACTCGGACCTTCTTCGTCCACAGAACGGCCCAAGTTCCTGGTCATCCTGGATGATCTACAATCAATGCAGATGAAACCATGTTTAAGTTAAAAAAGATAAAACTAACAAAACAAACGGTACAAATGCGAGTCCATATTGATCTACTGTACAAACTTTAGTGTGATTTTCTTTTTGAAAGATAGATCGAATAAAAATGGCAAAATAAAAAGGGTAGATTGTTCCCTTTTGTTTAACTGTTGTTCCCGTTTTGAAAAGGGAAACCTTGACCAAGGGCATTCTTTCTTTCCTTTACGTTGTAATAAACGCCATCAGCAACAACAAAAGGACAAAGCAAAACTTTACAAACTGACACAGGCAAAAAAGAATAATCCACTCACTGTCAATGCGTCATACGGACATCTGACATCTGGGTGATCTTCCACATCGAAGTCCTCGAAGTTCAAATTGATGACATAACCCGGCTCAGCTCGAATAAGCCAGTCACATTCGGAGCGCCGTGGGTAGGCCAAAGGGTATCCAGGCGACGTAACCTCCCCTGACGCTGCCTGCAGCAAAATTCCAGAGCAGTGCACTGCCAAAAAAAAACCCAAATGAGCCGGTTCTTAAGGACATTCAAGAACAAGGCATTTGTGCGAGTCAGTGTTACAGCCAGGCTGTTCGGATTCGAAACCTCTATAGCCAGTTGCTTTCTCAAAATTTCGTATTTGCCCCACCCTTCAGAGTACCTGTTGTCGTCAATAAATGAAGCTTTTGAAGCACACAGTCATGGTACCATATACGGTAGTAATATAATTTCGTATTATGTCACATGTGATTCGTTTAAATAGGGGAGTACGGAGTTAATTCCTTGGTTCTAAGTTCTGTTTGAAAATTCCTATGCAAAAAAGAAAAGAAAAACGATAACCTTAAGAATTAATGAAGGCGTGCGTTTTTACCCATTTATTCTTTGACCTACCAACCCTCCCTAAAAGTAAGAAATATATGAGAGCTAAAGAATTAATCAAGGACGCCCCAAATAAGGCGACGATTAATGGAAAGGATACTAGTCTTTTCCCTTAAGCGCTATTTCAAGCAAGTCAGCTGTTTTTGTACTCACGCCACGACAAAATTAAGCCGTCGGGTGACTCTAGTGCCTAATATAACATATTACCGTCAGGTGTTTTTGCTGTAAAAGCGTCATTTACCAACAATTACGTGACATCCAGCTATTTTCATCCAGCAGATGGCCCCTACCTTGGCACGATGTCTGGTCTTCGTGAAGTGAGTAGCCAAACTCGCAAGAGCAGTAGTACCCACCCAGGTAGTTGTGGCAGAAATGGTCACAGACACCACTAATTTCCTCACACTCGTTAATGTCTAAGATATAGTAACACATAGATAATGTGTAAAACCACAAGGTTGCAGGTTTCGAAAACTAGCTGAGGATTATCTCTTTTATATGATTTTGCGCTTTTTAATAAAAAGTAATAGTATATATCAATTATTAATAGTAATGACTAAAATAGATACATGTACCTTTGAACAAATTATCCTCTTTGTGGATTTGAAGACATTTTGGGTGAAAAAATACAGCACGCCCAGAACCGGTCTTGTTTCGAACATAACAAGCAGTCATAAAACGAGATGAATATGAGTAACAGTTGAGTAAAACCCTGGTAATTCAACAAATAGAAGTAGCCAGCTACGGGTGAATAACGAACTTCTTTTTGGAAGGGGAGGGGGCCAACGTTATTTTTTGTGGGGGCTAAAAGATGACAAAAAATGTTCCATGGAACCTTGTTTGACTTTTAAAAGTAGTAAAGCTACATTCTTGGACTTTGTACACACTTTTGTAAAAGTGAAGAATGACATTCACCAAAACAAATTAAATCACTCTCGTTATCTGAAAAAAATGGGGGCTCCTGATGGCGTGGCCTTCGTCCCCAACCCCCTTCACTCTTCCATCCGTCGCGGAGACAGGGCGCGATTCCGTCTGACCGAATAGTTTGATTGCCTCACCGTCTGCCACATAGTGTGCCCTGAAGCCCGTGTAGCGATGCTCGTTGGAATAGTCCGAGTGGAACAGAACTTGCATCTCGCCGGACTGTGACGTCAGGGATTGATCACCTGGGGAATCACGTGAACCGGAACGACCGCAGAACGTCCCGAACGTATCATTGCCAGACGAAACCTCCAAAAAGAAAAGAGCAAACTCCTATCCCTTAACTGAGAGTTACCACAGGTTGACATTTCATCATAACCTGATCTCAAAGGGAGTGCAAATACCTTAAAAGACACGTATGCACAAGCATAAAATGTTTGGTCCACTTTGCGCTACACAAGCCTTCACCCAGGACTTTTAAGGCAGAAGACAACGAAGGAAATATCAGGTTAAGGCAGTGGGAAATTAAGAAAAAAATAGTTCCTCAGTGGGATCTGAAGAGTCAGACAAACGGACGCCAAGGAAAGTACCACTCTGCCAAAATGAAGCGTCTTGCAAATCTGTCAATTTCCATGTCACCATTATTGGAGACTGCAACGGAAAACCGTAATGGATAACTTCAGTGAATTACAAGTTGAAAGAAGACACATGTACATGTATATGACTTACAGACAAAACAATACCGAAGTGACAATTGAAAGGAGAAAAAAAAGTGTAATATTATGTTTTAACTCACCATGACGTAATCGTGATCGCACCCAATTGACCCGGGTTCAAGGTCAAACGCGGTCATATACAGCCTGACGCGGTACCCGTCAGGTACGCTTATCAACCACTCCACATCTAGGTCGTCCTCGTAGGGGGTGGGGTGGCCCGGTGAGGCGATCATACCGTGCATCCCGGAGAGATGTATGGTCGAGGCCTGACACGCATGCACGGACAGAGCCATCAGAAACACAGTGATCGGCAGCCACCTTCATGACAGAGTCAAAGTACAAAAGATAGATCTACATTTCAACTGCAGAGTCAGTGTTATTCGTTAAAAATGGGAGACAAAACGGGCAACTCTTTAATTGATCGAAAAGAGCCATGTTGATGGGGAGTGTTCAATTGGTTGGTACTAGAGATGCAACTGCAACGCTGGAAATTGTTGCTGGAAATATAGCGTCCTCTCTTTGGTCTCACTCGGGGCCCATAATGACTTGTTTTCTATTTTCGAGTCACTGTGACATTTTTCCGAGAGCCAGGGGGGTAGAATCATTATTAACACTTTCAGATGAGTGTATCTGGAAATGGGATCTGGATTTGTTACTGCGGATATTGGCCAGATTTGGCTCTTTCCAACATTTTGTCTAGGCAGGTTCTCTGCATAGTTTGGGTAAATTTTACTGATATGTTCCTTGTTTCCGGAACTGTGTATATGTAAATATTTTTTTACACTTACGGCAATGTAATATTGAAATATAATATTATTTGTAATTTCAATTTTTTGTAAAAATTGCCTAAATTTGGCCTTTGGCTACAAGTTCCATTTCAAATAAAACAATAATTAAATTCAATTATCTCCCTTGGTGAGGCTTCTGATTTCGGATCCCATAGGCACACGGATCTCCTCACTTATCCGCGTGTTCAACCATCGTGCCCACGGGAGTTTTTTAGTCATATTGACTCATTGACTTTGAGTCAATGACACATTGACTTTGACACCAATTTTGTGAAAAATGGACATGCTGTTCTCGCGCTGAGACGGATCACCCAAGAACTTTTCTCACTGGCCTGCCGTTCAATGTATGGGGGCTAGCCGACTCTGCATGACCGCAACAACAAAACCACTTATTTTAGTAGGTCGAAACTTCACGTTTATACTGATAAAAAGCGTATCTCATGCCGAGGTTTAAAAATTTCGTGCTGATGTCGCCACGAGCCTGACTGATTTTGCTGCCAGGAAGCACCAGTGGTTTTGCTGCCAGTGACTGGACCGAGTCACTACAACACCAAGGCCCCCTCTACATCTACGTCCTAGATGCCGGTATCTCTTTTGTTTATTTTCTCTCATTACAAATTGGTTAATTATTTTGCCCTTCTTGGCTTGTTTGATTTATTAGATTTCATTCAATTAAGTTAGCCTTCGTCTCCGCCGTCCTTTCTTTGTGAGATTTGTCCTTGATTAGAGTCTGTGCCCTTCCTCTTTCACTTTAGCAACCAAAAACAGCATTGGAAACAAATACGTTCGTTATATACAATCCCAATACAACATCAAGAGTCAATTACATTCTGGTCTTGCGTGACACGTAATTGTGGCTGGAAATAGTCCGTGAAGGTCCCCCCCCAATCTAAAATGTTGCATTAAATGCACGGACCCGAAGGCCAAAAGGCCCATAGCCAGAGCTTTCCACTTCAACTGGAATCATGTAGCTGCATGCATGTCATGTCTCCAAAAGTGTTTACTTGCAATGCTTTGGACATCTCTCCAGCGACTGAGAGTATATGAGAGGAACGCATAATCTCTTCTCAATTCGGGATCTTTAGCTTTTTAATCAATTGACTCGGTTGGAGGCCAGATTTCCAGCTTATTGGGATGAAATCACATTATTATGTTAATGATAAGGAATTAATGTACGGAAAAGCCACGTAGTCATGTCGACAGGGTTTTCGTTGCGACTACAAGAGCTGATGAGGTCAGCTAATGACCGGTCATTAGCTGGCCTCATCAGCTTTTGCAGTCATAACCGACCGTAATTACAGCTCTGAACCACAGTTCCCAGATGGAGAACACTAAAATCACCAGCATTTATATGTAAGGTCCGCAGTACTAATACCCAGCAATACAAGCACAAATATCATTCTCCCGTTCATCGACCCCATGACGTCGAATCTCATTTTCCACTTCTAAGCTACCAGCTGCAAACGGCTGTAGAGGGTACATACCAAACTGGAAAACGTTCTTTCAAATTTCATGGGGACAGGTCGTGGAATGATCTTCCACTTTAAAAGCTTTGCCAATATTCAGAGGTTTACGAAGCATATCGAGAAGCGTTCCTTAAATTCAAACAATTATTAACATAATTTTCATTTGATATTCATGTATTTATGTATTTTGGTGATAGATGTCTTTCTAATCTGCCAAGTTTGATATGTCTTTTTATTACTTTATTTGTATGGGGGGGGCACCAATGAAAAGCAGTGCTGCACACTGACCGGGGTTTCCGGCATTAAAGATTACGTGAGCAAACGCATCTCTCATATACCCTTACAAAAATTATGGTGTACTATTTACAACACACATTTCTGCCTCTCTCTGCGCGACGCAACTACAAAACCTGACGGCACGACGTTTCCCTGGCATCGTGCCGTCGCGTCGCGCCATCGCCTTTTTGCCATTACGTTTGTACACACACGACGCGTGGCGTCGTGCCGTCTTACGTCTTTTCCGTGTCGAATATTTTTCTGCCTAATCGTCGCTGTCGCTCCTTCCGTAGTTAGAAAAATATGCAACATGGATAGGACGTAAGACAACACGACGCGACGGAATGCCCTTCTTGAAAGACGAAAATAAATGGAAGAACAAAGGAATTCACACAAAAATAACCACATTGCAGGGTTTTAATCGGGTACTATGAATACACAGAGCGGCACAATTATCTGACTGAAACTTATGCAAAAGGTGTGTGTATCAGACAGAAAATGCGGCCTTTGAAAAAAGGCTGTGGTCTTTAACTAAAACATTTGTACGCTGCCTTGCAGCAGATTTTTTTTTAATCTCATTATTATAATTTTCAATGAGACGAAGCAAGCAGTTTGCAGTATCAAACAAATACAGAATTTGATATCGTAAAAACGACCCAGAGCGATCTCCAATTCTACTCCGCGTCGGTACAAGCACTTTGCCTTGCTGGGTTTAACGGCGGCATTTTATGGCGCTTTCTATGGCTTGCGTGTAGCAGCCAGGCAGCGTACAATGACGCTGTGGCGATGCCTACTTTGAAACAAGGGCGGCCACATTGCAGAATGTCCGCCCTGGGTCGGATTTTTTGGTCAGGTACGATTCCCAGTTACTCCTCATGCCGCAACCGTGCTTCAAACTGCATCGAGACTAAAACATCGTCACTAAATCGATGCTTGGCCAATGTTTACATAGAGGCATATGTAGGCTAAAGAACTAATTAATATCGGGGTGTCGGATTCCAACGTTTGCTTGCTCATGGCCCGCACGTTTCCACACACGAAAAGATTGGTTACCGGTACTGATTCCATAGACCAAAAAACCATAACGATTTGTGGTATTAAAGACCTTTTGGATTTTGATAAAGTAAAAACAATATTATGTTAAATTGCTACCGTGTAGGGAAAGTGATACATCATAGTTCAACTGTACGTTGCTTTCCATTGTTTTCAAATCTTGATGTACATTGTCTTGAAGCCGTTGTTCATACATAAAAAAGGCGCAATTGTTTACTGGGGTATTGTTTGATCTCAGTCTCCGTTTAGCAACTCTAAGGGGCAGTTTATTGGCCTGAAGAGCCGAAATTCCATTTCAGCCCTCGACATGCATAAGCAAATCTTAGATTAAATTGTGAACATAAATAGCGTTCGGCACCAAACTCGCCCGAACCTACTCGCTAAAGGACCTAGGCCTATCCTTTAATTTTAAAAGCAGTCACCTCCAGAAGCAACATCATTATTACCTGTATTGCCTGCTACGTCTTGTGTATTGTACTTCAGATGAGACAGCTCCCCCTTTCAGCTAGCTCGTGCGGACAAGTTACATATCGTACGAACTTTACACCCCCATGGGTACTGACATGTCGTACGTGTACTTTTGTCTCTAGTACGTACGACCTACGAATTTTAACTCGTACGCTAATACGAGTTATGTGTCGCACATACGGCGTATATGTACGTATATCCAAAGTAATGACTCGTAAATCGTACGTAAGAGACAATAAGTGCAAGATATAAGTCGCACGTACGATTGTAGGTGCAAGTACGTGTTCTGATTCCTCGTTCGTATTAATGGCACATTATGAAATATGAAGATGGAATGTACAACGAAATGAGCTCTGATATAACCGTAGACCCCAGTCCCCTGTGGGGCAACCTTGTCGGGGCTATAGACCATCATGTGCTAAATTGGGGAGAAACCCAGCCCGCCACTGGGTCGTACGAGTTATGATTCCTATTTGTCGTAGGTATAAGTAGTATAACTACATACGGATTATATCTCGTGCATATACAGCTTAGATCTCGTACGAATGACTAATCATACGCCGTGCGTGTGAGTTTGCTCAAGGAGCAGAGTTTTTTTCACCATGTCTGTAATACAGCTTCGTAATGTACGAGACGTGCGAGGTCGTTTTATACGGCGAACTGGATCTTTCGGGGTGCAGACCATTAATTCAAGTGAGAATTTCTGACCAGCTCATTAGCATTAAAAGTGCCCCCACAGTATCTTTTGAAAAAGGAGATTGTTTGGCCCCCAAAATGGTGAGATTATGTAAACCGTTGCCAAGATCAACTCCCTGGGTCTTTGAGCTTTCATATGAGGGCAGAAGGGCTAAAAACTACGGTTGAAAAATGGTCCTAAGTGCTTGAGAAAGTTGAGGGTTGCCACTTGAAAAATGGCTGCAATCAGACTTCGGAAAAATCACTTTTTGGGGGTTGATTTTGTTTTGTGGGAATAATTAAAAATGTAATTGGTTAACCCACAAAAAATTGAAAAGAAATTGAAAGATAAGTGACCAGACAAGAATTTCATTTGTGTTTCAGAAATCTCAGGGATGTTGGCGTGCATGCTATTGAGTAGCAGCGGGTCAGCAACGCCCTCTTCTGACCATTTGTAATACACACTGTATACTCATTAGCTCTGGCCTGCAGGTAAGCAGCCAGTAGTAACACATCCACTGCGCTTGCTCCATTCACTGAAACATTGTTGCAAACGAATCTTGTGGCCGCGGCCCAAAACCGCACGTGCGCGTATGGGATTCACTCGCAAGTGTCTCAATGCAGAGTTGAATGTTACTCCAGTTGTCTTAGTCACGCCCTGTCTCCAAGTGCTTTATGTTGCTAGGTACAAAAAACAAGCGGAGCTCATGCAAATCGCTACGCACTCTTAATATTACAATTATTTTTCAGCGCACATAAAACAGAGAGAGGTGGTTTGCCGCCTGCATACACGGCGTATATGCTAACATATTGTGGAGAAATCGTTTGAGGCTTGTAAGCCCAGTAGGATATTACAACACCCGCCGGACGTCCAACGTCACCCTCAAGTAGGCTATTACAAAGCAGTCGCCCATTATCTCAAGACCTGCGGAAACCTAGATAAGGTAATACAGGAATCTCGTTTCCGTTTTAAACAAGATGCTATACATGTAGGCTACATAGAATCCTGCCTGGCTTGGACATTTTGCTATCAAACGGCATTCAAACTGATCTCAAGAGGTTTTTTGGAAAATTTCCAGACTTTGTTACGAGTCATTCTTTTTGTGGCACGAGTCGAGTCTAATCACTGTGACGTAGTGACTCGAGTCGAGTCAATTTAAACGTAGCAATTCGAGTCCAGTCATTAGGCCAAAAATGCGAGTCAAGTATTTAGCGCTAGTCAATTCGAGTCTCCAAATATGAACACAACACGCTAAACAGATACAAGAGAGAAAGTCATTTTTTTGCAGTTTCAAATTGACCTCTAGGTTTCTACATGTGTTCACACCATATCTTACTCCTGATGATAATAACAGCACACGAACATAATGTTATGTCCAGTGCAAATACTTTTCTTTGCAAAGAAGTTTGCTTTTATTTTGGGACGACTTAGGCCCTATTAACTTTCGTTCGACTCGGGTCTTCTGATGAGGGACTCAAGTCGACTTAAGTCGGACTCGAGTCATTACTACTGTTCTTCCGTCTAGCAGGCTTTAAATATACTGCCATTGCTTGATACAATTACCACCGTTTTTTCAGTGTTAACACCATTGTAACCCGGCCTAACACTTAAATACGATCCCAGAAGTTAATCTTAGTCATCGAATGGATTTCTTCATAACGTACTTTTGTTATTCATCCAGCCATGCACAACTGTCAACGGTATATTTTCTTGCCGTTGTAGGGATGCCTGACGAAGGCCCATCCCCTCCCTGGTTCAATGTCTTCAGGTGCATCCTTCTCAGCTTGACGACGGTCCTCATCATCGGTGGGAACTCCTTCTGCCTCCTCATTCTCCGGCGCGTGCACGGCATCCACGAAGTCACCCGGCTGTTCATGGCCTCCCTGGCCCTCTCGGATCTCCTCACGGGCGTGTTTGTTGCCCTGCCCATGGTCGTCTCCACGGCGATGGACCGCTGGCCGTACGGCGACACCTTTTGCGGCATCTACGGGGTGGGCAAGTACGTGTGCTACTACACGGGTCTCATATCGCTGATAGCGGTAACCGTAGAGCGGTACATCATGGTGGTGTGTCCACTACGCTACCATACCATCGTGACGCTTTTTCGCGCCCGAGTCGCTGTCGCAGTCATATGGCTGCTCGCCTTGGCCATCACCATGTTCTTCGGGGGGAGCGTCAATTTTGTCGGGGATGTCGACGAAGACGAAGATAACTGCAGCCTGGACACGGAAAAGGGGGATTTCTGGCACTACCCGCTCAAATACATGGCCGTGGTCTTCATCCTGGTCCCGGTAGTAACCGTGCTGGTTCTGTACACCCACATCCTGCTGATTGCCCGTCGCCAGATATGCCGGATCGCAGCAGTCGCCCCGCTGGGACCCATGTCCGAGGAGGAGCGTGCCGCGGTCCGAACCCGGCAAGCCAACCGCAGGGCGGCCGGCACGTTCCTCATTGTCACGATGGCTTTCGCTGTGGCCTGGATGCCCTCTGCCGTGCGCAAACTCAACAAGCTGGCCACGGGCATCTCGGACACCATGTATACGGAGTTCCTGGCCCGCTTCTGCATGCTGTCCAACAGCTGGCTCAACATTTTCGTTTACTACATTCGCAACGAGTCCTTCAGACAGACGGCTAGACGCTACATTGCCGCCATAAGAGGTACAAGAACCTCCGATGCCATTGAGATTAGTTACTAAATGTAGACAGACGACAGGACAGAATATCGATCCGCTTAGACTGTGCTCACGGGCCTTAGGTTCGTGCCGTTCGTTCAACTGCATTTACAATGTAGGTTGCACATCAACCTAGCACAAACGTTGATTTCCACACCGTCAGAACTGTTTAAGTTCAGGACAAACTAAAGCACATTGGACTCAGAATTTGTTAAAACATTCAGCTGCACAGCCTACTAAGCCACGGAAAGTGTCCTCTATCCGGGGTATTCCTGTTGCTATGGCTGCTTATAAGTGTTCCAGTCAATTGAAAAGCTATTTTCTTTTTCCCCCTAAATTCCAATTTCTACCACAATTAGCTATATAGTGAGTCGGATGATTATCAGAAGTTTCTTAAACTTCGGTACAGACTGTCCTAGCGTTCAAAACGATTAAATTCCTTTTGGGGCCCTTTACTTCATTACAGAATATATCACAGGGCATCCCCTGTGCCAACTTTTGTTATTGTAATATTATATAGTTCATAGTTCATAGTTATTTTATTAACCTCAAAGGAAATAACATGTCCGCGTACAAGCCTCATTAAAAACATAAAACAATTAGCATTCTAAAACGTACCTATACTGAATCTAATTAAAATACAGAATGAATACATTACAAATCATTAAAAATCATCAATACCACATCTTATCAGAGTTCTTCTATTCCCCTCGTATGTATCAAATTGCATGCAGCAATGGCCCTAGGGACGAAAGAATATTTATAGTGTGGCGTGGAATTCATTCGACGTCGTTGCAATTCATTTTTAATTTGCAATACCTTCGGACTTTTTTTTCATCAGATATCTTGCAGTTATTTTGTCAGCAGTTTTACAACAACATCCCATTTTTCGGGAAAGGTTGCCTAAAATGTGAAAACTTTCAAAAGACAGGTGCTGAGTGCGGTGGTAGCTATGGATTGGAGCTTAAGCTATAATTGACATTGAAAAAATCCTTGTTTAATAGCTGGACTTGAGCATAAAAGCTGCATCTACAACAGGTAAGGTCTTCTATCGTGTACTAAACGCTACCAGTCTAAGTGTCTGTAAATTTCCACAACTGTTACTCCAAAACCAGACAAGGACTACGAAGTCCCCACACTAAAAAATCCAACAAAGGAAGCACAGTGCGATAACAATGGACGCTACTTGTTAGTCCACTGCGTTTCTTTTGTTAGATTTTCGTAGTGCCAACTTGATAACGTTGACGAATGCATTCATTTCAGCACAGGAAATCTGTCTCTTTTTCCAGTGTGCCCAGAATTATTATTATCTACGATTCTACAATGTACCTTTGTAGTTGATCGATCATGTAGTTTTCAAAAGGAAATTTTTGTCATTTGTGTATCGCCAAACCACCCAGTTATTTAACCAAGTTGCCGTAAGTAAAAATTCTTGGTTCTCGGTGAGCCCAGTTAGAGCATCGCTTTATATTAAAGCATATACATGTGATTCGAGGGTTATTCCTGCCGTTTGTGAAATGTATATCTTCTAGAATTTTCATTGCACTATATCCAAATTATGTAATCATTACACTTTATCATGTGGATTACATTTCGGATGTAAAATTTTAAATTTGATTTCGTCATGTGGTCATTATTTCACAGCTTTAAAACTTTTGCGACACAACCTCATTGCTTTTGTTACAAGTTCTGCAAAACACCTTTGATTAAAGGGACGGTCTGTGTAGTTTTGTAAATTGTGCCTGAAACTGTGCATTTGTGTAGATTTGAAATGTTTGCATATTTGTTGAACTTAATATTGATATTGATATTAATAGTGGATAGCAATGCATGTGGAGTTTAACGGTAACTGTTCACTCAGTTATTGGCTATAAATTTATATTTGGCTATAGTTAATCAATGCAAATTGGGTATATTTCGCCCCACCAAGTAACCCACTGTTATTTGTTCATTGCTTTTGAAATGAAATTTCATCATCCCTTGCTACAAAAGTTCCCGATTTTTTCTCTAAATGTGATGTACTTGTATCTGGTGAAATTTGAATGCTGACAGACTGCTGATGAATTTTGAATTTTAAAATAAAAATAAATAGCTTAAACTTTACACATTAACCCAGCGGCGTATCCAGCTTTTGGTGTAGGGCGGGGGAGAGCTAATTCAAAATCGGATGCGGTTTTGGGCTCATTCAACATGATGTTGGGGAGGAAAAAACTCAAAAGCCTTACAAACGGTCCCAACATCCTTGCTTTTATTTGCTGGTGTTATTTTCTCAGGGTTTTGGTGCTAATTTTACTTTCTTTCCTACTCACCTATGAAGAGTTCTTTAAAAAATAATCGTCAGGGGGCGCGACAAGTCCCCCTCGATCCCCATACTCCACTGCATTAACCCTGTCAAGTTTGCCGATTGGTTTCTGATTTTTCCGACCTCAGTTTCATCAAGGTCTGGCAAACGTTTATCTATTCTTCCTCCTTCCCCTCACGAAGCATATCGGGCCCAGTAACAACAGCAAGTAAGCCACGTAAACTGCTTTCAACAACGAGTTGTTGAAATATAATGTCGCCTAAGTGCCTGCAGCATTGTGACCAATCCCTGAGAGACGAGTACAAGTGAGTTTGCGATCAATCGGTAAACGACGCGGCCAAGCAATTGAGCCCTGGCACTTGCTGACGACATCTTATCAGGCATCCAACGTAATAGGTACTTTACAATGTGCACAACGTATATTTAGCAGTACTGTAATGGGCACGTACTGCATGAAGACACGGTCGATGTGTTTGAGCTTCTACCTGGAACCAGCAATTACTCTTTATGAAAGGTTCTTAATTTGCGACATACCACGCTATGCATGCACGCAAACAAGTTTTAGAATAATACATAGACAGCCAATGATTTCTGATTGAAAAGCCTACAGGAGGCCTACCGTGCAATGAGATCTTAAAATTAAAGAGAAATTCCTCGTATGGGTGAAATTAAATTAATTCGCACTCGAATTGGTTTTGCTCTGGAAGTCACATGCATTTCTCCCATCCCACCCCTACACACTCTTTCCAGAAGTGATTGACACACACTGTCACCAGAAGTGATTGACGTCCTTTGCTTTGTGACAAGAACTGCATTCTTCGAAGTACAAAAAACAGGTTTGAGAAACTCAAACGTCAGGTGCTACGCAGCCCTTCCATATTTCTTTGAGAAACTCAATATGAGTAAAATAGAACGGCACTATCGTTTATACATTGCTGTTTTTGTACAACAATACCCCACTGTTGTATAATTGCGCCAAATGCCGCGCTGCCTAATAATGCACCTTTCCCCGCTATCAAAACGGAGTTCACTCTCCTTTGCAATTATTACAGAATTTCTAGAAACACTTCCTTTGAAAACAAAAACCTCAGTTGTTGGGTCTTCCTACAAATATACTCCTGTAGCAGAGCTGGTATCAGCGTTCACGATGGAGTTATATTGCCCCTTCAATTAACGCGGCACTTCCGACCCACGTCCGCATTTTCTATAAAAAGTTTTTAACACCAATAGCTCAAAGCTGTAATGTAGCTATCAGATTGACTCTTCATGCACATTACTTAGCTGTTTAAGTCTTTTAAGAGTCCTCGTAACCACAGTTTTTCCAGGGAAATATCACGCCTTAGCTATCCATGACCTCTCTGAGGGAACAATGTACAAAATCACCCAACAATCCAGTCACTGAAAGTTGGCTTCATTTGGTTTAGACCGCGACATCGGGGGAAAATAGAACGATAAAAACATACCTAAAAAGTGGACATCCCTCGCTTGCTGCAGCCATGTTTGCCATTGCAATCCTTGCTCTCTAAACAAACTACTGCTTTACAACACCCACCAGGGTTCGCCGAATCTAAACACTTGGTAAATTACGACGGCATAAATCACAAATCGTGGTTGTTGTTTGGTTTTAACAGGCGAATGTTCCGGCTTTAGGGTCGCGGGTGAATTGGTGTCATTTCCCCCACCGGACTTTCACTGGTGTTGTGTGAGTGACCTTTAAGCTTCAAGCGGGCATGTTGGCACGATAAAGAGTTTATGACCCCAGATAGACGTGCTTGGAAGTTAGGAGCTTTTACTTAGCTCGATTCTTCCGGGTTTCAATTTTAAGTTTATTTGCTGTAGGCCTATCTGTATGTGGCTACAGTGCAGTTTATACACTCTAGACGTGCATTTTGTAGCAGGTCTTTATTCACTGAGAACGAGCCGAATTGAAACTGTGATGGAAGGTGTCGGCATAAGGAATGAATTTGTGTTCCATAGATTTAAAAGGTCCCTTCGAAAACCATTGCATTGTTGATTAGTCCGAGCATGTCTGTGCACGTTCAGTGCGCGAATTACCAAGGTAAAGAAAACGTGCGACGGCAAAATATCATAAATTCGGATAATTTAAGAACATACGTAGTAGTAAAACGGAGTTTTCTACCTTAAGTCGACATCACACATTTGCTCATAGATATGCAAATTTGCTTTCTTAGCAAATTAAAAATTTACAACAATGTTTTTAAATCTGTTCTCAAAAATTGAAAAACCAGGCAAAAAGAGACACATTAAATAAGGAACGTTGCAATAACTAGATTAAATGGAGGCATTGCCTGGCCCGAGTCTTTTGAGTCTATTTCAGCATTTCGAACGACAGAATTGATGCACCGACCGTGGAATCATTCGTGCACTATTAACTGGTTAAACCGAAGGACCGATAAAAGGACGAAGAGATTGGAAAAGGGAAATCATTCGTTTCATTCATAGAAGGGCACGTATCTGGGTAAAAAAGAACCCCCCCCAAAAAATCAGGTTTCACTTGTCAAATGGAAGGCTCTTTTTATGGGATTTTGTTAACACCCATTTAAACCTGTCCGATTTTACTGTAAGGGCCTCACGATTCACTTGAGGTAGAAAATGTCCCTTTTTATAGAACAGAAATAGCGGGTGCCTCGCTTTTAGTTCATATATTCTGCAAACGTGAAACCAATTTGTTTACCTGCATTATGCAAACCAGTGCCGGTACACGATATATCTTAAAAACGATATATCGGGCGGAAAATGACTCATAATTGCATATTGTCACGTGTTTGCATGCGTGGACCCTCATAGGCTTGCTGTATGCACTCAGAAGATTCAGTCATGTTCTCCCGTCATAAATTTGTCATTGAAGACCAGTCCAACGAATTTCGTCCCAGTAGAGATGTAACTTCCGGGGATGTCTTTATTGATTGACTGCAGCCGATTGATTGCAACCTTTCAATTTCTTTTCCTGGAGTGTTGTTTATAATTCTTCACTGGCAAATTAATCATACAAATCAGTATTTTTTTCCTATCATTCTCGCTATAAAATCTATAAAGTGGAAGGAATTATTTTGTGCACCTGGACCGCTGATTGCCTCATTATATGAGCACGTCAAACTTTCGCCACGGCAATTGATAATGAATTGGTTGTGGTTTTCGCTCCAATCGACAGGATAAATGGGAATTACTTCCTCACAGGAAATGGCTGCTAAGAGGTTTAGCAGAGAAAATAATAACAGGAAAAACGAGAAAATACTTTCCCCCAAAAAGGTAGAAAAAATGGAACTCGGTGTTCCCATGGATCTGCTAGAGTGATGAAGATCCTGCAACAAAGTTAAATACAGATGAACGTGAATGGACAGAGGAAAATCGACACGTCCTAGGTGGAGTTTTTTAAATTGAAATCTTGCCTAATATCCTGCAAGCAGTGAGACCGAGGGGTACCCCCCAACCTGTCCAATCGCTATACACACTCTAGACTATTGTTACCTAACACCCCCCCCCAAGTGTCTGAATAGAATTCCTCAGATTCCAATGAAACAATAACCAACACAAAGCAGTTGGGGTCATCTCCGTCTCATACCTCCTCCATGTGTAGCGTAAACAGCAACCGTTCAAACCGTCTTATTATACAAATCTGGTCTTATTGTTATAACAGCAACGCCAAGTAACGGTATACGAGGCACGAAATGGGACAGAGAGGTACCCCCCCAACAAGTCCAATCCCTATACACACTCCAGCCTGTTGTCACTTAACACGTCCCCCTTGGTGTCTGGAAAAGGATTCCTGAGATACCAGTATAACAACGGCCAACACAAAGGCGGAGGTCTCTCTGTCAGGTAGTTTGCTTCATGTGAGTAACACGGAGCGGAACAAGATCAGCCCGTTACTTCTTGAATTGCTATTGAAATTTCGCAACCCTCATTGTCAAGTCTTGAAGCAAATCCATCGTCCCGATCGAGTCCGCCTCTCACCTTTCGTCATCTTTAATTACCCTCTTTGGCCTGTTTCGTCTCACTGAATTTCTCAACTCTCAGATGTAGAAAAGGTATTACCAGCCTTGAGGAAGATCAAAATGCATTTGTTCGTTTCTTCCCAGAGCCACACGAATTACGAAAAGAGAAAATAATATCATTCCAACATTTTCATTCCAAAAAGCGCTTGACCGTTTTATTCTGTGGCCAGTGCGGTTCATGACAAACTTATTTGTCATGGCAGGTAATTTTAATTTGTTTCAAATTGAACAAAATGCCTGACATGAAGACGTAAAATATTTTCGTTCCCAAAATGGAAGTCATATTTGGGGGCCCCTTTTCTGGAGAGGCCGCTCAATTAGCCTATTTGAAGCACACATGTTTATGGCGGACCTACACAATAGGAGGGCCCTATTTGATTTTGGTAAAATCTTTTGTAATTGTTCAGGATATCTAGACCTTTTCACCTATAAGAATAGATATTGTGCTAAATGTTAACAGAACCACCTCGTGTGGACCACCTGGGCCGCGCCACGGTGATCGCATAGATTCCTATGGGCAGCTTAAGCCACGTACAAGAGCACGTACGAACGTTGCATGGTGACTAGTTTATCTTGAATTAAGTAGATGAACAGTAGATGACCACTATTCTATGACTTTACTATCACAATACACTGCGGTCCACACAGTTGTGACGTCACTGGAAAAATATACCCAGCAAGAAATGAGACCGAGGTGTACCCCCCCCAACATTTCCAATCCCTATACACATTCCAGACTATTGTTACTTAACACATCCCCCCCCCCAGATGTCTGAAAGGAATTCCCCATATTCCTGCGAGACAATGACCAACACAAAGCAGGGGGGGGGGTGTTCTCTCCGTCTCATACCTTGCTGCATATGTGGAAAAAGGTCTCCGTCTGGGCCGTGTCCCACGGACTTCCAGAGCTACGATCAGGTCTATTGTTTACGTGTCTCCGCATATTTCCGATGGAGTGAAAACCTGGACCTAGCTGTGGACAACTTGAATGTTAAATAGCGCCATCATCCAAAGTGTCCGCCATACGTCGAATAGGGTAATGGGTTCGGTCACAGATCAACTTACTGACCAAGTGGGCTATTACTATATTGTTTTCC
The DNA here is from genome assembly GCF_054643075.1 of Acanthaster planci. Taxonomy (NCBI): domain Eukaryota; kingdom Metazoa; phylum Echinodermata; class Asteroidea; order Valvatida; family Acanthasteridae; genus Acanthaster; species Acanthaster planci. The sequence continues at coordinate 2,792,437 of NC_141792.1, read as the reverse complement.
TTTCCCAATTTCTGAGTGGGGGGTACACGGGAGCAAAGCCAGTGGGAGCAATGTGCCCCCCCCCCACATGGCTGGAATTCAAAAGGAACACCCCTTCTGAACCAGTTAACGTCCAGGCACGAAGCCGATTAATTGAAATTTAATTTTCTGAGCCCCACTTCACAGAGCTGTTTAGTAGTTAGCAGAAAAAAGTCTTGTTTTCTGTAGCAGAGGAGTTTGCTTATCGTAAACACTTTTTCATGGCGTCACTCAGCGAAGTTGTACTTACACATTCACGCACACAGAGATCCCCATTTTTAAATATAGCTAGGTTAAGCAGACCTTTCCAGCGAGGTAAGCGTGCCTTCTGCTGTATAAACTTACTGTTCACAGTCTTCATGAAATACACTGAGCCTCTGTTAGCATAAAATCGTGTGCTGAACAGTGCTGTGAAACTGGGCTCTGGTTTCAATGCATTATTCCTTTTAGTTCAGGTTTATGCTACGGACACTGGGAAGATGATAATAAATTGGGGAAAGTTTTGTAGCACAACACTGAGTGGTTTGAATCAACTAGTTTAGCCATTGCGTTTTGCCTGTTTCATTGAGTTTATATTCCTTGGTCTACTCCCTCCAATAAGCCGATCGGTATGGGTAGCGAAGAGGTGCAGAGTCACAGAAATTCGTCACACAAATTGCAAAACTCTGACTTCAACCAGTCATTTTCAATAACAGTGCACTTGGTCATGTGTGCCAGCAAAGACTTGTGTGAGCTATGGTGCCATGACTCATACCGTAATCTGAAAGATGATGAGCTACCCTTAATTGCGGTAGAAAACTACATGAAAATTGCCAAACAATCTTAATATAGGGAATCGTATCTAAGTATTAAAGGGCGCCCTCATCCTTCCAATACGGAGGTAATTAACATAAAGTGGATACTTTTGAGGGTTCCCGGGCACGCGGTGTGAAGGTGATCTCTTTGCTTTTGGGTCTCGAATGTAGAACTGTACTCTCAGCATTTTGCTTCTATTAATTTGCAGGGAGCATGGCTTCGGCTATGCCCCTAAGTGTGGGAGAGAGTCAATGCTAGGAACCCCTAGTAAATACTTATTGTATAAATACTTCACACGATCTTCTGTGTGAGAAATTGTACGATTTACGGGGTCCAGTGTGGTAACTGCTTTCTGTTCTACAACGTGCCACACTGTATTGGTTAGCTAGCAGTGTTAACCTTTGACCATTCATTATATTGTTTTTTACGCTGCCGTATAGCCATTACACTACACCAACTGTTTTCAAATTTAATAATTTGTAGTTCTGGAGTTCGACATCATTTATTGTTCACGTGTTCTCCAAGTGCTTGTCCGCTATTAGGGGACCGTTCCTCCTTCCTCCCACCGTCCAACTGACGTGGAGCTGGTCCGCTACATGCGGCATATTGTCCCCTTAATTCAAATTACCTTGTTTGATACGTACTGCAAAGCAGCGAAATCGGGAGGCAAAATGGTCTCAATGCAATTACGGGAATGTGCTTATAAATGGAAGATCGAAATGGTGAGCGCGGATGACGAAAGAATTTACGACTGTGTCACATGCGTATCCCACCATCTACCACAATTATTATCATATTGTCCTTGAAGCGCTTGGTGCAAGTGCACGAACCCTAGGGAGCGAACAACGTGTTCCACTTGGCAACCGACAAGCGGTGTATCCAGCGAACAGCCGCGGTGGCAAGTTTACCCCTTGGAGACATGTTGCCAATCTGTTAATGGAATTGAAAGCACGTTCAGTTTGGAAAAGGTATTACCACGTTTCTTGTGTAAGGGAGGACGAAAACAGGATGACTGTTTCTTTAAAAAAATATCGATTTTGCCCCCTCCCCTTGATACACCATGCACCGGGCGGCTCGCAAACAGAACCACTTGCCTCCCTAACGTGTCTAGCTGAAATTGACAGCTTCAGTCAAGGATTTCCTTGTGACGTTCCTCGTCCTTGAAACGCAAACATTCCCGACTGAATAGCTTACCCCTTCTTTCATGGGGATACATTTTCTTAGTCGATAAAATGTTTTCCCTGTATTAAGCTGATGTCACTCGGTACATATTTCGTGCCCGCCAAGACAGGTGCTGTGTGTTGGTTGTAGTCAGTCATTCGAAAAATTGTATTTTTAAAGTTATAAATAGCAAAATTATATCAATAATTAGCCAATCCCTTCCCGGTTTGTTCGCTGTAGTTTGTGGGGTTTGCATCCTTTCTATACCTACGTGGGCGTAAATCCTGGGGTGAGGGATGGGCTATTGAGGTGGGGGGATGGGCTATTGATTCATACCCCCCACACACACACCTACACATATTTGTGACGAGCAAACAAAAATGATGTGTATGGTCAAGAATTTTTCAGACTTCCAACGACTACACTATCACTCAAAAAGGGACAATTACAAAAGCCATAACTATGTCATTCTTAAATATGCAGATGAACATTAATATCATGAACTCCATCCTCTATAGCCTATAGAGTCATATTGTCCCCCCTTTTCAAATTTTCATGCCACCCTCCCCCTGCCGCCTTTCCCCATCTCCCATCCTCCCAATTTCCAGTACAGTTTTACGCCACTTTATACTTAATACCAACCACATTATCATTTATTACCATGACATAAGAATCTGACATGGTGCCGACAGACAAGACACGGTCATATTTATGGAGTAAAATGCCTTTTGATCGGAAGATCCTCTGAGGTATAATAAACATGATGTAATTATGTCTTCAATAGAAAATGTCACTGTGGAGTAGTTGGTCAGTTTTGGTGGACGTTATCTAAGTGAGGTCACGTCCAGTCAGATCCGATCGTTGTAATCGACGAACTGTCTAAAGAAATAATGTCATAATATTAATTAGAAATCGTGAAATTCGTGACGGCTTGATTTTCAAGCTAGCACGAGGTTGAATCAGGGACACAGACAGTCTGAGATGGCAATTTTGATATGGAGAAAATGCCTGGTCCTAAAGTGCGCAGTGGCTTCAACTTAAAAGCATTACTGTTCAATTCGACGAAAAGCACTGCACACAGATAATCATGTACCTGCCGGAACCTACCACAGCCCATGGTTCACCCCACAATGCGCGACCTTTGATCCAAGTGAAAGGCAAATCGCAACATTCCCAAGTTTAGCCGCCCAGGTGGCCTTGCAAGATGCAAACATTATACGTTGGAAAAGGCCACGATGCCATGGAAAATAAAAGAAGAGTCAATTTGCCATAGCTGTAAAACTGCATAGTAAATATGGGGTCGTCAGGAGCTGTAGTTCGGCACTCCTGACATTTAGGCTGAGCAAAGAGGATCTCGGCTTTGCAAAGCACAGTGCAAATACGTGTGTGTGTTTTACAAGGCCCAGAGTCAAAGTGACAACAGCTTTCGAACTTTATTACTGCAATAGTCGACAGGTTAGACTTCAGATTTCTAAAGAACTTTGTCGGCACCTCTTTACCTTTGCAACGAATAAGAAGTACCTCACAGCAAGGATTGGTTTACCTACTAAAGGCAGAATACTTCAGTACAAAGAGTTGGATGTACTTTACGGTGTAGAGTCCAAGTGGCAATAGCTATCGAACTTTATAACTGCAATACTTGGCGGGTTTGACTCCAGATTTACAAAGAATCGAGTTGGCGCATCATCGCGTTTAAGAATCACCTCGCCGTAAGGTTCGTTAACTGTTCATGATTGACAATGCGAGCAATGAGGAAGATTGTTAGGCCTACAGCAGCTGTTTTGCTGTCTCTCGTGGCGGCTTTGTCACTCGCTGCTCGCGGTAAGTGGCTCAGATTTTTCCGGAATTCTTTGAACATAAAGGGTCGAAATAGGTTGGAATACAGGACATAATTCATGCACTTCACCTTCCAATTTTGGTTGATGTTTTCGTCAAGATATACGTAGCTTGAATTAGTAGTAGCGTATTTCATTATTTGAAAAGAAGTTGAGATAAGGGGGAGAATTTCCGAGAATATAAAACTAACAAGTGCGAACAATGCAAAATCTCTCGTGTCACTTCCCATTTTTGGTACCATATTATTTAACTCCTTCAAGTTCAGGAATTGTTTGTTAAGGGATGCTGGGATTGGACTGGATTATATGGCCCCCTTTTTTTCTTCTTCCCTTTTCTTTCTTACTTTTTATTTAGTTCATTTTTAGGGGAGAAACAAGGGGCATGCACCCCCACACCTCCCCTGGATCCGCCCTGATATCAATATATGCCTTGCATACGTTCAAAATGAAGAAAAACGGGAGAATTAGCCGACATTTATGTACATTCACAAATCAACACTGCGGTTATATGCCATTACAGTGATAGTGTACTACTTCGCGTGGGCTTGTCAAGTTTGGCGGTCACGAGATATTTTAGTAGACAGAGTCAAAAGCTTTCAGTTTGTTTATTCGGGAAATTGTTTGTAAGTTGGTCTCGTCATACGTTTCGCCGAGCAGAAAATGCAAGATCAGAACGAAATAACGATATAAGTCTTTCGATTGCTTGGTAGCTATTGCAGTGCTTTGGTAGCAGGAAAGGGCATATCGGTCATCTCTTTTGGAGCCTTAAAACTGCAAAAATTCGTCTAACACAATTACCCCCCCCCTCCGCCGCCCACAATGTTTTTGAAGAGTTTTAACAGTATAGTACTTTTTTGGTCATTTTACACCAATTTTGTGAAAAACGAATCTCCTGTTCTTACGCAGTACCCATTTTTTTTCAAGACACGTCAGTGAACCTGAAAAATGTATATTTTTCCACACAGTAGTTCTCAATGCACGCGGGCTGGCACGCGTGTAGCCTTGGACTTAAAATAACCGTAACAACAGAACGATAGATCTTTTTGGTTAATTTCAGACTCCACATTTGTAATGATAAGGAGTGTCTTCACGTGCAAGCCAAGTTTAAAAGAAATAATAAAAAATAGGCACGGTACAGCCGAGTTCATGGGGGCGGAATCCACCGCCACCGGCCGTGAGATGGGTCAAAACAATCCGGCTTTTTGAGGGTTTACAGGGTCGAACTTCAAATACTCCAAAAAATGAGCAAAGGGTGATAATAGATATGCATGTATAAATGCACAATACATAGAGCTATATGTATCCAGTATTCTGCCTTTTCACTGGCATGAAACCAAAAATGCCGAGGATGATAAACTTTCCACTTTTAGTTGGAGACAGAAAGCCGAATTAACATTGCAAGAAAGCTTTCCTGTGCAAATCATAAAGGTTCTACAGTGATGTCTCCTGCAAGTTGAATACGAGTCGATCTTTGCTTCTGCCACCTCAGTGTGCACAGAGGTTGAAATATTAAATCAAACTGACCTGCAAGAGATGACCAGTTAAAACTCCCTCTGTCCAAAATATTCAGTTAGTTCGATTCGAATTTAAGTAGGGCCTATACTATAAATTTACACGTGCCTTGGGATCTCAGACACGTCTTGACTGGTCCACTATAAGGCGGGTAGCTATTTGGCAATTAATTGATTGCTAAGTTTGAAAAATTACTACAACAGTTCTGGCCAATCAAATGGCATCGATTGCATCTACCTCACGTATCAGGCAGACATTGAATAATAAAGAATGGCTCCGTGGTTTTAGCCCCTGCTATTCACGGTGACGCACTATCCAAGGCCTAATTTTGTTTTCTCACTTAAGATCGTTTAATAGGCCTATGTCTGTTTGGCAGTCAACGTCATATCACCGATTATCTTGCTCAGTTTTCACATGAACAAGCAATGCATATAAAATATTCAATTTATTGTTCCTTAATTAATGCTGAGAAAAAAGCTACTAATGTTTCATTTGCTACGGCATGTTTTTTAAATATGCCAATTTCCTCAGTTCATCGCCAGCTACTGGTCCCTACATTCGACACCCGATGTAGTGTGGAACGAACGGGAATAGTACAGTCCTGCTGCACGTCCACGTTAAAAGTGATAATATTTCATCACCCGATCTTCCTGACCTATGACTCGTTACTGATTGAAGTCCGCTAGAACTGACCATAGAACTAAGCCTGTGGTACAAAATGAATGAGCTACTATCTGCAGTAGCTCATTACAACACAGAATGTGACGAGAAGACACATTACATTGTTTTGCTTTCCCGTTGGAGAATAGCGTCTTTGTTTTGTAACTTAATTAATAGAAAGATTGCGCCCACTCAGTCACGTGACCATGGGTATCAAACACCAGCAAACAGGGCCCACCCACAGGAAAGTGTTTAGCTAGTTTTATTTACCCAAATATACAGCCGACGGTTGGTAAAGTACTCTGGCTACTGATGTGCTGAGCAATAATACCGAAAATCGGCATTGTTTTGTTAAACAATACTTTGCTATGGAAGGTCATGTTTGTTGATGTTTTCACCCACTATAGGTCACGTGACTTAGCTAGTGCAATCGGTCTATTACAATGAAATTGGGCATTCAAACCACTCTGTGACGAGCTAGACCGAGCAACTAGGACTCCCGAATCGCCTTAACAATAATTGGACATGATCGGGCGATATCTCATGATGAGTATGATTATACTTTATCATCTGGTTTGAACATCTCCGTTTTTCATGGGCTGTAGGGTTTTGCTGTGCTAGTGCCGATTTGCATGATATGTTTACCAACCCATTTTTTGTTTCCACCAGTTTTCTGGTGTAACTCTGAAATCCTGCTGCCAGTTGAACCTCTGGACACAAAAGTGATTCACATACTGTGTCCAACATGACGATATCATGTGGAAAGACCGCAAAAGAAACTTGCCAGCAAAGATAGTGGGCGAATCCAGGATTTTCCAGAATGGGGGGGGGGGTTATCCAGGGTTTCCCGGGGGCGTGAACTAAAGTAGCAATGGTATAATGCCTACGAGCGCGTAACACAAACCCTTTTGGCCTGGGATCAGGGGCCCATTTAAAGTGTCTTTTTAACACTGCTTGTGTTACTTTACAACACCTTCAAGTATTACAATGCACTGGAGGGTGTTAACAAAAGTGGTGAAATGCCATCTACAATTTTAACACTGGTGAAAATGTTGGCATGGTCCAATGATAACACCGGTATTTTTAAGTGGATCCAGAACCAAACTTTCGGGGGTGGGGGCAACGTGTTTTTAACGGGGGAGAATGAAAGAAACTAGTGATTCTGTATGGGAGGTGCAGGCGTGGTATACATAGCGTGGGCCTCTACACAAAGGAAGTCCACATAATGTACATAATTATAGGGTGTGGTGGCGCCCTGTGGACTCGCACACGTCCTCACATTGTTTTCTCCTCTCTGAAAAACAGTTCAGAGGTATTTTTGGGTCAAGGTTATTGTGGCGAAATGAAGAGGAACAGTCCAGGAAATCATTATCAAAAATCCAGCTCGAAGGAGTTATCCTAGTTGGAGAAAAGGAGCATTTTCCTCAAGTTTCCCTAACCACAGGAGAACAAAAGAATGTCCACACTTTGTATGTAAAACGATATGGGTGTGTGTTTGTGTATAACCTTTTCATGACTTTTCTGAGAGGTGAGGCTACATTGGTGGCTTTTTACATGCTTTTTTGTGGGGGGGGGAGTGAGAAAGTCATCAAAACGCCTTTCTTTCATCATTAGTTAAAAAGAGGTCGGGGGATAGCCCACGCTCTCCACCCCAACCCCCGATCCGACCTTGAAAACTAATTTGCAATGTCAACCTTGCACAGGCTGAACCCCTAACTAATTAAATAGTCAGTTGTTATACCCTAGCCCCTCGTGAATGACCTACGAGAGTGCCAAATATGCCGGGCACTAGTATGTTACTCAATCTTGCGAACTGAGATGCTGAGAGTTTCCGTTCGGCAATCGAAATGCTGCAGTCGAGATCTTTTGTCATTATTACAAGGACTCTAAATCACTGTTCGAGCTCCAGTTTTTGTGCTATAAGTCTCTGCGGCTTGCGATATCCCTCAAACATGACTTTTCAATGACACAAGTTCAAGGAGTTTCCTTAGTTACGGGATGGGGCATGGCTGGCCACTGTTCTCCTTGGCTGTTAGCTCTGCGTGCTGGTTGAATGGAATGGGTTTTCATGAATTCCAGGAATAATTTCTTAGTGCATTTAAGGGGTTACCAAAAACAAATGATTCAATGACGGTTTTAATGTAAAAATTCGGTGTGTTTTTAACACAAAGTACACGTATTGGCCTTGACAACGGACTGCTTGCGGAAGTCTTATTAATCTGGCATTTCACGGACAGCTATTTCCCTGCTACTGGAACGGCACAATGAGCAAGTCCATGTTGTTTATACTCTGGCATTGTGTGAGAGCATTCAGAAAACATTTCGTCCATCGTATAATTTGTGTTCTTTTGACAAGGAGTGTCACATCTTTTGTGTGACAGTGCTCCGCAAAATGCACGGATGAAGAATTTTCTAAAAAAGCAGAAAAAGAAAACTATCCCGTACTCTCGTGTCGCTTCCGGTGAGAAGAATTCTTTAGATTTCGTTTGAGTTGTTGTAATACATTGTTAAAAGTTGTCATGTTCGCTGCTCTAGCTCTGTTTCCTTAATAACATTTTTAAAAATGTGACTCTTGAGGGCGCAACTTATGTCCCCGTGGTGCACGCGCGTGCGTACGCGCGCGTGGTTCACAAAATTGTACCGGTAGAGAAAAAGTTCCCTCGTACATGTAGTTTTGTAACATTGGGCCATTACGGCTAGGAATTTGACACTTGTTCCTGATGCTGACATGCATAACCTGGAGCTCGAGCATGTGGAGGAGCTGTAAAGCCCAGAACCAGTGCGTGTTCAGGTAGAACATGGGTAGAAATAGGTTACCCACAGAACCATGGAGAAATAAAACACATGTGTTTTATTTCTCCATGACAGAACTGAGCAAGCATGTGGGGTATGTTCAGGTGGTATTGCACCAGTCACTGTTTAGCTGTTTTCACGGGACGCTTGGGGGGGCGGTACTTCACTAGTGCCTTTAGATATTGTCAATGGCTTGGGTTTTTTTGTCTCGACACATTTATTGCCATGTTGCGAGTTCACTGGCTGATCGACTTGGGGGGGGGGTATCTTTTTACTGACTTAATCAGCTGCAGACCGGTAGGCCTATAAAGTATAATTCCATTTAATTTTTATCATCTCTGATAACAGGCCAAGGTTGTGCATGGTAGGGCCGGCCTAGCCTAGCTACATCTATTTGCTGCTTCAATTATCTTGCCTGATGCGGATGTTGCCAATATTTTGAAGTTTAGATCTAATTTATCTGGCCTACTTTCACTTTTAAAACTTTGTTAGGGCCTGCCTCAGTAAGTTTATAGGCTAAAAAAATGTGTTTTTATCCATAGTTTTTAATGAGCAGGTGGGTGTGTGTTTTGTATTTTTACAAGAAACTGCCTAGATTTTTCAAAAACGGTGGATGGATTTGTATAATCTTTGCACTAGCAGTGTGTCTCTACTCTTGAAGGAGTTTCAGTGACATGTCTGTTCAAGTTTTAATCTTGAAGATCACAGCCAGACACATATGACTTCTACATTGCAAAAGCCTGTGACCTTCCCATCATGGTGTAAGTTTTCTTGAAAGGTTTCATATTTTAATGGCAAACCCCCAGGGTCCAACCGCCAGTAAGGGGGACTACTGTAGCTATATTTACATTAAGTTAATGGTGGAAATTCAAACGTCAGTGAAAAGTTAAGGAAAGAAATCCATATACCTTCAAACACTGTGAAACACCGTAGTCTTAGCATGGCAGGGGAGGAGAACCTAAAACGTAAACCTAAAAGAAAAGAGATTGGAACATACTCACAGAAAGACTATGCAGACCATTTAACCCTTCCAAAAATGGTAGTGGTGGTGCAAACAGAAAAATTAGGCCATTTCAAATAACTAAGCATACAGTACATCAGTAGGCACCACTGTGCTGAAACTACATGCATGGAACAAAATTACCATAACACCATCCACCACCATGCCCTAGCCGTAAGTCCACACCCTATCTTACTGGCCTTACAGGCAGCTTTTGGGTAATACCAGAAATTAGGGGTCCAGAAGTGTGACATTTTCGTGTCCGTGTTACATGTACATCTGACCTTTGTTATTTGACATGGAAATATCACCGGAAGCGTTTTCAAACTGTTACTATTTGTTTGGCAAGTAATTTGCATTAATTCATCACTCTTGGAATTTAGAAAATGTGTTCTGAACTCACAGAAATCATAGATCAGATGTTACAGCGACACAAAAAAAATGGACCCCTAATTTCTGGAATTACCCTTTCATAAGCCTGCAGTGAGAGTTATTCAAAAGGAATGTCGCACAGCTGCTTAAAGGAATTCTCAAGACTTGTGAACAAACCAGATTGACATTTCTGAAAAGACTCACCAGCCCAGGGCTCCACAGTGATACTGAATACATAAATAAGGGCCCTGCAGTACTGTGGCCAGAACACTATAATTTGCTTTAAAGGAACAATTGCTTTGACTCAATCTTTGTTAAAATATTTCTATCCATAAGTGATTTATAGGGATTATTTTGTGAAAAAAGTGAAAGAGCCTTCATTTTGTTCGTACTTTTGCATTCAGGACTCGCACTTGGCGACTGCCCAGCCATAGCACCCAGCAATGGTACATTTGGATTATGCGTGGAGCAGTGTGAAAGTGACGCCAACTGTACGGTGCCCCTGCAGAGATGCTGTTTCAATGGATGCGGTCATGTCTGCACTGATGTTGTCCCAGCAACTGAAGGTTTGTGTTAAATGCCCCCATCTTTTATTTGCCCAACCCCTCTATCAACCCCTCTCTGGACTTCATGTACTTGCCTTTGTGGTACATGTAACCTGTAACATGTAACGCTCTCCACCCCAACCCCCGATCCGACCTTGAAAACTAATTCGAAGGTTTTGCAATGTCAACCTTGCACAGGCTGAACCCCAAACTAATTAAATAGTCAGTTGTTATACCCTAGCCCCTCGTGAATGACCTACGAGAGTGCCAAATATGCCGGGCACTAGTATGTTACTTAATCTTGCGAACTGAGATGCTGAGAGTTTCCGTTCGGCAATCGAAATGCTGCAGTCGAGATCTTTTGTCATTATTACAAGGACTCTAAATCACTGTTCGAGCTCCAGTTTTTGTACTATAAGTCTCTGCGGCTTGCGATATCCCTCAGACATGACTTTTCAATGACACAAGTTCAAGGAGTTTCCTTAGTTACGGGATGGGGCATGGCTGGCCACTGTTCTCCTTGGCTGTTAGCTCTGCGTGCTGGTTGAATGGAATGGGTTTCATGAATTCCAGGAATAATTTCTTAGTGCATTTAAGGGGTTACCAAAAACAAATGATTCAATGACGGTTTTAATGTAAAAATTCGGCGTGTTTTTAAAACAAAGTACACGTATTGGCTTTGACAACGGACAGCTTGCGGAAGTTATTAATCTGGCATTTCACGGACAGCTATTTCCCTGCTACTGGAACGGCACAATGAGCAAGTCCATGTTGTTTATACTCTGGCATTGTGTGAGAGCATTCAGAAAACATTTCGTCCATCGTGTAATTTGTGTTCTTTTGACAAGGATGGTCAGGTCTTTTGTGTGACAGTGCTCCCCAAAATGCACGGATGAAGAATTTTCTAAGAACCCCCCCCCCAAAAAAAAAGCAGAAAAAGAAAACTATCCCGTACCCTCTTGTCGCTTTCGGTGAGAAGAATTCTTTAGATTTCGTTTGAGTTGTTGTAATACATTGTTACAAGTTGTTATGTTCGCTGCTCTGTTTCCTTAATAACATTTTTAAAAATGTGACTCTTGAGGGCGCAACTTATGTCCCCGTGGTGCACGCACGCGCGCGTGGTTCACAAAATTGTACTGGTGGAGAAAAAGTTCCCTCGTACATGTAGTTTTGTGACATTGGGCCATTACGGCTAGGAATTTGACACTTGTTCCTGATGCTGACATGCATGAACTGGAGCTCGAGCATGTGGAGGAGCTGTAAAGCCCAGAACCAGAGCGTGTTCAGGTAGAACATGGGTAGAAATAGGTTACCCACAGAACTGAGCAAGCATGTGGGGTATGTTCAGGTGGTATTGCACCAGTCACTGTTTTGCTGTTTTCACGGGACGCTTGGGGGGGGGCGGTACTTTACTAGTGCCTTCAGATATTGTCAATGGCTTGTTTTTTTTTGTCTCAACACATTTATTGCCATGTTGCAAGTTCACTGGCTGATCGACTGGGGGGGGGGGTGTTTTTATCTTTTTACTGACTTAATCAGCTGCAGACCGGTAGGCCTATAAAGTATAATTCCATGTAATTTTTATCATCGCTGATAACAGGCCAAGGTTGTGCATGGTAGGGCCGGCCTAGCCTAGCTACATCTATTTGCTGCTTCAATTATCTTGCCTGCAGATGTTGCCAATATTTTGAAGTTTAGATCTAATTTATCTGGCCTACTTTCACTTTTAAAACTTTGTTAGGGCCTGCCTCAGTAAGTTTATAGGCTAAAAAAATGTGTTTTTATCCATAGTTTTTAATGAGCAGGTGGGTGTGTGTTTTGTATTTTTACAAGAAACTGCCTAGATTTTTCAAAAACGGTGGATGGATTTGTATAATCTTTGCACTAGCAGTGTGTCTCTACTCTCGAAGGAGTTTCAGTGACATGTCTGTTCAAGTTTTAATCTTGAAGATCACAGCCAGACACATATGACTTCTACATTGCAAAAGCCTGTGACCTTCCCATCATGGTGTAAGTTTTCTTGAAAGGTTTCATATTTTAATGGCAAACCCCCAGGGTCCAACCGCCAGTAAGGGGGACTACTGTAGCTATATTTACATTAAGTTAATGGTCGAAATTCAAACGTCAGTGAAAAGTTAAGGAAAGAAATCCATATACCTTCAAACACTGTGAAACACCGTAGTCTTAGCATAGCAGGGGAGGAGAACCTAAAACGTAAACCTAAAAGAAAAGAGATTGGACATACTCACAGAAAGACTATGCAGACCATTTAACCCTTCCAAAAATGGTAGTGGTGGTGCAAACAGAAAAACTAGGCCATTTCAAATAACTAAGCATACAGTACATCAGTAGGCACCACTGTGCCGAAACTACATGCATGGAACAAAATTACACAACACCATCCACCACCATGCCCTAGCCGTAAGTCCACACCCTATCTTACTGGCCTTACAGGCAGCTTTTGGGTAATACCGGAAATTAGGGGTCCAGAAGTGTGACATTTTCGTGTCCGTGTTACATGTACATCTGACCTTTGTTATTTGACATGGAAATATCACCGGAAGCGTTTTCAAACTGTTACTATTTGTTTGGCAGGTAATTTGCATCAATTCATCACTCTTGGAATTTAGAAAATGTGTTCTGAACTCACAGAAATCATATATCAGATGTTACAGCGACACGAAAAAAATGGACCCCTAATTTCTGGAATTACCCTTTCATAAGCCTGCAGTGAGAGTTATTCAAAAGGAATGTCGCACAGCTGCTTAAAGGAATTCTCAAGACTTGTGAACAAACCAGATTGACATTTCTGAAAAGACTCACCAGCCCAGGGCTCCACAGTGATACTGAATACATAAATAAGGGCCCTGCAGTACTGTGGCCAGAACACTATAATTTGCTTTAAAGGAACAATTGCTTTGACTCAATCTTTGTTAAAATATTTCTATCCATAAGTGATTTATAGGGATTATTTTGTGGAAAAAGTGAAAGAGCCTTCATTTTGTTCGTACTTTTGCATTCAGGACTCGCACTTGGCGACTGCCCAGCCATAGCACCCAGCAATGGTACATTTGGATTATGCGTGGAGCAGTGTGAAAGTGACGCCAACTGTACGGTGCCCCTGCAGAGATGCTGTTTCAATGGATGCGGTCATGTCTGCACTGATGTTGTCCCAGCAACTGAAGGTTTGTGTTAAATGCCCCCATCTTTTATTTGCCCAACCCCTCTATCAACCCCTCTCTGGACTTCATGTACTTGCGTTTGTGGTACATGTAACCTGGTGTAGGCAAGGACCCGATGCCGTTCACAGCATCCACTCTGAGCAGGAACAAAAGAGGGCGTGTTTTGAAATACAATTGACAGTCCTTCGGTACTCACATTCCGCATAGCTGTGCAAGTACACCGAGTACTAGCGACAGTTTTAGTCTAGACTGTGTGGTCTTTTCATGCACGCCAAACGCGTGCTAGAACCCGGTTGGAAAACTTAGTACCATCTGTCTTTCTTCAACCGGTGAGGGTGCACTTCAGCTCAGTGTAGATTAAGGTGGTGGGCAAATGCTCAAAGTTTGATGAACAAGCAAAAAGTATCAAGAATTGGCAAGATAATGACAACCAAGCACAGCTCGGATTGTGGCCATCATGTTTTGTAAAGAATTTGTGCTTGTTTCACAACCAAACAAAATAATTATTTATGACACACGCACATAATGCTTGCCTACAGCAACCATGGCCAATCTCATGGGGTAACTGGTAGGTTGATTGGGCCCTTTGCCCTTACTAAAGGTTATCTCTTTGTCATCTGCAGCTCCGTGCCCTGAAGTTACCTGTAGGATAGCCTGTCACTTTGGTTATCAGCAGGATGCAAATGGCTGCAGCATATGTTCCTGCAACAACCAGACAGGTAAAAGCTATATTTTTGTGAGGAATCCCCAACCATGTATTAGCTCAACATTTTTCAATCTTTTTAAGCTCCCCAAAGAAGTTTTCTTTGGAATCAAGTTTCAAATGTTACATGATTCTTAGAGGAGACAAGTTGGGATATTTTCCCCAGTCTTCCACATCTGCTACCTGACGTTGCAGTCCTGTTTAGTTCGGCACATGGACTGGGTTTTCAGTCCTACCTAATTCCGTATATTTCCAAAGGATGCTTTTCTAGGGTTTTCCTCCACTTCCGAAACTGAACACTTCTTCATTGTCACAGGGATAATCATCCTGTAATGGGAGACTTTGAGAGGCTTGATGGCAGCAGACAAACCAGTTGGTCCTTCTTGCAAGTTTTGGGCATGCATGTCACTTCAGCTTATACACGTGCTGTACATGTACTTTTGAGCATACACACAACTGTGGTTAAAGGGTTTGCTTGTCTGTCACCAACAAGTATCTCAAAGTCTCTCATGGTCACTTGCACTGTTGGATGACCATGAAATTCAAATTTTTACAAAGTGTGTATATATGGTATAGGTTTTGTTCTGTTTGGGTTCATTTCTGTCAGTGATACACAGTGGTGAGTGTCCGACACCTGACCAGGATGTCGCAGGGATATGTGTGGATAGCTGCGGTCATGATGGCGACTGCGCCCAGACCGAGAAATGCTGCTCCAATGGCTGTGGTCATCAGTGCTTGGCAGCCAGCACCCGTGGTCAAGGTATAATTCCTAATATGCTGCTGGACTTACATTTTGGTGCAATTATACCAGGGTCATATCCAGGGAAGGGTAGTGTTAACCCCTTGATAACGGGAATTTCCTCCCAAAAGCCGACTCCAAGAATTCCAGCCTCGCTTGGCCACGAAGACCACCTGCCACACCGCAAATTCTCAGTTTGCGGCCCTGCGTGCTCTACACGCTTTGAATTACACAGCAAAAAGGCTCATTGTTCGGTGGCATGCGGCTCTACTCACCCTTCCACATTCCCGTTGCCTCTTTTTAAAGTGGGGACTATTGTGAAGCTGGTGATTATGATGCAAAATCGGTCTTTTCATTTCTGGGCTACGCACAAAGACCAATTACCATATATACAAGAGCCAGGGTCTGCCTTCTTTCACCGTGTTCACTCGAGCATTGGCCGAGAATAATAGCTGAAAAGTGGGCTGAGGATCTCAATTTTTACGGCGGCTATAGCCACCTCCCAGTGCGAAGGGGTTAAGAGGGCTATGCCTGTCTTAGAACATTTATTTTTCGATTCATGGGTGCAGCACATTGAAATGAAAAGGAAAAAAAAAAAATGTAATCGAATTGCCTTCTTTAATAAGCGAATAGTTCTGCCCTGGTTACCAACTGATCCCATATTATTGCAGTGATACTACGAGATGTATATGCAACAATACGTATGAAGCCAAACCACGGTGGTTGTATTTGTACTGGGCATGCCCAATGTGTATTAGACTCACATTGCAGCTGTTCATCGGTATATCAACAGTAAAAACACCGTTTTACAGTGGTTACTGCATAATGGTTTGTGATGGATGGGGTGTGGGTTCGAATACCGGGTCGAAATTGTGGGCAGCGAGGTTTTTTTTTAAAGGAAGATAAAGCCTGAATGTTATAGGAGCCCAATTTCACACGTGAAGTTTTTATGGTTGGTTGAGCACCTAGATGTCATGCATTGTGCATGGTTGTGAACCGTGGTTTGGCTTCATATGTGTGATTGCATACATAGCTCAATATTACAGGTGAAAACAGAAAATGCTCAACTATTTAAATTTTCATAGTCTTGACTCAAGTGGGACTTACATTGCTCGTCCCCAGTCAGCCATCACATACACAGTATACTTTCATCGTGCTCGGCAGCGCAACTTGCATAACTTCTTCTTTGGCGCCCTCATTTGATAGTTTTTCGCAATGACTGGTGTCAACCTCAAAGAATGTGTATGTCTGACTTGACAGATTAGCCAATCAGACCCATGTTGGTGATATGTAGTTATTCATAATTGCATGAACGACAGGATCTTGCAATTATGTATATGGAATTTCCACCAATCAAAGTAGTCAGACTTGGAAATCCCACCAATCAAAGTACTAGTTGTCAGACTTGTAGCCTCATTCATTACACTAGAGGTACATGTATGAACGATGTAACAAAAACAAGTCCAGCAATTTGATTGGCTGTGACCTGTTTGGTAGATGAGCTGATTCACTATGTACAAACGGCTGGCAGATTCATCAAGTCAGGATTTCTGAACTCATTGTAAGAAGTGGACACAAGGGTGCAAAGCAAGTAATGATGTGTGGCCTCCACATCCAAAGCATAAATGCGACAACGTAATGGAATATCCCCACTTGAGTCAATTGTACCATTTTCAATAATTTGAATTTGATTGGACTCGGCCCCTAAGGGCCACCGAGGGTAAGCCAATGGGGTCCTGTGATTTGTTTGAACTTTTTGTGTTTGACAGCAAATGGAAACCCTTTTTACTATATACTAATGAACATATTTGCTCAACTACGTATCGGATTAGCCACAGGTCAAGTAACTCGTCAGATCAATGATCAAATCACACGCTGATTTAGTCAACAATGGTCAGACTAATCAACTATTTGGGGGCCTGCCGGCTGATGGATGAGTCTGTTGGACAAATTGAATATCTACCGTTTGAACAAATATTGGAATATTTGGTTGTACCAAATTCCTCAAAAGCTGTTCTAAATAAACTCTACGTAACTTTGCTAAACGTAAAGAGAAGAACTTAAAAGAAAAGTCGTTTTTGGCCTTATCAATGGTCAAACACATTCAGCTGCCTTTAAGTTTACTTTTCACAACTTAAAACTTTATTTTAGAATGCCATTTTGTAACCAAATAAAATAAATATTTTTTTTTCCCTTTATCCACTGCCTAACTGCTTTTCACCTCCGAATACTTGATCTCTTAAATAAATATTCAATAATTGAAGATATGAATAATTGGCACAGCCCTAAGCCTTCTGTGATTGTTTGCTTGGCCAAAACTTCTTGTGATGTACATGTATGTTGTTTTGGAATGTTATTTACCTCTCTTGGCTAGCATGACAATCACGTAGAGTTTGAGCTGGTAACCTTTGTTCATTATGAAAGCAAGGTTTCTTTGTGCTTAAGAAAAGTCTGTGCTTAAGCAGGTCTATGAAATTGGCCCCAGCTGGGAATCAGTTGGCAACTCTTGGAAATTGCAACAGTCGAACTTGACAAACAGCTAGCATGAACTCATAATCAAGTTAAGTTGTGACTTGTACATGCAGACAATTCTACCAAGCCCGGGCAGTGTCCTACAACCACCGGTTTGGGGGTGGGATTGTGCATAGAGGACTGTACCAGCGATGCTGACTGTGGCCGGAATCACAAGTGCTGTTCTAATGGTTGCGGGCACCAATGCAGGGAACCGGTGACAGGTTTGTTAAAAAGTCAACTGGCTCACCACCTCATCTTTACAATATCGATGGAGCTGTGGAAATCTTTGTACGAAAAAAATTAACACTTATTTTTTGAAAGACAAGCAATTTCAGAGTGCCTAGTATTTGCAGATCTATACCTGAATATAATGTGTATTGGATACAGTACCTGAAAATCATTCCAATTGATTCAGAAAATTTTGCCCAATTTCAGAAACTTTTCAGAGAATGTTCTCCTATTTTGGTCACTTGACCATGATGGCTACTGAACCTAAAGATTTCTAGAACTAGTTAGAATCTGTTGGTCTGGAAACCAGACTTATAAGACATATTTCCAGTTGTCATCCAGGATCTCCCTTTGAGAAACTGGGCTGGGTGCCATGGCTCTTGACCACTAGGAAAGGGTAAAGTGAGGTAATTTGAATTAATTTTGAAACTGTTTGAAATTGGTGTTTATCGGTGTTGACAATTTGTCCTGCAGAGAAGCCCGGTAGTTGCCCTGTGGGCTTGCTGCCGGAGGGAGCTGTAGGAACCTGCGTGGAGCTGTGCGGTCAGGACCAGGACTGCCCTACCTCTCACAAGTGCTGCTCCAACGGCTGCGGGCACGCTTGCATCCAGCCGCTGGATATACCTGGTAGGCACGGACTTATCTAAGAAGATCCCATTACCGCGGTGGTACCATACTCATTCTGTCCATTTTCAGGTCAGAAAAAATTAGCCTTCATAAAACTAGAGAACATTTGACAGTGTTGGAAGTATCAACTTAAAAGGATGTTGCCAACATTGAGACCACAAACTACCTTTACTTGTTCATTCTCTCTTACTTTTTGTGATGGGGAAAATCACTGGTAAAAAGGATATAAATTGCCAATTTGGACGGGGGGGGAGCAGGTTAGCGTAGCAGTTCTTTCCTCGCTTTGCACCAATGAGGCCCAGGTTCGAGTCCCAGCTTATCCCAGGCTTTAAGTGCATTTGGTTTCCAGTCCATACTCGCTCTCGCAGGTATTCTCTGGGTTTCCTCCTGCCTCAAATACTGGACCTTTTCCTAACTCCGTAATGTGATGCTGATTAAAAAAGGTTATGAACAATTGCAGAGTTATTGGCACAAATGGCCTGAGTTGAAAGTGCCATAAAGACATAAAAACAGCAATTCGGACTGAACACGAGTTGGGCTTTCGGCACCCTCCTTTGGCTAAGGAATGGGCCCTTGTCTTGAAACATTCCTGCCTTGAAATTTAACCAAATATTCAAATAGTCTATTGAATGGAAGGTTGAACATTGATTATTGATTCAGCCCTGTATTGTTCTTCTGCCTCATAATCAGTCATTCATGAGGGCTCCTGTCCAGTTATTGACGGTGGATTTGGGATCTGTCAGGAGCTATGCGATAATGATGGCAACTGCACAACCAATCAGAAATGTTGTTCCAATGGATGTGGGCACACCTGTGTCGATGCAGTAAAAGGTAATTGCAATTCCATCGTTCCCGATGAAGTTCATTTGTACATTATGTGTACAGCTTGGACATCTACAATGGTCACTAAACCACCTAACGCGAACCATGCAAAAGCCATGGTTAAGTTTGATATTAAAGTACGTGGTTAACAAGTGCGCAAGTAGTTTGACTCCTATGAATACATGGGAGTCAAAAGCAGTTGGAGTCTTGTTGTTTAGCAGGCCTGAACCAGTACGCTAGGAGGCATATGGCCACATGGCTGTATTTCATCCCCACCCTAGTTGAAGTGCGCCCCCACTGACAATGAAGGGACAGGCAGTTTTCTCTTTAATACAAGTTCTCGTCGGGACAAATATGAAGACAGTTCGTAAAAAATGTTGGTTTGTGGCACGTGCAAGGAACGTCCCGTGCCAAACGTGCACGAACACACAGCAAGTTCCCAACAAAGGGCCACCGTTTGTACTGCATGTAAATACACACCTTAAAGTGAACAGTTAGTCTACTCTGGAGAGGCACAGCCAAATATGTTTGTAGCAACATGTACCTTGAGTAGCTTATTAGCATATGTTAATGAATGGTGTCACAATAAACAGTATGAATGCCCACCATTTCCCAATGAGAGTTGGTAAACAACAGGTTTGAATTGATCGGTCTCCAGAGCCCGAGTGTCCGCCTGTGATGTGCATGATGTGGTGCCCTCATGGCTACCAGCAAGACTCAGACGGGTGCGACACTTGCCAGTGCAACCATCCAACTGGTAAACATTTTACCACTTTCTGCTTCGAAGTGACGGCACCCAATACAGAGCAGTGTTAATACAAGATTCTGCTAATAACAAGGATATTTGTAGGTCCCAATCCTTTGTTTTTCATTGTTTTCATTCCTGATGATACAAGATTCCTGTTATAACAAGGTAATTTGTCAAGTCTTAAGGACCTCTTACTAACAAGGTTCAAGTGTAGTCCATACAGTGGCCATTCATAGCATAGCATCCAGTGCATTGCTAGCAGTCCAAAGAAAAGGCACTTGAGTGCCGTCACTCGAAATCTTGCTGTTAGGAGGTTTTATTGCAACAACATTTACTTCACTCTGTGCAGGGCCCAGCATTATCAATCCTGTAGAAATTATGCCACAGACCAAATAGAGGTCTTGTAAAAATGATCAGTTCAGACCAAGTAGGTCGACCTGTGGCGCATAGGACAACATACACATTTGGCACTGTATGGAATTTGAAATTAACACAAGATCAAGACTTTATATCTATGATCTGATGTGAAGACTGTACCATTATATCTGTTCTCTGGCAGTGATCCATGCTGGTGAGTGCCCTGTCGTTGACGACGGTGCTGGGTTTGGCGCCTGTGTCGAGGTCTGCGATCACGACGGGAACTGCAGCACGACCCAGAAATGCTGCTCCAACGGCTGCGGGCACACCTGCATTGAGGCAGTGCAACCAGGTGATAATATGTTTCCATAACTATATTGTGGGGGCCGGCCAGCCGGGTGGGGGTGCCAGTCTGACTCCACGGTGGTGTGGCTGGCACCCTTGCTGGACCAACTGGGAGTCCCCGCCGCGCCAGCGCTAGGAGGCGTCTTTGGGCGGCCTCAAGGTTGGTTTTTGGTTGTGAGTCTTCGGACGGACAAGTTGATTGTGTTGCCAAAATAAACGAGTTTCGCCCTCGAAAACAGGAGTCCTGAACCTAGTGTGCTTTCTTACCGCCGTGTGAAACCTATTAGACCGTCGGAGCGTTTCAATATTATAGTCGCAGGTGTGTGTCAAGGAACATTTCTAGCTTTCCCGGAAAGCAAATGAAGGATTGGGGTTTGGGTTGACGTATGAGGGCATTGTGTGCAAGATATGAGGGCACAGTATACTATGCTAGAATGTTCCAGGAACTGGTGGATTCCGTGATGCGCTCTCCTATATTTGAAGGCAGTTCTTGAAAAAAGTTGTGAAACTAAGGAAGTGATTCTTTCTTTCTTTTTTTTATTCTTGGCTTTTTCATAGTATCAGTCGGAAGCTAAATGGAGTTTTGTAAAATCCCCTTCCCAACATCTGCTACTAGCATCAGCTGTTTGAAAACTAATGTTTTCAATTTTCTTTGGATTAGAAATGTGTTTCACGGATAGACAGTGGGTAAATATGATTATGTCTTAGGTATGAAATTCACCTCAAGTATCTTTTGGGCATGTAATGATATTGAAATGGGTTGGTCTTGGTTGGTTACAGACCCTGCTACTCTGGGATGTCCGGGCGTTACCCCCAACCAGCTGAGTGTGTGCGTCACCGACTGCAGCATGCACACCGAATGTAATAACTCCCAATTGTGCTGCCCTAATGCCTGTGGTCACCAGTGCATGGAACCAGTGACTGGTAGGATACCGAGAACCCCTTCGCTCAGCAGCACACTCGTCAACATCGTTTCTGGCAACCCATAATTTGTCAGCAAGACAATTTGAAAGTAACTCAGAAAATTTGAGTTTGGACAAGGCAGTAGCTCAAGTCATCATTGAAGTTAACTCTTCAAATACTGTAATTTCAAAGGAAAAGGGAATTGTCAGTAGTTTTGAATTTCCACAAAAGCAGTGTTTCTTGACTGGATTTGGTTTATGGAGATCTTAATTGGGCCAGTGAATTCCTAGTACATATCCTGTTATGTTTATGATTGTAGGTCTTGCTCATAAGTCTTAAAGGCAGCTGCATTATACACGCATATGCTGCTCTTTGACTCTTCAATTCGATTTGCATCATATAATTTAACAGCTTGATAAACACTGAACTTATATGCCAGCTAAACTTTACATTTCCTTCTGGCATTTTATGGATTAATGCATGCTATAAATGTGTATATTGTTTGCACATTGTTTCCCAGTTCATCCAGGCACCTGCCCAGTTGGAGACCTGTCGACTGGCGTCAGCGGGATCTGTTCTGAGCTGTGCCGCAACGATGGAGACTGCCCCTCTGCCGATCAGAAGTGTTGCTCCAACGGTTGTGGTCATGTTTGCGTGACTGCCAACCCCACTCCGGGTATGATGTAAAAATCAAATTGGTTGTGTATCTCAAGCCTATAGTTTCCATTGGTAGTAACAGCACGCAAGTTGTCTAGATGCAGAGAGTTGCGGAAGAGACAGAGTGTGACGTATCAAATGACAGAATTAAATCCCATTTGTTTATGAGCCCTAAGCGCAACCAAGAGCTGGGGTGCAATTTTCCTATAGCACCAGAGGCTCCTTTGGAAGGAACTGCACTTCCCTGCTTCATAAATGACCATGAAATGCGTGCATTGTGGTCGCATAGCTACCAATAAAAATGAACTCTCCCGACCAGCATGGCTGTTTTTCAACCATGAGGGGGTGCTTCTGCTCATGGTGGATATAATCCTACTAAGTTCATGGCCATTTCACCCGTGAAATCACATGCTCTCTGTTGGTCAATTCTAGTTAGTGGTAAAATCATGTGATCATGGAATGCATAATGTTCCCTTTGTTGCGTCGGGGAATTTAAATGCCCCTCTGAATATACGAAGGTTTGATTGATTTTGTATATGAAGAATGAAAGACAACCATAAAGTCACAATGAACCTGCACACCAGTGGGTGTCGCAATCCTTTGTGAACAAGTAGCTGCATCGCGCACTTCCATGTGGGACACAGTGGGTCGTTACTTGCGTACAGATTGTGAGTTGTCGTTTCCCGACGGAAAAAAATGTCAAGTGCATTGTATTTTATATTTATATGATGTATTGACAGATTAGACTTCATTCCTTAAGTCGATGTAAACATCAAGTTTTGGGTCTACCGGTACATTATTTTGTGAAATCTCAGTCAACAACTTAAGATCATAAAGACAAACAAACAAATAAACTGCAGTGGGACTTGGACCTACGACCTCTGGAATACCATACTTAATGCTCTACCAACTGAGCTGTCCAGCCCAACATTGGTAGCTCTTCCAATTTGTCGATGTCTTTGTTCGGGGGTGCTAGTCAGAAGCTATGTAACCTGGAACACCATATAGCCAGGGATCACGACCTGATTACATGATACAACCTGGGAAGTGGTGAACAGGGATCACTCAGGGAGGATACGGCTTTCTGAACACAAATAATAAATCAAACCGCATAGGGAAACTGACTAAGTGTGTACAAACGATCTTAAAGATGAACAAAGATGCAAAAAATGATGTTTCAATCAAGTCGCTGTCTCGTGCAAGGCTTAGTGGTCGTAGCAGTGTGTGATAAATTTCGTGCTCCTTGCGGGGGGGGGGACTTTCAGATGTGATTATGGAGATCGAAGGAAGAATTTTGAAGGTAAATATACAAATTTGATATTTCCCTTTTCAAGAAAGTCTTGATTTTTCTATTAGATCTACATGTAGATAAAGGATATGACATGGGGTATGACACATTGATTTGAATGTATTGTACATAAAAACAGTTGTAGTGTAGATAGATTGTATGATTCCAAAGCACTAGAGTAAGCATTACACGACTCTTGACATGATAGAACTGGTAGTGAAATGTAGGCCTGTTACTGAAAACTTTACTTTTCAAGAGAAAGTAAACGCAAAATGGAGTATTTAATTACTTTATACACAATTATCTCCTATTTATTTACAAACATGACAAATTTTTCCATGCAATTCTGTGAACTTTTGATTACTGTACCACGACTGTGGCAAGCTCCAAAAGTAAAAAGTGAAACTTCAGTCAACCCATGTTCACAGGGGAATGTGATTAAGATTAGGACCTGACAAGTGATGTGGGTTCCAGAGCAGATGTACATGTACACAAAGATATTTTTTCAGTATTAACAGGGTATTCTCAGTCACAGGTTAATCATGTTAAATGCACGTGTCAAGTCCGAAGTTATTACATGTATTCACAGGTTGAGACAAGTCAATAATAATGTACATGCCATGACTTTCTAGGAGCCTTTGCACATCGTCTTGGATGTGTTCTGATAGTGTAAACCAGCATGCTTTGCTTACATGCCAATACATGTACTGTCAGGATGTCTGACAAGTTGGACGCAACTAGAAGTAGGCCTACATGCACGTCACCTTTCACCAACATTGGCTCAGTCGTGTTTTTTGGTTTTGTTTTTTCAAGTGCGGTATAAATAGAAAAGACACCCCATTCATTCACTGCGGGAACACTGCTGGGAATGAATGAAAGCTATACATGAGTGCATGTACTAGTACATGTAGATAGTTATAAGAACACATGTATGTACATTTAATCCACATAACTGCTTATGTTTGGCAATTACATGCGAATCTATCCGGTTCGTAAGTGACTTCGTCACAAAGGTGGATGCGCCACGATTTGCAGGCCCCCATTGGACGATCACTGAAGTTGTGCGTTAACCTCCAGTTCCATGGTTCCATGTAAACGATGACCAATGCATGTACACGTAACTCTATGTGCAGTGCATGTGCAGTGGGCGTGGTTTAAACTGAAGTGGCGTCACACTTACGAGCCAGATACACACATGGGCATGTGTCTGTACATGTACCAGTATTGTAAAGTACATCTCGTGCTCAAAACTAAAATCAAAGTAAAAACAGTTTCTACGATACTGAGGCACAGCAATTAATGAATCAAAACATGTACAATGAAGTTTGACAAAACCATGACGGTTGAGAGTGAAACTTGAGTTGTTCCCAGTTCCAGTGCATATTATTGTTTTCTTACTGCACTTTCAGGCAATGGAAGGTTCCTTCCTACATAGTTCTGGAGTGGTGGCGACATGATGGCAGCGTATGGTGGCCGTGAGCTTCTGAAGTTCTCGCCTACTCCAAGCTTGTGCAACCCTCTCGTTACAGTTTAATTCTGTGTGTGTTGGTTTCCCCGCCTTGTTCATTTAGTAGCCCCGAAGCCCACTTTCAATCTGGCTTATTGCTCGATGGCATGATGAAGTCCAGCAGATGAAGTCTAGGTGTTACCGGATAAGGGAGAAGTTGTCTATAAGCGGCCATGAAGTCCCTCATGCTTGTCTCTGTAAACCAAATAAATTACTTCTCCTCGAGGCCTTTCTGGATTCACTGTTGCTGTTTCATCTGGGGCGTGATCACTCAGGTTGTTGCTCTTTGTCCCCGGCTGCCCCATGGAGCTGAGATAACTGCCTGTCTACCACATGGCAAGCACTTTCAAAAGCATCAATTTCTTGAAGACTCTGAGCGAAATATGCAGTTTCGTCAGGATGACCTACAGATGAAATGAAATGCTAGAATGTTACATGTACATTGTATTTTTAATAAACAAATGATTAAACCTAACATACATGTATACCAACAGATTTTGTGTCAAATAATGTTGCTTCCAATTTACACGGTCGGTTTCAATCGGCACAAGGGGACGGAGAACACTTCAAGAAACATCTTTAGCACAATGCTGGATTCCTCCATCTTTCAGGAAGTGATGGCGGTTTGCTTTGCAATAATTATTCAGTATTATTGTGGTGGGAGACAAACCGGTCCTTTTCTGCAGTTGTGCACGTGCTCAGAACTAACATGTATGCCTAGAACTGCACCGTCGTGCACGCCCACATCAACCAAAAAGGACCGTTGTGTCTGCTGCCACTGCATATCTCAAAGTCTCCCATTATGTCCTGCAGGTGATGAAATTTACTATTTAAATTTTAATCAAACATGCATTTATGCAGCTGCACTAGTATTTTTATAAGCATGTTTTGAAAAATTTTGTTTGGAAATCAAGTTGAAATTTATTGTGAAATGAAAATCTTACCCGACCACCAGTTGTTGTGGCACTGAGTTAGTCGATCATCGTCTTTTAACTTTAGTTACACGTATGTCCACTTCTCAGCAATATCTTGTATAACTTTTGGTATGGGTTCTCCATGCTGGCCGCATTTCACATGGTCTTTGAGTTCGCTGCAGCAGTTCTACAGTTCTAGTTCTTATACATAAGATTGTGAATCTCTGCTGCCTTGATGATTACAAATTTAGGACTAGGCCTAGCTTGTCAGTAGGTGGAATATTCAATAGTTTGACCGCATGTATGACTGATCACGACTTCCAGGTTGTCAAGTAGAATGCTTAGAGCTCGGGGACTCTTTGTGATTTGGTCGTACTTAATGTCAGCCGTGCACTCTGGACACGTCAAACTGGACATGTCAGGCTTGTCAGTGATGTGCTTGAATGCATGCTGGAAGTATGCAGTGAGGCAGGCGGCACAGAAGTAGTGCTCACAGGGGGTCTGAACACATGGCCTGCTCAAAATACACTGACAAAGGCAACATATGAAAATGCTCCCATCTTCGCTGCTGGGGATCAAGTCCAAACTAACAGGCTGTTGTTTGCCCGAATCACTTGATGCTCCACCAAGGTGTGCAAAAATGTTTTCATCGGTGCAGCCGAAAGGACTTTGTGTGTCCTGTACCGGTTGACAAGATGCCAAAGATCGTCGTCTCTTGACGTGCTTGTGTGAACCGCCCCCCTTTCCTTGCTTACGTACTAGCTCACACACAAAGCATGTTTCACTGTGTGGAGGCCAGTCGGATTGGATTTTCTGATTCACAAGGAGTTTATTTACATCATAGTGTCGAGTAGCCCCTGTGAAATGGCGGATTTTTCTGGCGCATCTCTCACAAGTAAAGGCTGGGTGCTGGTCTGGCCTGTCGTTCCACGTACTCACTTGAAACACAGCGAGGATTTCCCTTCGAACAATGCTGCAGGGGAGTGGCTTTCGTTTTGGCTTTCTCTGTCCCGGGTGCAGCCTTTCTGTACAGATTCTACAAATCTTCCCAAGCGACACTTGATGAAATTGAAAGCTCATTGCGACTAATAACGCATTTTGCAACAACTACCAAAATCTGAAAATGGTTACTCAGACATTTCGTTGAGGAGTGAGCCCGCGCCAACAGTTTTTGTAGCGCGCGCTGTTGCGTTGGGTCGGCTGGTACCCGCGCTTCTTGTTGTCACGTAATGGTACATTATGAACCAGCGATCCAACTCGGACGTGATGCTAGAACCACCAGTCCGAAATCTCCCGGTGTAACGCGAGAACTCGTCAGGCTATTTTCAGGGTTGTTGACCCATGGAGGTAGAATTGACCCAACAAAGAAAAGAAATGTCGCTTTAAATTTCTTATTTATAATTCATGTATTGCCGGATATACTTTGTTTCAAGGATCGTTTTCATGTCCTCTGGTTAGGCCAAGGGCATCGTAAGTATCAGCGCTCGGTGAAATTGTCACCGCAAATTCACCCAAAATGTCTGTGGATGAATTCTCTTCTTGTATTTTTATTTCAGCGTTGTATTTTGACCAACTTTTGTCACGAATGACGGGTAAACCTCTGCACAAATCTATGAACGATTGCGACGAAACTGGACACGGCGCCTGTTTCCGTTTTGAGGAGCGCCTTGTTTGTGACGTCACTCGCATAACCGGAGTTAGTAAATAACAAACCAATACTCGCTGAAAGTTTTGCCGTGCCCGGCGTGCCCCGGCGCCGGGGCACGGCGGGATCGATGTGTGATGCGAATGCGGTTATTTCATGTCCTTGGCCCAGTTTTTTCCAAAGTGTTTAATTGCTGTTTTAATTTCAATTTATGCATAGTGAACCTGTGGTTTGTAATTTGTGGTATGCTTTTTGGTTGAGCATCTCCTAGTGACCGTGGAGAAAGTACTTTTACTAGGCCAGTGTGCTGTCATTCTCAGGCTTCAACTTTTTTCCCCCTATCTGATGTGAAATTGTAAGCGTAATAGTAAGTCTGATAGTGCCACAAAACATCACGTAAGATGTATAAAAGAGCCGGAGCCAAATGTTACAGGATTTCACTTTAGTTTAGACACTTCAGGCCTATACTTGGGTATTGGTTTCAGAAACAAGCTTGAGACGGAGATGGAGTTGAGTATTGAAAAATGGCCCATGTTAGACATGTTAGAGAGATTATCTGGTTTGTAAGTGTGACGTTACTTCAGTTTTAACTACGCCCACTGCACATGCACTGTACATACAGTTACATGCATTGATCACTCCATACATGGAGCCTTGGAACCGGACGTTAACACGCAACTTTAACGATCGTCCAATGGGAGCCTACAAATTGTGGCGCATCTGCCTTTGTGACAAAGTCACTTGTGAACCGGATTGGCTGTCAATCGTACCAGTGTACAAATTGCTTGTTTTTTTGTGTGGGGGTTATTACTCTGACGACTCAATGAAGACAATTTTGGCCATCATTTAACATCTCCGACTCTTATCGTCCGTATCTGTGCCAGTTGCATTAAATTTCCAGTTGACTGCATCTGTGTAGTTGACCTTGGATATAGACCAGTAAATAGGGCTTTGCATACTGGGCCCATACAGGATACATAGGGACAGCTTTTGACTTGGTCTAAGTTTTGTGGACGTCCACTACATTTATGAACTGAAATTGTACCTTTGATGTGTGGGATTGTATACTCGGGGACCCCCCAGTTTTTGACATGTTAATCCTGCAAAACTTGTAAGCCCCCCCCTCCAAAAAAGCAAAAAAACAAAGGCAGTACTCTTTATTGTGGAGACCCAGGCTATATGTTAAAAATTTCAAACTTTGAATTGTGAGAAAATGTGACTTTCTTACTGATAAACCAGCCATGCAAAGTTTAATCCACCATGTGTCGCATTAAAACACAGTTTCCCTTCATACAGGTAATTTCCCTCAAAACCCTACCCTTTTTGACGTCAACCCTACACTGCAGTTATTGAACATGATGTCACAGCCATCTATCCATTATTGATGGAGTGTACATAGGGCCCTGTTTATGATACAGATGTTTGTGTACGTCAGGAACTGTTTAGCAATGTTGCCTGCATCTTTTAAGTCGCAATGGAAAACATGGCTTCAGTTACTGTCATCAATGATTTCACTGTTATCACTTCAGATTTGTGGTCCTGATTTCTTTTTTCTTATTCACCATTCAGACGCTTGCCCTGACGTGACCTGTCGGATGTTCTGTCTATTTGGTTTCAAGAAGGACTCTAATGGCTGCGACATATGTGAATGCTACGAGCCACCGGGTACGCCACAGAAAAACTTGTAAATCGGCACCTTTTGTGTTGAGTTGAATTGTCAATTTGATCCTGTGCCAAGAAGTAGGCCTCGTACAAATCAGTCAGCTGCATTTTGAAATTACACATAAGTGCATGAACAATGGTAATGGTTGCAACCACTTCCCATGAGTTTTGTGTGATTTGAAGCTGCAGCCAAATAGTTCAGACATGTCCATAGAAGTCCATGCTGCCTTCATAACATTCCCGTGGTGCCAGGCGCAAGCGTTACTAGGCCTGTGCATGTTAACCTCTCTAAAAACAGGCAAGGATTCATTATTAATTTAATCAAGAGAAATGGATATAAAATGTAAATGTATAAAACGATAGCCAGTTCCGTCTGAAAATGCCTGACAAGACGGAAGTCATTTGTTCATTTGATGTGTTTCAGCCGCTCATCCTGGTACCTGCCCCATTGGTGTCCTGCCTCAAGACATGATTGGAGCGTGTGTGGAAAGTTGCCACGACGACGGCGACTGCGCTGCTCATGAGAAGTGCTGCTCTAATGGATGTGGCCACAGTTGCGTGAATGCGACAGCTAGTAAGAAACTCAAATGCAATCACATATTTAAGAACCTTTCTTTCAAAAGAATGTTGCCATAACAAGGAAGATTTTTGTATGGTCACAGGACCTCCCACTCAAATTTTTGCCTCAGAAAAATGCCAAAAATGTAGAGCATGGAAAAGAATAATATCAACCCTAACTTTGCCATACTTTAGAGCTTGTCAAGAACCTTATAGTGCCCTTTTTTTATCTATTTAAAATTTGAAAATAAGAGAACAGCTTTGAAAGGATATCATTAGACCAGCATCAAATGCGTCTTTTTGCATGCTTCACAGGTCTAGTCCATATCTTTCAGATATCTTTTCAATTTCTAATTTTACCAGAGAGCTGATAATTCTGTTCATTCTTTATAACACGTGTGTCAAATTTGGTTCCGACTTTGTAGTCTTGTGTCCAGACTTCATGTGTGCTATCTACTGTGAGTACGGATATCAGCTGGACCAGAATGGCTGCAGCACATGCATTTGTCTGGAAGAGCCAGGTATTCAGAACACATCCAGCAAGTTTATTTTCTTGGTTGATATACCGGCATTTGTTCTTCAACCGTGCATACATTCTTGGCCCTACGGTGGAAGAAATGTTGAGTTTGTCTTGTTTTCAAGAGGAGGGCAATTTTGTCTCTATTGTGCATGTGTGGAGATCATGATCGTTATGTGTTACATTTCTCGAAAATGAAACTTAAAATGCTCAGGCTACCTAATGATAGAATCTTTCACAATGTAAAATTTGAGGAACGTGTAATGCTTTTCACTCCAAAAAGTGTCCGTTTTCATAAGGATGCCAAACTGAGGGGTACATCAAAACCAAGAGCCCAGTTTGCTCTTTCCACTCCGGCGGCTTGAGTCATTTTCAAAGAGCAGGTCACGTGGTCATCTTCTGTAATTCCCCATAACACTGTGGCTAAAACTTCTAACAGACAGCCAGTGACCCTCAGAGATGCATGGTTGATTTCTTTCAGGGTTATGAAAAAATCTCTCACCACAGCAGTTACGATTGTGTGCTGCACCATCATTGTATTAAACATTGACTGTTGTCAAGTGCCCTGCAGTAGCGTAGCGAGGGGAGGATGTGCCCCCCACAAATTCCCAGTGCCCCCTCAGATGCCCCCCCTCCCGCTGGAAAACTGGTGAATGGATATTAAACAAGGCTAACAAAAACTTGCCCCCCAAAACCACACCACTGAAAGCTGGTGCCCCCCACCCATGAGATGCTGGGCCCCCTTTGTGCCCCCACTAGTACAATCCTAGCTACGCCATTGGTTCCATGATCTGATCAGATTTTGTGAAAAGAGGGTTGTCTGCTGCCCTCACCTGTCAAGTAAGAGATAGTGAGCAAGTCCATCCTTTTCACATTCATTTCTTCACAGTAGCATTTTTTTTGTTCCAGACATCAGTGGGTTTGCACAATGTTAAAGACGCACATGAAAGTTCTTTATGAAGAGTATTTCTCTTTCACCTGTTCTTTGCTGTTAGAGGTCTGCAGGGAGGTGTTCTGCGCCATGCATTGCCCCTATGGATTCAAGAAGCTAGC
The DNA here is from genome assembly GCF_054643075.1 of Acanthaster planci. Lineage (NCBI taxonomy): Eukaryota > Metazoa > Echinodermata > Asteroidea > Valvatida > Acanthasteridae > Acanthaster > Acanthaster planci. The sequence continues at coordinate 2,760,777 of NC_141792.1, read as the reverse complement.
TAATGGATGCCCATACTGTGAATGCCAGGACACGCCCACAGGTAATATTGGTTGGCAAGGACTTTCTCAACTTCATCATTACAAATGGTATTTTTTCACAGCAAACTTGTCCAAGGTGTGGTATTGTTGTTTTAGGATGAAAACGTGTACCATCTTTATTGAAAAAGAAGATATCTGAAAACCACAGTCATTTGTCCCTCGGTGGCCACTCAAGGTTTGTGTGACCCTTCTTTTCACATGGTTCCTTTTTTTTAACAGTTTGAAACAGCGTCATATATAGAGCTATATTTACTACAACCATTGCTCTCTGCTACAATAGCTCCTAGATGTAGCACAGGGATGCTTGAAAGAATACCCAACAGTGTAACTAGACCATTCCAAGGAGATGTCATTTATGTGGGGCCAGTGGGCTCACATAGGCCTACGATTTAATTTGAGCAAGTGCACGCACTTATGCAAGTCACAACTCCCTGTTGGTTGGAGAGGCGCGCATGTATCACTTGCATCCAAACAGGATGGCTCCACAGTAACGGCTTCTTATTCTTTCTGTGGATTTGTCAGTAAATGCAGTGGAAATCTGTTATTAAAGTGCCGGGACAGTTGTAGCCATCGTCCATTACTGCATACAGACATTGCTACAATGTGATTTATGTAAACTGGCATGGAAAATCCCTGCATGTTTACACATCATGTGGACATGACGTAATCATAAACAGCTAGCTCACGATTATGTTGACGCTTCTACAACCATGTTATTTGAGTAGCAAACATGTTAGACACAGAAATTTAAAACACTGTCTCACTCACCTGGAAGATAGACCAAATGATTGTCTTGTACAAGTGCTATGCGCCTCTGTTTTTGATCGTTCGTCGTCAGAATGTCCGGAGGTGATGTGTATGATGTATTGTGAGACTGGCTACCAGAGAGATTCCAACGGCTGTGAAGTTTGCCTGTGCAATGAGCAACGTCCTAGTAAGTGATTGAAATCACGAGTAGACATTTTAGTCCTCATCAGGCAGAGTCTTTGTGCAGATGTCTGTACAAGTCCCGTATGCCTGTGTCAAGCTGTGTGCCCCAAGGAATTTGGACATCCTCCTCATAAATATACTTAAAACGCTCGGTTCAAGGTAGTCTTTAGGCTTGTCTAAGACAGATTTCTGGAGCCACCGGTACTGCCACAACTGAGTATCAGCATTTTGACGCAAAGCCCAGGCCCTAACTCCGTAGACACCAACATTTCGGACTTAGCCTCTGTAGTCTTATGGACCACTTCCATTGAAGTGTATCATCAGAGGACTTGGAAAACTTTACGTTACTTTACTTTAGAGCAGATGTGGCTCCCTACATTCAGAAGCATGCCTGTTGTCCTGATACTGATAGTTATACCAATGTATTTTATCATTACGAGTTAATTATTAGCATATCTGGATTGGAAATATCAGACCCATTTTGCAACATATGAATGCACAATACTGTAGGATACATTTGAAAATATTTTGATATCATGTTGTTTTACTGCTGACAGTCATAAGACCTGGGTCATGTCCGAGAGTCGATGCAGATGATGTGGGATTCGGGATGTGTGCCGACATGTGTGACAATGATGCTGAATGCCCCACCAATCAGAAGTGTTGTTCCAACAGCTGCGGCGGCCACCAGTGCGTGGATGCGGAGAATGTCCCAGGTAAGAGGGCCTGTGATTGGCATAAGGACCCTTTTTTTTCTTTTTAAATGAAGTTTTGAAAATATTTCCATTGTGAATAGAGGGTTTGCATGGCTGCCATCTTGCAGGTCAGTGCTTCTGTTCCACAGGTAATACACAAAATAGGTTTGCCTGAGGAACAATAGAACTGCTGTGCAAGATGGCTACCCTTCGAAGTGTAGTGACACTTTTGTGACAAGGTCTCAGCCTTGCACTCTTTTTCCTGTCAAATCATAGTTCAGTTACTTCAGTATTCCAACAGCGCATGTCCTAAATGAAGCAAATCCCAAACTACATTCAGGACTCGCAATATGTGTGCAAGAGGTCTTCCCTTCCAGCGCAGCCATGTGCCAACTCATAACTTTGCTTTGTTCTTGAAGGCACTTACTTTTTGAGATACTAAACTGGCTCATTTTGACTGTGTAACCACTGTGATCAGAGGCAAAAGGTTAATTTTAAAAGAGTTCAAGAATCCTGTGTACATTTCTCCTTTACCACCACAACTCATTTTTTTCTCCGTGCTGGACAGTCATGAGTTTTCATGCAGATGTCTTGAAGACAGTGGGCATCAATTTTATGAAAATTGCAAGTACTGATGTCATGAGATGTCTATATGTGACCCGCTCTGCAAAAAGGGTAATAAATCATGCAGTGCCAAGACATGTTATGACCTGTTCTATTCGGAGAGGGCAACATTTCTTCAAAAATGTGTTTTTGTGTTTTTTTCATTTAATACTTTCTATAATTTGTATATTTCCAGAATTTGTGACTACAAACATGGATACTGATGAATAAAGATGGAAAATTGATCATTCATTTAATCCTACATAGCATTGTGTTCCCAATCGCTACAATTCAAGAGCTTTTTCTCAAATAGTGCTTTTATTGAATCCAAAAATGTGGATATACAAATGTCTATACATATATCCAGAATGCAGCGCACTGCAGGGGTCATTCATGTATCAAATTGTAGCTTTTGATGTACAGAATCCAGTCATATCAAAAACTCATAACGTGAATCTGGCGACTTATTACCCATTTTTCTAGAGCTGGTCAAATATTCTAGAGACATTAGGTCCAAAAAGTGTTCTCATTGAAGCATACTCCATGCAGGGGGGCGCCGACACATGTGAGAACACAAACTGTAACAAAACAACAAGACAAAGAAAACCGTTAACTGTCACTTTGCAGAGGAACTCATAATTGATGGGTTTACATTAATGCCAGGCTTTAAAAAGATTTTAATGGGGCAGCTGTTGGGTCATGAACGGGATCGCAGAACTTGATCACTGATCACTCAAGTGTACATGCTAGCTCTTTTAACTCCAGAAAAAAAAGACATTTTTTACTCATGCATTTTTCAGACCTCTTTTATATAAAGATAAACATTCATCCCTATGTGCTGCAGTTGAGTGTCCGTCCATGCATTGCATGATGTGGTGCCCTTATGGTTTCCAGAGAGACCAGAATGGATGTGATTTGTGTCTCTGCAATCAACAAACAGGTAGGATGACTGCTGAGTGTATCAGTATAGGAGCTTGGAGGAAACACTTCAGATTTTTTTTGGGAAACATTTCTATTTTGTTGGGATCACTTTCTTCAAAACTAAAAAGATTTCAAATTGTTTTATTGTTTTCCTTTGAAAGGCGATTGTCGTTAAAAGGGCACGTGGATCACTTCGTTAATCATAGATGTGATTGTTGTATCATGCGATACGTAAATAGGATATGTACCAATAGGAAGAGCAATCTCCTTGTTAACCTTGTAAACTTGTTTGTCTTATTAATGCATTTGTTTTTGTGTCATGTTGTTGAATGGTGCTCTAGTCTTGGCCATACTACATCACAAATACTCTTTTTCGATTATTTATTCATGGTAAATAGAGATTCACACAGGGTCCTGTCCGCCTGCTTCCGCTGACAGTTTTGGCGTCTGCTCTGAATCCTGCGAACACGATGGATCGTGTGCGCCATCGGAGAAATGCTGCCCCAACAGCTGCGGGGCACGCCAGTGCACACCTGCAATCATGACAGGTATAATTTAGAAATCACTGTAACGTCTGTGCACAAATGGCTCAGTATGTTAGTTTGCTCCACAAGGCAAGGGTACTGTGTGTCCCATTGTTTGCCGGAAAATAATGCTCTCCCATTTGACAGAGCACAGGCTTTTACAGCCAAGAACAAAAGATTGACTACCGAGGATAGGGAAATATCTTCAGTTTCCTTTGTGCAGTTATACCCTGCCCTGTGTCCAAAACTGCGGCTGTGGGTCATGGTAGTGGATTTTGAACGTGGTGTATGTTGCTCGAAAAGTGCTGAAAATGTTCAATTTGCTTGATGATATTTCAAAATTGACCCCTTCAACCATTGATATGGTTCGAAAGTTTGTTGCTGGTGGGTATACTTTGCCCCCCCCCCCGAAGTAATATGCCCCCTTTCCGGAGATATCTTTATTGAGGGGTATGCTCGTACTGAACAAATTAAGCTTTGCTGGTGGAACGGGCACACTACTTTAGCACGTTAAAAACAATTTTGTCGTTTCGGTGGGTGCATAGAAGTGAAGCCTGGAGCATGTCCTGAGGTTACAGACGGTGGCCTTGGCCTGTGCCTGGAAGCTTGCTCCGCTGACGCCAACTGCACAGGCTCCAAGAAATGCTGCTCCAACGGCTGCGGTCACCAGTGTTCAGAAGCTGTTGACAGGCCAGGTAAATCGAACAGATTGTAACATTAATTAGCACCAGCACCGTAGTGTTTTTCTATAGTACTCACTGGTACAATGTACATGTATGTCGTAAAGAGCGTGTGAGCAGTTTTGCAGAAGTCAGGTGATTTCAGGGGGTACAGGGAGTAACAGCCAGGTGATTTCAGGGGGTACAGGGGGTAACAGCCAGGTGATTTCAGGGGGTACAGGGGGTAACAGCCAGGTGATTTCAGGGGGTACAGGGAGTAACAGCCAGGTGATTTCAGGGGGTCCAGGGGGTAACAGCCAGGTGATTTCAGGGGGTACAGGGGGTAACAGCCAGGTGATTTCAGGGGGTACAGGGAGTAACAGCCAGGTGATTTCAGGGGGTACAGGGGGTAACAGCCAGGTGATTTCAGGGGGTACAGGGGGTAACAGCCAAACAGCCAGGTGATTTCAGGGGGTGCAGGGCGTAACAGGCAGGATAATTTTAGTTTCAGGCAGTTTGATGAAAGGATTCAATTCTTCACAGAATGTACTGCAGTGGGTTATGCAGTGTGGGGTATGGTTTTTTTTAATTGTTTTATGTGGTAAGTAGCACAATGCTATCTGAAAGATTGTGGGAAAAAAATCAACTCGCTGAGGTCGGACTTAAACAACCTTCTTTTATTGGCATGTTTACATGTATCAACAACCTGAGGACTGATGAGGTGGCTGCATGGCCTTATCAAGCAACCTGGTACAAATCCACTGAGCAGTGGATTTAGCCTCAGTGATGAAGTTATGGGGACTGCTGCACTTGTAAGCAGATAATTTTGGGTTCAAATCCTAGCTCAGTCGATAAGGTACTGGTTACAGCATTCCAGGGGTTATAAGTTCGAATCCTGCCTCCGCAATTACCTTTTGATGCTTGTTGTATTTCCACAAAGTGGTGCGGCCAGGGGTGTGTCCTGTAGGCTCTCTGCCAGAAGGCGTCAACGGCATCTGCGTTGACATGTGTCAAGATGATAGCGAGTGCTCCGACAATCAAAAGTGTTGCTCCAATGGCTGCGGCCTGGTCTGCATGACCAGCTTCAGAGCACCAGGTGAGTTGATGAATTCCTCACAAATGAATGGAATGGAGGGATTCGGAGACCATGTTCAGTAAAGATTAGGTTGGGAGAAAATTGTGGACATCATGTTGTAGAAAAAATAGCTGTGGGCCATAACTGCATGTATAAACCTCCCGTGCAAAGTGTGTGTTGGTGGCACTATACCTGACTTGTTGACCGTCCATTTGAAACAAGCAACTGCTTGGATCAAACTTAAAGAAGATAATCTCGAACATAAATTGTTCTTGCATATATTGCTGGATTTATAGGCTCAGAGCATCTATAAGTCCACCTCCAGGGGTGAAATGTGAAGTAGTCATGTCATACTGAAGGATGCTGGAATTCTGTGTGCATCCCTGTCAAGTGAAGATGATTGTGCACATTGTGTCGGAAATTGTTTGCACACTTTTCCTCATCATTTGATTGCCAAAGACATTGCCCACACACTTTTGCTGGCCCCCCTTAATTGAGTGGTCTACATTTTGGCATCTCACGTCTGTGGATATTGAGATGGAAATATGCTGAATATTGTTCATGCTGTAGATACCTGTGGCGATGTAATGTGCAGCATATTCTGTGACTATGGGTTCAAGAGAGATGACAACGGCTGTGATGTTTGCATTTGCAACGACCCTCCAGGTAGGCCTCATGTAACAGGTATTGGAAGTTGACTAAATCCCGAGGCTTTTAAATGATGAAACCAAAGAACCTTGGCATAACATCTTTAGCTGAAATGCATAACAAAGATACCTTTTCTAGCGTATTACTTACTGCTCCATTTTCAATATTCTCTCAGAGAATCTTACATTCACAAGCCCACACTTAAAATATTTCCAGCCCCCAACTATCTTAACCCCACCTGAAACTGGCATCGAATAACCTTTTGATGAACGAGTGAATATTTCCATTTCTGTAGGTAATGCGTTATTTATTACATCCCACCAGCAAGTGTTTGAGTATCATCATTACAGACATTGCATTCCGGCTGCACACGTGATGAAAACCCAGAAACGGATAGACAAGTTTATCCTGGCCTCCTGCTCACCTCTCTGTTTTCCCCCCTTTTTCACAGTGTTGCATGTTGGTGAATGTCCAACCAGCAGCGGAGGTTTCGGCATTTGCACTGATCTATGCACGTCCGACGGCAACTGTGAGCCGCATCAGAAGTGCTGCTCCAACAGCTGCGGTCACATGTGCATGGATGCTGTCAACATTCCGGGTAAAGCATGACACCTTTCAAGTTCTTATCCCCTTTTGGGTTCATGGGATAGGGTGCTGATATATGCTGTCAATAGTATAATTAAAATAATTGACATTACTCGCACGAAAGCCATATCTTTATCATGTTCCTTATTTCTTTATTAATTCCTTATTAATCTGTTCTAAATGGGTGGTGCCAGACTCCTTTGAGTTCCATGCCAATCTGTGATTTTTTAAAATGTTATTTAAATGTTGTTTGCATGTCACCACATTTCCATATTTTTCGAATAACTTTTATTTTTTTGGTTGAATTATTAAGCTGAATTTTATGTAATTCTCAAGCTATCAATGTGCTTTAAGACTGCCAAGTCCCTATAATGACCCATAACCACTCCAGAGCATGGCCTGTTGAAAGATCAGTATCCCAAGGCGCCCATATGGTCACTGTCAGAAACTCGATCTCAGTGTTTACAGATTGCTGAGAGGTCACGGCTGTTGGGGTTGTGACTGGTATAACTTGTACATGTACTTCCACAGCAGCTAATGAAAATGTAGTTAGAGATGAAATGTGAGGGATGTATTAGCTACCATAAAGCAGTCGTACAGGTTCAGGCATGACCAAGAACTGACCTGGTGACTATCTATCACCACATGGAGTTACGGTGTTATGTGGGGGGCGTGGCTGGTTAAAACATTTAGATATTATAAATTACATATTGTAGATAATTCATCACTGTAATCGAAATTAATCTGTTATGAAATTTCTCTCATAGGTTCCCAAGATGAATAAGGTTAATGGCTTGTGTAACCTTTTTTGAAGTTCTTGCTTGATTATGTTGATAGTCAATCTCACCTTAAACCTGATGATGCCTTTCTACATTTTAAGATGAATTTTACATATAATTCCAGTGGAACCTGCCCTATGACAAATTTTGAATAAAAGTCGGCTCTGGATTTTATGTGACAGTTGTACATCCTGGATCCTGTCCCCTGGGGTCCTTGGCTGAGAGTTGTCTGTGGGGGTGTGCGTGGATCTGTGTGATGGGGATGAGGACTGCGACTCGGACATGAAGTGTTGCTCCAACGGCTGCGGGCAGCAGTGCCTGAAAGCAGTCGACGTCCCAGGTTTGTTGTCATTTGCAGCTCTAGCAAATTTCATGATGGAGATTCCTGTCACTGCTTCTCAGTCCTACCTCTAGAGCTAGGTCTAGGTCTGGGTCTTTGCCAATCGTCATCACTTCAGAAAAAACATGCAGATGTAGTTCTAAAAGTCCATAGTGAACACACCCCTGTGCTCTGAGAACTAGAACTCCCTAAATAAGTTTTAGTCAAAATACTTGGTACTGCGGTGTGGTATCATGATTCACTGAACATTGGCCACCATTACAGTTGGTACGCCTACATGGTCATAACAGCGGTACTTTGCTTATTGTATACTTGTCAATAAAGCATCTTTTCGTGCAAAATAACTTAGAACATTCCAATAGGTAGGCAGGTATATGGTGCGAGTGGTGTTCAAATTTTTCCCAAGCCGCTTCATTTGTCATCAATTTTCTCCTTTCTATTCGAATGTTGACAAATTTCCATTCTTTAAAATCCTACTTGGCCTACCAAGTTCATGTATGTATTATGGCTTGCTTTATCTTTAACTACAGGTGAAAGATTAATGTTTTCAAACTCACTGTAGTTTTGCAAAAGGATTTGTGCAATTCGAACCTTGAGTATGCATTGCTTTTCTCTGCAGTCGTCTGTGCTGAAGTCCTATGTATGATGTTCTGTGCCCACGGCTTTCAGAAAGATGATGATGGTTGTGACATGTGCTCTTGTAACACTGAACCAGGTTAGAATTTCTGCAAATAACCTGTTAGAAATTTGTTTAAAAATCAAGGGCAGGTTCAATCCACCTTCTGCTCAGTTCTTGTACACTGGAAGCATCGGTTCGAACTACTCTGATCAAGTTGGAACAGTGTGTCACGAGTGTGCTCAGCATTCACCTGCAGTTCTCTATGCAGAGACTCTCAAAATGGAGCAAACATTTCGAGAAGATTATCATTGGTCATCAATCCATCATGAAAGGAGGTAGCCCAAAGGAATCGTAGATCACTGGCACAATTATACTTCAGTTCTCCGGGATAGAGTGAAGTCGTTTTTGTAAAATGCCTTGCCCGGGTATAAAATGCCCTGCCCGCGAACAACAAAAAAGCCTGATCCTTTGAAAGGGCTCAAACCTTGTAACATAGTGCATGTGAACCAGACTGTTTCTGGTGCTTCACCAGAATCAGAAAAATTGACCAATAGTACTGCAACAGAATGATGTAAACAGCATTCACTGTCGAGTTTATGCAGTGCGTGTCAAACTAATACAAAAATGTGCCATTGTTTTCCTGTTTCAGTGACTTGTCCGCCTGTCTTGTGCCAACGATTCTGCGAGGACGGAGCTGTTGTTGATGAAAACGGATGTGACACGTGCCAGTGCAAAGGAGACCCAGGTACGTTCTATTGCTCCTGTCCACTTTGGTTGGCAACAAGAGAGAGTTTGTGTTCAGTTACTTTGCAGGGACGGTCCTTTGGTAGGAACTGGCTGCATTCTCATACAGGTTCATGCGTGTTGGGCACAGGACGCGGTGAGTAGGCACGACCATCTCTTCTATTTAAATCCTACCGACTTTGCGTGTGTGCTGGAAGCCCAGTTGAAAAAATCCCCACCAACTTGTCTTTTCTTTGTCGTTGAGGGCGCCCTTCAAATCAACCCAGATTATGGATGAAGTAAAATGGGCACACTGTTTACTTGGAGAGTGCTGAAAATGTTAAGCACTATAGCCTGTTGGCATTGGACACTGTGCATCACTGGCAAGGAACATTCCTGTCAAGCGAAGACACTACATATTTGTGCACATTCAGTTACAAATTGGCCATCCCTACACACTGTGTTTGCCCATTAGATCCCCCACTGCATCACTGTCTTCGGTTCTGAAATCCAATGAAGTCGGTTTTGTTTTGGTTGCATATTTTTTTTAATTCAGATGTTTGCCCACCAATAACGTGTAACATGTTCTGTGATTATGGCTTTGAGAAGGATGCTGCAACCGGTTGCGACATTTGTTCCTGCCGCCAACCAGGTGAGGCCTCCCTCTAGGGGTGTGCGCTTCCAGATTTTATTGGAACCAGGTACCCGTTTTATGTCAATACCGGGCATCCAAGATAAGATTACTTAACAATGAGCCTTGTGCCCAATCCAGGTTGACATGTGCCTGAAAAAGTGCTCTTTTTTCATAGATAGCTACGAAGCAGCACATTGTTCTAAACGATTGAGGGGAATCTCTCCAATCATTTTATTAAACAAAAATGTTATCATCAATCTGTAACAAAAGTAGCTCAATTGATCTCTGAACTGCAGTTATGAATGCCGGTCTAGGTTTTCCAGGGGCATCGTGATTTTTCGTCAATTCTCCCCTTCACTATTGAGTTCATATACACTTTTATATATTGAAATTTTTTCATGGGTACCCGACCCGAAAAAAGGGAAACCTGTTGTTGATATTGATGGGTGGTTACCCAGATACCCTGGTTATACCTGGCACAGACCTTCTTAACTCTTTCTAACACAGGAGTTTCACACACATGCATTCTTACACTCAAAACTTAATTGCCACATGTTGGTTACTTATTTCCTGTGAGTAAACTGTCCTTATTTCTTAAGAGACAAGACATTCTGCCCACATGCTTGATAGTGTTACACTTCATGCAGTGAATTCATAGCGGCAATAATAATCAATCTCATAATACTGTATATTATCGAAAAAAATGTCAGTGTTACAGGTACAAAAAATGTAATAACAGAAATTTGCAAAATTAAAGTTCCTCAAGTTCATTGTATTAGGAGATTGTCTTGAAGTCCTTTTCCCTATTTTTACCTGACGCAAAAAGTCTACCATGCCGGTGAGTGTCCAGCAATGGATGATGTGATTGGTCTGTGTGGTGAATTCTGTTTGCACGACGGGGAATGCTCAGCCAATCAGAAGTGTTGTTCCAATGGCTGCGGTCACACATGCATGGAGGCAGTTCAGCAGACAGGTAAAGTGTCCATCTTGGGCCAAGCAACATATGACCAGAAAAGAAACCTGAACTGGACTGACAAACTTGTCAATAGTCTGCTGAATGATGAATATTTGATCATTTTTGAGCTGGAAGTACGTTATTCTGAGTTGAATGAGATGTTTTATTCAAACGTAACCATTCAGGAAAATCTGGAGTTCCACAAAATCACAAATTTTTCACACACCTAAGTTGCATGGTGAAGGAAAAAAAAAATGACCCAGGTTCCTTTTCAATGATGCTGCTTGTGATCCAGTCTTACATTTCTTAATCCCCAGCCTCCTTGTTTTTTCCGAAGAATTTCTAGATATTCAATGAAATGGATGTAAGAATACATGTATTCGGTGCTTAAACTGCTCATGTTGTCCCTTGATAATTTCTCCCATATGACTGTGTAAAAAGAAGGGGCCAGTGTAACCGAGTGAGGCTGGAAAATGTGAGGAAGGGCTGGTCACACTTTATCACATGTAAATAGTTGCCCAACGCAAATTTCTGCAACTATGAAACTGGGGAAAATTCAGTCAATTCATCCAGTTTCGTAATTGAGATTATCAACACCATTGGAAGACCAGATACAAGATCATGGAGAAGACCAGTCATAAGTAACATGAAAAATAGTGACAAAGGAATACTTTTTTTGCAGTTCATTTTAATAACTTGTGACTTGAATTCAGACTGAAGGTCTTGTGTTGGTCTTGAGATGGTCCTGTTGGGAGATCTTGACTACAACACATGTAATACATGTATTTCTGGTTGACTGTCATTAAAACATGTTGCACTTTCATAGGAAAAAGAAGAATGTGTGTTATATAAATAGCAGTGTTCTCGCCAGGGCATTATAGCGTGGGGGCAACGCTAAAATTTTTGGCCGTGACGCTGAACTCCCTCTGACGTTTAACGTCTGACCTGGAAGATAACTCTTTTTTGCAGCAAATTTCTCCAGAAACTTGAGTGTGGGTAAAAATTACAACCCGCAGCCATGGAAATGTACAAAAAGACACAAAAAATGCTTGGGCAAAGTGCATCAAAAACCAGGAACAAAAGTCGCACCCACCACGACGGTGCATTCCGCACAGTGTCGTAAATAGATGCCTCTATCACGCACTAGACGAGTCATGGACAAACTTCGCAGTGGAGAAACTGAAACCATGTGTTGTGCGTGCTGTGTGATATGAAGGAGACTGGTTCCCCCCCCGCCTTGCAGCAATGTGTTGACCCCAATGTGCATAGGTATCGTGAGCCAGAATACCACACAAAATCTCAGTCGGTCGCAAAATTGTGCGGTCGCGAAAATAGTTTGTGCTCTACATGTACTTTTCACACATTGAAAAACACGATATAATGTGAAAAAGAAGCTGCTGAAATTCCACATGAAGTTCACAATATTTCATTTCCTTCTTCCTCTATGTATTTTGTTTTCTAACACATGAATTTGATGTTTTTGGATACTTTTCAGTTGTTTGCTATTAAGCGCAATTTTTTTCTGGTTCGCACACGGTAGTTTACAAAGCTTTTCAACAAATAAGCACATATTTCAACCCCCAAAATGTACATGGCTAAAGTTCTTTCAAATGGAGGGTTTACGAGATCACACATTTGCTTATGATCTCTATGGTATTACACAAGTTTTTGAACAGCACCCTAATGTGTCAAACAATGTCCAGTGCCCCGCTTGTCACCCCCCATGGGAGGTCACTCACCCCCTACACTAATATAAAAAGCTGATGAAAACTGAATACATGTAGGTATCTCTTTGAAATCAGTAGTTTGAAGTGCTGTCAACTGTACGATTTGGTGTCCAGTTAGCAGATTGCTAACATATTATTCACAAAGTTCAGGTTTCACTTCCGCTCTTCATATTTCAACCGATAATTTAAAAAACAAATTTAGTTAATAGTTGAGTATAATATGTCATTTTCTGATGGTGATCCACAGAATTCTGCCCCTTCCAGTGTTTCCTTTTCAGTGTCAGTAGTTTCAGTTTTCTCTTGAGGAATTACTGCTTACTAACCGCTGGCACCTTGTGATGAAATACACAAGCCAAGATCAACACTTGATATCTGTGAACCGATCCGTAGTTCTCAAGCCTGGAGGCTGCCCAGCTGTTATTGCCAGTGACGTTGTGGGCGTTTGTGTCAACAACTGCACTACGGACGCTGACTGTGTCAAGGATCTGAAATGCTGCTCCAATAGTTGCGGTCATGCCTGCGTTGAACCTACAAAAGGTACGGCATGCCCATTAAACCGTCAATGTGTTTACAGCGTGCATATCCTACAGATTGCAGGGTGCTAATTTCCTCAAGTTACGTCACAAGTCATTTTTTTTCAAGCGAGTCCCAAGTCACTTTGTCAAGCCCATTGTATGTTATTATATACATGCGGGGCTCCCATGGACATGGAAAATAGTTTTCCTGGAAAGTTATGGAAAATCAGGAAAAAACATGGCCTAGCATCCCTGTTGTCAGAGGACAAAGTCTTCATGGAAAACTCATGGGTGTCAAGTCATGCAAGGGTTTAATTTTTGATAGGCCACTTTTGATGTGGTAATAAAAAAACAGTAGTCCTTCAGTTCACAATACCAAACAAACTTCCTCTACATAATACCCTTAAATGTAATGGAAATGTCCTAAATTAGTCCTGGCATTTGGTTTTCATATTTTGTAGGAACCTTTACTTGTTTCTTGTAAATGTTTTGTGACATACTTGATTTAACAAAGTAACCCATGACTCTTTTCTGCTCTGTTTGCCCAGTTTCTTTTCATATATGGTGATATTTCTAGCGATAAGTCATCCGTTGAATGAAAAACAGATTTGCTTTAAATATTACATTGGAAGTCGTAGATGCCATTTTCATTTATTTGAACAAATATTGGTAATGTCAGTCAAGTCAAATTTATGTCAGTCAAGTCACAGGTAGTCAAAAGTCTTTTTTTTTTCTTCAAGTCACGTCAAGGGACCTACCGTAGTTTGAAGCTGGAACTGGAAGCTGAAGTTTTTGATAAAGTCAAGGTTTGGCCAATGATGCATGCATAAGTCTGTCTTGCAACTCCAGCATTGCCATCTTTCATGTGTACTTAATTATACCCTCTACATCCTGGCTGTCTCGCTTGCAGATGTGAAACCGGGAACGTGTCCTGTAGTGATTAATGATTTTGACGACTCCTACACATGCGCAAATGAATGCAAGTACGACACAGACTGTGATGATATCTTAAAATGCTGCCATAATGGCTGTGGACACGCCTGCGCCAAACCAGAGGAAGGTAAGACAAATTCATTCTTTGTCCTAGGCTTTTGTTTCTTTTAATTTTACTATTTGTTTTGGTTGGGAGCTTTTCTGAAGTCTTATCATTCTCTGTGTCTCTGTGAATAGAAGTTTACTTTAGTAATGCAGCTTGTTCTGTTTGGATGTATTGCTAAGGTGAGCCGGGATGCACAGAGTTTGCATACTGGTTTTACTGTTATTATTTGTATGGCAGGTTTTAACATTAACACTGAAAGTAGCAGCCCAAGCGCTGAATTAAAGAGGAGTTTTAGGGAGCGTCTCAAAATTCGGAACGGTCGGAATGTTCCCATTGGAATGCCCTGTTCTCATTTTGGAACGGTTGACCGTTCCGTTGGGAATGCAATGCGACGTTCCTCATGGAACACTGTGTTCCTTTGTGAGAACGGTCTGACAGGAACACGCGAGCCCATCTGAATGTCCTCATTCGAGTAGCTTCATATCGACCATGTACAAATCTTTGCCAATGTCCCAAAGCAGAGCCTGCCATAACAAACGAGCGCAGGTAAACCATTTTGCTTTTGCCTAATTTTGAATAAGAATTGTAAGCAAACCTAAGATGGAAATGTGATGTGGCAAAATTTGTTAATGTGATGATGGAAGTTTTGTTTTTAACTGAGATACAAAAGTGAAAAATCACCACGTGGTGACTTCATACAGAGTATATGTATGTTTTGGTGTGTGCATCACTGGGCTAAAGGCTGCAAACCAACGTCGAGTTTAATTGCCTTAGTCATGTCGTTCAACCTTTTCCGTAATATTTGAAGACCTCACCCCGTACACCCCTTCAATTACAGGTTAGTTTTTTATTTTGTTACTGATACGATGGTATACATATGTGTAGAAACATCGCCATGATAATGCCCTCTATCCGCAAACCCGACAATGAATAAAACACTCATAAGTACAGACGTTAACATGAACACTATAAAATTAACGGTGTCCAGATATACTCTAAAGTCATTGAGTGGTAAGCTATACCATGGTGAACATGGACAAGAAAAACGGGAGAAAAGTTAACGTCCATGAGGAGTAAATCACAAAATGCTGTGCTGCTGCCGTCCTTCATGAGACACGGTCTAGGAAATGAATGCCAAAAATCTTTGTTCCCGATAGCGAATGTAACTGCAGGACTGTTCCACTGGGAACACGCGTTCCCTACGGAACGCTGCCTGGAACGGTCTGGAACGTGCCTGTGATGTGGGCACGTTCCGATGGAACGCCGGTGTTCCAGTGGGAACGGTCCATTTTGAACGGGAACGGTTCAACGGAACGGGAACGCTCCCAAGTTTTGAGACGCTCCTTTACAAAAATCAATTTAAAATTGGTTTGAATAAAATTAACTTTAAATTACTCATGAGAACAAACATTGAAGAATATAACTTTCAACTGAAAAAGTGTAATGCATTCATATACCAATATTCATATAACCAAAATATATTTTTAAACAGCAGCTAAAATAGTACAACAATTAGACAAAGCATTGACAACAAACAACACAACCATTAAATGAACTGATGAGAACATCAGAAGACAGAAATGAAGTTGGACCAACAGTGTTCACAAATGAACCAAGTAAACAAACCAGCAGCAGACTCCAGAGGGGCCAACAAAACATCAGCAGGCATGCAGACAGGCCAACAAACTAACTCCCGAAACCAAGTTGATAAAGACAGAATACCGATAATCATGAACAAAACATGGCAAATGCATGTAGTTGACGTACATGTACGTGTACATTGTATGCATGTCCAATATACAAGATATTTTAAGATTATGTCAAAGTGCACTGAGTTCCACCACCACTGCTGCTGTGCATTGAGAAAGTAACAATTTGAAATTGCCTCCCCCTCGATTAAAATACTCAACATGCTCTTCAAATGGACTTTATTCCTGAATAGGCAATTTTCTGATCTTGTTCCTCATATTTGTGCTCTAAATTTTTAACCGCTGAACAGAATGGTATCAGACTATTTTAGAGCATTTGGTTTCCAAACTTCCCTATCCTTTTTTATTTAATGCTTTCATAAAACACCATTAAAATGCGTTTTCAGCTAAATTTCAATTTATTCAGCAGAGTTGACAAATAGTAAGTTGTCAGGAAATTTCTTTTTACTCCTTGTTAATGCCCTCAAGGCCAAGTTATATGAAAAGTGAACTTTGCTTTCAATTTCCATAAGGCCGACGACTCAAGAATGAGGTTTATTATTGACCAATTCATAACGCACCGATTTGGTTCTGGATTGTGATGGTACTAAAGAAAATTCAAGTGTGTCTGTGCCTCTGCTGAGTTGGTCCCCGTGGCAGAATTGATATTCAAAACACAGGGAAGTTTCTGCAGTGCAATGCAACCTGGGCCATGAGTGTTACCTGGAGAGGGCTCCGAATTTTGCTAGCGATCTGAACGAATGAAAGCCTATTAATTTGATAAGAAATTGGCAAAAATTCTGCCCTGTTGTACAGTTGTCACCGATACCCCCTTTTCATCTCTTTCTGGCCAACAGTTGACAACCAGCTGGGGGAGGCCGAAGCTGGGCAGGCAGGGATGATGTCATCCAGACTTGTCATTTGGGCTTTCGTGTCTATAATCATAGCCCTGATGTAATTGTTGTCGACTGCGGTGATGCACTTTTAAGAGTGTAACACTTTGACTTGTCTCCCTCACCTCATAAATTGGGTTTGTTAGAAGTTGAGAGACATGTCATCTCTCTTTTATCAAATTACCATTTCTCCAAGACTTTCACTGTAGCTTTTGCGTCTGACATTTACCTGTAGTCAACATGTATATACATGCAGTCATTCTAGTTAACTTTTACCCTCCCTGAAAGCTAACCC
The DNA here is from genome assembly GCF_054643075.1 of Acanthaster planci. Taxonomy (NCBI): domain Eukaryota; kingdom Metazoa; phylum Echinodermata; class Asteroidea; order Valvatida; family Acanthasteridae; genus Acanthaster; species Acanthaster planci. Next base: position 2,743,891 of record NC_141792.1, on the reverse strand, counting down.
TGCCCTCCATCTATAGATCAATCTACATGTATCTTTCCTCTCGATAGCATAGAGTTCATTGACAGAGCACCTCTCCGTTCTTTTTGTCTCTATACCTCCTCCACCACATTACTTTACTTATACCCTTGACACTCTAAGGGAGCATCTCGGAAGTATTCATTTCTGTTGGACCGTTCTCACTGGAAAAAGCAGCATTCACCCATCAGTGGGAACGGTCCACTTTGTGCATAGCCTGCTCTGGGCAGTGTTCCCAGTGCCATGTCCGACCGTTGTGTGATGAGAACAAAACATTTTAACCAGTCGGAATTATGAGATGTTCCCAAAGGGTATTTATTCTACATTTGCTTGTTCATAGCTCTCTTTCTATGTGTAGATGTCCACTCTTTCCCCTTGCTGCACATATTCATCTTGTAGACAGGCCTGCCCACCACTCTCCAGTCGCCTCTGTGTGCCAGCACTGTTTCAATAAATACTTCTTTTTTCTTTGCATTGGCTTACAGGCGTTTGGTTTCAGTAGACTGCTGTCATTCATGCTAAACGAAGCCCTCAACATACCTTTTCTGTCTTTGTCTCTGTAGCTGCCTCAAGCCTTTCCTGTCAAGATGACTTTGCCTATCTTGTCCTTCCAAAACTTTTTTGTTAGTGGCAGTTGAATCAACACTGTAGATGCTCACATTTACCTGTAATGGCACTTTCTTACTACTGGGTAATCCCCCAGTCTTTTGGGAATGAATTGGCCACTTCTGTCTGCCTAAAATGGCAATATCGAGCTTTATGCCTCCTGCTGGGTAGCTGGACTGATTATAGCATTGTCTCTAGGCTCGATGAGCAAGGGTAGTAATGAATTGAAATCTTGATTGCTAGTGTATACAGTTAAAATTTGAACCCCCTTAAAAGTGAAGATTAGCTTAATCATGATACTAAAGACAGCACCATCCCCACATCGTCTTCGATATATTTGCTGAAATTGCTGATCGCTTTTCTTATGTGTTGCAAAAATTCGTTTTCCCCTCTCCATTACCCCCTATCTTCCTTCATATATATTTAATCTTACTTCCTGTGTCTGCGGCTTACTCGGCGTTTTAACCCATTTCTTATCCTGAAATGATATCATTTCTCTGTCTCATCCTCTTCATTAAGATTCTATCCGATCCCCTAAATCTATCAATCACGTTGGAAAAGTGTGTCCTCCTCGTAGCTCTCCAAACTATGAAGAGTACACGTATTGTGACATAGACTCTGTGTGGGGCCTTCCTTACATTCTTGAGAGGGCATGTGTGGGTGGTATCATGTTTGGTCCCAAACTTTCAATTAGAAAACTACTCAAATAGAGATCGTGACAAATCATAGACATTACTAATCATGGGGACAATGTCAACACCCGTCGCTTCATGTAAGATGTAAATGTACACGGTAGTGTGACCTGGGGAAGAAGCCAAGCGGCTGATGGAGGCTGGTGATTTGAAAAAGAAAGTTGGGTCGCTGGTAAAAGTAAAACGAGGACCGTAAAAATGGTTTTAACTGGACAAAAATGTTGGCAGGCATGAGATTTATACCAGAACATGCATCGACGACATTCATCATCCTTTATACAGTGATGGTATTCCAGCAGTGCTGAAGTTTTCCACCTGTACTGAGGTATTTTATTCATTGCCAGTTACTTTTGTTGTAAACAGGTTCATTTTAACACACCTGTTGTGCCGCCGTTACTTGATTTGAGCAGTATCGGTTTCAAAGACTTGTCACAATTTGTAAAGAAATATTAGCTTCATTTCTTTCTTGAAAATGCCATTAAAACCAATACTGTGGCAACATGTGAGATTGAAATAACCGGTAATATTTCCCCATTTTTTGTTTTGTTTTATTTTTTTGTTTTGTTTCTGTAACAAGACTTCTTTGTCTTACACACGTGATAAAGACAAGCAGTGCATTTCAAATGTTTTACCAGGAAGCAAATAGACTATCTACAGAACGTTATTGCGTCACTTTTTAGTTGTGAGTTTTATATACAGTTGAACCTCGTTAATAAGAACACAGCGCTTTTAATACAACGTTCTGTTAATGGCAGTGAAAATTTTTTGTCCAAATCCTTCGCTTTTTCATTCAGTAATACAAGGTTTCTGTTTTAACAAGGTAACCGGCAAAGTCCAAAGGACCTATTATTAATGAGGTTCAACTGTATATTGAAATTGCAATTCCATATTTACCCACATTATCATTACCCACAATATAATTTGTGCAGGTTATATACAGGAATCATTGGCAAACCCGGTTGATATTCAAACCATCTGATTCGTTAATTATTAAGCCAATCTGTGTTTCTGTTTGTGTGTTAGATATAATAGCCATTCTGCATTAATTAAAATAGACATGATTGTCATCGCCGCATTACTTGCAGAGTTGAAAATTTCGAACTTTACCGTTTTGATTTTTATCTGGGGTCTTCTGTTTGAAATACACCTTTGAACAGGCCGGTTTTCCCGTGCTTTCTGGCCTCTTTTTTAATGTTTATATCGCGTTTGACTTTCATGAATGCGTTCAGTGCATTGGTCTGGGCGCGCAGTGTCGCCAAGCGCATGCCCGCACTCCGCTTGAATCTCTCCGAGAGAGGCTTGTCCTTATTAGACAGAAGTTGCTCGGTCGTCAGTTTTGGGTCAATCAGAGTCTCGCTCTCTTGTTTGGCCTTTTCAAGGAGCTTGTTCCTCTTGCGTAGTCTCCTCTGCGCGATTTCGTCCTCCTCTTTTTGCATTGCCTTCCCCATCTTAGAGTGGTACTGTCCTTGGTATCGCCCAAACGGCTTCATCTCGGCAGTTGGTGGGATCGGGTGATTGTCTCGGAAAGGTTCTGCATTTCTCAAGAGGGCCCTCTTGTACAAATCGTGGTCCTTCAGGGTTTCCTTCAGCCGCTGGTTGACTGTATCGTAGTGGCTCTCCCGGAGCTGTGTTTTGAATTCGATTTGCTTGGTGGCCCGTTCCAGGCGAAGCTTCTCCATGGCATTCAGCGTGCTGGCTCGCCGTAGAATCTTGTCGCTGACGCTCTGCAAAGCCAGCCATCGGTCGAAGCCACTGGGGAAATCGCTGGTCGATCCTTTCTTCAGTTTGTCCGATATCGCCATGCTGAGTTTGTGCCACACGAATTCTGGGGAACAAGATCAGCAACAACCACCGTCAAGTGTTTACAGAAGGGAATCATTTAGTTAGCGCAGACGTAATCCAAACAAATCCGCCTGAACTCCAAATACACAGAGACTGGCATATGTATATATGTATACATTAACATCAACTTGGTCTGAATGTTTGAACACGATTTTGCCAATATTTGCTCTGACCATCAAGTCAAAGACTAGCTGTCAGGTCAGTGACTACGTGTTCGAAGTCATCGATATGCGGTACAGGGACTTTCCATCTGTTTGGTGTCTTTGATGAGCACACATCCTGCCCGAAATTAACTTGGCATGTCTCTCTGGTAGAATGATTAATGGAACTCCTCGTGTTAGCTTTTTTCAGATTTATAACAATGAAATGGTGTACAGCGCATTCTATTAAAGCTATCGAAAAACATCCCTGAAAATCAAAAAAGTGTGCATGCAAAATGTAAATTATTGGCTCCCCCTTTTATACTAAGCTTTTGTTTGGGGGAGATTGTCATCTTGTTATGGCATAAAGCTGCAAGGTTTAATCTTTTAACTTTCAGGCTTTCAAGACATAACTTCCATCATTTTCAACTGTAAAAACTGAAAACTGGTTTCCAGCACATGTTCAAACTTGTTTCGTTCAGATTCAGAATTGGTTAATTTCGAATTCGTCGCCAGAAGATATGCTAGTTGTTGGTAAATCAAGATGATCAGGGATATATTTTTTTCAAAATGTGTTCTTTTGATTTCTTCAGATTTCAATGGCAATCGTTACAGCCGATGATCGTGTTAAGTATGTACGGATTGAATTAGTCTTTGACAGATTCCAATGTTTCGATCGAATCCGTTGGATGGCATATAACTATGCACAGACGTGTTTTGCAAGGTGAAGTGCAAGACAAGAAATTGAAGGCTAAGTAGTCAATCCTAAGAATAAAACTACATCGCCTGTTTGCAGTGATGTAAAAATAACAATTTTTTTTGGTTTTCATAATCGGCCAACTCATTTTTAGCATAAAAAAAACAAATGAAGTTCCAACTCCCTATTTATAAAGTTGTTCCTTTCAATTGCTGCTGCGTAATAAAGTGCAAAAAATTGTCACTAAAGACGAAATTAACCATAGGGGTGAGATGTCATGAATTTCACAGACGGATGTAGAGTTAGCAGTTCCTGAATCTGAACAAAAAAAGTCATTTTGAAAATGTGCGGGGAAACTCACAGTAGTTGTTTCGTATGTAGGATTAATTATAGGACAAAAATCATGAAGGTCAGCATTATGACTTTGAGGTTATTTTTAAATCGGGAGATTCTCTGAACTCATCCGCATGCAGTACAATGTGTAAATGAAGCGACCAATTCATGTAACGTACCTAAAACTGCAGTCGATAACCAGCGTTCATCCGGCCAACTGAATCCGGAACTTCACTTATACTCGGTGGCATCATCCGGCCGATACTAGTCTAGCAAACTGTCATCGTGGACATAAATGTTGACGACCGAACGGCATAGGCATTGCTATATTTATCCGCCATCGAAACGGTCAGGGAGCCATGCCCTTAAGAGATCCAAAAGGTTGTGTGCCTATGTGTCGGCAATGTGTGGATGGTGACAAAGACACATTAGACAGTTTACGGTTACATGTACTCGCATTGTGAGAGATGATCCGTCCATTGACTGAGTCAGGCAGTTGCCATGGTGTGTTGGCGCTATCCCTTGGAAGCTGTGACAAATGGTCGTCGTGCATTTTCGGGCTTCGATCGATGAGACGGATTATTCGCAGGCAGAAATAGACTTGCATAAGTCCTTTCAACATTGCAGCCCTGTGGGCGGGACAACCGCGGGCTGGTTTCTTTTCCAATAATGACAAATTCCCAGCAATTAAAAAGTAGACCCTTGCCGTCAGCGAAGTGGTGTTAGAGAACGGGCCCTCTGTGTGTGGTGATTAAGGAATATAACTGCAAGCGCACCTTCACACTTTATTTGTAATTGTTTGCCTCTTCATTATCCTGTTTGTATTCTCGTTTTGTACAAGAATGAAAAGCCATCGATGTAAAATGGTAATTTGTATAAGCGCAATGCAACGGAGCAGTGCAACACAAAGGCTGGAAATGTGATTCGACGTCACTCAATCCGACAACTCGTGGCTATTAAAAACCGAGGCGTTCCGAAAAATGCCTTTGCACAAGTTCTGGCTCTGTCGCATTTTGAGTCCCTGTTAGACCTGACCTTTATTTGACCCAAAAACATTATTGAAAATGACTTCAAACCATATGATTTGTTTGGAAGGTGTTTCCATCGCCTCACAAAAAAAAAGTGCTTGAAACTTACAAAAGCGTATGTCGGATGCGACAGGTACCCTAAGGAATTGGGTCCCACATAGAACGAACCTATGATTTATTTTGATAGCTTTGCGTTTTGTGGTGGGTTGGGATTTGGATTGAGTTCGAATCATAGAAGGTACATTTTCTCTTTTTTCCATGTTTTCAGTTGGATGAGATAAGGTTCACTTCGAGGGTTGTTTTTCTTGATGAGAAAAAGCTGACTTCCATTCATTATCGACTTAAGGCTCAATTTAAGCGTGAACCATATCGTATGATCTGATAATATATTTTTTTCACATTCCTGATATTGATATTTTGCCGTGAAAGAGTTAGCTACTCGTCTGGCAAGGAATGGAGTCGTGGCAAAAGTATTCTGTAACCCAATCCGATAACCCACTCCTGTTAAATAGATTCGGTGTTGTGATCTCCGTAGAGCAGTGCATGTAATACGTAGACATATATTTTATTACGTGACAAGCAGGTTTGCAGAACCGTGAAAGAAGATGAAAGAGAAATCCAGCAGAACTGATCTAAATGCATCGCGCGAACGAATAGGTGCTGGTAATATTGTTTGATAAACAGTTGGCGGTAAAAGCCATCTGCATGGTAGGCCTATATGCTCACGTCTTCGTCGATTGCACAGAATAATGAGCGCTTCCACGTTCCACATACATATAAATCTTGTTTATACAGCCTTGTATTTTTATTATCACAATGGTTACTTGGGCACACGTTTCTAATAGACACAGCCGTACATGTAGCTAAACGACTGGACGTCCAAACTAGGCGCGACCTGCCCGGTACGTTCCAAGAATCTGAGCTCCAGTTTTAAGTACTGTGACTTCCACAATGCACCGTCGTCCGTGGAGTGGAATCGAGAGAGTGCGCGATTTTCCAAGCAAGAGAGACTTCTTTGGAGAGAAGTCCACTTCGCTAGTTTATGGACGACTTATAGATGAGAAGCATGGTTAGCATACGCGTCGTCATACTGACAAAACGAGTACTTTCCACCAGCATAGCTCTCTTCAACCAATGACGGAGTGCTTCTGCTTAATGGGGACAGAACCAAAGGTTGGCGTTGGCAAACGTGTGTTTCCTTCCTCATCTTAGTTTTGCTTATTGTTCAGGGTTGTACACTGATCGCCAGCGAGCTTTTGTGATGGGCACGAGAAGTCTGATGAAATTATTTTGTTTTTTATGATCTTGTGCAATCAAATATGCAGTAGCTTTTTTGGAGCCAAAATTCATTTATTCCCTCTCCTGCTGCTAAAAAATCCCCGGGATTTTACAGGAATGTGAAACTCATAAAGGTGAAGCCAGCGCTGAAGTAGAGACCATCTTGGTGGTCATTATCTTGCAAAGTTTTAAAACTTAAAACTCTGGTTCACGCTGTGATTTTATTCTGTGGCAGCTGTTCATTACCTCATTACCTAACCGAAAGTCCAGTTGATATTCGAATAGTGTAGAATTCAGTAGGGTTTAATGATGTCGATAAAAATCAGTTTATGATAATATCAAGGGTCAGTAATGGCTCCTGAGGACATTAAAGGACGATGTTGCATAAAAATGCGCTTTTGGCTTTATCATGTATGTTAGTACTAGCGTCCTTTGCAAACACATATGTTGGGTATATCTTCAGGAATACCCTTACATGAAATATTTTCAGCGCTTTATGTTGCACTCTGTGTTGGCAACACGGGGTGCGGCGTCTCCATTAGTCTTGCCCCAAGACCTTTTTTCCTGTTTTAGCCAGTGCACCATGCAGGTGACATAAGCTGACGAGCGCTGCCGAATATTACTACCACTAGAGGGCGCTATATTCACAAGAGACGAACTGCCAGAAAGCAGTCTGGAAGGTTTGCCCGAAAAATTCCGAGCATACTTCACGCGCTCAAGCCAGAGCGGACACACTACCGAAGACTGCGCGCCATGCAGACTGTGTCTTTCGGCAATGCGTATGCGCATATAACCATGGTGACTTCCGTGCGTGACGTAAGTTCTCTGGTAAGCCTGCCAGATTCTACAAGGGTGCACCCTGGTAATTAGGCCAGAAATATGTCCGCCGAGCTCATTAATAAAAGTTATACACTCAAAATATTCTATATTAGAGGGTCCTGAGAGACATGGAACTGAGGAATTCAAGAAATATGAGACTGGACCTCTGGGCCGGACTCAGGGCTTCCAATTCCGAGCAATTTGGATGCAATCGGGTTTAAAAGTGGCACTATTTGAGCCATTTTGCTGAGGGAGGGTTTTTCAAAATGGCTACTTTTCTGGACAGGGACATTTTCTGCATTTTAGGGGTGGTCTGCTTCTGGTGAAAATTTCTCAAAAATTCATTGGTCAACCCCCCGAAAATTGAAAGGAAAATGAAAGAGATCATGTGGAACATCATTTTTCTGTGCAGCCTGAACACCTGTGACAGTTGTATTTTTAAAATACTTGTGAAGTATAGGGGTTTATCACCGCTGTCTATGGGAATTTATTTGTAGTGGTGCACCCACAAGACTGGCTCTGACATTTCGTCTCGTGTCAATATATAGCGCCCTCTACTGATAGTGCGTTGCTGGCTGTGCTCGCCAGCCCATGTCGCCTGCATGCACGGTGCACCGGCCTAAACAGTAAAACCAGTCTTGGGATGATACTAAGCTTCTACACACACTGCGGCATTTACAAGTATAGAAAACTGACTACGGCTCACCTGCGCCTCTTTTGATCAAAATTCGAAGTCGAAAAGGACGGGAGTGGAACATGGCTACCCCAGTCATGCATAACTCCATTCTTAACTCCATCATTTCTGGCCAGCTCATTAGCATTAAAACTGCCTCCACGGTATCTTTTGAAAAAAGAGATTGTTTTGCTCCCAAAATGGTGAGATTGTGTAAATCCTTGCCAGGATCAACTCCCTGGGTCTTTGAGCTTTCATATGAGAGCAGAAGGGCTAAAAACTACGGTTAAAAATGGTCCCAAGTGCCCGAGAAAGTTGAGGGTTGCCACTTGAAAAATGGCTGCAATCAGACTTCGGAAAAATCACTTTTTTTTGGGGGGGGGTGATTTTGTTTTGTGGGAATAATTAAAAATGTAATTGGTTAACCCACAAAAAATTGAAAAGAAGTTGAAAGATAACTGACCAGAAAAGAATTTAATTTGTGTTTCAGAAATGTCAGGGATGTTGGCGTGCATGCTATTGGGCCCTGAACAGTGCTGATTTTACACTGTTTTCAATGGGGTTTAAATTAGTGGACGGACCCATAAGGCTTCAAACCTTTCACACACTGAAAATCGAGTTGTTCAAAGTTTAAACAACATTTTTGACTAACATTGGGTCAAATATCAACTGGTCCAAAAGTTGAGCAAAAGTTTACCCAACAGTAGACGGGCAATGAGATTGTTGAATTATTGGGTAAAAATTTGACAAAATTAGTTCGTAAAAACTTTTGCTCAAAAATTAGGAAATAATTCTTAACCAAATGTTGGTTCAAAATATCCAATGATTGATATTTGACCCAATATTGGGCAACCGAGTTGGTCAAAGATTTTACCCAACATATTCACCAATTCCTGGTCAATCACAAATTAAACAGATTTTTCAAAAACCTTCATCATTTTCTGGTTTCAATTTTATTCAGCAAACATACATAGCAGACATTTGTAATGATGTAATGGCTTTAAAAGCCATTTCAAAAGTTGCATGAAAATTCTCAAATAAGGTACATGTATGAAAGGAAGAAATCTAATGTACATTTTTCAGTTTACTCAAAATTTACCTTTTTTCCTCGAACTACCGAAGAGTCAATGGGCCCACGATACATTCATTTCATACATTATGTAATACATGAAATCATTAGGACTTGTGCGACTTTAACACCAATGATTGGCCCATGACGAATGATCAAAATATCACAAGTTAGCTTGCTCAAGATTGCTAAGGATCATCTGGATCTGGCTCAAATTCTTAAACAGTATTCAAAGGCATACATGCAATATGTCAATCAGACTGGCTTTACATCAGTGTTCATAAATTGAAACAATGAGGGAACAACAGAAATACTCTAAATTTATACCTGTAGTAACTTCTGTAATACCTACGTGCACTTCTCATTCATGTCAGCAACTTTATCCGGATCAGATTTGATCATGGATCTTTACTCTTCAACAGGAACATAACTTACACCTAAGCAATGTTCCTGTATCCCCTTAGGGCTGATGGCAGGCTTTTTGGTAATGAGTTACAATTATTTCTCAATTGGTTAATCACCTGCATGCTATGCAAACAGTCAAACAACTATGAATTTAGTTGGGTGATTTACACAATTATTTTACACATGTCCAGTGGAGGTGAAATATGCTGGCACGGCCCCTCTCTCCTCCGTCACAAAGTGGAGTTCCAGTTTCGATGCAATGTTCAAACAGATGCGTGTCATCTCCTGAAATTGAAATACACACAAGAACAGGAAAAATTATAATAATTTGCAACAAGTCGATTCATGATATTTCGTTAAACCCTGATGTTTAACCCTCATGATATTTAGTTGTGACATTTCTGCAAACACATTTTAATGAGGATGGTGTCGACCCATGTTCTGTCAGTCTTTTTTTCTTGATGATGACCGCATCACAGACATTTCACGGAGTTATAATATCTTCAATTGAGTTTAAACAACCTCAGGTCATCAGCATGTCTTGCAAACGGCAGAACAGGAAACAATAAAGCTCAACATGACCTTGACCATTGTTAGTAAACAATATTTTCACATACCAACTGCATTCCACGTATGTGAGAGGCCGTGGATTGTACAACTATCCTTCACATCTTTGCCTTGCCTGATGTCACAAAGTCAAACACAAACAGCACTGATGTCCAACTCCTCTTCTAGCAAATAGATTACCATAAGAATGGGGTTTACAAGTAAAAAGAATGTTCCCCTGTTGTGTTTTGGAAGATAAATGGACTTGGGCTACATGTAGCGTTAAATGCCCCATTTCCTGTTTCTTTGTAGCTGTAATTTTATAAGATGCAAATCTGTACATGTACGTACCTCTTCCAGGGACCCGTATACTTGAAGTATTCCAGATTGGAAACATTTTCTTGGGAAGTCTCTCAATCATACTTTTTATCATAAGCTCGCAATATTACTCGTGATCTGAAAAATTTAGCAAAGATTTGGGTATTTAGGCTTCAACAGGAAATAGTGCATACCCTCTCACGCAGCATTAGACGTTAGTGAGGGAGGGGAAGATAAAATATGATTCCTGTTAGTCAAAAATGTTGAGGCAGCGCAAGTCCATTTTCAGTTTCTTGGCAGTGCCCACATGTATTTTCAATATGTATTTTTGCGCTGGGGAGATGTTGATTTATATGACGGGTTTTGCCCTTACCCTACGTAAAACACTGCTTACTCAGTGCTTGTCCGAGAGCTTGGTGGGACTAGAAACCAAGACCTCCTGCTTACTTGTGCAGACGTCTTAACCACCCGACCACCGAGCTTGCCGGGGTCGGCCGGCCGGTCCGAGTCAGGTGTAGTTTATACCTAAGTAAGCTTGTGAATTTTTTCACAAGTTCTCAAACAAGCACCGAGTATACAGTGTTTATACATATATACTGTGGGTGAGGGCAAAACCCGTAATATAAATTGCCTACAAGTAATTAACCATAATTGTGAGTAACCATCACAGAGGTCAAAGCATGACTTAAAAAGATACCTTGTCTTGAATTGCTATGTAATTGCTTGGTTTTGTTGATTTTTTTTCAAGTTTTGGACTTGCGTCTGCCATGGCATGTAGCCCTGGCTTAGACAAATACTCCTTCGTCTCATACTGGCGGAGGAGTATTCATGGGGCCCTGTTAACGGGTCTAGCCCTGGCTTAGCCTGTATATGCGTGATGTATAAGGCATATGAGTATGAGTTCTGTGGGCCTAGCCTATCTGATGTTTCAGAAAATGTGGCCTTGGATTTCAGGTGGAGTGCATTTCAGTTATTCCATGCTTATAATGTTAATACGATGCATATAACGAGAATAGACAAATGCATTCATAAGACTTATAGGTATGGATGGTCCTGCACCACAATTTCGTCGGACTAAACAGTAAAGTAGTCGGCCAATAATTAGTAGGCCCTATGTGATACGATGTGCATCACGTGCAGTGCAGCGTGTACTTGATGTAGAGTAACAGTACTCAGCAACAGGGTGGGGCATGTACATGTCACACCCAATAACACTGAAAACGAAGCCTTGCTCAGACAGTTCTGTGGCTACTAGAAACACCATTCGCTGTAAACACATTACCTGACAATGCTTGCCAGATCTCATGTTCGAAGAGGTTTTGAGATTTCTGTCGACGCGCTGACCGCCATCGTGCCGTCGAAAAAACCAGTTCCACAATGCGTAGAACGCGGGCGCGCTATGCCAGCGGGAACTTTGCTACACAGCGCTGGCAAATCACGCGGGTAGTGATGTAAGCGCCGACTGTTACCAATTTATGCAAAAGCAATGAAATCCGTGATCACCCCTACAATACAATACAAGCAATCTTAACAGTACCCTGGATTAACATTTACGACGATTGTGAGTAGAAACATGTGTTTAAAGTTCCTTGTGAAAAAGAGACCTGAGAGGAAGTTTATTCCAATGTCCAACACAATTAAACATTTACAATGACCACCATTTGCGTAATAGCACCGAAGACTATTCTTTGACCAATGATTGGCAGGAGGAAATTAACATGTACCCATCTGTGTTGGGTAATAAATAAATTGCCCAAACTTCAATATTTTAGACCAACAAGTGGTAAATATGATTTGCCCAACATCATCATTGACCAATAAAATTGTTGAGCATGCTTGTAAATAAACATGAACAAATTACACGTCACTTTACATGAAAATTATATACAAATAGCATAAACAGTGACACAGTTAATTGTTTTTCACAATTTTCACATTATTGCATGGGTATTTACCAGTGGAGCGTTGCTGCCAACAATCAAATGATCTGATGTCTCATAATTCATACAACTGCTATTACTGGCTTGTTCCGGTCTCTCCACCCCTGGTGTAACCAAAGTAAACATGACGAACGATTTTTCAATCCAGCTGCCATGACATCCGGGACGCCGCCATCTTGGCCATATAGGGTGCACTGAACCAATTCAAGCTCCATTGAAAATAGTGTGAAATCAACCAAGTTTGGAGCCCCATGTCAGGCAACTCAAGTCCCTGAGGCCCCTCAAACAAAAAACAATGTGTTGTTTGGTCCTTCCGATTTCATTGGATTTTCAATTTTTAGTAGGCTAACCACTGGATTTATTTTTTTATTATCCGCCCAAAACAAACTCACCCCCCCCCAAAAAAAGTGAATGTGCCCAAATCTTCTCAGCGACCATTTTCCAAATGACATCCCTTACCTTCCTGGGGCTCTTCTGACAAATTTTCAATCACATTTTTGTCTGCATTGCCCCCAGATGGGTGCCCCTGAATCTACAGAGATGATTCTGGGCCATACTGACACGATCCCTCCATTTCCTGGCCCAAACAGACCCCTCTTTTCGAAAGGATCTGCAGGGATACTTTTTGCGCGCCTCGGCCTAGCGGTGAAATTTCCTTGAATTGGGACACTGCACCCCTAGTGGCTAGCAACAGCAAAAAAGTTTCACGGAGCTCAAGAATGGTCACGGGAATCATGTACTCTGTAGGCCTAATCACTGCTTGAGAGTACAGTGAGCCGAGATAGGCCGTCCACTGAGCAAGGAAGAATGATAGGCTCGGCCCTACCTGCAGGCATATGCAACTTGGGAGAAACAAAAACAAGCTAATCCTCACAAGACTTTGTAGGCCTACAGTGTGTTTCAATTTTCAATGGCACGAGTATGAAGTGAAAAACGAGGAAATCAGCTCGTCTGAGGAAAAGTTGTATGTGTGAACCTGTAAATCTTTTAGTTTTAGGCTAATGAGTGGCGGCTAAATAGGCAGATGTATAATCATGTACGGCCCTAGGCCTGTGCCTAGGCTATGGCCTATGGTCTAGCCTACCTCCAGCCCGGCCGTATTTGACCAGTCTTTGCAATTTAAACAAGTCTTGAATGGATTTTATTTAACAACTTCCCCTTTTGTTACTGCATAATCACACCCAAAATGGAAACAAATTACCTCTAACCGTGTCAATGAGGCTGTCGAAACCCCATTTAGACAAAATGTTCCGCACGACGTTATCCGCCATTATCGCAAATCTATAAAACAATAGCGTCGGGGGAAAATTACGCGCGGGTACTATTTAAACAATCTTGTTTAGAAATGGCTGACACGTCATATATGACGTCAGATTTGACAGCGCTGTTTACAATCATTCCTATGCTGAATGCAAGTGCGTTTTGAAGAATCGTTGTTTAACAACATGGCATGCTTTAAAACATAATTGTTTAACAGTTTGAACAATGTTATTCTAAACAACCATATTTTAAACATTGTTGTTACTGTTTATGGTGTATAACTGCAAGTGCACCTTCACATTGTATATATGTAATTGTTTGCCTCTTCATTATCCAGTTTGTATTCTCGTTTTGTACAAGAATGAAAAGCCATCGATGTAAAATGGTAATTTGTATAAGCACAATGCAACGGAGCAGTGCAACACAAAGGGTGAAAATGTGATGCGACGTCACCCAATCTGACAACTCGTGGCTATTAAAAACCGAGGCGTTCCGCAACATGCCTTTGCACAAGTTCTGGCTCTTTCTGTATATTGTGGATCCACAGGTGTTGCATTTTGTGTCCCTGTTAGACCTGACCTTTATTTGACCCCAAAACATTATTGAAAATGACTTCAAACCATTTGATTTGTTTGGAAGGTGTTTACATACTTCACTCTATAAAAAAAAAAGTTCTCGAAACTTACAAAAACGTCTATCGGATGCGACAGGTACCCGAAGGAATTGGGTCCCACATAGAACGAACCTATGATGTATGTTGATAGCTTTGCGTTCTGTGGTGGGTTGGGATTTTTTTTCCATGTTTTCAGTTGGATGAGATAAGGTTCACTTTGAGGGTTGTTTTACTTCATGAGAAAAAGCTGACTTCCATTCATTATCGACTTAAGGCTCAATTTTAAGCGTAAACCATATCGTATGATATAACATATTTTTTCCACATTCCTGACATTGACATTTTGCTGTGAAAGAGTTAGCTACTCGTCTGGCAAGGAATGGAGTCGTACTCTGTACTCTGTAACCCAATCCGATAACCCACTGCTGTTAAATAGATTCGGTGTTGTGATCTCCGTAGAGCAGTGCATGTACTACACCATCATGAACGTAGACATATATTTTATTACGTGACAAGCAGGTTTGCAGAACCGTGAAAGAAGATGAAAGAGAAATCCATCGGAACTGATCTAAATGCATCGCGCGAGCGAATAGGTGCTGGTAATTCTGTTTGACAAACAGTTGGTAAAAGCCATCTGCATGGTATATGCTCACGTCTGCGTCGATTGCACAGAATACTGAGCGCGTTCGCGTTCCACATATGGGTGCAGACCACTAATTCAAGTGAGCGTTTCTGGCCAGCTCATTAGCATTAAAACTGCCCCCACGGTATCTTTTGAAAAAAGAGATTTTTTGGCTCCCGAAATGGTGAGATTGTGTAAATCCTTGCCAGGATCAATTCCCTGGGTCTTTGAGCTTTCATATGAGAGCAGAATGACAAAAAACTACGTTTGAAAAATGGTCCTAAGTGCCCGAGAAAGTTGAGGGTTGCCACTTGAAAAAATGGCTGCAATCAGACTTTGGAATAATCACTTTTTTTGGGGGGGGTGATTTTGTTTTGGTTAACCCACAAAAAATTGAAAAGAAATTTAACGATAAGTGACCAGACAAGAATTTCATTTCTGTTTCAGAAATCTCAGGAATGTTGGCGTGCATGTTATTGGGCCCTGAACAGTGCTGATTTTACACTGTTGTGCATGGGGCTTGAATCAGTGGACTGTACCCATACATGTTGTTTATACAACCTTGTACATTTATTATCACAATGGCTACTTGGGTACATGTTTCTGATAGACACAGCCGTACATGACTGGTAGTCCAAACTAGGCGCGACCTGCCAGGTACGTTTCAAGAATCTGTGCTCCAGTTTTAAGTACTCCAAAATATTGGAACTACATATTACATGTGTAAACATGTATTTCCAGCTGTTTACAACTGTTTTATTCAATGTTTTATTCAATTTTCGAAAATACCACTCTAGCCATAACAACTGATAAGTCCGTTAAACAGATAGATATATAGAATATACATTTTTACCATTTCTGTCATTGTATGAATATCAGTGATTCGTTGTAGGTTAGATTACTGATTACTGTATTCTACCTGAACAAAAAATGAACCAAATGAAAATCAGCTTAGTGATAGAATTTCTTTCTCAGTATTACAATTTTGTAGAGATTTGATATTGTTTCATACACCGTCCACAAGTTTTTTCCTTTCCTTTCCATGGAGTTTCGGCTTTCTGGATGTAATATCTGACAGACTTCTTGATCGGTGCTTATTTCCGCGGAAAACAATCGGTCGAAAACACTTGTTTGCATATATCTGACGTTCTGTATATCTCCAGAAGAAATATTAGCCCAATAGACAAGAATTTAAAGAGGTATTTTGATAAATGCGTGGACCCAAATAACTTTAAAATACGTGTAATTCGTAGGCCTATGTAGTTTTTCATTTTAAGGAAAAATGCAACGAATTTTCTTAGAATCACTTTTTCAAGTGTATGAAAACTGAACTTATTTAAAACGTTCAATATTAATAAACTTTTGCGGATAAGAGAGGGTACCTCTGGTTTAAAATAAATACAGGAAGACACGGCTTGATTAACATGTTTTGATATTCACATTTTCAGCCCCAGATTTGAATTTTGAGGACATTTCTGAATGGTTGTTTGCTTGCTTATTGTTATATAACAATAAATTACCTAAGGAAGTAAAAAGGTCCAACAATATTTTATTCATTTTGCACAAATCCGTGAAATAATGACGATCAGTGGCTCGGAATACATGGCAGTTTACTCATGAATACGCAAATACATAAAAGCACAAAAAACCAAAAAGGCCCCATAAATACTTCATGTGATAAATACCCAACCAAAATTTGAATTAATGTTAATTGAAACAAACGGGTGCAGTTCCACGGATTTAGGTAAAGACTTCTGCAATTGTTGAAGAAAATGCCTCATGGCCCCTTTTCTCTACTACATACTTCAATCAGTCAAGAATCTTCTCCAAGTTCTGCTTTATTTCGGCAGCAACCGACTTCCAACTGTAGGTTTTTAAAGCGTGCTGTCTGTTCGTCTTGCTGATCCGTTCTCGAAGCTCTTTATCACCCCATAATTTCTCGAAGGCTGCCAAGATGGCAGCTGAGTTTCCAGGAGGCACCTTCAAGCCGTTGACGCCGTCTTGAACATTCTCATCAAGACCTCCCACCGCCGACACGATGAGACAGCATCCGGCCGCCATGGCCTCGATGGCCACCAGCCCAAAAGGCTCGTACAGACTGGGCATAATCAAGACATCTGACGCTGCCATGAAGAGGGCTACCTCCTCAGGTTTCTTTGATCCTAGCAACTGGACAGACGGGTGTCTTTTAAGGGATGAAACACTTTTACAGTCTCCAATCAAACGGAATGTGTGGGGTATCGCGGTGCAGCTCAGGGCTTCAAGAGCGTAGTTGTACCCTTTCTGCTTGGCAAATCGACCCACATACAAAACATTCAGACGGTCGCTGTCGAAGCCCATTTTCTCTTGAGCTTCGGCTTTATCAAGTTTCTGAAATGTTTCTTCATTAATGCCACACGGAATGTAAACCGGATTACGAGGTTGCATGAGCTCCATTTCCTCATGCGTTTGACAAACATAAACATCAGCTAGCTCACCGACAAGTTTCTCGATTCTCAGCCGAGTGGGACCGATGGAAGACATGGACTCTTGTCGGTATTTCATATATCCTAAGGACATGGATGCATGGATGTGAGGCAAGCCTAGTGCCATTCCAACGTAGGCGCTGAGCCAGTAACAGGTGAAGACCACGTCAAAAGCGGCGGGGTGAATCTGAGCGACGAACTCGTCCAGGTACTGGTAGAGGTGGTCGCGGTGGATGTGCGTCTGGGGCCCAGCGACGATGAAACGGCAACGCAGTCTCTCAGAGAGACCGACCACCCCGGACTCGGCTTTTGATTCGCTTCGAGTCAGCCAGGTCACATCACAATTCAGGGAGGTGAGCTTTTTACCGACTTCCCGGACGTAGATGTTTTGCCCACCTTTTCCATCTGAACCCAGTTCTTCGTCAGAGACAAGGGGATTCCCGTGGACTGAAATCATAGCTACGCGGAAGATACGATCTTTGGTGTTTTTTTCAAACCCGAATGCAAACATTATGACGGGTGAGGTAGCGATATGCTATTCCAGCACTGAGCCTATTCGCTTCTCCTGACCAGACCCAAATCTACTGTCTGAAATGTTGCAAGCTTCTTACTTTATATAGAGTTTTTGTTCTGTCGTGGCCCATGCATAATAATGCAGTGCGTTTGAAGTAACCCAAAAGTACGGCGTGAGAATCATCAGTGTTATGCCTTTTTGTAGTTGCCATGAAATAGATATTTCTTTCGGAAGTGTGGGTGTTTATTCCTTTCATTCTATTTTAATTACAAAACAAGCCAGTCGGAGACCGTCCACTGAGAGTACAGGACGTGCGCGTGCGAATGTATTGTACCATGCAAATGGCATATGCATATTCAGAATATAGTGATGCAGAATGCACCCAATTCTCACCACTATTAGTTTTCTTACACATATTCCGTTTACGTTATGTTTATATCAATCATGGCTTTATATCAATCATTGGGTAGCTACGCCCTTACATTCCGCCGTATTAGACTTGAACTTCCGCAATTGGCTATACAAAACGAATTTTGATTTGATGCTTATTTCTGTTCGACTTACGCATAATGGAAGGCGTGTCCGAAAACTGTCCGAAACCAGACAAACTACATGCACATTTTATGATGTGCCCAGCACCCGACTAAAATCAAAAATGTAGAAATTCACTCCTCGGTACAGGGAATTTTCACACAGTTAAAGGTACATGTAGGGTCATAGATTGGTTTTTGTCAAGGGAATGCTGATTGGTAGGCAAAATTGTCAAAGATACAATTAAGGTCACCTGCGACAGTTTCAGCTCCATAAAGTCCCTACTTGAGAAAACTATAACAAAACATTGTCGCGGTATTTTCCACAAAAAACATTGAGTCCATTCACGATTAGCGAGACAAAAAGGAACTGTGGCTGTAATCGTAATAGCACCATCTCGGTCATAATGGAAAGTAAACTATAAACTTAAATCTGGAAATTCGGAAAAAGTGGCGCTCGCAGACTTCTGCAGAGCTCCTTATACATATACTCAAGTGTTATGTAAATAAAAACTTGTTTTGAATTTTAAGATACATGCATCACAGAAGTTACAGTTCATTATTGTCATTACTCTTGAAAATGAAACAAAATATTACGGTTTGCACGCTAAACCTGTTTCTGCATGTAAACCGTGGCTCATAAATGGTTCGTTAGAATTTATTATGAAGACGAGCAGACACTAAGTCCGAGTGAGAGAGATAGCAATCGTATTCCTCATCAAGTACTTCAGTTCACTGGCACTGTGGCAGTGCTATTGCAACGTAATAGTTCTTGAATACAAAAGTCGCGACAAATCACACTTGCAGCCGGTTTTCACTTTAATATGAGTCTGCCAAAAGTTTTTCTGGAGATCTGACTCAGTGCGGTTCTCGCATGTGCAGCGGTTCGTCCAACTGCGCGCCACCGGTATGGTGTGCTGTCTATATCACGGCAAGTCGCCACCTTGTGCGGTACATGCAGTGTTGCATCGAAACAACGTAGCGTGTCTGCATAATGTCAGGTCAGTGGGAATGCAGCGCGCCCGTTCACGGATGCCCCGATTGCAAATCGGCTATGTCGGCTGGCAGATTTTCCCAGCATGAGGGCAGCATTCCAACGGCCAAAAATCTCCAAAAGTCGACTTTTGGTAATTCAAATTTTTCGACATACTTTTAATGATTTTTAATCAACGGCCGTACGGGGACATTTCAAACGGAATATTTTCACAGGATGGTTACTACTATTACCATCGTAATAGCAGTTATGCTTTCGAATAAAAATCCAACAATTTTTTTTTTCTGGGGGAATTATAAAAGTCTGACCCTACCTTAAAAGAATGAATTCTTGCCATAAGATTCTATAAAGTTATTTTTTACAGGTCAGATTTAGTAAAGTCCACTAGGCAGCTAGAGCATACATCAGTGTTGTATTCGAGACAAGACCTAACAAGACCAACACAGGACCTCCAGTCTGAATTCCAGTCACGAGCTTTTAAAATAAACTGCAAAAAAATTCTTTTTCTATTGCTCACCCTGTTATTTGTGACTGGTCTTTCGATGTCAAGCTAAAAATGTCCGAAACTGCGTCCGTACCCGAATTAAAAAACATTGGGGCGTACTCGCACTGCACTATTTGAAAATGATTGCACACTGGATCGATCAGACGATCCTCACTTTCCTCTTCCCCACCCACTTCTTGAAGAACATCGAGTTTAAAATCATCTTAAATTTAAAATTGCCCCTCTATTTTGATGAAAACAATTCATAAAGAATAAAATCTGCATTTTATCAAACCAATAACAGTTTTAAAGCAATGGGTAATCTCTTGCCGGAGTCTTTAAACCGGTAATTAAGTCGCCTTTTGTGCGGCACTTGCTTTTCTCCAACGGGTAGAGAATTTATGTGCCCGAAGCCGATTGTTTTTCGGCTACAGGTCAGAAAGGCCTATAGACTGGACCAAGACAGGCAGAATACCGGACTTGCTTTGTACTGCACGGGGAATAAGCTGGACCCTTTTTATAAACAGTGATAAAATGTTATTATATAACAAAACAAAGAAAATATACACATATCTGTATGAGCATAACAAAGTTATGAATTGCGGTCCACTATAGGATCAAAATCTGAGCAGATAAGACGCACAACATGTATTACCTAAGATGCAATTAAAGCTACTGGTTTAAAGTATTGTATGATCTTAGTGTTAAAGACAGAACTGTACCTCATTCCATAATTTCAGGAGCAGAATGTTTCATAAAAATAAACAAATTAGAAAATATATTCTAAAAGTCACCCCAGCCTCCAAGTCCACATTGCATAAGATTGGAGACAAGAATGAGGACCATTGTAAATCTTTGGGGCTTAGGGGTCAAATAAAGGTGATATACTAAAACGCAAATTTGCCATTAAGATTTGGCAGCTCTATTAATATTTTTATCATAAATGGAAATAGTTGTAATTGGGTGGTATTCCCTTTGCTTTCTTGCAAATATTTTAGTGAGAAAACACAAATTCTTTATTGCAAGGAAACCTCAATACTTTATGCATTTTTACACAAAAGCTAAGATATGACTTCCCTTAGATTTGTACGAGGTGAATTACCAAACTTTACATTCAACGTAATCGAAACAGATCCGTGTTTATATGCTAGTGTATCCATTATATTGCGAAATCTGCACAGAAACGTTTGGGTACCCAGATACTGCCTGAAGACTAACCATTTAAGCGTTGCAATTCAGATGTGAAAAAAAACAATAAAAGGCTGTAACAAAATTAATAAGTAAATGCAAGACAACGGTAACTACACCACATAGGTTTGAAAACGGGCGATGCACAAATATTAACACGTACGTGAGGAGAGACGAGAAAATAAAAAGGGTAAGAAACTGGACGGGGGACTCTGCTCATATTGCTTTATCCCTGAACGCTAGCCGATAACAATCCTCAGACAACAGGCTATTCAATCATTTGGAAACCTGATCACAGAGAACCAAAACCAAATGATTAACTCTTCATATGCTTTTGAAAATGGATTACAGTTTAACATCTGTTTCAATTGACAACAGAGAAATCTATATAATTATTTCAGTGCCTATATAATTGTCAACTTTCCCTGCTCAAAACGTATATATTTATATCACGTTATATAAATACAACCTTGACTAGAATTTGTAAACTTTCTTTAATATATATACTTCAGATAATTAATATTCCATATATATATCTAAATATTCCTTAGGTGATCTAAATACTCCCAAGTATTAGGAATCTAGGCAAAAATACCCCACCCAGTGCGCTTACTTAACTGATATACCCTTGAATCATGAAACAAATACCAATGGCTTGTAAATAACAACATATGACATCAAAGAGTTATTAATGGAATAACTGAAATGTAACATTGGATCAAAACAAACCCTTTCTGTTTCACTCTTTCTCTGTTGATGTACTTTATGACTGTTGGGTCCCACTCATCGCTCCTTAAAGGGACCCATGGGCGGAGATTCCGGGGATGGGGAATGCATCCCCCAGCGGTTTTACTTGGGAGGATTACCACTATAATCACCCCCACCACCATTTCAAGTCACTGACTATGCACACCCCTAGCCTGCACCACATTACTTGCCAGCGTCACGATTTCACCTCGGATAGAGGCTTTGCTGAATTTTCAAAAACGATCCCCTTGCATCCCACATGTGACAAGATATTTACGTCCATGGAAGGCGCGATGCAGAAACCTACACACATGACTATGACTGTGTAATTCAGATGTTGCTTTTGCATTGCTACGAACCTCCATCAGGTTTGGTAGAGCACAATACTGTATCAAGGCAGCCGTCAAAAAACTGCCCTTACATGTATTGGATTGTGTGGGCTGTAAACTTTTGAAAAAGAGTGTACGTGTATTCTGAATTTATCAAGACGTCATACATAAATGTATCCCGATCCTGGTCTGTGTTTCGATTTTATTTAATTGATAGTGTGTATGGTTTATGTGAGAAATGAAACGGTTATTTGTGTGTTGAAAACTTGATGTTGTTACGATATAACTTTTAAAATTTGCAAGTGATAAAAATACTCCCTCCCTCGTTGCTGTTTTTTGAAAAACTGCATTTGGAGGCATCATGACATCGCACGACCACACAATCATTACTTACGCTACCAGACTTAATCAGTAGAACCTTTTGTCATGCATAACATTTTTGGGGGAAATGATGCTTATTTTTTCATCTAGCATTTTAATAAGAATTGACAGCCCGGCTGACCTGTAAGCATCCCTTCCTGACGGGAACCGTTTTTGACCCATCGTAATCCAAGATTCGAGTCAGCCTAGTGGGTTTCAAATACGACCCAAACATACCAGGCAAGATATGGGACGGAGGGGTACCCCCCTTACCTGTCCAATCCCTATACACACTCTAGACTATTGTTACCTAACACATCCCCCCTAGAAGTCAGTAAAGAATACCTGAGATTCCGATCAAACGATGACCAACACAAAGGCGGGGTGGGTTCTCTCCGTCTCATATCTTGCTTCAAATTGACCCAAATTTGACCGATCACAATTTGCATCGGATCACTAATTACATGTACATGTATTGCCCCTGAAGTGCAGTCTCAAAATCAGGCCCAACGTGAAAAGTCAGAAGAGAAAGAGACAGTTACAGTATGCACTCCTTTACTCAGATAAATGGTTGAATTGGTGTAAGGGTTGGAATGCTGTCGCTTATCATATCTGTGTTACGGTACGTTTTTCTTGAATTGATGCCACAAAATAGTTGGATGTCATCCTATGAAAGGAGTTTACTCGTCAGTGTACTCGTCCACATTACACAACCCTCTATCAATTTGAATGTAACAGCAGCTGGGAAAAGCTGCTGGACTGTAGTTCAGTTTGATACAGATTCAGAAGTTCTAACGTTTCAATTAACGTCACGACCTCCAAACACTTTTGCTTTTTCAAAAAATTTCGAAACTGGATAGTCGTTAAGGTAAAAACCAATTGTAGCGAACTATCATCTTCCCTGGGAGAGCTGATAAATTCGTTTCAAAGGACTAAGTAACCAGCGCTGCTGGTGTCATATATAATCAATGGCCTTTGTGGAAATTTGATCTTCAGAATGCCATCTGTTGTCTGGTTAATCGTAAATTATTCGAAATCCAGACAGCTAGCAGCCATTAACACGGAAAGAATACTCAAGAAACACTGTTCTTTCCGTTGATATTCCGCTCGTGTTTTTGTCACAGCCAGGAGCATCAGTTGGCACAAAATATAATGTAAGGGATTAGGTCTATCAAAATGATTTGCGAAGAATGGCAATTACTGAAAAGTGTCAAATCATGGAGTGGTGCTCCTTTTATTTTCATTTGCAACGCTGAAATTGATTTCATTAAAGGGATGTTGTCGAATTTCTTAAGCCCTGCTGCGTACATTACGTAAAGCGTAATGCCTGTTACTTCCTTTTCAGGAAAGAAAAGGTAGTTTAAAAATGACAATTTTTCGATTTCCATTTCTCTTTTTTCCTTTAAAAATCTCACCAAAATGTTTGAATGCTGTCGTTAGCGAAAGATGTATTGCTCCATTTTGCGTTTTCACAAGCAGACGTAAACATGCCTGCCGCATGAACACAAAGAAGACTTACTGCCTGGAAAGGCATAAAAAAGAGTTCAACTGAGATTGTTTGTTTTCACGAGAGGGCAGGCATCTTTGTCAAGCCTCGTTCCATTTCAACGTTAGACGCAGAGAGTGTCATTGATAAGTCCCTGACGACAAGGAATGATGAGGAAACACTTTATCGTGATTACCGCAAACATTGACAAACAAACAATTGGAAAGTCGGATCAGGTTACAACTTTGCCAACTGTCAGCGTAGAACCGCCAGAGAAGGCTTTTGGGGGCAAAATGAGTTGAACTAAGCAAGAGGGACATTAAAAAGGTACACGCAAGTCACGTGTATTTCACTGCCATAGGCTGTGTGGACATTCAGTTTCTGCAGTCGCGCATGCGAAACGGCTTTCAGTGTGCCGAGAGCTCGTAAGTTATACTACCAGACGACGAAGGCGATATTTTCTTGTGTCAGAGGTCCTATAATAAATCGTTTGCCACCTTATAACAAAGCCACCGAAAGGGGTACAATTCGGCAAGTGTGTGGAGCAATCATGAGAGATCTCTTCTGTCTGAAAAGAAAATATTGGAAATGAGCAACGTAAAAGAAAAATGAATTTTCACAAAAGAAAACTAATCGAAATCATGTGCAAACTTTGTTGAACAATGCAACAATTGAAACTCCTTTTCGAAATATTTCTCCAGTTTTCCAAACGTAAATTGCCATACTGCCTTAAGGACCAATACTTGCTGGCATTGTTACGCGTATTTTGCAGCTGGCAAGAAGCCTGGCGTTTGAAAAATGTAAAAGTAATATATAGTTACATTTTTTCTGTGTACCAGTTGCAACTGCCAAGTGGAACTTGTCATCGATATGGTCTTCAAATACACGTATTTATTTGGTATAAGTTATTCGTATTCTTTAATTACTTTAATTGAAGAATGTTTTCTCAGCTAACAAAATCATGTCAGATTAGACAGATACCCATGTACATTCAAAACACAACGAGTGAGTTCATATTTCTTCCACAAAGCATGTCTCAAGTGAAGTCAAGAGTCCCCAATGCTTGACAAGCTCTCCGTCTTGACATTCATGTAGTGCTCCTTATTCCTCCCAAAGTGAGCCATTTCATTAGCACAAAATAAAATTGAGACAGTCATGTAAAAAGAAAACTCCCCAGGCCAAATGATGGAATTACTGTAGAGTTCAAAACTGAACAGGTGGCCTGGTGACGTATATCTTTTTTTTCTGAATCAGCCCAGGTAGATGTATTGGTTGACATATTCTAATTGAGAGTGGTTTCTAAATATCACTTAGTAAACTCATTAGCCTTTAACTTATTTTCTATTTCATCTTTAATGAGTTTCTTTTCTCTAAGGGCTTTGTGGTATTTCCATTCATGAGACTACATATATAAAATTCAGAGGCACAATTTAGATTTTTTTCATTAAAATCATGCCTACATGCACTAGACAAGGACTGTGACTGTTCGACCAGATTCCAGATCTATAAAGCAGGACCGTATCTCTTCAAATAGTGCAATTTCAAACGATCTCTTGATCGACTTACTGGGGATCTTCGTGCAGCACCCGTAACCTTGGCGTGGTATGCTGCTGTGGGGATTTTGATGACGGAATTTTTTTTTTTTACTTTTCGGTACGTACATGTATGCATAAGGAGGGCGCTGCAGGTTTACGCACATAAGGAAAACACCTGAAATAAAAACTTTCCGTCCTCTTTAACAGGACTTCTTGCCCATAGGCCTTTGAGATTCATTCCACGCCTTATTTTTGTTTTTCCAAACATAGTTGTTTTGGTGGCTCTGGAAAACCCGAGAAATATGCCATTTTCCATCTCAAAAACTAGTGATTTCGCATTTGTATCAATAACACTCGCAATAGACGTCGCCTATCCGATCCAAAATAAGTCTAAAGATATTGGTCGTTTTGACGTTATACCTGCACAAATTAAATTGGAAGGTCTGAAATTCAAATCACTTGCAAAGAAAAAACGAAAAACGTCAATTTAAAGATGATGATACCCGATACATTCTGGGCTCAAAACCGCGACCGCTGGGTGGCCATCTTCAGTTCGCACGGTTACAAATTTGGGGCGCATGCGCACAAACTAAACGTCCCGCAAACGTTGCTAGGAACGAATTAAAAATTCAAAGAGAAACGTGAACACTGAAAGGTTTATAGTCATGCCTCTGTACCAGTATCCTAAGACCTAAATGGCTGCACAATGGTGTGGCAGAGTACGCTGCCTATGTATCATGCATACAAACACTGCTAGACGCATGCAGGCCTTTGCTTTGAACCACACAAATCTCTTAAATCATTTTTAAATTTCAATCCATAAGCGGGTGCGCACTTTGCAATCAACAATCATCACACATAACAAACGAAAGGTATTTTGCTGTTACGAGAAATGTACATGTTTCTTTTCCAACAGCAAGAACTGTTCTTTGGCCATTGTCGTTAAGTAACAAGTGAAATGCTACGGCAAAAGTTCGAGGCTGCCATCATCTCAGATCAGCTCCGAAATTCGGAGAGAGAGAGACCCTGGATGCATTCCATGCTCCCTTTTATACAATATTCTTCGAATTACATACGGTTTACATAAATGTTATCTAAAGACTAAAACAAAGACTTCTGATAAAAAACATTAAATAGAATCAATAACCTTGAAGCAGGTTATGTAAAATCCCAAACTGCTGTGGTCAGCAACTAATGCCAATACAAGACCAACTTTCACTGTAGAGGCAACACACACATGGACAGTACATGTTGATACTTATATTAATTATATTAATTATCAACTACGTTGATAATTATAAACACCAAGTTACAAACAATCAGTCTTTTCCATAACACCGATGAATGATGAGAACTCAAACACAGGAAACAAACCCGTCAGTAATAAGACTTTAGGCCTAATAGGACTTTATTTCCCTTTCCCCAAGAGGTATGAATCTACATGTACAAAGAAAATAGAGAAACAGCTGTGGAAAATTGGCATAGGGTTTGACACAAAACATTCAGAAAGAAATGAAAAGGTAAAAAGTCACGATCGCCGAGGATTTTGAACATTGTGTCCACGTATTTGTGAAGCAGCATACGTAGTGATCGTGCTATCGTATCACCTGGATGGCTTTTTGGAACCCTGCAACATAGATTGGCAATGCTTACTGTACAGTGCCGTAATCATACAACTTGGAAGTTGTTTCACAGCTTTCGTAATTGAGCCTACAGCCAGTATGTAAAATCATACATGCATGTGCCCATACCCAAGCCTAAATTTTATCCAAAAATGAACCCTTGAAGTAATTGTGTCTATGTCAGTTTCATTCTTGAGTAAATGGCGCGTTCAAAGTCAGGTAATTTAACTTTTTATTATAGTGCTAGAACAAAACGCGTTGACAAAGACATAATGTGAAGAGTAACGTTATGAATAAACGCAAGGGCTGAACAAAATGCAACTAAAACACAGCAAGAAGATGGAGAAGGGGAAACGGGGAAAATAACATCTTACAGTTAGTATCAAACCACATTTGTCTTACATGGGCTTCTGATTCAGAGAAATCTTGTTTACAACCGACCCAGGAACCCAGTACCAACAAGGTTAAGGATAAACATCATATGTAGGCAACTGGGCTCTATGTTATTTGAACAGTTATCACGGAAAACAGTTTAAGCCTTGCAGCGATCAATGCTATCTCAGATTATACAACAGAATTCACTCTCATCATGTTTCATGTGCAGTTTATTTCTGGGGTTTCATGCCTGCCATTCCAGCCAAAACGTCAGTGACCTGCATGCTTCAGATTTAGTATAGTCATTTACATCTTCAGTGGGTATGAATTCAGTTTCTCCCAACCGATCTTACGACGCAAAACAGTCTGAGAACCATTGAATAAAAAGAATGCATTCACAAACATATATGCGGCTCGAGCAAAGCATAATTTCTTTATTATTCACTTTCAGCAATTACTGATTACAGTCGAGAAATTTTACCTCATAATAGAACCACTACAGTACTGGATACAAATGCGTACGTCCAATTCAGGTCTGACCTACGATTGGATCGGAATAATCGTGTTCCCCTTCGATACGACAAAAAACCGGTAGTTTCTGAATTTTTCTTTTACCTTTTTCACAGTCTTTTACTATTGCTGCTAAATCGTTTCTAAACCTTGCTGCAGTAGCGCACCAAAACCCTACCACGGTAACTGCTGACACTTTGCATTTTTATGTACCTCCTTTGCCCCTTGGAAGATTTCCTGCCAAGGCATTGCCACAGATCAATATGTTGTGTCCAAAACTATTAAAAGTGCATTGATATTTGACCCCACTCCTATAAGAAAAATAACAATCACAAATTAATCCCATATGCGCAGATAAGAATTTTTCTAAATCACGAAATCTTACCATCAAAAAACTATTTGAACAATATTTAAACCGTAATTTTAATTAAGCATGCGATTAGTTTTCAGAGAAACGTTTTAGGCTTAATGAAATTTCCTCCAAGGTGAAATAAATCAAACAAAGTTAAACAAATTATAGGTGAAAAGGGGTGGAATCAGACCTCAGTGATCGTAGATGTGTTCCTCAAGTTACCACTTTTCTAAACTGTACACATTTTAGGTTTTTAGATAGAACAGTATGAATCTAAGCGAGGTGTATGCTTGTAACACTACGAAACCATGACTTATAAAAAAAAACATAATTGTACAATCCTTTAATTCCCATTACAAAAGTGTCAAACGCATCTACTTCTCCTTTTCGGTAAACAAAATAGGTGTATCCAAGCAAACATCCCCCTCACGAAATGGAGCCCTGTAGGTCTTCGGATATTTTTTAAGGGGTTTGGACTCCAAATTTGGATTTGGAATTCTTTGTGTGACCGGTCCAAAAATCTTCATTAATTATACATAAACACGTGTAGAAGCAAATGCTTAATACACACAAAAGCATGACGTTCTTTCTAAAAGAGGAATATATATCAAACTAAAAAATGCTGTTCTGCGTACCAAAGCATAAAATGATGCAGTTGTTTACGATGTTACAAAACTACGGATCGTTCGCTACTTAAAAATTGCGATATCAATGTTCATTTCTTTTATATTCCGTCACCTTCTCGCAGACGTTGCTGTTTTAGTTTCATATGTTTGAACCCTTACGTGTATTTAAAAATCATCACACACACTCTAAGATGTGTCAAATATGACAAAATAACCAATAAAATTAATGAGTTAGATGTAAATCAGATCAAAGCTATAATTTGCAACCATTTCATATGTGACTTTTACAGAAGACCACTCTTTTCGAAATAGCTAGATTACTGGATTTTATGTAAAGGAAAATACCAATATAAAACTATTAAAAGAGTGAACGAAAATGGAACGTTAATGAAGCGAATGATTTGAATGCTACACATAGACTTTCAATGGTATCTTACCATACCTTTTCGGTATGAAAAGGTTAGTCTAAGATACCATTGTGCAGTTCCTTAAGTCCTTCACAGATTTTCAGTGTTATACACGTCTTCATTTACGTCTTCCATTTGATTCCACAGAATAACTGCTTGCTTACAAAATGTCTGTGCACGGTCAAGCTCTGTCGTATAATTTTGAAACGGTAAACGCAGTGTCCAAATGAAATCATCAAAAGAGTTGAAATTAGATGAAATATTTTAAAACGTGGTTTGTGTATAGGGAATTAGTATCTAGATTAATCATGCAAACGAAACAAACGTGCATCATGCACACCAAAAAAAAAAAAAAAAAGAATACTAATCATTATTCTTTGTTCAGAATGTTCGATGAAACGGTTTTACAATGATGAATCTTTTCTGCACCTTAAAAGTATGTATCCGATACGACAAAAAATCAGGTATCGGTGTTAAATTTGTTAAAATCCGTCACCATTTCAACCATTTTTTTTTTCGCTGAAAACTTTTAGTTGTTGCACACAATCTGAGTATTTAACACTTACATGAGAACATTTTAAATAAAGGTTAATGACGAGTATTTACTTTAAATCAGAGTAGAAAACCAGAGTAGAGCTGTAATTTGTGACTGATACATTGCTTCCTTATCATATAAGCATTAAAAAAATTAGTGTATAAGAACAAAAGCTGAACGAGGATTATTTTTTTTCAGTAACGCATATCCATAGATCTTTCACGATGATTATTGAGACAAAGTACCGGTACCACAGAGCAGTACTTTAAAAATCTTTGACATCTTAATTTAGGTACTGCAACTATGACTTGATATTTTTCTTTCTAAAAATGTATTTTGATGTGTTCTCTGCCCTGTCCTCTGTGAGCCTCTAATGAGCCATGTCCTCATTTCTCTAGACACTAACTGCGTACACATATCACAAATATGTGTACGCAGTTAGTGTCTAGAGAAATGAAGTTAACATGGCAAATCTCTTTCACATGTGTTAACAATGTGTAAAATGTGCGTGTAAAATGAAAATTGATGCAATACGTCTTATGAAAGTACTGATTGCGACCTGCCGGTATCTAGCTGTGTATACAGCATTGTCAGCTTAATTCTTGGCAGTTTCTCCGAGACCTGTAGACTTATTATTAAACGAGCGGTTAGCGTAATATTGGCGCAGTCTTTAAGCAAAAGGATATTACGTTCATTGTAACTCTGGTATACATAAGGATGCTTTAAATGCGACAAAATCTGATTGTAAAATGAAGTAAAATAAAATGTTAACTATATTATTAAGAATTATACATGTGATTTTCCTGAATTCTGTGAATTCTAACGTTACATTAACCCTAACCCTCCTCAATCCTTCACCTGTTGGAGGATTGGGGAGGGTAAGGGTTATGCAACAAATAAAAGACTACTATCAGGCTCAGCATCGTCATTGAATACGATGTTTCTTATCTACGTACACTTCTCAGAGGAACTAACACTTGAAGGATGCCATTGTTATGCCAATACTATAATCTTATGGATACTTCACCACGAATGTTATAAAAAAAATATTAATGCGTTTAAATTTTGTCACCTTATTGCAGATGTGTCTATTTCATCTAATTTATCTCTTATTCAAGTCAACAAAACCTATATGAGACTAATCTGAAAAAAACACAATCTAACTCCGTGCTACGTTTCACACATAATAAAATGACAAGTAAAATAAATGACTTAAAAGGTTCAGTCTACTGAACCTATTTCTTCGTAGAAATAGTGTATTCACATCCCATTCTTGGTTCTTTTTAGATTTTTATCTGTTTACTCGTGAAAAAATAAACAAAACAATGGTGGGCAAAGAATTAATGAAAAAGTCCTGCATCAGGCCTCAGCGATCAAAATGTGCAGGATATATCTGATCGATGTACACCATTTATATGCAGGAACCATTTTGCTGTCGATTGTACTTATAACGTATCATTCTTGACGCAGTTCTTACATAACCAAGGCTTCAATTAAAATGATATTCAATATTAGCAAGTTTTTTTTCAACTTGTCACAGCAGTACCTTGTCCAGTATTGAACTTTGGCTTGTTTCCCGTAGCTTGATTAATTTAGTTTTGAGTAAAATGGGCCCTTAACTGTTTATCACTACAGATACCAACGAATGTGACACTCTATGCTTTATGACACGTATACACAGTTCGTAGCTAAGATACACGTGGCTGCATCATTTGAATGATTTTTTTTTCAATTTTCATTGTTGAAAAAGTGACCCAAAATGACAGTGTCAGACATCGCCCGCGTTTGCAGATCCACTTCTCCACACGTCTGAACTTTGGTCCTTCTCTCCTTAAGTCCCTGGTTGTTTTGGAGCTGGTCGAAACCTAAGTCAAAGAAAAGGGAACGATGCGTTGACCGGTTTTGATTCTACTGCACCATCAGTCCGTTTTCACCTCCTTTTTAAAAGTGTTTCTCCATTTATTCCAACCTTATTTCCTGCCTGATTGATATAGAAATATGTGAACAGAGAATGTTTTTGTTTTCCCGTCTTTAGGTTTAACAGGTTTTCGCAACTCATTTTCAGCCGGATACTTCGTTGGCTATCACGACATTTTGCAACTGGTCTGCTGAAATGGGAGGTTTTATGTGCTATAGTAGTTTTCTGTATAGTTCGGGCTGGCAGCACCTGTAGTATGCCGTGGGTTTAAATGATGAATTCGTAGGTTGGGAATAACGAAACGTACTCTGAAATAGGTTGCTATTTGGCTTGGAATTTAAAAATGTCCTCTGCCAGACGGCTTTGTTACTGTACCTTTCAAACAATTCTTCCAAGAATGACTTGACACTGGAGTTTTGGGCTAGGTGAAGCGTGTTCTTTTGCTTGCTGTTCAAGAGGTGGACGTTGGCGCCATGTTGGAGAAGAGTGGTAACCAAGGCAACGAGGTTGGTCTTTTCGTCTCCAACATTGCCTTTCTCTTCGGTTATCTTGGCAAGATCTAACAGCTGTGAAAAAAAAATCAAAAAGGGATTGAGCAGTTCGACACATTTTTTTGGAAACTATACTGAACGAGAAATTTAAAGAGAAATTTACAGCTGCCCCTGATTTGACTGAATTGAAAGATAAGTGAACAGTTGTTTTTGAATACGCAATTCGACTCCAGAAGAAAACTTGGCGTTGATATATTCACGTCATCCTTTTGGCGGTATTGCTGAACCCCACATTTGTTTATCCTATTCAGTTTGTGGGCAAGCCCTTTTTGGGACTTACTAGATTTTCGAATATAAAAATTAGATATACCTTTAGAAATGCAAACAACATTCAACATTCTTCTATAACCTGTAATGATCTCATAAGAAGTCAATTCAAAATTAGGTAGTTAGGTGGAGGTTGTATACTATTGTGTTATATGTCTCTGGTACTCGCTCTTGTTGCGTATATCGGTGCTCACCTCTTCTTTGGTTGCAGATGCCAGCATATTTTGGGTGGATTCTTTCATCATTACCAGGTGGAGACTGGTGTTACCATCTCCGTCCTGGGTGTTCACGTTGGCACCGTTGTTCACCAGCGCTTCAATGCATCTGTAATGGTTTTTATCAACTGCAATATGCAGTGCGGTCTGCGAGTTCGAGTTCAGCAAATCCTTTGCGCAGTTGCCCTTGGAAATATAAAATTATTTGAGTACAAATCACCTGGTTTGAAAAGGCCTGACGGTACATGTAGTATCAGGTTTAAATCACAAATTGCGAATTAACCGTCTTTATATGTTTGTTGACTCTTGTCAGGGCACCTCCACTGATCCATCTGTTCAAACCACGTATCCCATTTTTTAACATGTAAAGAAACATTACCACAGTGTCCATTATCAGCCGCGTAATTTTATTGACTTGGTGGCTTCGTAAATGAAAACAGTATTATCTGTCAAGTGAGGGGGTCACGAATTTATGGTGTCTTGGTACGGTATATATTGTGCAAATCTCAGTTGTCGTTCTTGCTTTTGCTATATTTACGTCCGTGATTTTTCTAACGTCCAAGTTGCCTGTATGGGCTCTTCTATATAAATTATGAGCTCCTGAGTAGCTCTGTGAAAACAAAAAGGTTTCCGTTTTAATAATCAATTAAGAAACGCGTGCAGGCCTGCTCCTCGAAGAAAAACAACTCTGCTGATGCAACGGTAACTGTGAAACAATTACATTGACATCACTGTTTTTCATGAATCCTGAGGCGGTATACAAGTCCACAGCTCCAGAAACATCCACACAAAACGTCGAAACGGAGGCACAAAGTTGATGAAATAGACCATGAGAGGATAAGAGGCTGATGCATTCAGTGGGCGATGGAGTTGCTACAAATATGCAGTATATGACATTGGGATCCTGCTGGCTTGTGTTGTAGAATCTACTCAGGAGTTAACGGAATGGCCGAAATAGCGAGATTTGTTGAAAACTGGTCTTGTCTCGTGTAATAATCATGTCTCACCTGTTCCGCAAGCGTCTTTACTACATCTGCTTGATCGTAGAGGGATGCAATGTGTAGTGCCGTAAACGTGTCGCTTCGATCATTAATGACCCACGGCGCGGCTTCTATTATCATCTCAACGGCACTGATGGTTTAAAAGTTTGTCTTGTTAAAATCACTTGCATCAAAGTTTAATTCATCTGAGTAGTGAGGCGGCTGAAAGCGATTTCATAATCGAGTAGAACTATGAGTATTGTGAGTAATGAAAAACAATGATTTATACGCTCAAATTCCCCCAGAATGGCTTAAAGGGTTGAAGTATGTGGCAGTCATTTAATTTCGCAAATACATGCTCTGTGCTGCAACGCTTCCATTTGTCATCATACGTTGTTGAGGAATAGAAGACATTGACTTAATTTGTTTGTGCTAATGGATGCGTACATCGTACTAGGCTTCTGTGGTAAGCACCGAATTGCACAAAATCATCCATTAAGATTACGGTTAACGTACCCTTTATTCCCACTGAAGGCTGCACAATGTAAGCAAATGTCACCGTTTTTATCTTTCAATGTGAGATCAATTTTGTGTTCTATAAACAGCCGGATGAGGTGCTGAATGTCCTGCAGAAAAAAAAAATGTAAAATGAAGGTGGCGGCATTACTTCGAATTCACCACATTATTACATGTACATAGCTGCTTATTCACAAAATTTAACACCTGTAGGATAGATATGAAGGCAGACAAGGTATCAGTGGGTAACGGAAGAACCTGCCCTCAAGGTACCGCCATGTTGACAGTGTTAAACTTTCCAACTTTGACACAGTTTTGCAGTGTTGCGAGATCAGTGAGCCATAAGGGGTTGATGCTTGACATGTTACAAATGTCAACTATAAGTAGTGGGTTTTTTTTATAATTATACATTTTTTCAAAGTTTGGATAGTGATGAAATATTTTGAGCTAAAGAAGACGTTTCCTTGATTTGATCTCTAGTTTTTGCTCTTCGCTGCCTCAAATTTCAGTGATGCCAGAGGCCTATTTCAGTGTTTGGTTCAGAAATGGAAACCTGTTTGTTGGAACTCGTAGTCTCCTCCGTCGAGGATTTCTTCAAAAGCACATGCAGGCACGTGTCTCCGTCCTTGTCTTGGGCATTACGATCAGCACCTTCATTGAGAAGAATCTCAACGCTTTGGGCATTGCAGTTGTCAGCAGCTAAATGAAGGGGAGTCTGGCGGTTGGCATTTAGAGGATCTTTTGTGCAGTTTTCCTTAAAACATAATAAATACAAACGATTTATCCAAAAAAGGTTGAGTAATAAAGAAAATAAAAATGCATTCGTTGTCCCGGGAAAAAAGAGCATGTTTTGAAAGGGCACGAGTAACTTCTTTCCGTATCAGTTTTACATTGTACCAGAGAGTGATAGTGAATTTTGCGAGGGTTGTTAAGCATTGAAACATGGCAAAAATGTAAACGACTAATACCGGGCTCCCCAAATTAACTCGTGCCAGCTTTTGCTGAAACACGAAAAAATGCTACATAAATATAGTATCAAAGTGTGACGTCTCTGCGAATCAGAAATTGCAGTGCAAAGGAATGGAGTAGCGTGCGTGTTGGTTCATGAGCTGGTTATCGCCCTAATGCCTTTTACGCACTAATTTATTAACGTATTAACTTCGGTACTCCTTATACCATGAAAACGAAAAGTACATTAATAATGAAATGACCCTTGCGTTTGCCTGAGTTAATAGATGTTTGACCTTACAGCCATTTTCTTTTCCAGATTTTTTACACTTTTTTGTTTAAATCTTTTACGTTTGTAACACTTTCGATAGTGTATTTGGGTTATGTAATGGTCGAACGAAATTTACAGGATGACCATGAAGTTTGAACTTCTTTTTTTTTTCTTTTCCGTTGGTCGCTCGCGCCTTTTCTACACTACATTTCGCTTATGCGCGTGTATTATACATTGGTAGATAAGTTACAAACTGTATCCTTGTAATGGTAAGTAAAACAGGTTTCCTCACTTGTTTGCATAGTGTAGCTACTACGTCCGTGTGACCGTTGAGAGCGGCAAGATGTAGAGCTGTGTATTTGTCCTTTGTGCAGGCAGTATTGATCAAGGTAGGCTTTACCTTTAACATAATCATGGCGGCACTGCAGGGGAAAATATTCATATGAGTAACCAGAACATACCTCAATAGGCATTCTTGATGTGTTTCTCTGAGCTGACTGAAATGTCCTCGTTTGCTGAATAAAAATGCCAAGTGTGACCGTGATGAGTTTGCTTATAATACCACTTGCTGCCGGGGTCCGCTATTTCGGACACGTATTTTTTAGATTCACAGCTGGGGTGCCCGAAATCGGGCAAAGGGAACTTGGTTTTGTAACAAAAGACCAAACTCGTAACAAAAGACCAGGCTGCTGGGAATTACTAACATTTTTCATTGTCAATAGTGGAGATAATCCAGCATTGTTTTGAAACAGTATACCACTGTTTGTGGCATTCAGTGCGAGTGGATCACTACCGGTGACAAAAGCGCTCCATCGCTGCAGCAGTGAGCCATACACAGCTGCTGCTCGCTATAAATCTGGTCCCTATTAAAAAAGACGTCAGCAGCACACTGTGCCAGTATCGGAAACAAAAGAATTTTTTGAAAATGGAAAAAAAAATGAAAAATACCCCGGCCCAGCAGAATCAACATTTATAGATTCCCCGGCACGAAGTGGTTTAATTAACTAAATTTGACGAGCGAAGGAATTCGTAGTTTGTTACAAACGTATACGAATACGTTCACAAAATCATGAAATGTTTGAGTGAGTTTTCTCAGAAACAGTAAATCTAGGTATAATGTTATAACTGCACCAAGACTGTTCAATTTCAAAGTAAACTAAACTGGAAGGAACTCACAAAGTATTTCCGTTAATGGCTGCATGGTGTAAACAGTTGAAGTCCGTCTTATCTGTCAGTGTTAGGTCGATTCTCGGATGCTCTACCAACAACTTGATGACTCGCTTGTAGTGTTTAATTACAGCCAAGATCTCCTTAATGTCTTCAACGTCCTGCCAATGAAGGATTCATTTTTAAAGTCGTAAAGGACGACAATTTGTAAAAAAAAATACTAAGTTTCATTGTTATTTCAATTTGTGTAGCCGTCTTTGGATAATAATAACATGGTTTTTCATATAGATACTGCCCAGTGCATTGAACAAAATTGACACCATAAGCTCATACTTTAGGAGAAGTGCGGCATTACAAAAAGAGTGCACAATGTATCTTTAATGACTGTGCTAAGTACTTTTGCCTTAGTCCAAGTAATTTAATTATCCAACATCGAACAATATGAATATTGACCAGAACTGGAACCTTAACAACTTAAATCTTGGTATTATTACACCGAGGCCAAGCGGAAAATATTCAACAGCATAAATTGGGGTCGTTGACATAACAGAGAGGCAGGTAGTAGGCAGGCTGGCCAGCTGGCTGGCTTACTTTTGATTTCAAGGAGAAAACATGAACGTTCGTCGGCATGACACATTTTGACAATGCGGTTATATAGTATCTTTACATTTAAAATGTCGGCATTTTGCTGAAAAAACGACAATAGCTGCTTGAATCAAGTGCACAGATTCTTTGCTTACCTTGGTAGTTTGTGAAATGTTTTTCAGTGGGGTTTTTGCGATGGCCAAATGGAGGCTGGTGTTGCCATGGTTGTCTTGAGCGTTCACGTTGGCACCATGTTTCACGAGAGCCTCTACGCACTCGGCGTGGCATTTGTCAACTGCCAAGTGTAAAGCTGTTTGTTTACTTGCATTGCTTATGTCTTTTTGGCACGTCTCCTGTGCAACAAATTTAAAACGAGAGCATGATTATAACCGAAATGAACCGAATTTTCTGCGCAGCTCTCAAATACCGACTGTTTAATGACAGGTCTGTGTCAAACTTATTTTGATGTCAGAGACCCTTCAATAAACATTTAAAACGCTCTGCTTTGGTCTGATGCATAACAAAAGACAGTTGATGCTTATTTTGTTAGTGTTTTGTCATAAAGCACAGTCACCATGCACTTACTTTTGGAGTATTGATGATACATCATCAGTGACATACTCACCCACCCTAAGATTTGTATCCAAGAAACCTTGTAGGTGCCCAACAAAGACAACGAATGATCCTTGTGGGGTACTTCTTATTCTGGCTATGGACATACCGGGTATGCCAGAAAGCGGTATTTGGCCAGATGTTATAGCTCGGGCAGTTCAAACTCCTTTTGTGTCCTTCCTCCATGCGTGGACTAAACTACCACGACGTTACGTCTCCTAAGAATGATCTATAGCTTTAGCGTCTTACTTATTAGTTTAATTTTGTCAGGAAGTTATACCCAAGTGCTTCACCTTTACATTATTGCACACTTGCAGAATAGACGAGATTATGCCTCTTGTAGTTGTATTCTATCAAAAAGTATAAATGAAAACGGATTTTGTACTTGATTGAAATGTTTGCAATACAAAAGTTCCTTACCTTCTTTAGAAGGGTTATTAATACATCTCTAAGGCCATTTGTTGCAGCGATATGAAGAGCGGTTGTATTGTCGCTCATTGTTGTATTGATCAACAATGGGTTGGCTTCCAAAACCCTTTCTACCGCACTGCACCAAAAGAAAGAGGACCAGTTATGGTGCTTTGTTAGCACATGAGGGCACCCGCTTTTTTATTCCTCTTCATCAAAGTTCCAACCGATCCTTTCCCTGGCCCACAACATCGGAAAAATCGGTGTTTTTTTCTAGCACCACCCCTTCAGCCACAAAAAAGGAAAATAAAGATACATGGAGGTCAAGTCAGCTTCTGTGATATTTGAAGCTATGAAAATCTATCCCTATTACACGTGAAGAGCAGTACAATGCATGACCAAACTCTGCGGCATCATTACGGACCACGACGCTGGAGAGTTATTTTCATGAGGTTAAAAATTCTTTCTTTTTGCCAACCCGTCCCCACATGAAATGAAAAACAAAAAGAAACGATATAGTTATATGGGAGAAAGTAAAGATGAAGATGATGATGCTGAAATAATAAACAAAAACGCAATCAAGCTTGACCCTCACTGTTTCGGGCAGCCACGATGAGTGGTTTCGTTTTTCTGATAATCCAATGGACTAAATATTGTTACAATATCCAATGTTGAGGTCCTGTACACACTCATGCTGAGCAAATGCTGTTTGTGAGATGTTTGTCAATTAAAAGAATAAATGTGCTTGACTGGTCTTAAACGTGCGTTTAAGACGTGCTGTTAAAACGGCCCAGGAGATTGAACGGTGATAATGCCCCCGCTTGCAGCTCGGGCATTAGTCGCGTCCATTCTCTCGAACCCGTCTTAAAGATCGGCTAAGCACATATTTATTCCCATCCATAAAATAACTTTTTAGTCAGAGTCAAAAGAAGTCAATATATGATGGATTCCCAGCGATTTTGTTCGAGAATTTTACATTCATTTTCCCGAACACCCTCGTGCATTTTACGGAATATTCCTTGTGGAAATTGTCAAATTTGCGCGCGCCTAGCGAGCCGCGTGCACACAGGCTTTTGACCGATCAGGATTGATTAAACTGTCTTTTATCCAGGTGCCAAGCGTGATTTATACAACGGGATTTATCACTCCTCAGCGGACCTTATTAAATGCTAATATGCAGTCGAGTTGCACGTTGTTGAATAGGGAGAGTGTCTGGGGTATTTATGGATGAAATTTTACTTCTACTCAACAGAAAAGTCAGGCCAGATTACTAGGCTCAAACCAAACACGATTTCCCATTTATTTCTCTGCTGTTAGAACATTTTGTCGCCCTTAAATTTGAGGGTTCCTCGATAGGACAGAGATAAAAATGTAATAGACACTGTAGAATAGTGAAGTAATCTTTAATTTGATGTGTGATCAAGGCAATTGGTTTCATTTGTTTAATTCAGCCGATTTTAGAAATGGCAGTTTTGTTTCCTGCGTTTGTTTATGGCGGTTTATTTATTTATCTAAAGCCTCCCTAAGATTTGGTTCTTGTGCTTCCACTTTGTATATAAGTTGAAATACATAACCTTGCAGCTTTTAGATTTCAGAAAAGATTAACTTACAACTGATTTCCGTTGAGGGCTGCATACTGCAAGCAGTTGACTTCTCCGAGGTTTTGCAATTGCAGATCCATTTCTGGATGTTGTATCAACATTTGGATTATCTCCTGCGTCTGTGCGGTAGTGTCCGATGGCTTTTGTGGGTCCTAGCACACATACGATATCGTATAGCTCATATCTGTGTTTTTTTCTAGGATTTGTTGGAATGATTTCACTAAACGTGAAATCCTGTGAATGGCCTTTACTTTTACTAATTCTACTCCTATGTGATCCCTTCTGAGAACTCGGACGAATACTGCCAGTGGCGCCAAAGTCCGTTCCCCCAATAAATTACATTAAATTCCGCAACCAATTTTATTAAAGCCTGCTGCTTTTCAAGTCTTTAAACGTTTTCTACATTTAAGATAGAAATCCGATTTCAATACTGACTTTCTTTCCAAATTAATTCAAAACAACAAAACATGTTAGTATTGCTATCTTATCTTACATTGATTAATCGAACTTTGACGCGCCTTCCGTGGTCACTTAAATTGAATAAATGTTTTTGAATTTTATCACATTTTGGAGGGTTAAGGAGTTCCTTTTTATTATTTGATTATCAAATAAAGAATAGGGGCCCAAATGTAAAATTAGTGCCCTTGTGATAACCTTATTATTCACAACATATTTGCATACATTAACTTGATGTATGGAATTTTTTACGCTTTTCTACTTCGTCGTAATGTTTTGTTATTCATTTACTTACAAAATAGTTACAAAACATGAGTTCACATCTTTATGACTCCAACCTGGTGAAATTGTGTTCAGACAGCTTGACAAAATGTGTAAATTTTCTATTGACCCCCATAAATTTAGTATTTGTTAGCCTTACACTTCATATGTGACGTGTTACAAATTATCAACAATTGTGAATCTGAGGACTCCTAACTCGTGGGATGCTAATGAATTAAGCGGTGTTGTCCGTAAAAGGTGGAACAACTGATGTGAAAAATTGATTGTCATTACGAAAATGTTTTTTTTTTAAATTTTGGAATTATTCTAATAGACATTTTACCGCAAAGCACAACAGTAGGATATGTGGAGCTGTGGGTTTGAGGACTGAAGAAGCCCCTCGAAATATTTAAGGTTGAGGAAAATTTCCCAAATTCTAAAGACTTTGTATTTCAAAAGTGTTTTCATCTGAATTCAAAGATTTTTGGTTTTCATCTAATTGATATTTATTAGTAAACTTATCATTCCTAATCTTCATTACCATAAAAGTAAAAATACTAATGGTGGTGCAGTTAGAAAAAAATAATGTTCATTTTTGGTACGGCTGACGTATAAACGTTTTATGCCTTCGATTATCACCTGCGTCTTCTACATGTTAAAACTACCGGTACACTAACCTTGGCATTTTTCAAGACGAGATGCAGAGTGGTGTTGCCATCTTTGTCCTGCGCGTTGACATCAGCGCCATTGCCTACCAGAACCTTAACACACTCGTAATACTTCTTTAAAGCGGCAAGATGCAATGCCGTTTGTCCTTCGGTGTTCTTCAAATCCTTCGAGCAATATTCCTGAGCACAAGAACAGAGATGGTCGGTGAACGTGTTTGATCTCTTAAATCTTTTTAATAACGCACCTTAACCGCCACGTGTAAGCGAAACAGTTTGTTGACGAAGTATCTGTTTTAAACCGTTTTCCTGAACAATAAGTACGTTTTACACTTCGGCCTGCAAATATGCCCATCAAAATATGGTACTGTTTCTTTAGAAAATATCAGCTAAAAGCTCATAGGTCACTCAGTTGAACAAGT
This sequence comes from Acanthaster planci, assembly GCF_054643075.1. NCBI lineage: Eukaryota > Metazoa > Echinodermata > Asteroidea > Valvatida > Acanthasteridae > Acanthaster > Acanthaster planci. The sequence continues at coordinate 2,702,093 of NC_141792.1, read as the reverse complement.
ACGCATACAATTTGATCGCAAGTTTGTGATCATATTGTATGCGTACTCGGGCACAAAAGGAAAGTAAGGTGCAGATCTACTTTTAAGCGTTGTGAAGAACTTTCCTTTCGCTTATGTAGTACATTCAGTACTCACCTGCTGAACGAGTGTCAGCAAAGCGCCTGTGAATCCGTTGAAGGCAGCAAGGTGAAGGGCTGTGAACCCGTCATGTTTTGCCGTGTTTAATAACTTCGGGGCGACTTGGAGAATCTTATCGATCACACTAAAAAAGACATACGTAACGTAAAAATAATACAGCATCAATCTGTTGACTTTTATATATGTACATGTACGTTTTAAAGACAAAGAAAAGAATGTTTTTATCGACATTTCGCTTCGCGAATTCAGGCTCATCTCAAAGTCTTCCGACACCAAACTTAAATGGGTGGTCACAGTGGCTTATTCAGTGACTAGTCACGTGGCAGTGGTGCAGAACACTCCCAATACAGAAGTTAGATTTTCCTGTTTCTTAGACCAAGAACGAGATAACAATAAAACAACATTGCAAACAAAATTGTCACTTTGGTTAATTAATAAACTTAGTAAAGCTCTATATCTAAACTGACAAATTTAAATTAGACAGACTGGCCAATGACTAGCATTTCGTCGTCAAAGATAAGTCAAATATCAGTCAAATTTACCAAAGTCAGTCGCTGTTGACTAAATATTGGTCCTGTCTTGATTTAGTTACCCCTGTTTCAGACAGCTGTTCGAGAGTCGCGCCAAACCAAATTAAAAGCAAATTTTGAATTAAGGACGGCAAAAGTTCGACGACGTCTGAACCAATTAGGAGCGGCCAGGCGTGCTAGCAGGCGAAAGATCGACACTTTGATGCGCTCGGAACGACACCAGGGGGGCTTGGTTTCAAACGCTGCTCTTATCTCATTAGCCAAACCCTATGCAAATGTCTGTATTAAGTTCATCTGTCTGAAACCAGAATTTAATTTGGCCGACTTCAAGTCGCTCGCTCTTCTATTTGTATAAGTCATCGAGACCCGATTGACCTATACCAGTCATATTGAGCACAAAATGACCAGCTGTTGTTTATAGTTAATGCTATCCTTCCTTGTGCACGTTTGATAAAAAGGAATCGTTTTGTTGTCGAAAAAAATGAACCTTTTTGAAATATCAAATCGGTATCCCCAGGACCCCAGACTTCTATGTCACAGCGACATGCGAATTTGTAGCTACATTTACATTGCCTCGCTGCAGGAATAAATAAATGCATTAAGTACTTACAGTTTATTCCCTTCGAGTGCCGCAAATTGCAGACAGTTGAAGTCTTTGTTATTTTTCACCGTCATGTCGACCCTTGGGTTATTCACCAGCAACTCAGTAATTTTTTGCTGATTGGCACTGGACGTCTCACCCCCTTGCTCCTGTCATAAAAGGAAAAACAAGAGGGAAACAAGCCTCATGTACATTTCAGATGCTAACCTCAATTTTTGTGTAACATTTAACTCTCCTAAGGATATTGGAGAAAATTTAGGGTAAGACACGTACTGATATCCTGTTGACAAAAGTTTACGTTATAAAATCGTGCAACAGCTAAACATTTACAATCCACTGAAGAAATTAATGTATCGTGACACGTTTTTCTCAAGAGTGGTTGAAATTGGAACAGGAAGGCCCCGTAGTAATGGCTGCTAATTTTGATGGTCAGATTTGTCTATAACAACAGTAACCGTTACATTCACTAGGACATAAAATCAACAGACTGGACGTGTCGACCTTTTCAAATGTGCCGTGTCATTGCCTCTGTGAGCAACCTGTCGGTGGCGCACTATTGTAAATTTTCTAATGATTTTTTTTAATAAATTGCCCGATTTATAGTACTTCATGTTGAGCACGGTTTCTTTTAGTATTATTATTTCACTACTAAAATGCATTTCCAATAAAGTGTACTGAGAAGAGGGTGTGCACCAAAATAATCTTGAAATTGGGAGCAATTTTGAACATATGCAAATTAGGCAATGAATTCGGGATAATCGTTATATTGAATATATGAAACACAAACAACTCAGCTGATAAGGGGCACAATTATTAAGGTCTCTTAAGTACTACAATACTTCCTAGACGGACGTTTATTGACCAACTCATCATGGAAATCTCAGATTTGGCGGACATTTTTAATTTATCCAAATTAGACACTTCCGCAACAAGGATTCACTCGGAATTTTAGGATGTCATTCTGGGGACCTTGTAGAATTGCATAGTGGAGAAAAAATTCTGTTACAATTAGTTCCAGGTTTACCATAAAAATGAAGTGTAGGCCTACTGCCTGGACTGTATCTGAAATGTGCTTTCACGTTGCCTCCTTTGTTGTGCAGACCTTTATTAGTCTGTGTGACTTGCTTTTATATTTTTAAGTTTAATTCAATATTCGAAGAACATAAGACTGAATTGACATTACCCGAAAGGATTTTAATCACTGAAACGGAGGCCTGCAACTCACTCAATAATGTATAACATTTGGCAAATGATGTAATGAGCTTTGATCCAATTTCATTTCAGAAAATTACATTTTAGTTGCGTTTATGATTTTGTTCTGCTTTTGTTATCAAATTTGGAATTATGTTCAAAATGCCGTATCCTCTCCGAGTGTCCCCTGTTCCGGAGGCCATAGGTTCAAGTCCCGCTCTAGTCAGTTTCTTTGTTCATCTTTATTAACGCTTCTAAGCACCTAGTCAGTTTCCCTATATAATTTGTTTCAAATTTGGAATTAATTAACTCTTAGTACTATGCCATTTTTTTTCTGTAACAAGTGCCCTCACCTTGTCTTTTAATACATGCAACAATTTTTCAATGGATGAAGCTGATTTCATTGCAACTAGATGGACACATGTGTCGCCATTGTCGTCTTGAGCATTCACGTCAGCACCGTTGTCCACCAACACCTTGACACACTCGTAATGCCTCTTCAAAATAGCAAGATGCAGTGATGTGTGCCCTTTGGCATTTTTAAGATCCTTCAAGCAATTTTCCTGTGCAAAAGAGAAATAACTCTCGGCTAAATAGTCCCATTTAAGCATAATTAATTTCATAAAAAGCACAGATTGTTAAACGGAATTTTAACCGCCTGTATAGCCGAACCAGATGTATTTATATATATTCATCATTTATCATTTGATGTGCAAACATAAATGCTACAATTTCTCTTTAAGATAAACAATCTGCGATTTTATTTGGGATATTTTTTAGGGGCTATCTTCTCGTGAATGCCATATTCATCATGTCCTCATTTACTCGTCATCAATCGTGTAGGGTCTATGGTCGAACTTACTCTGAATGAACGAAATAAGTAATTGGTTCAAGTTTGTCGGCTCAGCTATTTACTTTTCTGGACCATTCCGTCTTCCATACCTGCTTTACGAGGGTCACCACGATGTCTGCGTAGCCGTTGAAAGCAGCTAGATGCAGTGGTGTAAAACCGTCATTTTTCGGTATGTTTATCAACTGTGGCGCGACGTGAAGCATCTTGTCGATAAAACTAAGATGATACATTATCGCAGTATGATTATCATTAAATTATACGACAATGTAGAAGAGGTATTTTCTTTTAGTTTGGAATGATACTTTTAAGCCCCCTTTGTGAAAAAAATTCACGCTGTGTGTTTAACGCAAAATAGAAATTGATTAGCGACTTTTGGGATGTTGGTGTACCGGAAAGTGGGCTAATCTTCCTGGCGACGGCATGCAGCTAGCTTTAACGGTCTCGCTTACAAATTTCTTTTAATCAAAAATATTACCCCCAACTTAATGGAATAATTTTTCTATTGTGAAGTTCTGCCTTTACTCCATTCTAGATATGCAATTGGGAGATGACAATTAAATGAAAATTACTACACAAATTTTGTCCAGTATTCAGCGCAAAGAACATACGCATAAGGTACTTACAGTTTATTCCCTTTCATTGCCGCAATATGTAAACAGTTGAAGTCGTTGTTATTTTTCAGCGTCCTGTCAACTCTTGGATGTTGTATAAGCAAGTCGATAATTTCTTGCCGAATGACATCGGACGCCTCCGCTATTTTCTTCTGTCGAGAGAGAATAACAACATAGCACCCTCTGGTATATAAAATTAAAACTTAATGTGGTTTATGAAGAACGTGTCAATATTAAAGCATGTATGGTAAAGTGGTTCACATAGCGCTAGGCAGCACAGTTGAGAATTTGTTTGAACCAGGTGGTGCTTAATTAAAGCCTGGTTTCCATATGGTCGTTTGAACAGTAATTTAGTCAACTTGGTTGCCACAAACATGGAGCCTGGTGGGAATTTCCCTTGAAGTTTTTTTACGGAGTTTTTGCCCTTCCCGTACGTAAAGTTATATTTGGGCAAAAGTACTTTTTGTATACGTCAAGAAAACTGATTCTTATTTTCTACTACGCCTAAGGGCGTTGTGCCCCCTCAAAAAGATAAAATCCGGATTATCCCTTTAAAGTTGTTTAATTATTATAAGTTGAAGTTAACCTTTGTTTGGAATAATTGCAATTAGTAGTAAATTGACAAAAAGACCTAACCTATACATGTATATCGCTCTGAACAGAGGTATAATAATTTAACAAACCGACATACACTACAAACTACTAACAAAAGAAACACAGTGCACTAACAATAAGCGTCCAGTGATAAGCTGAAAAATGAAATTGTATAATAATATTTATAACAAACAAATGCATAATAATTAAACTCCTAAGCCACAGAAATAAGGGTATGTACGCAACAGGTATTTGGTTGTCGAGACATGTCAATAATATTCTTAAAGAGGAAGTCGAATGTATTTTTTTATTTGTAAAGATGGATTGACAAGCTTGGGATGCTCGCTGATGTTTTATGAAAATATTTTCGTATTTTTCAAACTTTGTTGTTATTTCATCTTATAAACAACCTTTACGTTTCACAAGAAAGCATAGCGTTAGGGGTATTTCCGAAGAACACCCTGACCAGTCTGATATTGTTATCTAAAACCCTGACCAGTCTGATATTGTTATCTTTTCATGTACGTTCGCATGGGTTAAGAAGGGCAGGAGTTCTGCAGTACTTGACCATAGTTCGTCATCCAGATGTACACAGGTTTTTGTTTTAGTTAAACCCTAATAGAATTCCAATATGAAAATTGGCAGATTGTTACTCAATAATGATCACGCTTTTCAACATGTAAACATGTTTCCGGTGAATAATACGGAACCCCCGGTTTCATGACGTCAAAGAATGTCATTGTTGGCCTAGAATACGTCACTGATGGGTATTAAATGAAAGGGTTAATGAAAAAGGAACTTGAAAAATATATTTCTCGTGCAGATCAGACTTAAGGCTTTTTATAAAGTTGTGAAATCAGTCTCTCTGGATGCTCAAAGATTATGAAAATGAAACTCTACGAATTTAGATCAGACTAATTAGCTTCAGGCGCTGCAAAGCTAATGAAATTTACCCGTACCGTATGATAGAATCCCGGAACGTGGCACACTTCGATGTTTCACCCGACTTTCCACATTCAAAGTTGCAAAAGATGACGAGCATCGTTAAATAAATGGTTAAATAAATAATGGTATTGTTACCTTAACAATGTCACTTCCGTTTCCAACCGCAAATTTGTTACAAAATCTGTAATATCCGAGCAATGCATTTTCCCGTTCAAGTCTTCATGCGTTTTAACTTTATTTTACGGGTTTTTTTCGACTGTCAGCAAGTTGTTCATATGTCCTCGTAATTGACAGCAAATATTGACAGCAGAGTTGAATTACCGCAGGACATAATGTACCATGTAGACCCAGGGTTAATGAATTAAACGAACCCAAACCTGTGTAATCATTGCACTTCCAGTAAGCGAATTAATAAAGGTCAATTAGAAATGCTCAAGATTGAGATTTACACCAACCGTGACCTTCTAACCCTGAAGGTAAGGCTCACAGCAACTTTACGCTCGTCTTAGAATGAGGGCCATTTCAACATCCCAAGTACCTACATTGGTTCATTACCTGCATTGGTTCATTAGACCGAGCTGTTAGAAGTTGGATGTGTTAACTACAGTCGGCTGTAATTTTATATATGTTGACGTAGTCATGACCTCAAACTTTCTGCAAGAAAGGTTTTAAACAAATTCTTGCGTATAGCAAAAAAGACACAAAGGAACCGTTGCAATGAGAAAGGTTGATTGGGCCGAGTCCAGATCCTTTTTTATTGCTGCAGAGGAACCACCAGAGTAATGCTGCAAACTTGCTGAAGGTAACCATGATCGTGATTCCGATCAAGACTCACTGGGCTGTGCCGTGCTAATGATGTAATTGATGGAATTACTTTGGATTTCGATTTCATATACCAGGTCATAAAATCAAAGGTCAAATGCTTGATCCGGATTTACACCGGACCAACTAATATACGCTGACACACCCTTATTATGTCACCTGATGTTGAACCAGTTCAGCCTGGTCATATTGAGTTCCCCGCTTTCAAAATCACTCGGGCAAAAAAAAATCACCACAACTGGATACAAAACCTTTCCTTTGTGTAAATTTTTCCTAGTCGAAAAGTAAGGTTACAGCTTTTTTTGGTTTATGGTTTGCGACGGGGCTAAATCAGTGTGTGAAAGGCGTTTACGAACTTAAGGAGGATGCATTTTGTGTATTTCTTCCTACTGGAAAGTGCACTAACCTTGTCGTGCGGTGCAGCATCTTCTTCACTGGACTTGGATAATTCCATCGCGACCAGATGGAGACTTGTATCACCATCACCATTCTGAGAATTCACGTCGGCACCGTTTTCCACCAGAGCCTTGACAAATTTGTAATGTTCCTTCGCAATAGCTAGGTGCAGTGCCGTCTGACCTCGGGCATTTTTTCGATCTTTCTCACAATTTTCCTTGAAAACAAATCAACAGTTACTGCATATATTTGCACCAGTGATGGGACGGGACGGGATGGGATCAATTGCCAGAAGAGAGATTTTAAACCACATTTTGAATATACATTCATAAATATCGAAGACAATTAGCCATTCCTATTGGTCAGTTAAGTGGCCGGTCTTAAGTTGATAAAGCACTGGCTGGCAGTGTATGCCACTTAGAGCCTCCGTCAGTCTCCGTATAAGGAAACTGTTCACGACTGCGTGCGAGAGGACATTCCACAGTAATATTTCTTAATGGTTTTCAATAAAAAGTACTTAGTCGTGCCTTCTTTAAAAAAAATTGTCAGGGTGAAGAAGTCCTTTCACAGTATTGTATTTTGCGTGGTGTATCTTTTTAAAATGCGAAGAGCCTCTCAGTTCCTTATGGCAATTGATTAATAGGACTAGGAAAATTATTGGTTTGTTCTGCCACTTAAAACGTCTTTATCTGCTTACCTGCTTTACGAGGGTTAGCACAATGTCCACGTGACCGTTTAAGGCAGCGAGATGCAGTGGTGTAAAACCGTCGTTCTGTGGCATGTTCACCAAATGTGGCGCAACTTGGAGAATCTGGTCAATAACACTGAAATGATATGGATAACGAATAGCATGGTGTAAAGCTGTAATATGAAGCAGTACCTCTGACTTTTAAGTAAGTTATGTTTTACCTTCTGAATTAACATTCAATAAGCTGTTGTGGGGCTAATTTTAATGCTGTTTAGAAGTTGCCTACTCTTATCTGCTCCCTAGGATGCACCATCAAGCAATTAAAACGAGACACGAAGTGGTTTATTATTCGAACGATCGTGCAGCCCGAATAATGTATATTTTTGCGTTACATACGTACAATTTATTCCCTCGAACTGCTGCGGAATGCAAACAGCTGAAATCGTTGTTATTTTTCAGCGTCATATCAACGCTTGAGTTCTTCACCAGCAACTCAATTATTCTATCCCGACTGATATCAGACGCCTCACCCCCGTGCTTCTGTCATAAGAGAAAAAAATAAATGGGTCTTATTTCCATTCAAGCAGGGAAAGTTGGATTGGTATTTTTGTCACATGTAATTCTGTCATGGGGTTTGGATGACAGCAGTGATATTAACCGGCATTTTGTAAACAAATAGATTTCGTTTTGGGGGATAATTAGTCTTAGAAACAATATAGACACTTTTATCATGACTGGATGGTACGTATAGTTGGTAGCCTTACACTAGCGCCATCGTCCAGCAGATTTCCTTAAACAAACCAATGTCATAAAAGACGAACTTTTTCCAAATTCCTTTTAAGTTGTTTTTTTTTTAAAACATATTAGCGTAAACCAGGTTACATATCCGACTCCAATTCTACACGTTCAGGTAACTGCTAGTTTTCACCTGTGCCTTAATAAAAACATAGAATTAATATAATATTGTGAATTTTGAACGACATTCTTATTTAATAAAAGCACAACTTTTCAAAGCACTATTTTTGGCAAACGTCCACGAAACTTTATTTTGGTTAAAACCACTACCAGCCGGGGACTCCGGGATCGGAGCTGTATGGTTTATATGTGTGGCCGGGGTCTCCGAACTCGGACAAAGGAAACAGGGCCCTGTGACAAAAGACCGTACTCCGAACAAAAGACCAGGCTGCTGGGCATGACCGGCATTTTTCACTCTCAAAAGTGGTGATAATCCAGCATTATTTTGAAACCGTATACCAGGGTTTGGGGTATTTAGAGCAAGCGGATTACCACCGGGGACAAAAGCTCTCCACCACCGCAGCGATGAGCCACACAGCACCGCTGCGTGCTAATCTGGCCCCTATTGAAAAGAGGTCAGCAGTGCACTGAGCCAGGTTCGTGAACAAAAGACAGCTGTATAACACCGCACAATCTGGGCTCTGTTTACAAGGCTGCAGGCCTAGCTGAAATATTCGGGTGTCAATGAAGGTCACCTGTCAACTTAGAGTAGTGCCTGAAGATTGCTCCGTGCGGCTATAAACGACTGTTAAATGGAATGATGAATTGTTGAAGGATTTTGAAAATGGAAAAAATGCTAGTCATGCCGGCCCAGCATCCTCAACGTTGAAAAATGCCCCAGTCCAAAGTGGTTTTAATTAATGCAACAGCCAATACTTCTTCACTTGGAGTGGATTTCTCTATTATAGCTAGATGGAGACTGGTGTTGCCACATTCGTCCTGTGCGTTCACGTCGGCACCGTTATCCACCAGAGCCTTGACACACTCGTAATACCCCTTGATAACAGCAAGATGCAGTGGCGTCTGACAGTCGGAAGTTTTAGGATCCTTCAAGCACATTTCCTTGATATAAAAAACATTTGACAATGGACCCACGAGAGGTTACATGAAGCTTCAGTTTGTCTGGTCAAAACAAAAATTGTAATGTGGTACATCGCGTGTGTTTTTTGCATGTATTATCCGTTAAAGTCGATAGGTTATTGAATATCATGTGAAATTCTATTGTAATGTTCGCCTACCTTTCGGTCTGAAGAATATGGAATAGTACATGTAATTTACGATTGAACGCACACCCGAGGCCTAATAATAATAGTAACAATAGTAATGGAGTTCATACTGCGCAAATCCTATGTTACCATAATTATTCAAATGCACTGTTCACGGTAAGTAATATATTAGTGCAATAGTTGTTGATCAAACTATATTAAAATAAAAGAACTAGAATGAATTAGAAAAAACAAAGGTATTGACCCAAACTGCAATAAATGCACCCGTGCTTCTCGTTTTTACTCGAACTAATTCTAGAACACAGTAGCAAGTAAATAATAAAATGTTCAGGCATCTATTAAAACAGTAACTTTTCCTCCGTACCTGCTTGAGAAAGGTCAGTACCATGTCCGTGTAACCGTTCAAGGCAGCTATATGCAGAGGTGTAAAACCGTCGCTTTTTGCCAGATTAATCATATGTGGCGCTTGACGAAGAATCATGTCGACTGCACTGAAACGATATTTGAAATAGGTTTTCTCTTTACTACCATTTGCAGGGTTTTCTTCTGTATTATGCAGGCTTCTTGTATTAAGTTTATTCAGATATTAAGTTTTGTTGACTTTTGCCGGAGGAGGATTAAGACACCAGCTTCAGAACATCTTTCAGTCAACTAGAAAGAACATTATGCTGAGGTTTCCGACTACACAGTAACGATATTCAAGTCCAAGTACCCTCATTCAAATTGCATTTCTAAGCAAAGAAACATTCTACACCATCATCGACTTCATCGACTTGAAATATAAATTGACTGAATTAAAAAAAGGCATTTTTACCCACACACAAGTTTGATGTCAATCAGAGAAAATACAAGCCCTAAATTGAGGAAATTAAGGAAGTATACGATATAATGCCGAGATATAAACAAACAATAAAATTATGATCGAAAAAAATCGTAAAGACGAACAACGACGTTGCAGGTTGTGAAGTTATCACATATGTCAAGCGATTGCATTTGCATTGATGAAAGGTTTCCGCTCCATAACACGATCTCACACTTGTGTGACGTTCACGAATAAAGGACCGGACAGATTTTGACGCAATGTGGTTTTCGTGACGGCTGACTTTAGGTAAATATATATGAAACTTGATGCTGAAATATTTACTTTCTGTGATGTCAGAATGAAGTCCTTACTTAACGAATTTAAATTGAAATATATAGAACGAAATGTTTTCCAACTGTTTGTAAGTCAGTTATGCTCATATTTATCGATCTGGCAGACATATTCTGTGGCAATTTTTTCCCACCTAAAGATAAATCGGTTCAGTTTTATTTCCGGATGAATTCAGCAATAAATGTACACGACTCAAAATCAGCTGTACAATATAATGAGTGATACGCCAACTAAAATGGAGGGGTTGACGTTAAAATTCATATGAAATACTTTTGCCAAATGACACTTTCAATGCGTTGGCATGGCACTCACGCGTGCATTATTTAACTTGGGTGCGCATGCATTTGTAAATCGCAGGACCGCATTGGTCAGAGAGGTGTAGCACCTGTCCACCAGTGTTTTGCCACCACCATTATGGCTTGTAATGCCGGTGGTCAGATTAATCTATTATCATTGGCGGGAGCTCCTTATGTCAGTACAGATCAGGTATTATCACAAATGATGGCTGTAACACATTTGGGAGTCCTTGCGATACTTCTGTCTTTAAACAGTATGACCGTTTTCAGTTAGGTGATCAGGCTTGATCAAATCGTCGCCGTGTCCACGAAGTGGTAAACCCGAACATCCGTAGTTTTCTATATTATTTTGAGGTTTTCCAGTCGCATTGTTACACTTTACTCAGACCACTTTCACAAAATGCTGTTTACATTTTCATAGCCAAAAATAAACAATTGAAAAAAATCACGGATTCCTTTATTCTTTGTTTCACGGAATGGCCATTGGGACTGTCATTTGCTGTACGTAAGTGGACACTGTAATTTGTTGAATGTACGCAAGTCAGCGAGTGTAATATGTATTGTAAGCACTAAGGATATTAGACAGCTTCAGTTCAGTAAATAGAAAATACGCGCGCGTGTCACGTATGTATGTTTTCGCTGATGATGTCATCACTTTATGCTGTCTTTATACGTAACGTAGCGAGAGCCATAAACGACGGCAAATGAAAGCAACTTGGTACGGAACCTTAACACCTGAAGTTTCGGTTTTATACACCACATCAGTACCAAATTATATTCCTAAAACAAAAATATCTTACTTTCACAACGCTTAAAGACATTTTCGTTAACTAAGTATGACTTAGCAAAGGATTACTTATGCATTATACATCGCATGACAAGGTAAAAATATCCCAACCTTGTTAATATAGTAGATGTAAAGCTTGTTAATAAGTAGCTGTAAACGTTTCTGGAAAAAGTAATTTTCAGTTATGGTTAACGCTAAATGTCCTTTTCAAAAGGTGTGGTTGTTGAAAAGATGCTTTTGGTCACCTGTTGTTACAGTATATCTTTGCCTCCTCGGCACCACAAACGATTCCAACGTGTTCTACACCAGTACTGTAATCTGTAGGCATAGTTTTGTGTGATTTATTACATGAAATTTTAAATTATGGTATTTATAACGGTGATATTCTGTGCTGTAAAAGCTGCATTGCTGGTGATGATTTTAAATTTTTGATCTAAACCAGGGTTTAAAGTCGGGCGTGGCAATCACTCTGCACTGACAAGAGACGACCTCACGAGGCTGAACCAGTGTTAACTTGAACAGCAGAATCGTCACTCAGCTCACCTATGAGAAGATAACACCAGAGACGTAAGACACCCCACTCTGCAGACCACGCACTGGTACTTTAACATCTCACTTCCTCAGCGAAGCCAATGAACTGTTGAATTGGGTCTGATTTCTTTGATGATTTACTTCTGCACCATTTCATCCTGTGCTGGCGAGTCGTCTGTGAAGCGACACTTGTAAGAAAAGTTCGTCCGGACCAAGTGAAGTGTAGAGCTGAATCTTGTTCCGGGAGAGACAGTTCCAGTTTGTGGAGCATCAAGTCCCACATTTGCAACGGCCACCAAGCCCTCACCGTTTCGTCTCGAGCCCGGTCATTCTTATTCGACGTGGTCTTTGTCCCTGTTACAGCTCATTTTTTGCACCGTCAAGGACTAAACTCTATTCGCCATCTGTGGAGTCCAGCATTCTTCACTATAGTACCTGCTACGCTCTCGCCCGTAAAAACAATTATATGAGATCTTTTTTTTTATTCTTTATCCTGATCATTGAAAACTAGTTCCAAATTGTATTTTCTTTGTTATCCTTACTTTTACACTCCAAGTGTAACATTCTCATTAAATCATAATTGTTTATTTTTTCTTTATATCAGTGTTATTTTGCTGGTTTTCTTTGTTGCATCGGAGTGAATTCAAACTTAAGAAAGTTCTGAAATAGTTTCGAGTTTTTCCGATCGTAACACTGGTCATTCCTATTGGACTTGGTTCTCCCCTCACCCGAAGTACGGGTGAGTCCTTTCGCTGGTGCTCTTCAACATCTACCTTGCGGTCATCTCCCTTCTCTCCTGGGAGCAACTCCGCCTGGATGATGGAGTCACCCTCAGCTATCAGCTGGATGGTAGCCTCTTCAACCTTCACGGCGGCTTCATGCCCGCCGTAAGACCCGGTTAGACCTGCAATATGCAGACAACGCAGCTTTCGTTAGCCACACATCAGACGGCCTGCAGAGACCTCTACCATTGCAGAGTTTGTACCCCAGCGCTGGGCCGGTCATAAACGCCCGTAGGTGTCCAGGTAGTCGAGGCATTAGAAGTACCCTTTGCTGTGGGCACTGAGGACCTCATCCAGGTAAATAGCTTCGTCTACCTTGGCAGCATCCTGACGTCGTCCAGCAGTATGACAGACGAGGTGCAAAACAGGATCAGATGGGCCTGCAGTGCCTTTGGCCGATAATCTCGAGTCTTTCGCTGAGAAGTTTCGCCGAGTATTTATACACATGTGTAATATTAATACAGGCTCCGGGTACCAGATTTCAGATATCCCATGGCCAGTAAATAGAGTAACGGAAGATTTCTCATAAAATAAAATAAACTGCCCGTATGGCAAGAATACAATGCTGCGTACTGGCGTTAAAACCGTTGAACAAACGCGTACGCCCCTATATTTCTAACGATAGGGAGCTGTTGAGAACTAATCGAATGTCAGCTGACTACTCAATGCTTTCAGATAGCACCTTGGGCAGTAGCATCACAAGGTCGTACATGTAAATATTCTGTTGTGGTAGTGAATCCTAATCTGTTACACCAGGCACTATGAACAGCATGGAAACGTAATGGTGCGGAAAGAGCGGGCTCTCAAGCGAACCTGATACGGTTTGTTGCCGCGGACATCAATGAGTGGCAAGATTCAAGTTTACTTGCAGATGATATTTGAAACGTAACTAGGTAGCACCATGAAAACATTAATTTTGTGTACTTACAATTTATTCCCGTTCAGTGCTGCGCAGTGTAGACAGCTGAAGTCGTCATTGTTTCTCAATGCAACGTCAACTTTTGGGTGTCGAACCAGCAATTCGATAATTTCCTTCTGGTGAGCACCTGGTGTCTCAATTTTTTGTCCCTTTCAGTAGAAAATAATGGAATTAATGACAGTCCTTTTTACCGTGGCAGAGAAAAGCACATGTATCTAGTCACCATTGTTGCGAAGAGGCAGGTGGATAAAAATTGGTGTTTTTCACTAATTCCCTTTGAAGTATCGTAAGTAACCATTTGACATGCTTTCATGTAAAGAAATACATCATTAATACTTCAAGCAAATTAATGATACCAGGGGCAAAGCGTCTTGATTATATCATTTGGCGTTTTCACCACGAGACCCAAAAATCCCTGCCCCTTTTCACGTACACGTACAAGGTTTCTGTAGCGCATGAAATTGTTGCTGAGAAGTAGTGTTTGCAAACTCAAAAATGAGAAACTTTTATTGCCATTACTTCGAAAACTATTTTCCTTTGAAATCCACATGCCGGTTCCTTCGTGGACATGGTGACGATTTCAGTGTCACAATTCATAACTGCTGATTGCTTTGGTAGCATAACACCTATAGAGGTGCCGGGACTTAATAATTGAACTTGTCGAAAGACGAATGATAAAGACGAGTCTCCCAGCCGATATTCCGTTCATAAAAAGTTTAAAACTTTAAAGAATAATAAAAATGACCTAACTCTGAGACATTTTTTCTTTATTCGAGGGTATCTCGTGTTATCCGCGCCATCGTCATGTACAGTTGGAATAGGGCCCTATGTAAATTTCTAACTTTTAGAGTCAATGCAATGGTTAATGCAACACCCAATACTTCTTCACTTGGAAAGGAATTCTCTATCATAGTTAGATGAAGACTGGTGTTGCCATCTTCGTCCTGTGCGTTCACGTCGGCACCGTTATCCACCAGAGCCTTGACACACTCGTAATACCTCTCGTTAACAGCAGAATGCAGCGGCGTCTTACGGTTGGAAGTTTTAGGATCCTTCAAGCACATTTCCTTGATATAAAAAAACATTTGACAATGGACCCACGAGAGGTTACATGAAGCTTCAGTTTGTCTGGTCAAAACAAAAATTGTAAAGTGGTACATCGCGTGTGTTTTTTGCATGTATTATCCGTTAAAGTCGATAGGTTATTGAATATCATGTGAAATTCTATTGTAATGTTCGCCTACCTTTCGGTCTGAAGAATATGGAATAGTACATGTAATTTACGATTGAACGCACACCCGAGGCCTAATAATAATAGTAACAATAGTAATGGAGTTCATACTGCGCAAATCCTATGTTACCATAATTATTCAAATGCACTGTTCACGGTAAGTAATATATTAGTGCAATAGTTGTTGATCAAACTATATTAAAATAAAAGAACTAGAATGAATTAGAAAAAAACAAAGGTATTGACCCAAACTGCAATAAATGCACCTGTGCTTCTCGGTTTTTACTCGAACTAATTCTAGAACACAGAAGCAAGTAAATGATAAAATGGGATGGGATCAATTGCCAGAAGAGAGATTTTAAACCACATTTTGAATATACATTCATAAATATCGAAGACAATTAGCCATTCCTATTGGTCAGTTAAGTGGCCGGTCTTAAGTTGATAAAGCACTGGCTGGCAGTGTATGCCACTTAGAGCCTCCGTCAGTCTCCGTATAAGGAAACTGTTCACGACATCGTGCGAGAGGACATTCCACAGTAATATTTCTTAATGGTTTTCAATAAAAAAGTACTTAGTCGTGCCTTCTTTAAAAAAAATTGTCAGGGTGAAGAAGTCCTTTCACAGTATTGTATTTTGCGTGGTGGATCTTTTTTAAAATGCGAAGAGCCTCTCAGTTCCTTATGGCAATTGAATTATAGGACTAGGAAAATTATTGGTTTGTTCTACCACATAAAACGTCTTTATCTGCTTACCTGCTTTACGAGGGTTAGCACAATGTCCACGTGACCGTGTATGGCAGCGAGATGCAGTGGTGTAAAACCGTCGTTCTGTGGCATGTTCACCAAATGTGGCGCAACTTGGAGAATCTGGTCAATAACACTGAAATGATATGGATAACGAATAACATGGTGTAAAGCTGTAATATGAAGCAGTACCTCTGACTTTTAAGTAAGTTATGTTTTACCTTCGGAATTAACATTCAATAAGCTGTTGTGGGGCTAATTTTAATGCTGTTTAGAAGTTGCCTACTCTTATCTGCTCCCTAGGATGCACCATCAAGCAATTAAAACGAGACACGAAGTGGTTTATTATTCGAACGATCGTGCAGCCCGAATAATGTATATTTTTGCGTTACATACGTACAATTTATTCCCTTGACATGCTGCGGAATGCAAACAGCTGTAATCGTTGTTATTTTTCAGCGTCATATCAACACTTGAGTTCTTCACCAGCAACTCAATTATTCTATCCCGACTGATATCAGACGCCTCACCCCCGTGCTTCTGTCATAAGAGAAAAAAAATAAATGGGTCTTATTTCCATTCAAGCAGGGAAAGTTGGATTGGTATTTTTGTCACATGTAATTCTGTCATTGGGTTTGGATGACAGCAGTGATATTAACCGGCATTTTGTAAACAAATAGATTTCGTTTTGGGGGATAATTAGTCTTAGAAACAATATAGACACTTATATCATGACTGGATGGTACGTATAGTTGGTGGCCTTACACTAGCGCCATCGTCCAGCAGATTTCCTTAAACAAACCAATGTCATAAAAGACGAACTTTTTCCAAATTCCTTTTAAGTTGATTTTTTTGAAAACATATGCTTAATAAAAAAAATATGCCTTAATAAAAACATAGAATCAATGATATTGTGAATTTTGAACGACATTCATATTTAATAAGCACAACTTTTCAAAGCACTATTTTTGGCAAACGTCCACGAACCTTTATTTTGGTTAATGCAACACCCAATACTTCTTCAATAGGAGTGGATTTCTCTATCATAGCTAGATGAAGACTGGTGTTGCCATCTTCGTCCTGTGCGTTCACGTCGGCACCGTTATCCACCAGAGCCTTGACACACTCGTAATACCCCTTGATAACAGCAAGATGCAGCGGCGTCTGACAGTCGGAAGTTTTAGGATCCTTCAAGCACATTTCCTTGATATAAAAAACATTTGACAATGGACCCACGAGAGGTTACATGAAGCTTCAGTTTGTCTGGTCAAAACAAAAATTGTAATGTGGTACATCGCGTGTGTTTTTTGCATGTATTATCCGTTAAAGTCGATAGGTTATTGAATATCATGTGAAATTCTATTGTAATGTTCGCCTACCTTTCGGTCTGAAGAATATGGAATAGTACATGTAATTTACGATTGAACGCACACCCGAGGCCTAATAATAATAGTAACAATAGTAATGGAGTTCATACTGCGCAAATCCTATGTTACCATAATTATTCAAATGCACTGTTCACGGTAAGTAATATATTAGTGCAATAGTTGTTGATCAAACTATATTAAAATAAAAGAACTAGAATGAATTAGAAAAAATAAAGGTATTGACCCAAACTGCAATAAATGCACCCGTGCTTCTCGGTTTTTACTCGAACTAATTCTAGAACACAGAAGCAAGTAAATGATAAAATGTTTAGGCATCCATTAAAACCGTAACTTTTCCTCCGTACCTGCTTGAGAAAGGTCAGTACCATGTCCGTGTAACCGCTCTTGGCAGCTATATGCAGAGGTGTACAACCGTCGCTTTTTGCCAGATTTATCGTATGTGGCGCTTGACGAAGAATCATGTCGACAGCACTAAAACGATATTTGAAATAGGTTTTCTCTTTACTACCATTCGCAGGGTTTTCTTCTGTATTATGCAGGCTTCTTGTATTAGGTTTATTCAGATATGAAGTTTCGTTGACTTTTGCCGGAGGAGGATTAAGACACCAGCTTCAGAACATCTTTCAGTCAACTAGAAAGAACATTATGCTGAGGTTTCCGACTACACAGTAACGATATTCAAGTCCAAGTACCCTCATTCAAATTGCATTTCTAAGCAAAGAAACATTCTACACCATCATCGACTTCATCGACTTGAAATATAAATTAACTGAATTGGAAAAAAGGCATTTTTTACCCACACACAAGTTTGATGTCAATCAGAGAAAATACAAGCCCTAGATTGAGGAAATTACTAATGCCGAGATATAAACAAACAATAAAATTATGATCCAAAAAATCGTAAAGACGAACAACGACGTTGCAGGTTGTGAAGTTATCACATATGTCAAGCGATTTCATTTGCATTGATGAAAGGTTTCCGCTCCATAACACGATCTCACACTTGTGTGACGTTCACGAATAAAGGACCCGACAGATTTTGACGCAATGTGGTTTTCGTGACGGCTGACTTTAGGTAAATATATCTGAAACGTGATGCTGAATTATTTACTTTCTGTGATGTCAGAATGAAGTCCTTACTTAACAAATTTAAATTGAAATATATCGAACGAAATGTTTTCCAACTGGTTGTAAGTCAGTTATGCTCATATTTATCGATCTGACCGACATATTCTGTGGCAATTTTTTCCCACCTAAAGAAAAATCGGTTCAGTTTTATTTCCAGATGAATTCAGCAATAAATGTACACGACTCAAAATAAGCTGTCATAATACAATGTAATGAGTGATACGCCAACTAAAATGGAGGGGTTGACGTTAAAATTCATATGAAATACTTTTGCCAAATGACACTTTCAATGCGTTGGCATGGCACTCACGCGTGCATTATTTAACTTGGGTGCGCATGCATTTGGAAATCGCAGGACCGCATTGGTCAGAGAGGTGTAGCACCTGTCCACCAGTGTTTTGCCACCACCGTTATGGCTTGTAATGCCGATAGTCAGATTAATCTATTATCATTGGCGGGAGCTCCTTAAGTCAGTACAGATCAGGTATTATCACAAATGATGGCTGTAACACATTTAGGAGTCTTTGCAATACTTCTGTCTTTAAACAGTATGACCGTTTTCAGTTAGGTGATCAGGCTTGATCAAATCGTCGCCGTGTCCACGAAGTGGTAAACCCGAACATCCGTTGTTTTCCATATTATTTTGAGGTTTTCCAGTCGTATTGTTACATTTTACCCAGACCACTTTCACAAAATGCAACATTTTCATAGTCAAAAATAAACAATTGAAAAAATCATGGATTCCTTGATTCTTTGTTTCACGGAACAGCCATTGGGACTGTCATTTGCTGTATACGTAAGTGGACACTGTAGTTTGTTGAATGTACGCAAGTCAGCGAGTGCAATATGTATTGTAAGCGCAAACGATATTAGACAGCTTCAGTTCAGCAAATAGAAAATACGCGCGCGTGTCACGTATATGTATCGTTTTCTCTGATAACGTCATCACTTTAGGCTGTCTTTATACGTAACGTAGCGAGAGCCATAAACGACGGCAAATGAAAGCAACTTGGTACGGAACCTTAACGCCTGAAGTTTTGGTTTTATACACCACATCAGTACCAAATTATATTCCTAAAACAAAAATATCTTACTTTCACAACGCTTAAAGACATTTTCGTTAACTAAGTATGACTTAGCAAAGGATTACTTATGCATTATACATCGCATGACAAGGTAAAAATATCCCAACCTTGTTAATATAATAGGTCTAAAGCTTGTTAATAAATACCTGTAAACGTTTCTAGAAAAAGTAATTTTCAGTTATGGTTAACGCTAAATGTCCTTTTCAAAAGGTGTGGTTGTTAAAGGTCACTTTGTGATCTCAGCATTAAAAGGATGCTTTTGGTCACCTGTTGTTACATTATATCTTTGTCTCCTCGGCACCACAAACGATTCCAACGTGTTCTAGACCAGTTTCACTGTAATCTGTAAGTATAGTTTTGTGTGATTTATTATATGAAATTGTAAATTATGGTATTTATAACGGTGATATTCTGTGCTGTAAAAGCTGCATTGCTGGTGATGATTTTAAATTTGATCTAAACCAGGGTTTAAAGTCGGGCGTGGCAATCACTCTGCACTGACGAGAGACGACCTCACGAGGCTGAACCAGTGTTAACTTGAACAGCAGGATCGTCACTCGGCTCACCTATAAGAAGATAACGCCAGAGACGTAAGACACCCCACTCTGCAGACCACGCACTGGTACTTTAACATCTCACTTCCTCAGCGAAGCCAATGAACTGTTGAATTGGGTCCGATTTCTTTGATGATTTACTTCTGCACCATTTCATCCTGTGCTGGCGAGTCGTCTGTGGATCGACACTTGTAAGAAAAATTCGTCCGGATCAAGTGAAGTGTAGAGCTGAATCTTGTTCCGGGAGAGACAGTTCGTGAACCGGATTCAGTTCCAGTTATGTGGAGCATCAAATCCCACATTTGCAACGGCCACCACGCCCTCACCGTTTCGTCTCGAGCCCGGTCATTCTTATTCGACGTGGTCTTTGTCCCTGTTACATCTCATTTTTTGCACCGTCAAGGACTGAACTCTTTTCACCATCTGTGGAGTCCGGCATTCTTCGCTATAGTACCTGCTAAGCTCTCGCCCGTAAAAACAATTATATGAGATTTTTTTTATCCTTTATCCTGATCATTGTAACTACCCCAAGTGTAACATTCTCATTAAATCATAATTGTTATTTTTTTCTTTATATCAGTGTTATTTTGCTGGATTTCTTTGTTGCATCCGAGTGAATTCAAACTTAAGAAAGTTCTGAAATAGTTTCAAGTTTTTCTGATCGTAACACTGGTCATTCCTTTCGGACTTGGTTCTCCCCGTCAGCTTATTTTTGCATCGTCAATGACTGAATTGTTTTTCGCCACCAGAGGAGCCCAGCATTGTTCATTGAAGTGCCCGCCAAGCGCACGTTATTAAGATCTTCTTGTTTATATGAGATTCTTTACCCTTATTGTTGTAAACTAGTTCCAATTAGGGGGGTGGGAGGGATGAATGAGCAACTCCCTGCTCATGACATGTCCTTTATGACCTGCGTCTCTTTACCCTTATTGTTGTAAACTAGTTCCAATCGGCTGAATGCGATCCACAGACTACCTTAGAATCAGACCTCCTGCTCGGAAGCGCGCTTGGAAGAAGATGGTCAATTATGGTGTCCTGTGGAACCTGCTTAACCGTCAGGCGATGCGTTAAATGCTAGCTGTAACCCTCTCCAACGTCCCTCCCCCCTCCATATCTGCCGAGATTACCAGTGCGACAACATCTCCAGAGTGGAATATCATCGTCACTGCCCATCAGAGGTGTTGCCGTTGCTGCACTAGGGCACACCAACAGATTTCTCCCGGACTGGTTTGATGACATCTGTAGTGAAGTTGCTTGTTGAATATTTATGATGAGTACTGAATAAATCAATGAGGCGTGCCCATCGCATGCAGGCTGGTCCTTTAATTGGCACCAGCCCTGTGCACGGCAGTCAGTCTTGTGTGTGGACCTGAAACCGTTCCAATTTGTCGTGTCCAACGACTCAGCACTCAAGACTGTAAAGCTGCACATCATCTGCCCTGGGTAAACATGGGAGGAAATACAAGACAATAGTATGGAGATTCGTTTGCCAAGCTCCGTGCCGTGGCCCAGACCCGCCTGCGCGAGATGGAGAACGAATGGTGGAGGTACGAGGCCCGCGAGATTCAGGGCCTCGCGGACGACCCCAACCTCCACGGATTATGTGATGCCGTCAAGTCCATCTATGGCCCAATCAGACGCTTTTCCTGTCCCGTTTGGGTCTACTGATGGTTCCACCCTCATTGGACTGCACTGTGATCGATCACCTACCTTTGCTTCCACCCGTTTTTTGAACTGGATAACCTTCCGGCCTTTTCCGAGGTCAAGAGCTTGAAGAACAACAAAGCTGCAGGGCGGGATCCTCAGATACATTTTTTAATATCCACCAGTTCATCAGTGACATTTGGGTGGCTCAGGCTCTTCCTCAGCAGTGGAAGGATGCCAATATCGTCACCGTCTACAAGAGGAAAGGAGATAAGTCTATCCGTGGCAACTACCGCGGCATTTCGCTCCTGTCGGTAGCTGGGCAGGTTCCAGCCAGGGTGCTGCTGCAACGTCTCCCTTCTTCCATTCTCAATGTTGTACTCCCAGAGTATCAATGTGGCTTTTGGAAAGACAGGAGCACCACGGACATGATCTTCGTTGTTCGCCTTCTCGAGGGAAAGTATAGGGAGCAGCACTGTGATCTCTATATCACCTTCGTAGACCTCTCAAACGTCTTCAATACTATCAATAGAGGTCTCCCGTGGACCATCCTTTGCAAGTGCACCTGCTCACCTAAGTTCACAAAGATCATCCAGGGGTTCCTTGCTGGTATGCTTGCCCTTGTACTAGTCGGCAGCTTTGAGGCGGGGTATTTTGGGGTCAAGGTAGGCACGAAGTAGGGGTGAGTCCTTTCGCTGGTGCTCTTCAATATCTACCTCGTGGCCATCTCCCTTCTCTCCTGGGAGCAACTCCGCCTGGACGATGGAGTCACCCTAAGCTACCAGCTGGATGGTAGCCTCTTCAACCTTCACGGCGGCTTCATGCCAGCTGTAAGACCCGGTTAGAAACTATCGTCGACCTGCAATATTCAGACAACGCAGCTTTCGTTAGCCACACATCAGACGGCCTGCAGAGACCTCTACAATTGCACAGTTTGTACCCCGAGCGCTGGGCCGGTCATAAACGCCCGTAGGTGTCCAGTAGGTGTCCAGGTAGTCGAGGCATTAGAAGTACCCTTGGCTGTGGGCACTGAGGACCTCATCCAGGTAAATAGCTTCGTCTACCTTGGCAGCATCCTGACGTCGTCCAGCAGTATGACAGACGAGGTGCAAAACAGGATCAGATGGGCCTGCAGTGCCTTTGGCCGATAATCTCTAGTCTTTCGCTGAGATGTTTCGCCGAGTATTTATACACCTGTGTAATATTAATTAAGGCTCCGGGTACCAGATTTCAGATATCCCAAGGCCAGTAAATAGAGTAACGGAAGATTTCCCATAAAATAAAATCTTCTGCCCGTATGGCAAGAATACAATGCTGCGTACTGGCGTTAAAACCGTTGAACAAACGCGTACGCCCCTATATTTCTAACGATAGGGAGCTGTTGAGAACTAATCGAATGTCAGATGACTACTCAATGCTTTCAGATAGCGCCTTGGGCAGTAGCATCACAAGGTCGTACATGTAAATATTCCATTGTGGTAGTGAATCCTATGTTGGAAAAGGGCCCCCCCGGTAAGCTCGCCCGGTTGCAAAAACCCCTTTCATTCCGGCCTGGCTACTGGCCTGGGATGCTGGACTGGTTGTTGATCTCGAACTTCTTCATCCTGGGGTCTATTGTTTGCAAGTACTGGTACATGTAATCTATCCCAGAAGGAACCTGCTTGTGGTTTTTAATCCTTCAGCTCTATACAATGTTTACACTAATCCGCTTAGACCCATTCATCTGTGCAAGCATGTTGGGGAAAGCCTTTTCATCAGGGACTTTGAAATGCCAATGTGTAGGCAGGCCTTGTACTGGCTGGAGTAGTCTGAATACCAGGCAGGCATTATACCGGGTGGGCTACCGGGGGGCCCTTTTCAAACCGGGTCCAAATGGTCGCCGTCCCTAATCTGTTACACCAGGCACTATGAAGAGCATGGAAACGTAATGGTGCGGAAAGAACGGGCTCTCAAGCGAACCTGATACGGTTGGTTGCCGCGGACATCAATGAGTGGCCAGATTCAAGTTTACTTGCAGATGATATTTGAAACGTAACTAGGTAGCACCATGAAAACATTAATTTTGTGTACTTACAATTTATTCCCTTTCAGTGCTGCGAAGTGTAGACAGCTGAAGTCGTCATTGTTTCTCAATGCAACGTCAACTTTTGGGTGTCGAACCAGCAATTCGATAATTTCCTTCTGGTGATCATCTGGTGTCTCACTTTTTTGTTCCTTTCAGTAGAAAATAATTGAATTAATGACAGTCCTTTTTTACCGTGGCAGAGAAAAGCACATGTATCTAGTCACCATTGTTGCGAAGAGGCAGGTGGATAAAAATTGGTGTTTTTCACTAATTCCCTTTGAAGTATCGTAAGTAACCATTTGACATGCTTTCTTGTAAAGCAATACATCATTAATACTCCAAGCAAATTAATGATACCAGGGGCAAAGCGTCTTGATTATATCATTTGGCGTTTTCACCACGAGACCCAAAAATCCCTGCCCCTTTTCACGTACACGTACAAGGTTTCTGTAGCGCATGAAATTGTTGCTGAGAAGTAGTGTTTGCAAACTCAAAAATGAGCAACTTTTATTGCCATTACTTCGAAAACTATTTTCCTTCGAAATCCACATGCCGGTTCCTTCGTGGACATGGTGACGATTTCAGTGTCACAATTCATAACTGATGATTGCTTTGGTAGCATAACACCTAT
This sequence comes from Acanthaster planci, assembly GCF_054643075.1. Lineage (NCBI taxonomy): Eukaryota > Metazoa > Echinodermata > Asteroidea > Valvatida > Acanthasteridae > Acanthaster > Acanthaster planci. Next base: position 2,677,763 of record NC_141792.1, on the reverse strand, counting down.
AGAGGTGCCGGGACTTAATAATTGAACTTGTCGAAAGACGAATGATAAAGACGAGTCTCCCAGCCGATATTCCGTTCATAAAACGTTTAAAACTTTAAAAAATAATAAAAATGACCTAACTCTGAGACATTTTTTCTTTATTCGAGGGTATCTCGTGTTATCTGTGTCACATGCTTTCTCATCCGCGCCGTCGTCATGTACAGTTGGAATAGGGCCCTATGTAAATTTCTAACTTTTAGAGTCAATGCAGGCTATTTGCTACCTTATACATGCGTTCGTTAAAATTAAGGAACACTCTTTACAAAGATTTTAAAATTTCTGGAAATCAGACCTCGTGCACACAAAAGCTTCACACTCTAAAACTGATCCTTGGCAAAACTAAATCAAAGAATAAAAAAGCCGAATGTCAATTTAAAAAAAAGAAACTTGCGAATCAATGGGTTGATCAGTCAGTTGCCCCGCTACGCTTACCTCGTCTTCTGGTTCTTCATCTAATTTTTTTTTAATAGATGTGGGAATTTTCATCATAACCAGATGAAGACAAGTACCACCATCTTTGTCCTGCGCGTTTACGTTGGCACCATTATCCACCAGAGCCTTGACACAATCGTAATGCCTCTTGAGAATAGCTAGATGCAGCGCCGTCTGCCTTTCAGCATTTTTAAGATCCTTTAAGCAGTCTTCCTTCACATGTTGAAACAAAACATTGTATTCGCACAACTATCAGACGTAGTATCTCTTTATACCTTTAAGATATTGTATTATAGAATGTATACACATTCAAGATGAGTTTTTGCCTATTGGGCGAAATACAACTTTGTGATATCAACCACACTAAAGAAGATTTTAACTCTACAACAGGTATAGGGATATCTGACCAAAGGAAACTTTTGCCCTTCTCGTCACGTAGATATTCAAGAAGGTCAATTGTTGTTTTATTTTAAAATAAATGCCGAGACATTTTTCCCTTCAAGCTTCAAATACAGGGTTTGGTTATTTAACAATTGACTTTTTTTCTTGAACAACGGACTCTTTTAAATTGAAAGACTAAAGGTTTCATAATATCGTATGAGTTACAGGCCATTAAGATTGAGGTTTATCGTTTATACCTTAGTGGACTGGGCACAATAATACCCCCAAACCTTTCTTAAAAACGTTTGAACCTAACTTAAACACCTTCACATGTTACGATTCTTAAAAAGAGTATAAACAAGTGTATTTTCGGGCTGAGTTTTTCAGTGACATGTTTCTAAACTCACTTGTAATGTCAGCAAACGAAAAATAACCCCTTGATTTGTTTAAATTCCTGAGAGCACCATTTTGTACAATGTGCTTCATGAAAAAGCGCGTTAGGAATGCGTTGTAAAACGCTCCCTTAAGTCGAGTATTTTTTTCGACTTAATTTGTTTAATTGTTCAAATAACTGTGTTAACTGCAGAAAGAAACAGTATTCGATGATGACATACCTGATGCATTCTTAAATAATGTATTATTAATTTAATCAGTTATCGGTTCCTGTTTTCAGAATACAACAAAGCTTCACAGCCACACGAACTAACGGAATGCCGTATTTTACACTACTTAAACTATATTTTAAATGCTCCGTTACATTGCTTTTGAAGGGAAATAAGGTGTGATAAGATCTTCGAAGGAGTAACATCCCCATGACAGCAGTACTTGCTTTTTGTTAACATTTACACAATTTTCTTGATTTCTCGAACATTTTAACCTTTCTTACGTTCTTTAGAAGGGTAAGCACAGTGTCCTTGTGGCCGTTGAGTGCAGCGATATGTAGCGATGTGAAACCGTCGTTCTTCGCCATATTTAGCAGCTTGGGCTTGACTTTTAGAATCTGCTCGACCGCACTAAATAAAACAAGAAGATTTAAATGAACTGTCGACCGGATTTAAATGCTATTACTGTCATTATGCTTCATTCTTCCGACAATAAACTTAACTGAATAGAGGGCATAACTGCAATAAGTTCATTTCGTTTTCTCCGCCGATCACTAGCTCGTTCGTGAGCACAAAACTGCCTGTCTTGTGGCATAGAAGATTGATTCTGTTACTTTTGTGTTCTTGTTTTGTCTCGGCTTGGTTTGTCATACTTTGGCAAAAAGCGAGTTGAATAAACATGGCAGCAAATTCGCAAGTTAATTTGATTAGAAATTCCATTTTCTTCCTGCAGAGGAGTTTACTCTGCAATATTTTGTTTCGGAAGGTAGTGTTTACGACTTGAAATGACAATAGAAAACGTGATTCTACCCAATCCAACTCACAGACAAATTGCATGGATTCCAATATTCCGTTTCGCAGACACCAGTGTGCCAAGATCCACAATCGAACCTCAACTCACAAATTAGTTCCAATAAAGGCTGCAAATTGCAAAGAGTTCATCTGGTTGGCGTTTCTCAGGTCAAGGTCCACATCTGGGCGTTTCACCAACAACTGTATTATCGGTTCGTGGTTTTCTTTGATGGCGATTGACAGTGGTGTATATCCAAGAGCATCCTGTTAACGAAAAAAGCTCTGTGTACGGATGTTTTTTCCCATGTACTCTTCTCAATGTCAATCAGGTAGCGCAAAAAAGGCACATGTGGCTTATAACACTGTAATGATCTCCGATTTTCAGCATCAAAAATCAACATTGTGCTTCTAACATTTATCCAGAAACCCATTGTCCTCGTTTGAAATCTTAATCTAATTTTTTGGACGTTTATGCAAACCGAAGTCTTGAAAATTAGCACAATTCGCGCTTAATAGCATATCCCACAATCAGGAAAGAAAAAAGAAAGACTCCCACGCAAAATATAAATGATTCCCCTCCACTTAAATTCCATATCGCGGAAGTTAATTTTCTGGTCTTACCTTCCGGTTGATATCACGCACTTGGCAACTGTCAAGCAGTAATACCTTGAAGCACTTCTCGTGACCATGGCGAGCAGCTAAGTGAAGTAGGGTTAAATCCGTTTTGCTTGGACAAATTGCATTGCTCCCAGCATTCAAAAGATATTTCACAACGTCTGGTTCATCTCTATGAAACGTAAAAGAGAAAGTCATTTCACTTGAGGCTCGTTTTGGATGATATGCATTGCTTTATCTACACCCAATAACAAACTCACCCGTATATTGCAGACACCAGTGCCGTACATCCGTCTCTGTCTTGCTGTTCCAATGGAGCCTTATTGGTAACCAAGTCGATAATGGTATCCATGTGGCCACCGAAGGCGGCAGCATGCAGTGGAGTCTGCCCTTGCTTGTTCTGAAACTTAACCTATGAGATACATGATTATTGCATGTAACTCATTTGAGTGAATGCACGGTTACTTTTACGTAACATTTTGTAGCATTTTGACTTTTCACACCACAGATTTGTGTTACACTGAAATTTCATTTGTGATCAACATATGCTCATACATTTTACTAAAGTTATTTTTGCAAGGGATCTACATAAAATCCCGCGCAGTGGTCAGATGCAAACACAATCACAGGGTTTGTTCCCCTCAAATTCAATTATTTCCTGATAAGTTCAGCAGCTTGTTGGTCCTTACCAAATCAGGATGTCTGCTGATGATTTCCTTGACCTTTTCGGTGTTTCCCATGGCTGATGCATTGAATAGTTCTTCGCCACAAGGTAACGTGCCAGGATCCCCGAGGAGGTCTGATAAGATGTAATTCAATGGACGTAATTTCTTAAGTGGTACCGTTTAAGGATTTTACAAGTGTTCTCGCATTTAAATAATCGACATTTTTGTCCTACTCAAAGCGATGCAGTTCTGAGCTCGTCCTCTTTCCAAAAGGGAATTTTAATACTTCAATACGTTAATGTGCCCACATAATTCTCGTGTTTGAACGTCAACACTTTTAAAAAGGGGATACAAGCTGAGTTATTCGATTATTATCGATTATTATATTAAAATGAAATTCATCCCTTTTATTTCCGCACGTTGGTCTCTTTTTACCCAAATGACTTTCAGCGTGTCAGACAGGCTGATTCGTTGGACTAACAACTTACGTGGATCAGCGGCGTTGCCACGGAAGGGGGCGGGGGGGACATGCCCCCCACAAAGTCCTGGTGCCCCCAGGTCCCCCCAAAAAAACGGATGAATCGATATTGAACAAGGCTAACATAAACTAGCCCCAAAAAACCACACGACTGAAAGCAGGTGTCCCCCATAAGAGGCTGGTGTCCCCTTTGTGCCCCCTACTTGAGAAATCTTAGCTGGGCCACTGACGTGGATTATTTACTGATAGATTTACTATATCAAATACGGTCTCAGAACGTAACAACGATTGAAAAGAACAAATGTGAAGGAAAGCTTTTTAAACATACCATGATAATGGAATTTTGTTTTCTTGCCAGCCATACCATACTCGCGACTGTAATCACAGTGCCTCTCATACGGCGGCTCATTTGACTCGGTGGTAGTGGTCCGAGGCTCTTCTGTCAAAAATGTTACAAGTATTTTCATCTTCATTCAGGCTTTGAGAGGCTTTTACGTTTGCGGCAAAAGCATTAATATTTATTTAATATGAAATAAAGAAGTAAAATAATTATGGAAATATAAAAAAGAAACAAGACAAGTGATATGTATTTTTTTTTATCAGCCGGTGGGTCAGTTGGTCAATTTCTGGATTTCAACAAGCTTGCGAGAATCCTTTTAAAGTGAATCTAAGGATTTCAAGCTTATCATGTGGCACATGTTATGTGTCTCCATGCAACCTAACAGAGTAGACTGCGGTGCAAAAAACTCGGGGTAAATTTTCAGGCACGATGGTAGGAAACAAAGGAGGCCCTAAAATATACTCATCAACAAATACCGCCAATCCTTTTAGGTACCTCAGAGGATTGTGCATGCTTTCTGCTCGTGATCACGTGATCTCAGTTCAGTATCCCCAAAGCAGTTTTGAGCGTTTTATGTAGGGTAATGTTTTCACTGACTGTTCTTTTAAAAGAGCCAGAGTACATTTCAAATAGTATTCTTTTCCTGATATATGATTTACAAAGTTGGGAATTGGGGGCTCTGGCAACTTTCACGACTTTAGTGTGTGTCATATCTCTCTCTTTCACCACTGAGTAGCCTTTGCACTGAGTGAGTTACACTGATGAAGCATCAGAATGACGCTGTCCTTAAAATTTGAAATTACCGTTGAAAATATTGATGGTTGAAGATGGACTCACAATCGCTAAACCCTCGTTTACGTTGACTGTGAGTTGATCGATATTGCTGCTTTCAATGGTGGAAATGGTTGGTTGGTCTTGTTCCTCTTGATAAAAGAGCGTGATAAAAGCAGTCACGAATTTTTTAAGCGTTACAATTGTCTCAATAACTCTAAATTTCAGAATGTGACTGGCGACAAAATCACGTACACTGAGTTTTTTATTTTCACGTGAACATAGCAATTCGAATTTTCCATACTATAGACACTCTTACTATACCTCGTGATTTGGGGCAACTTTTGCTTAGTTACATCAGAAACGCCTTGCCTTAATACACTGTTTTCAATGGATAAAAAGGGCACAAAGGAACCAGTCTATTCCAGAGATGGTGGTGGCCATCGAAACCTTGCCTCAAATCACGAGGCATAGCAACAGTGTCTTTAGTATGGGGAATTCAAGTTGTTGTGTTTATGTGTAATCGCGTAAATCAGTGTACCACATTTTATTCAAATTTAACTCGCAAAAGGCTTATTGAAACAACTGCTTGTTACACATTTCAAGATGTACTATAGCGTCGGGGAGATGTTAATTTTAATTTGAAGGTTTTGCTCTTACATGGACGTAAATTCATTATCATTATATTAGTACTTGTTCGAGTGATGAGGAAAAAATACAAGCCTACTGGAGTGGGACTCGAACCCACGACCTCCTGCCTACGAGTGTAAACGTCACATTTTGTTCATTCAAACTAAGGCCTTCACTGATCACTGCAAGTAAAAAAGTCCACAGTAATAACTCACCTGCCATGGCCTCTGTGAAGGATTTGAAATCACAAGCTCGCAGAAGGTTAGACTGTGAAACAAAAACAGTATCATTATATGTACTCGAATATTCAAAAACACGTTAACTTTTACGCCTGTGTGAAACCGGCAGAGTGTAAGACCATCATCACAGTTTGTATTCGACCGCGCTGTAATCCTCCTAATTATAACTTTTACAGAAAAATGTAAAATGGTTCAGTAAAATGTTTAAATATCCAAAACTATGCTTCTTCTGCAAGCTTTTTAACACACTAACAACGGAGCAATGAAATACAAAATGAAGAACAAGACAGATATACTATCGGAGGATGAAATTTAGCCAATCGCAAAGCAGAAATGTGCCCCAATTTTTTTTTTAAATGGCGTCCACTGCTCATGCACGTGCATGCGGTACGTGTGTGCCCGTCAATGCACTGGCTATTGTGCGCACTCGTGCGATGAGTTCAGTTGTTGGCATTGATCAAGTGCAAGCAAGTTTACTTGGTCTTATTTTCTTTACATGTTAAATACATCACAATCCTTGTGGCATTCCCTTGTATTTATTGCCTGACAGATGCAATAGCTGTACATTACGTCACTGTGGACAATGAAACCATAGATGTTTGCCTCGTCTAATATGATTTATAGCTGCTTGCTGTCCAACACCGCTGCAAAACATTTAAACATGCCAGTTGTCGTAAAGGGCTCTGTGTGTGTTTTCACGTTATTGTTAAGTTTTCTTCTATATGTTATATTTGAAAGGTACCGGTGCCAAGGAACGGACCATCTGTGTCACAAGTACAGCAAATGCTTGGGGTCAAGATTTTAGAGTAGCTCCTACTTGGTTTCACCTTATCGGCTGTGATACAACCTGAACATTTTATCGAAAGTTGAAGAGGGATGCATTCAAGCTCATAACGGCTTCATCTAAGTTTATCCACACATCAGAGGTTAGCAGCTCTTGGCAAGGACTTAAGAAATTCAGCTGATCTCAACAAGAAGCTATAAGAGTCTGTTTGCACTGTGTATCACATTTAGGAAGTAAAAATGAACAAGTGCAGTTACGACCGGGAAGCAGTATGGTGAGGAGCAACTTTGCCCTAATGATGATGCATGATATCTACACTTTGCAAGAGCTAGTTGTCAACCAGCAATATTCAGACGGGCGCTACAGAAAGATCAATGTCCCATCTCCAACTGTGTTTAGTTGGCCAGAAGAGGAGGAAGTGGTTGCCATACAATTACAATGGCAGACAAGGAAACCTGCCACCCTTGCCGTGCTTCAGTTGGTTAGCTGCTCTTTTAAACAGTCTAGGTGCCTGAACACTCCGATAGGCAGGAGTCTCAAATGATCTGCATAGATTTGTGCAAAAGTGTAGGGTGTGAGAACGCTGTTGAAAACCTGAGGAAGTGAAAGAGAAGTAGCTAACAAACTTCCAAGATCAGGACATCCATGGTGGTGTCGACTCTGCTTCCTCAGAGGAACTGTAAAGTGCTTGTGACAGCAACGTGTTACGTACGTGCTGTCCCAGTTGCAGTTTTACCGCAGTTCACTGAGACCGGCCCAGATCATGTTATGTTCTGAAAACTGGTTTTAATAGTGTTTTTCCATTGCATAGTTCAATCCACTGTAAAATTGTATCAGTGTGAGTGGTTAGACACTTTTGGCTGTTACATTTAATTTAGTTAATTGCCAAATATAGCAGCCCAATCTGAAGTGATGCAGAATACGTTCCCCTGTTGGTGGTAAAGTCTCTCGTGTGAAAACAATGGCGAAACCATCAAAGAGGGAAACAAATCTTTTTCAAAAGATATTTGCAAGGGCATTCGCCCACCATTATACTTTTCCCGCGTAAATCTCAAGGCATTTATCAAACACTGCATAAGAACTCACTGCTTTCAACAAAAAGAAATTCTTGGTCTCCCAATGGACGTCTTTAAAAATAACGTAAAACTAGGATGCACATAATTCTTACCCTCGGTGGAAAGTCGTTATTTAACTACCACCCCAGGAATAAATAGAGTGAAACTTGTTAAGGTACCAGCTGCTTCATTTTTTTCTGATTTCTTGTTGGAATCGGCACGATGTCTCACAACAACGTGTACACGTAATATGAGCGTAATGGTGTTTTTGGTTTTGTTTTTCGTTTTCGTTTTTTTTTTGGGGGGGATGAACACAATCTCAATACATTTGCCACCGTGTTCATACGGAGAAAATGCGACTTTTTAAAGGTTCTACCCACTCGGTGTTGGACGATTTTTGGGGATAACATATCGGCATGCTTATTGATTTCACGTCCAACTATATTGTGTTTCCATTCGCCGAGAATTTGCCTCCCCCCCAAAAAAAAATGAAGAAACAAACGGTCTTTATAAAAATGCCAAGACAAATTTCACGCAACGGGGTCAAGTGTAGTATTGCTCCACATTCCTTTACATTCAAAGTAATAGGAGCTTCGGGCATGTTGCATGAGCACCTGTCTGCTGCTAGTATCCATAAAGATTCGTCTGTCGCACGCTGCTGCTCGCGAAAGGCTTGGCACTTGTCAGCGCTTCGTTGTAGGTCTGTAAAAAGTTTACTTTTAGAATCTGCACAACCAATTAACCAATTACCCCAGAAACTATACTTTTTACGTAGGCACCAGGAATTTTAAGTTTTCACATGTTTTAAGGCACATAGCGCCGTCTGTATACATTGCAGTACGTACACTTACAATGGTCCAGCAGATTATCGTGCGGTAACTTTGTTTGGAATAGCCTACACTGTTCTTTTTCTTCGTCGTCGTCTTCCAGTTCTGTGTAATATTTACAGTGTTTTAGGACTTCGGTCTCCTTGCAATTGTGTACCTCTATCAAACTAGAAGTAATTAATTTGGCCGAGTCATGACGTCATGATGACATGATGACAAGCTCTGTTTCCATGAGGTTTAAATTTTTCAAGCCATCATCCATGCAACGCACAGAGATCGAGACGTGTTTTATGCAAGTGGGGGTTTCAGATTGATAAATAATCCCGTGGATTTATGGACTATTTTTTTTCTCTCTATCATCTTGTCCTCCTTCATAAACATAAAAAGAGATCTTCTCAAGCACTTCATGACATTTACATACTAGGCAGGCACACGTAATAAGACCACTAAAACCATGATGAATTAACTAATTTATTGAACGTGTAGTTATGGGTTATAGCATTAATGGCATTAGTCCATCGATTCATTTGGTAGCTTTAGCAACTTGTGACTAACTATAAAATCTTTATAAAACTGTTGCTCCACGAGAATCTGAGCATGACCTGCGTTTGACCCTACAGGGCAAACAACTGGAACTTTATTGTGCACTCTAGAACGTGCAATCCAGGTAGCTAATATATTTCGGAAGCTTTAGTTTCAGAAACTTAGAATTTGTGTAGGCTTACAATAATTTCAAGAGAACAGGAAAACCTATAAAAAGACAGGATTAAGAGCTTATGGCAGGATTCGACTAAAAGTACGGAACTATGAAGCTTGAGCCATTCATCGAGACTTTTGTATCTGGACCCGTAAGATTGGTTGAAAGAAGGTCTAGAGCTGAATCTAATTCTGGAAGGATATTTTGCGAACTGAATCTAAAATTCACTAATTTGGTGTTACCTCTTTCCCATATTTTTGAAACGTGAGTCAGCCTGCGTCATTCACCGTTTCATCTGTTTCGGCCGTTTGTTGGTGGTGGACTTCACACCTTGTTCCAGCTCATTGGCACTGCCAAAGAACGTTTTCTAGCTATCTATGGAGTCCTTCTTTACAGAGCCTGCCCAAATCCTCATCTACCTTATTTCATATAAGGTATTTCTTACCATCTGCACTATCATAATCTTATCCCTGTGTACCTCTATTGTGTCATGTCGACAAAAAAGCGTTTAAACTCTCAATAACCGTTTCTTTGTTTTTTTATGTCTGTGATTTTATTTGAGTTCTTTGTTGCAGCTGAGAAAATTCGGACTTTCTGAGTAATTTACATTCACTCAAAGTTTGGAGATTGTCGGATTTAACTATCTGCCGAAATCGAATATAGAGTTCAACAAACTAACCAACATTTCACATTTACTAGAAAAGGTACGTTTCTCAAATTAAAACACAACCAAAAAGGTAGCTTAAAATCGAAGGTGTTTCACTACAAACTTTGCACTGCAAGCAATGTTGTTTCTTATGACGCAAGTGTTTCTGGCAATATTGTGGCAGAACTGAACTGTCGGGATCCCCTAAAGATGAACTGTGATTCCAGAAGACACTGAGCTCTACACGAAATTCTATTAAACGTACTTGAACAAATACAACAAAGTCCAGAACTACGGAAATATCCTCCCGGCATGGTTTTTGATTTGGTGCAGGAATATGTCCGCAACCACATATACATGCTTTTACTCAAAAACACTCTCTACAAGGGCTCAGAAAGCACCGCGGATTTCTTTTCACATAGCAGCAGAGTAGCTACAGAAAATAGATACCACAAGAACAGATTGCTCTTCAGAGAGTAGCAAGTGTACATAAAAGGCAATATCTCGAAGTAAATATCTAATCTGTTATATACACTTATGGGCTCTATGGCTTAGTTGGTACACGTCATTAACAAGAAAACATTCAAGTGTGGGCGAAGTGCACAAACTGAAGTCTTTATACAGCCAACGAGAAATATGTAAATGCGTAGCTGCAACGAAAAGACTAAGAAGGCAAGGTACATGCACTCCCATTGTTATCAAGATCTGAACAGTCAGACTAACTACCATGACAAAGTACATTGCTGTCTGAAACGAGAATGCTTCAAAAATTAATGTAGAATTCAGATTCTCAGCTTTCTGAGCTGTCCCCTTAGTTTATTAGAACAGTTATCCATTGTTTTAAAGAAGTCAGAATTTTGAGGAAAAATATAAAAAATATATATTTAGACTTGCTTTAGCTGTCAAAATGACCCCCATTCTGTGCCGCATTACCTCAGCCAACCTCGGGCACATCAAATGACCACCATACTAATGTGTATTAAGAGACGCACGCCAGGGCTACATGGGTCACGTCTGAACTTTCTTTTTTTGTTAAATACAAGTACAAAGTAGGTACCGAACCTAAGCATGGCTCTTTGTTAACGTCGCCAAGAAACTGCCATTGGGTCAATAAGCGACAGACGCTATTCTGAGCACGAAAAAGCACTGTACACAGCATTCTTGTGTGAAGTGGACTGATAAACACAGTACCTGTTTACTGTTAGGACTCTCGTGTTGCAGTTTTCACATTCAAAAGTCAATTTAAGTTTTTTGGAGGATTTATAATGAAACGGCATCCATAGAACTGAACCATTGACATATATATTTACCCGTAATCTTGCTGCAGCTTTCACACAAACGGAAATCTTAGTTTGGTACACGTCATTAACAAAGAAAACATTCAAGTGTGGGCGAAGTGCACAAACTGAAGTCTTTATACAGCCAACGAGAAATATGTAAATGCGTAGCTGCAACGAAAAGACTAAGAAGGCAAGGTACCTGCACTCCCATTGTTATCAAGATCTGAACAGTCAGACTAACTACCATGACAAAGTACATTGCTGTCTGAAACGAGAATGCTTCAAAAATTACGGACGCCCGGTAGTGTCATCAAATAAACAAAGAAAACAATTCAGGCAAAATGTGCAATACGATCCAAAGCTCTCTAAATGTAGTTTGTTCTCGCCCTTGTTTGCTTTGCGGGCAAGGAATCCTGAAGCAAACAGTGACGTTGTAAATGAGATTGTTTCAAACTTACCTTCCTATACCCCTACTAATCACTTTTCCATGCGACCATCTAATAACTTGTGATGACATATACATAAAAAGAACCTTCGATGTTAAATACTTCAGTGTTCATATCTCAATGGTTTTGCAAGGGGACTACTTAACGGCAGCGGATGATGATCGGTGTGATCTGTAGACTGTGTCGCAGCATATGAAAGGTTGTTACCACCTACGCGATGTTTCTCATCAGGGGAAAACCAAAACCAGCGCCCTGGTGCCACTCTTGTGCACGTTGCACGACCGCCATAGCAACCCCAGGTGTGTTAATAAATGTGTCGCAGCATATGAAAGGTTGTTACCACCTACATGATGTTTCTCATCTGGGGAAAACCAAAACCAGCGCCCTGGTGCTACTCTTGTGCACGTCACACGACCGCCATAGCTACCGATAGGTCTCTTAATAAATGGTTCTCTTTAGTAATTTGTGGTTCTCTACGGTGGATTGTCGATCGGTCGGTCGAAATGACTTCAAATTCTTCGGCACACTGAATGCACAAAAAATGGAGTTAAAGTAACGACGCCATTTGCGTTAGGTGTTTTGAAAAGTTACAGTTTTAAATCATTTTAAATGCTTTGAAGTAAAGTCAATGGGGAAATACAAAGCTTGGGTTTTCTGTTCCAATTAAAAATATGTCCATTTTTAACGTTTCTTTGTTTTAGTCACTGACTCATTGCATTGTACTCCTATAACAATATATCACCCTGGAAAAGAAGATTTAGAACTGCAAAACTTCCGGGAGTTTTGAAGAACAAAATGAGCATCACAAGCTTGTCTTGCGGGAATGACATCATAGTTTTGCTCATGACCACCGAAACCGGTATTAGCATAAATCCACACAGGCGCCAAAATACCGCAATTGAGCTATAAATGCGAGAAAGAAAATACATTTGTTACACGTTTGTTTGGCGCGATTTAAAGTGATGTGTATTGCGTAAACAGCGGTTGTATTTGTAAAGGAACTGCAAGAATTAATGTAGAATTCATATTCTCAGCTTTCTGAGCTGTCCCCTAATTTTATTAGAACAGTTATCCATTGTTTTAAAGAAGTCAGAATTTTGAGGAAAAATATATATTTAGACTTGCTTTAGCTGTCAAAATGACCCCCATTCTGTGCCGCGTTACAGCCAACCTCGGGCACATCAAACGACCACCATACTAATGTGTATTAAGAGACGCACGCCAGGGCTACATGAGTCACGTCTGAACTTTCGTTTTCGTTAAATACAAGTACAAAGTAGGTACCGAACCTAAGCATGGCTCTTTGTTAACGTCGCCAAGAAACTGCCATTGGGTCAATAAGCGACAGACGCTATTCTGAGCACGAAAAAGCACTGTACACAGCATTCTTTTGTGAAGTGGACTGATGTACGGTAAACACAGTACCTGTTTACTGTTAGGACTCTCGTGTTGCAGTTTTCACATTCAAAAGTCAATTTAAGTTTTTTCAAGGATATATAATGAAACGGCATCCATAGAACTGAACCATTGACACATATATTTACCCGTGATCTTGCTTCAGCTTTTACACAAACGGAAATCGAAACGAACTGGAAACGCGTTTTTTTACTGGTGCCTTAACCCTGAAAGAGCCCCGAGCAAAATTCCCCGACATGCACCCTCGAGAGCCAAGCCTTCGTGGCTTTTTTAGCGATATCTTATTATTTTTTCCTATTTATACTGGGTAACTCATTCAGTTCATAAAAACAAAACTGTTCTCAGTGAGCAATCATAAGACTAGAGAAAAAGAGAATTGAAATGGAACCAGGTGAAACTACATATCTATAAATAAAAATACTAAGAATAATTGAAATAATTTAACTAAGAATACAAAGTAAGCAGAGTATCAATTACAAATTTACAATAAAACATTCAAGGGAGCTGATTCTAAAAAATACTTATAAACGTGCAGTCATTTTACACCTTTCCTGGTCAGCACGCATTTTCCCGAGACAGGATACCCATGAATGTATAACGTTTCAATTGGTGTGCTTGACAGTCGTGAGACGACATATATGTGTCCTCAAACTTCACTTAATAATAAAACCATAAGGTCGAGTCAGATTAAACATCTAACTATGAACGTCTTACATACCAGGTATTAAAAGATCGAACATGGGCAGCCAAGTTTTCCCAGCTAGGCAGATTCCCTAGCTGTGAGATGGTCCGAAAAAAAACCTTAGCGTTAGTTTTGCGTACAATAACTAATTGTGTTGCTATTGGTTACGATCACGCTTTTGAAATTACTGACAAACGTTATAACTATCAAAGCGTCCACTTAAAGAGTTTCTCTCGAAACATACTGCGTAATCAGTTTTTTCCTGTCATATATGCTGTGTGCATTGACTCCCGAGGTAATCAGTACTGTTACACCACAAATGAGTCTCTGGAAGCTACCTTTCTATACCTGTAATAAATTTTCCCCATACATTAGCTATTCGTGTAGTGATTATACATTCTGAAATTTTGAGGTTCAACACATCATTGTGTAGGGTTTGTTTACCAGGAATTAGCGAACAAAACAAATGGCGATCTATTCATTGGGTCACGTGTAGATCAAATTCTTGTCACCACCAAAGTGCTATTCTTCGTCAGGGAAAATCCATGGGAAAAACCAATATTGCCGGTCACGTCGCGTCGAGCAATGGAATGTTACAATCTACCAATGGTGGCTTTTAAGGGACATCACAACTCATGAAATTAATGCCAATCTTCCGACAAAAAATGCAAAAGTATCATGAATACTGAGGCAATATTCAATTTTGAAAATTTCACGTTTTATGCACGGTGAAAATTGCTTGTCACTTTTTGTGTATGACGCACAGTTTCTCAAGTTTCTCTTGAAATGCTCTCTCAACAGAGCGTAACACGTCACTGGAAACATGGTCCAGACGTCAGCAAAGGGCAGAATCGTTTGGAGTGGTTTATAATTGAAGGTTTCCATTATAGGACCTTTCCCTGTGATGTAGGACTCTAGAATATGATTTAGGCTCAGCATCGAAATAAACAAGACTACCATTGACTGGATGAGTAGCCTCAACAATCTTGAAACAAGATTTTTTTAACCGTCTTTTCAGTGTAGAGTGCATAACATAATGAATTGGTTGAATTTTCCTGCAAAGATGATCAACCTTTTTCCAGTCACTTTATACGCTAGGTCGATTTAAAGTGTCATGTTTTCCCAGCTAGCTGAGAACACCTCCATCTAGTGTCGTCACTTACCTTCAATAATATGCCAGACGAACAATCTCCTTGAAATGCTTTCAATTGAGCGTAACACATCACAAAAACTACCGGTACCCAAGACAACCAACTTGCATGAAGTCAGCACAAGACTGAATCATTTAGATTTTTAAAACTTGAAGTTTCATGTGATAAGACTTCAGGTAATATGTATTGTTGTTTTTCTTTTTGTGTTTGCATTTCATTTCTATTTCTTTTTTAATTAATTTCATTGTCAGGGGTTTGGGTAAACACATCTTTGGATGACATTGTTTAACCACTTCCTGCCGGGAATTCCAGTACCAGACACCTATGCTTTTTATTTACCAAGAGACCTCTTTTTAAGTTACATTAAAAATCTACATTTGTGGCTCTTCTCCAAAATGGTTACGAATGTGCGTTTAATCGTCTTCAACATGAAATTTAGTGCTGAGTAGTAATTGATCTTTATAAAAAGAAAAAGTTATAAACGGTTTTATTTCCCAAAATAGCATAATATACGTACGTGGTGCACAATGCTTCCAATGCATGCAGCATTAGTTTAATACATGTAGTGGTGTGCTCTTTCACCGCGGAAACTATATACTAATCCGACACCTAAAAGCATTGTTCAGTTCTGCTCAAACAGCTACGACAACGCATATAGTTAGGGTACTACCCTGCGTTGTGTACAGTTTATTTACATTTGGTCTTCTCTGATAGTCAAGCGGCTTGGTACCTGACGCCTCGTGTCTTTTATTTAAGATCAGCAAAATGATGCTTATTGCTAATATTCCAGATGGAGATAAAAATGCAAAAAGGTAGTCAGCGTTGGCACTTCCGTCAGAGACGTGGAAAGTCCCTTGTATTTACCGAATTGCGTGACGTCAGCACAATGTTCAGCAGTTTGTTTTGGGGGAGGGGTTGCCGGTCCAAACATTTACATGTACATTTACATGTGTAGGGAAAGGCTTTTATGGTACTGGCCTCGAATAATACCAGTGTTGCGATGAAAAAAAATTGAATACGAGTCGGCAAAGCTCCTGTGGAATTCAAAGACTTTGTGCAGTGAACTTCGAACTTACCTTGCTGAAAGCTTTCAGAGAGAAAAGTAAACGAAGAATAGTGATTTACCGCAGTCGTATAAATAGTTCTCTGAAACCAAACATTTTTCAAACTCTGTCACCAATAAAATATAAGACTATAAATTTAAAAATATAAAAAAATAAAAACATAAAAAATGATGCATATTGTAAATAAATATAAATATAAAAAAGGGAAAAAACAACTGTCATCTTTACTTTAAATTTTGCATTCCCGGTTCAGTTTATCTTAGAGTTTTAAAAGTTTTTATTCACCGAAGCAAACTGACTGTAACTTTGTGTTACTTTCCACTCCGTTTAAATTATGTTGTTTTAAAGAAAGAGGGCAAGTGTAGTGTTGTTCAATAGTGCCCACTATTGATTATGATTCTAACATCGAACGCAATAAACCACTCTGTCATGCCATCACGTAGTCACCACAGTTAGTATTGCTGCTGAGGCCCTTAAACGAGTCCCTGGAAGCACATATCCCTACCTGTACTAAACATTAGTTATACCAAAAATAATCTCAAATTTAGGGTTCAACGGCTTATTATGTAGGGTTTGTTTATGCAGGAACTTACAAAGAGGAAGTTGTGATCCGTGCACTGTGTCACATATAAATCAACTTCTTGTCACCACCAAAATGCTACTGCTCACCTGTGGGAAAAACCAGGGGGAAACTGCTCCCGTCCAACAACGGAAAACATGGCAATAGGGCGTCCAATGCGATAAACAGCCTATGGTGGCTTTCGGGAGACATCGCAAATCATGAAATCGACGTCAATCTTTCCAACAATAAATCGCCAAAGTATCATGAATGCTAACTGACAGTATTCGCGTAAAAATGCGCTTTACCCCAGTTCAAAATTTTTGCTACGTTTTTGTTTAAGACGCACAATTTCTCACAAGTTTCTTTTGAACTTCTTTCTCAATGGAGCGCAACGTGTCATTAAAAACCCTCTCCAGACAACCATCTTAGATGACGTCAACACAAGGCAGGATCATTCCGCGTGCTTTATTTTTAAAATTTTCCATAATAAGACCTTCTCCAGGTAAAGTAGGATTCTTGAATGTGGCTTGCGCATCGAGTACACACAAGATTACCACGGACTGGATGAGTAGCCTCAGAAATCTTAAAAGGAGATTTCTGAAAGTTTTTTACCGTCTTTTGGGGGTAGAGCGACATTTTCCTGCA
Source organism: Acanthaster planci (assembly GCF_054643075.1). NCBI lineage: Eukaryota > Metazoa > Echinodermata > Asteroidea > Valvatida > Acanthasteridae > Acanthaster > Acanthaster planci. The sequence continues at coordinate 2,660,524 of NC_141792.1, read as the reverse complement.
AAGATGGTCGACCTTGCAGTTGTTCCATTTAAGCTAGATCAATTTTCATTTTTCTAGGCCAGCTTAGAACGCCTTGTCGGGGAGCAAATATTGTTGCCACGTGGTGTCGCTTGTCAATATTTACCAGACACACAAATATTTTTTTTTCCTTGAGATGCTCCCAACAGAGCATAACATGTCATGTAACCTACTTCAGACAACCAACTTGCATGACGTCAGCACAAGGGAGAATCGTTTTGAATAATTGGAATTTTATGTAATAAGACTCCAGGTAATATATGACTGTCCGGGATGTGATTTTACACTTAGCACTGAGAAAACAAAAGTACCACATATAAATGAATCATTAGCCTGAAAATTCAAAAACAGGTTTCTTGACAACTGTATTCACCTTATTCGTGGGATGGGTGAAACCTTCCTTTGCAGTTTGTCCAATCAATCCACTTCATTCATAACACAGCCATGTAAAGCGCCAATTTTGTCAAATTGGTCAAGCTAGAGATAAGCTTCTTCAAGTATATCAACTTTAACCCTAAGGTTCATGTAGCCGAGCTTTTCTGAATTATCTCTCGGCCAAGCAAAGTTGAACTCGGCTGTCACATGCTTGTTTTGTTTTGTTTTGTTTTGTTAAGTATCCATACGCAGTTATTTTTTTTCTTTACAGTAAACCTTCAATTTGTTATCCAATGGATTGTGGTTGTTTGGAATTCATGGTCTCATGCATGTCTGCCTGTGTGCATTGAGCCGGTGAAAAAGGGATACGTCTTGGCCGACGTATCCCGAGGAAAAGTGAATGCTTTAGTGGGAACAGATTTGCACAAATTGGCTGCCAAAATAACTACTAGGCATTATTGGAATCTCTTTCAAGAAAATATTGCTCGGAGCAACTGTTGAGGGACCGACTTATCGCCCGGCTCTTTTGGGGGTTAAACCGATGATGCCGTTCGTAAGTGGCACACTAATCTATACCCCCGCCAACACTCGTCTGAGCATGGACGAAGTACATGATATTCTTTACTGAATAAAGTCTTATTGCTCGCCTTCTATGAAACTGCCACGGATCACCCACAACGAAGCTGACCTTATCTTCTTTGTTAACCCTCACATTCCCAATCCTCCGATTTCAACGTGATTTTACATACACCCTGGGAGGTTAGGATTTTAATGATACTAAGACATAAACACACCGTAGTGCTCAGTTTCTGGTGGTTACTTTTGGAACAAAGGGGGCACCGTAGAAATACGCAATAACTCTATTAATCCCAAGCTACGAACCTCTCACGCAAACGTTCCCTTTCAAATAGGCAAGTAAATTAGCACAGAAATAGACTCAAAAAAGTGCTTACAATGTACGTCATTCCCTACCTTTTGGATGAAGAAAATCTTCCCAGCGACTACTTCACCACGTCATGCTATAGAGACAGTAGATGTTACTTCCATAATGCTTCAAATCCGTGGGAAAGGTAATAGGCGTCTACATGAAGTATACAGCGTCGTCCACTTTCCACACCAAAACTGATACTCCAGACCCTCTTTATTTCACCTGTTATAATGATTTCCTAAAATATTGCGATACCCAGACGTATACAGTAATCTCTCAAGCCTAGAGGTCCACGACTAAGTGTATTATGCTGGGTCAGTTTACGCGGAAACTGTAACTTCCCGTCTTCACCGAATGCTATTTTTGACATGGGGGAAAACCACCATTGCTGCTCAAGTCCAAAAGTCATAATAGAAACATTGGAAATATGGCGTTTGTGGCTATTGCTACCTACGATGGCTTTAGAGGTACCCAGCAAATCGTAAATTTGACGTCGATACTCCATATAGAAACTCAATATTATTGACAGTGGCACAGTATTCGTGTCGACAAATTTCACATTTTTGCTCTAGATTAAATAGAGCGTAACTCTTTATTCTCTTGGAAAATTGAGAGAGTCTTATGACGGAGCAAACTGTGATGTCTCTTGGTGTCGTTTTTTGCTGTTCACAGCTCTGGAAGTGCCATCCAACTAGTTGAGATCCTGACATGTTATTTTCTCGGGATGACGACATAAATACAAGCAAGATGTCGACATCCTTAGATATTTACCATGGAATGACAACATCGTAAAATTTGAACGACGACATCCTTTATCATTTTTACGTGACAACGACTTCCGGCATTTGTGTTGTCTACTTCGCTAGTTATTGTCTCGTTTTTTTAAATTATCTCAGCATGTCGTCATCCGTCTTTTACAATGTCATTGTCCTGAGATAAATTATCTTGGGATCTCCATATAATACCTGTATGGTGTTGCCATCCGGAAAGAAAATATGTCAGTATCTCAGCAAATCGGATGGCACTTCCAGAGTTCCGTATTTGGCAATGTGCCAGACGAATAATTATTTTCAACTACAGGTGCATGTCACACATAACCCCGCACCAGACGACCAAACTGCCTGACCTGAGCAAAAGGCACAGTTATTTTGAATGGCGTGTAATTGAGCAGTTACATACTATTGCGCCAGTAATCACTCCATTATTTGATGTCCAGATGCTCGGGCGTCAGGGGTTCCATTCTATTTTCAGACGTGTGCTGCTCAAACTGGGAGTTTCTTAATATTTTCCAGAGGTGAGATTCCTCCGGATTTCCAGATTTTTCAAAAATCAGATGTTGGTTTTGCGGATTTCTTGGCGTAACACTTTTGGTGGAATTATTGGCAAAATAAGATTCATTTGAGACTTGGTAAAGTCTAGTGAAGGCTATCAAGAAGTACACAAATTTATGTTACTTCCTGGTAAATACTGTGGTATACACATTGGGTACATGAGGTAGTGGTAGTAAAAGTAATGGTGGAATCGTCTGTATCGTGTGTTCCCACTTATGTACGGGAATGTGTGCAGCGGGCCATAACATAAGTGTGAAACAAACCAGCAACACATGCCGTGTGTTGTGCACATGTTACTTCAGCAGCAATGGATGCCGTTTTGAGTTGTGTACGTACGTGTACATGTGGTGGATTCCGTATGGCTTTCTACAGAAAGTCGGTTGATTTGGGGGATGTTTCACAGGATATACATAACTCTTGCTAACTTGGCATAATGGTATATCAAATAATTGACTGAGATGAGGGCCTATCTGTTGATAAAGGCGCTAAACATCCGTGGAGATTTTTATGGTTGGAGACAAAGATGGATTGTGAACATGGCACCATGGTGAAGGGGAGATGATAATACAGGGATTTCCTCTAAAAGGTTGATAAGTTTGGGCACTTCAGAAGCTTGTAGTATAATGTGCAGTCATTTTACACCTTTCCTGGTCAGCACGCATTTTCCCGAGACAGGATATTCATGAATGTATAACGTTTCAATTGGTGTGCTTGACAGTCGTGAGACGACATATATATGTGTCCTCAAACTTCACTTAATAATAAAACCATAAGGCCGAGTCAGATTAAACATCTAACTATGAACGTCTTACATACCAGGTATTAAAAGATCGAACATGGGCAGCCAAGTTTTCCCAGCTAGGCAGATTCCCCAGCTGTGAGATGGTCCGAAAAAAAACCTTAGCGTTAGTTTTGCGTACAATAACTAATTGTGTTGCTATTGGTTACGATCACGCTTTTGAAATTACTGACAAACGTTATAACTATCAAAGCGTCCACTTAAAGAGTTTCTCTCGAAACATACTGCGTAATCAGTTTTTTCCTGTCATATATGCTGTGTGCATTGACTCCCGAGGTAATCAGTACTGTTACACCACAAATGAGTCTCTGGAAGCTACCTTTCTATACCTGTAATAAATTTTCCCCATACATTAGCTATTCGTGTAGTGATTATACATTCTGAAATTTTGAGGTTCAACACATCATTGTGTACGGCTTGTTTGCCAGGAATTAGCGAACAAAACAAATGGCGATCTATTCATTGGGTCACGTATAGATCAAATTCTTGTCACCACCAAAGTGCTATTCCTCGTCAGGGAAAATCCATGGGAAAAACCAATATTGCCGGTCACGTCGCGTCGAGCAATGGAACGTTACAATCTACCAATGGTGGCTTTTAAGGGACATCACAACTCATGAAATTAATGCCAATCTTCCGACAAAAAATGCAAAAGTATCATGAATACTGAGGCAATATTCAATTTTGAAAATTTCACGTTTTATGCACGGTGAAAAATGCTTGTCACTTTTTGTGTATGACGCACAGTTTCTCAAGTTTCTCTTGAAATGCTCTCTCAACAGAGCGTAACACGTCACTGGAAACATGCTCCAGACGTCAGCAAAGGGCAGAATCGTTTGGAGTGGTTTATAATTGAAGGTTTCCATTATAGGACCTTTCCCTGTGATGTAGGACTCTAGAATATGATTTAGGCTCAGCATCGAAATAAACAAGACTACCATTGACTGGATGAGTAGCCTCAACAATCTTGAAATAAGATTTTTTAACCGTCTTTTCAGTGTAGAGTGCATAACATAATGAATTGGTTGAATTTTCCTGCAAAGATGATCAACCTTTTTCCAGTCACTTTATACGCTAGGTCGATTTAAAGTGTCATGTTTTCCCAGCTAGCTGAGAACACCTCCATCTAGTGTCGTCACTTACCTTCAATAATATGCCAGACGAACAATCTCCTTGAAATGCTTTCAATTGAGCGTAACACATCACAAAAACTACCGGTACCCAAGACAACCAACTTGCATGAAGTCAGCACAAGACTGAATCATTTAGATTTTTAAAACTTGAAGTTTCATGTGATAAGACTTCAGGTAATATGTATTGTTGTTTTTCTTTTTGTGTTTGCATTTCATTTCTATTTCTTTTTTAATTAATTTCATTGTCAGGGGTTTGGGTAAACACATCTTTGGATGACATTGTTTAACCACTTCCTGCCGGGAATTCCAGTACCAGACACCTATGCTTTTTATTTACCAAGAGACCTCTTTTTAAGTTACATTAAAAATCTACATTTGTGGCTCTTCTTCAAAATGGTTACGAATGTGCGTTTAATCGTCTTCAACATGAAATTTAGTGCTGAGTAGTAATTGATCTTTATAAAAAGAAAAAGTTATAAACGGTTTTATTTCCCAAAATAGCATAATATACGTACGTGGTGCACAATGCTTCCAATGCATGCAGCATTAGTTTAATACATGTAGTGGTGTGCTCTTTCACCGCGGAAACTATATACTAATCCGACACCTAAAAGCATTGTTCAGTTCTGCTCAAACAGCTACGACAACGCATATAGTTAGGGTACTACCCTGCGTTGTGTACAGTTTATTTACATTTGGTCTTCTCTGATAGTCAAGCGGCTTGGTACCTGACGCCTCGTGTCTTTTATTTAAGATCAGCAAAATGATGCTTATTGCTAATATTCCAGATGGAGATAAAAATGCAAAAAGGTAGTCAGCGTTGGCACTTCCGTCAGAGACGTGGAAAGTCCCTTGTATTTACCGAATTGCGTGACGTCAGCACAATGTTCAGCAGTTTGTTTTGGGGGAGGGGTTGCCGGTCCAAACATTTACATGTACATTTACATGTGTAGGGAAAGGCTTTTATGGTACTGGCCTCGAATAATACCAGTGTTGCGATGAAAAAAAATTGAATACGAGTCGGCAAAGCTCCTGTGGAATTCAAAGACTTTGTGCAGTGAACTTCGAACTTACCTTGCTGAAAGCTTTCAGAGAGAAAAGTAAACGAAGAATAGTGATTTACCGCAGTCGTATAAATAGTTCTCTGAAACCAAACATTTTTCAAACTCTGTCACCAATAAAATATAAGACTATAAATTTAAAAATATAAAAAAATAAAAACATAAAAAATGATGCATATTGTAAATAAATATAAATATAAAAAAGGGAAAAAACAACTGTCATCTTTACTTTAAATTTTGCATTCCCGGTTCAGTTTATCTTAGAGTTTTAAAAGTTTTTATTCACCGAAGCAAACTGACTGTAACTTTGTGTTACTTTCCACTCCGTTTAAATTATGTTGTTTTAAAGAAAGAGGGCAAGTGTAGTGTTGTTCAATAGTGCCCACTATTGATTATGATTCTAACATCGAACGCAATAAACCACTCTGTCATGCCATCACGTAGTCACCACAGTTAGTATTGCTGCTGAGGCCCTTAAACGAGTCCCTGGAAGCACATATCCCTACCTGTACTAAACATTAGTTATACCAAAAATAATCTCAAATTTAGGGTTCAACGGCTTATTATGTAGGGTTTGTTTATGCAGGAACTTACAAAGAGGAAGTTGTGATCCGTGCACTGTGTCACATATAAATCAACTTCTTGTCACCACCAAAATGCTACTGCTCACCAGTGGGAAAAACCAGGGGGAAACCGCTCCCGTCCAACAACGGAAAACATGGCAATAGGGCGTCCAATGCGATAAACAGCCTATGGTGGCTTTCGGGAGACATCGCAAATCATGAAATCGACGTCAATCTTTCCAACAATAAATCGCCAAAGTATCATGAATGCTAACTGACAGTATTCGCGTAAAAATGCGCTTTACCCCAGTTCAAAATTTTTGCTACGTTTTTGTTTAAGACGCACAATTTCTCACAAGTTTCTTTTGAACTTCTTTCTCAATGGAGCGCAACGTGTCATTAAAAACCCTCTCCAGACAACCATCTTAGATGACGTCAACACAAGGCAGGATCATTCCGCGTGCTTTATTTTTAAAATTTTCCATAATAAGACCTTCTCCAGGTAAAGTAGGATTCTTGAATGTGGCTTGCGCATCGAGTACACACAAGATTACCACGGACTGGATGAGTAGCCTCGGAAATCTTAAAAGGAGATTTCTGAAAGTTTTTTACCGTCTTTTGGGGGTAGAGCGACATTTTCCTGCAAAGATGGTCGACCTTGCAGTTGTTCCATTTAAGCTAGATCAATTTTCATTTTTCTAGGCCAGCTTAGAACGCCTTGTCGGGGAGCAAATATTGTTGCCACGTGGTGTCGCTTGTCAATATTTACCAGACACACAAATATTTTTTTTTCCTTGAGATGCTCCCAACAGAGCATAACATGTCATGTAACCTACTTCAGACAACCAACTTGCATGACGTCAGCACAAGGGAGAATCGTTTTGAATAATTGGAATTTTATGTAATAAGACTCCAGGTAATATATGACTGTCCGGGATGTGATTTTACACTTAGCACTGAGAAAACAAAAGTACCACATATAAATGAATCATTAGCCTGAAAATTCAAAAACAGGTTTCTTGACAACTGTATTCACCTTATTCGTGGGATGGGTGAAACCTTCCTTTGCAGTTTGTCCAATCAATCCACTTCATTCATAACACAGCCATGTAAAGCGCCAATTTTGTCAAATTGGTCAAGCTAGAGATAAGCTTCTTCAAGTATATCAACTTTAACCCTAAGGTTCATGTAGCCGAGCTTTTCTGAATTATCTCTCGGCCAAGCAAAGTTGAACTCGGCTGTCACATGCTTGTTTTGTTTTGTTTTTGTTAAGTATCCATACGCAGTTATTTTTTTTCTTTACAGTAAACCTTCAATTTGTTATCCAATGGATTGTGGTTGTTTGGAATTCATGGTCTCATGCATGTCTGCCTGTGTGCATTGAGCCGGTGAAAAAGGGATACGTCTTGGCCGACGTATCCCGAGGAAAAGTGAATGCTTTAGTGGGAACAGATTTGCACAAATTGGCTGCCAAAATAACTACTAGGCATTATTGGAATCTCTTTCAAGAAAATATTGCTCGGAGCAACTGTTGGGGACCGACTTATCGCCCGGCTCTTTTGGGGGTTAAACCGATGATGCCGTTCGTAAGTGGCACACTAATCTATACCCCCGCCAACACTCGTCTGAGCATGGACGAAGTACATGATATTCTTTACTGAATAAAGTCTTATTGCTCGCCTTCTATGAAACTGCCACGGATCACCCACAACGAAGCTGACCTTATCTTCTTTGTTAACCCTCACATTCCCAATCCTCCGATTTCAACGTGATTTTACATACACCCTGGGAGGTTAGGATTTTAATGATACTAAGACATAAACACACCGTAGTGCTCAGTTTCTGGTGGTTACTTTTGGAACAAAGGGGGCACCGTAGAAATACGCAATAACTCTATTAATCCCAAGCTACGAACCTCTCACGCAAACGTTCCCTTTCAAATAGGCAAGTAAATTAGCACAGAAATAGACTCAAAAAAGTGCTTACAATGTACGTCATTCCCTACCTTTTGGATGAAGAAAATCTTCCCAGCGACTACTTCACCACGTCATGCTATAGAGACAGTAGATGTTACTTCCATAATGCTTCAAATCCGTGGGAAAGGTAATAGGCGTCTACATGAAGTATACAGCGTCGTCCACTTTCCACACCAAAACTGATACTCCAGACCCTCTTTATTTCACCTGTTATAATGATTTCCTAAAATATTGCGATACCCAGACGTATACAGTAATCTCTCAAGCCTAGAGGTCCACGACTAAGTGTATTATGCTGGGTCAGTTTACGCGGAAACTGTAACTTCCCGTCTTCACCGAATGCTATTTTTGACATGGGGGAAAACCACCATTGCTGCTCAAGTCCAAAAGTCATAATAGAAACATTGGAAATATGGCGTTTGTGGCTATTGCTACCTACGATGGCTTTAGAGGTACCCAGCAAATCGTAAATTTGACGTCGATACTCCATATAGAAACTCAATATTATTGACAGTGGCACAGTATTCGTGTCGACAAATTTCACATTTTTGCTCTAGATTAAATAGAGCGTAACTCTTTATTCTCTTGGAAAATTGAGAGAGTCTTATGACGGAGCAAACTGTGATGTCTCTTGGTGTCGTTTTTTGCTGTTCACAGCTCTGGAAGTGCCATCCAACTAGTTGAGATCCTGACATGTTATTTTCTCGGGATGACGACATAAATACAAGCAAGATGTCGACATCCTTAGATATTTACCATGGAATGACAACATCGTAAAATTTGAACGACGACATCCTTTATCATTTTTACGTGACAACGACTTCCGGCATTTGTGTTGTCTACTTCGCTAGTTATTGTCTCGTTTTTTTAAATTATCTCAGCATGTCGTCATCCGTCTTTTACAATGTCATTGTCCTGAGATAAATTATCTTGGGATCTCCATATAATACCTGTATGGTGTTGCCATCCGGAAAGAAAATATGTCAGTATCTCAGCAAATCGGATGGCACTTCCAGAGTTCCGTATTTGGCAATGTGCCAGACGAATAATTATTTTCAACTACAGGTGCATGTCACACATAACCCCGCACCAGACGACCAAACTGCCTGACCTGAGCAAAAGGCACAGTTATTTTGAATGGCGTGTAATTGAGCAGTTACATACTATTGCGCCAGTAATCACTCCATTATTTGATGTCCAGATGCTCGGGCGTCAGGGGTTCCATTCTATTTTCAGACGTGTGCTGCTCAAACTGGGAGTTTCTTAATATTTTCCAGAGGTGAGATTCCTCCGGATTTCCAGATTTTTCAAAAATCAGATGTTGGTTTTGCGGATTTCTTGGCGTAACACTTTTGGTGGAATTATTGGCAAAATAAGATTCATTTGAGACTTGGTAAAGTCTAGTGAAGGCTATCAAGAAGTACACAAATTTATGTTACTTCCTGGTAAATACTGTGGTATACACATTGGGTACATGAGGTAGTGGTAGTAAAAGTAATGGTGGAATCGTCTGTATCGTGTGTTCCCACTTATGTACGGGAATGTGTGCAGCGGGCCATAACATAAGTGTGAAACAAACCAGCAATACATGCCGTGTGTTGTGCACATGTTACTTCAGCAGCAATGGATGCCGTTTTGAGTTGTGTACGTACGTGTACATGTGGTGGATTCCGTATGGCTTTCTACAGAAAGTCGGTTGATTTGGGGGATGTTTCACAGGATATACATAACTCTTGCTAACTTGGCATAATGGTATATCAAATAATTGACTGAGATGAGGGCCTATCTGTTGATAAAGGCGCTAAACATCCGTGGAGATTTTTATGGTTGGAGACAAAGATGGATTGTGAACATGGCACCATGGTGAAGGGGAGATGATAATACAGGGATTTCCTCTAAAAGGTTGATAAGTTTGGGCACTTCAGAAGCTTGTAGTATAATGTGCAGTCATTTTACACCTTTCCTGGTCAGCACGCATTTTCCCGAGACAGGATATTCATGAATGTATAACGTTTCAATTGGTGTGCTTGACAGTCGTGAGACGACATATATATGTGTCCTCAAACTTCACTTAATAATAAAACCATAAGGCCGAGTCAGATTAAACATCTAACTATGAACGTCTTACATACCAGGTATTAAAAGATCGAACATGGGCAGCCAAGTTTTCCCAGCTAGGCAGATTCCCCAGCTGTGAGATGGTCCGAAAAAAAACCTTAGCGTTAGTTTTGCGTACAATAACTAATTGTGTTGCTATTGGTTACGATCACGCTTTTGAAATTACTGACAAACGTTATAACTATCAAAGCGTCCACTTAAAGAGTTTCTCTCGAAACATACTGCGTAATCAGTTTTTTCCTGTCATATATGCTGTGTGCATTGACTCCCGAGGTAATCAGTACTGTTACACCACAAATGAGTCTCTGGAAGCTACCTTTCTATACCTGTAATAAATTTCCCCCATACATTAGCTATTCGTGTAGTGATTATACATTCTGAAATTTTGAGGTTCAACACATCATTGTGTACGGCTTGTTTGCCAGGAATTAGCGAACAAAACAAATGGCGATCTATTCATTGGGTCACGTATAGATCAAATTCTTGTCACCACCAAAGTGCTATTCCTCGTCAGGGAAAATCCATGGGAAAAACCAATATTGCCGGTCACGTCGCGTCGAGCAATGGAACGTTACAATCTACCAATGGTGGCTTTTAAGGGACATCACAACTCATGAAATTAATGCCAATCTTCCGACAAAAAATGCAAAAGTATCATGAATACTGAGGCAATATTCAATTTTGAAAATTTCACGTTTTATGCACGGTGAAAAATGCTTGTCACTTTTTGTGTATGACGCACAGTTTCTCAAATTTCTCTTGAAATGCTCTCTCAACAGAGCGTAACACGTCACTGGAAACATGCTCCAGACGTCAGCAAAGGGCAGAATCGTTTGGAGTGGTTTATAATTGAAGGTTTCCATTATAGGACCTTTCCCTGTGATGTAGGACTCTAGAATATGATTTAGGCTCAGCATCGAAATAAACAAGACTACCATTGACTGGATGAGTAGCCTCAACAATCTTGAAATAAGATTTTTTAACCGTCTTTTCAGTGTAGAGCGCATAACATAATGAACTTGGTTGAATTTTCGTGCAAAGATGATCAACCTTTTTGCAGTCACTTTATACGCTAAGTCGACTTAAAGTGTCATGTTTTCCCAGCTAGCTGAGAACACCTCCATCTAGTGTCGTCACTTACCTTCAATAATATGCCAGACGAACAATCTCCTTGAAATGCTTTCAATTGAGCGTAACACATCACAAAAATTACCGGTACCCAACACAACCAACTTGCATGAAGTCAGCGCAAGACTGAATCATTTAGATTTTTAAAACTTGAAGTTTCATGTGATAAGACTTCAGGTAATATGTATTGTTGTTTTTCTTTTTGTGTTTGCATTTCATTTCTATTTCTTTTTTTATTAATTTCATTGTCAAGGATTTAGGTATACACATCTTTGGATGACATTGTTTAATATTTGTTTTCCCAAACAGCCCCTGAATAACCTTTATTGTTTTGTATCTAAAGATTGATAAGAAATAAATAAGTAGGATAGTGACCAGAATGGCATTTTGCACTTAGCATTGAAAGAGCCTACTAGATGAACGTATAATTTGCTTGGAAATTCTGGTAGGAATATCCTTGACAACTCTGGCATTTTTGTGGGGCGGATGAAATTTACCTGCAAAGATGGTCGCATTTGCAGTTAGTCCCCTAACGTGCGGGAATTTTGTAATCCAATCAATTTATTTCATCCATAATACATCAAATTTAAGGCGCCAGTTTTGGAAAAATGTCCCTAAGTTACAGATAAGCTTTTTCCCACCTTAATCCTAAAGGAGTCGGGCTTTTCCCGACCATGTTTCAGCCGCGAGAGGCTGGATTGTGCTTTCCCCCCAGAAATCGGCTGTCACAGTATGCCTGTGCAGTTACTGTATGTTATTTTGCGTTTAACTGTAAAATTCAGTTTAATCCAATCGATTGGTTAGTTTACACGGCTGTTTAAAGTTCATGGCCTTACGCATGTTTGCCTGTCTACACATGAATGAAAAAAATACACATTGTGGCGGACGTGTCCAGGTAAATGGATGCTTTAGCCAGAACGGTACGTCAGATTTGGACAAAATGGCTGCCGAAATAACTACAAGACATTGAGGGGGCCAATTCCGCCCCCAACTCCTTTAGAGTTAAAACCTTATGCCTTTCGCTCGTTGGCACGCTAATCTCTATGTTATGGGGCACCTGTTTTTTCTGAGGGGGGGACCTGCATATCAATGTACACAAAAAAGGAATCAAGCCCTGTTACCCAACGTGTTTGCTCGCCTTCTATGAACTGCGACGAAGCTGACCTTCTTTTACTTCTTTGTTAATGATTCTGAAACATTATCACACGGTAGAATTTAGTTTGAATTTAGAAATAAACGTGGTACTGTTGCTATACACAATTTTCAATTCCATGTTAAGGGCCTTCCACGCAAGAGTTCCCTCTTTAAGTGGGAGAGTAAACTCGCACAGGAATAGGCTCATTGTCAACGTGATTCCTACCTTTTGGATGAAGACAGTCGTGCCAAAACCTACTTCAACGTCACGTTCAACAGACTGTAGAGGCTATTTCCACCACGCTTCACATCAGCAGGACTGGCCTCAGGCGTATACATGACCCTCTAAGCATAAAGTGTAATCCGCTGTCCCCCTCACACGCTATGCATGCAATGACTCCCAGGGTTACGAATCAGTATTGTTACACCGTGACACTCTGGAAACCTCTTTTCCTTGTCTTTCATAATGATTTTCCTGAAAAAAGAGATACCCCAACGTGTTACATGATTGTAAAGGTTTAGAGATCTCCGACTAAGTCTGTATGTCGGTTCTGTTCACGTAGGAACCGAAGATCAACTTCTTGTCATCACCAAATGCTATTTTGGACTTTTTGGAAAAACCCTGGGAAAACCACCATTGCCACTGACGTCTAACGTTGACAACGGAAACCCGGAATTCGTTTTTTGCTATCGCTGCCTACGGTGGCTTTCAAGTACACAGCAAATCAAAACAATTACGTCAATACCCCATACAAAAATGCAGGACTTTCCGCATATCTTGAATATTGACACAGTATTTAGTCGAAAATTAATCTAATTAAGTGTCACTCTTGTATTCCTGGCAAGTTGAAAAGGTCTTGTGAGGGAGCAAATTGTGGTATACTTGATGTGATTTGGCAATATGCCAGATAAATAATTATTCTCAATTTTAAATGCATGTCACACATAACCCTACTCCGGAGGACCAACATGCATGAATTCAGCAAAATACATAATTATTTTGAACGGTTTATAATTGAAGAATTACATAATATTAAGCAAGTCAATCCACTTCATTCATAGCAAATCAATTTAAGGCGCCATTTTTTTTCAAAATGTTTCTGGTTTACAGATAGGCTTAAGCTCAATCAAGTTTTATAAACTTGAACTCTAAACTAGCCGAGCTTTTCCGGACCATCTTTAAGCTGGAGTAGGTTGCATTCTGCTCTTCCCCCAGATCTCGGCTGTCACATTTTAATTTTTTTCACTTAGTATTAAAGCACTGATATTGCATGTTATTTTGCGTCTATCTGTAAAGTTTCAAGTTAATCCAATAAATTGTGTGGGTTATACGGTCGTTTGAAGTTCAAAGCCTCAGGCATGCCTGTATGTGCAAAGAGCGCGTGAATTGAAAGAGTTTTTGCTTAACCTTTTCTATAGAAAATGGGTGTTCAGCGAGAATGATACGTCACATTTGCGTCAGACAATATGCTGTAGATGTGAATGATGTTTAATAGACCCTAGTTTCCATCGTCGTTGCTCGCCTTCTATGAAACTACTAAGGGTCAGCTAACGTTTGTGAAAAACATTTTTCCTTGTAAAGAAATTTATGTCAATCAACAACACACAGTGGGGCAGCTCAGTTTCTGGTTGGATGTACTCCTAGTTTGTATTATTTATTGTTCTTTCTAGAACTTGTGACTAGGCTCGGACTCTGGCTGTTTTTGACTCGGACTCCTCGCCATATTTAACCACTTCCTGTCAGGAATTCCGGTACCGGACACCTATGCTTTTTATTTACTAAGAGACCCCTTTTTAAGTTACACTAATGTTTGTGGTGTAGAATGATTACAGGCATAGCAAGTGACCGATTTGACAGTTGTCTGGTCCGTGCCGCGTCAACACGTTCTACATAGTCCTTCACAGCTGGACTGGGACTTTGCTTGGACTGGAGAATTTGGACTCGGACTTGAGCCGGACTCGGACAAAATATGGACTCGGCTTGGCTAGGACTCGGATTAATGGACACGAATAAGAGATATTTAATGTTCATTATTTGGTACTCACCCATTGGGGATTTCGTTCTGTTTTCAGACGTGTGCTCTTCAAACGGGTAGTTTCCGAACTTGAGATTTTCATTAGAATAATTTTCCTGCACCAACTGGACCCTCAAGTGCGACTTATGAAGACCCATTAAAGTCATAATTTCATATTTCACATGAACTTCCCAACACGTAAATTTGGGCTTTCATTGTGTATTCTAATCTAACATGATCTGATTAACTACTTATGGTGCAAACACACGCTTGCTATAGAAGAGGATTAAATCCAATCTGATCGTGCACACAGTTGGCAGGTGCTGAACGTATTAGGAATACGAGTCTTTGGCACACTTCTGGGCGTTCATGTCGCTGAAAGATACTAAGTGAAAAGTCATCATTGGAAGACAAGGTCACGGCACGCCTTTGACTTTTTTCTGTTCAAATCGACCATCACCGTGTACCTTATACCATGTGGCTCTGAAAAAATGAATCCATAACTTCGTAACCCCTTCCAGTGAGAAGGTATTTCAGAAACTCCCGCGAAAAAGGGCATGCCTGTTATGCTTCCACTTCAGTGGTCGATGTGGATTCCCAGCAAAGTTTGCCACAGATGCTGCTGACAAACTTGTAAACAGGGAGTTGCGATGTGAGTGTCACCCTTGTTGGAAACTAGAAGGTGTAAGCGCCATAGACAGTTAACTGGTATCCCTGCTTAATTCAATATCATAACGAACAGCCATTTTGTTTCCAAAATCTGCAGCTGGCCCTTCTTTCACCATACACAGCTTTGATGCTGCTTAGACCGAATGCTAATCATGCTGCTCCTTCCCTGTCGACCTCTGTTTGCTTTCAGCTTTACACAAGTCGATAGTAACACACGGAAATCGGGTAATGGGAAAACCTCACAATGTTCCTGGCATCTGACCAGGCAAATTGCATGTTCACGTCCTCACTCTGCCCACTGACTGTTGCATAAAATTTATATTCATTTGCACATGGAAGGCATTGGACGAGATTTTATTGGAGTCCAAATTTTTGTAGCACACAGCCACGAGTGCACTGCACATCATTAGCGATGTCAGCCTTATAGGTATCCACGGGAGAGCGAACGGAAATGAACCGGGCTCTATCACCGTTGCAACGGTACGACACCGCTCTTTACTCCAGTCATCGACGCTTCCGAGTGACAACGCGCGTGCAAGCTGCGAGCGAGGCGAGCAAATGGCAAAACAGAGAGCCTTTTTAGTTGCAAAATATGAGACGGATAGGCAGGATCTTGACACGAGTGTTTTATTGGCGCATATGATTTATTAGATAGACAAAAGGAGACACACCACCATATTTCATAAACAACTTGTATGGGAAAAAAATCTGGGAACATAAAGGCAGTAATTAACCAAAGTTTCTAAAACAATTTTTTTTGACGGACAGGAAGGGATGTAAATAGGTTTTTGACCTGTTGGCATTTTCTTTTTTAACTTCGAGTTCCGCTGTGTGTCGAGTGACTCTCTGTGTGTTAAAGGTGAAACTTTCGTCAATCAGTTGTGTTGTCCTCGTGTTCAGTTATCGAAACATGCAAAAGGAGAATTAATCAGTTGTAAAACAAGCTATATCTTCATACTGTTAAATTTAACTTGTGGGTCGTTGCAGTATTTTCAATCGGCGACTATCCTACAGGTTACATGATCCTTTATGCTCAAACCTGTTCCATTACCATTACACATTCATTTAGCTGATCAGTTAAAACGCATTTAAAGAAAGTGAATATGCCACTGGACTGAGTATAGAATGCTATAGCTGCTTTAAAAAACTTGTTTAACTACGAAACTGCCAATACCTCTTAACCATAGGTCACGAGTTTTGCATAGAATTACAGAGGGCACGTGAAAGAAACTGCATAAAATAGCCGGCTTTAACAATCTGGTTCAATACTGACCTATTATTCTTTGCTTTACATAGCAAACAAAGCTACACAGCCGACAGATGTACCATAACTTCACCTGTTTTGATGCTAGTTGATTTTTTCAAGTTCCCTTTGTTAGTTCGTTTTTACATTTTGCTATGTTCACTTTTAACTATCTTTTAGCTACCAAAGAGCTTATACATGTATATTTATTTGATTTGCGACAGTAAGAACTATTCAATGAAGCTATTAAGTAAAAACACTGCGTTACGTACTATCAATTTTTATGCCTTTGTTTTTACAACTGCAAATGCGATGCGTTTCTGGAAATTGATTTCAAACTGTTCTTTAAAGGCAGTGTACACCGTTTGTAAAATCCTGAACATCGGACTACCTTATAACCAATCCTCAAATATCTTATTTGAAAGAAAGTGCATAACATTTTCAATGAATCTGTGAAATATTTCCGCCCAAAACTCTTTAGCTTTGGAGAAAAAAGAAATCTTGCTCTTGTTTTTTTACGATGGTCGGTCGACCATCGTATAACTTAGAGTTCATTTCACTTCGCACATCACTTGCTTAACAGGCGCCAATTTTCTTGTGTGCAGTATTTGCAAATGTTGTGGGCGTCTCCGTTAATGAACAGGTAAACGCAAAAGCTGCTTAAAATATACGGACAGAAATTCACCAAAAGCATTGTAAACTGATATTATAGGAAGCTGAGTGTAAGGTGGAATAACAAACTGGATCAGTGTGAACTTAAACTTTATTTAAGGAAAGGGTTTTCTTAACTCAAAAACGTTTCGAATTCAAAATCACCCTTAGAGCATAATGGTATGATCCAAATATGGCGGTTGTTCCAAGCAGATTGGTATAAGGCATTTTTGTCAACAAAAAGTACAATTTCCACACATCAAACCTCTTGTGTTTCAGACGTAATTTCTTCTTTGTTCATAATTATTAGTTAATCAACTATAAGAATGCAGGTTTCAGACTTTCATCGACTTGTTAACTGGCGTGGAAATGCAGTCATAAAGCACAATCGCGCACGCACGTACATTAGCATATATGCCTACTCGTTCACGGACACGAGTCGACTGCGTTCCTGGATGAAGTTTTTCCATGAATCCACAATGCTACATTGTCAAGGAGGCGCATTACTCCAAGGTAAATTTGATTTGTTTGATTACAATGAGCCGATGAAACTGTCACTTTTTAAGGGAATGAGAACCTGTCACGCCAGTTTTCCACCCTGAACACGCGGATGTTGTATTACTACGAACTCCCTGTCATCGGTAGATTTTACGCCAGATAAATTAAAAGACCTTCAATTTAGAGTTGAACATGCCGCGCTGTTTTTCTCGATTTCTCACACAGCAGGCGACTCAAACTTGAAACAAGTCAGTGGATTGTAAGTTGCATTGAATATAACACACCGTAATTAGCCAATCTTGTGAAATTTCGACAAAAAACCCAATGGTCTTCACAACTTTTATGAGGCCATGAAATTGAGTGACTTCCGTGCTGATGACAAATAAAAGATAATCCTCTTAAAATTTTAACAATTTTGAAAAGACACAAATATAACCCGGGCAAAACGATTTCAGCTGTTGTATTAAGATTAAACTTCAAAGCATAGATACCATCATGGCTGTAGGTTGTTATCCGACGTCATGTTGATGTCAGTATCCGTGTTACCGTACATTTGAGGCATAGCTAAGTCCGTAATGAACATGTGTTGATGAACGTGAACTCATAATGTAGAGCAGTGGAATAGAGTAAATCTACAGAGAAAGATCTGATGAGAAAGTGTCTTGATGTGATGATATGATGAAGATTGATTAAAGCCAAATTTTCGGTTTGCGTACTGTACGCACTGGCTTGAACCCCCCTCCCTTCCTATTCGCATGGTGTATGCAACGGCACCAAGCCCCACCCCTTCGTGCATACGTACTTTATGGACGGCCCCGTAGTACGAGAACCAGGGTCTGAACTCCGTTCGTGTGCATTACACTTCAGGTTCAAATCAACGGACGATATAAACAGAGATGTTCAACTGCGAGCTGCTCTAGCGCAGAAACACATCCTATCTCTGAATCATGCGTGTTACGGACTGTTCTCGACTTTTCTTGAGGAAACTCACCACCATAATGATGACACGCGTTAGTCATAGCTTTTAATTTACGCGTTTTGTTTGACGAACCAGTTTTTTTTTTAATTTATCACTTTTAAAGAGAATGAAATACGTGTAGAAGTTTCGATTAGGTTTATGACTTTCTTCCTTGCCTCCCAAAATGAAATTTGGCAGTTTGATTTTCATAATAATCCTTTGAGCACTCGTGATTGGGGCTGTAATTTTGAATTCACAAGTTTTGACAACAATTGACGTTTCAATCCAATTATAAAAGGTTATACTCTGACATAAAACAATGAAACTTTAATTAAAAAGGAAAGAAAATGGCGGAAAGGTAATCTACTCGCAAGGAATGAAGGGGGTTATGACTGCAGCTTCGCGTTTGTGATATCATTATTCATCAAAAACAGTAATCTTTCATGGCTGAAGGTGTATGTAATCCGGTGTTATGTTAATGTATTTTGTTGACCGTAACACGCAACGAACCAGCTCTAGGCTCAACTAAAATCGCACATTCCTGTGTACATTGTTTGTGTTTAAATGTAGTCACGTTTCGGTGCTCTGTTGGCACGAACGGTTAATAATTCTATTGCTTCAAATCATTTGTCGGCCTTCTTTGTAGAATGTCAGTACAGTAATGCAAAAATGTAGTTTTAGTTTAAGACCAAGTGATGTAACGAAAACATTCACTATTAAGTAGATTAAATCTGCTCAACCTTGCTGCTTTCTTAGGGAAGACACTCTAATCTTGCGGCTATATGAGCACATTTTTACTGGACTTTGCAGCCTTTTCCTTTTTCGGTGTACACCTGTGCATATCTGCAATGAAAGGAAGGAGGAAAGTAATTCATATATATTTGTTTTCCTTGATCTAAGAAAAGGTAGCAATTATTATTATTCTCGAATAAAATAGTTACTTTAAGTCCTGACAAAAGGTTCATTATTTTACTATATAATTTGCAGTTTTATCGACGATGACTGGGTCTGAAGTGGCTGCATGATTATGGTTTGTCAATGTACAACCTCACATTAAAACGAATCACTTATTTGCGGTTGAGCTAGACTTACTGTTTATTCTGTAAATCTTCCCTCATACGGGCTTTTTCGCTCGGATCAAGGCTGTGGAGGTAGTCCGAGATGTTGCTGTCCTTGCTGTTCTTATTTCCTGGTTCTGATCTGAAGTGAGAACTTGGGATGAATTCTCCTTCGCGTGTCCTTGCACCGTGACGCACTAGGACCTCTATGCACTTATGGTGGTTTTTTTCAACGGCCAGGTCTAGTGCGGTCTGCCCCATTTCCGTGAGAGCGTTGATTTTGCAGTTTTCCTTAAAGCCACAAAATGAGAGTTTTGGATATTGGAAATATCTTACGCCTTGTTTCAATGTATCCAGTACTAGGCAAAACTCAGCTTTATTTGTTGCCAGTGTGTGTGCCAATATCATTTGAAAAATGAAGTATACTGGTATAAGAGAGGATGCTTTAGAGAACTTCTCTTTGGACTTGTGGTGTCCGAAATGTCTGCTCGCCAAAGAACTTCCGACAAGAATATTGCATTTTTTGGTTTTGAACGACCGCTGTCCCTTTTCATAACACTGCAAGTTCCCAAATGGAAAGACGTGTCCTGTGCCTCCATGGATAACTCGGGAGCAGCGTTTTCCAGACGGAAGGAGAGCGAATTTCCATCGGGAAAACGCGATGTTCAACAAGGAATGTTCCGACTTCGTTCCCCTAGTCTCACCTGCTTCAAAAGTGTTTCTACTACGTCGGTGTGGTCGTTGACGGCCGCAATGTGTAGCGCTGTAAACCCGTCCTCTTTGGCAATGTTGATCATGGATGGTGCAACTTTCAGAATGTTCTCGACGGCACTTAAGGATTTTAAGGGCATTTGAAAAGAAGACAAATTCATGGTTTACAGTTATATCGAACAGTAGCTTTGTTTAAAAGGCAACTAGATGGTGTGCAAAGAATAGACTTTTATTCATGCAACATTCAAATTAATGGCGATATTAACTTTTCGTTTTTGGGAGTAGAGATCAGAAATAGAAACAATGAAATAAGATATCGTGACAACATAGTACAGGTAAACTGATGAAGAAATAAGTCATCATAGATATTTCTGGTGTTTTTACCGTATTTAAAAAAAAACGAAAAAAAAGTTGTAAATGCACGCCATCATAAAACAGCGTAGTACAGTTCAAAACAACGCTTCATAATTTATATCTAAATTCATTGAACAGCACTGAATATGATATCCTTGTGAATAAGGTCTATGGAGAAGATTATAAATTCTCACCTCTTTTGTCCATGAATAGCTGCATGGTGTAAGCAGTTGAACCCTTTGTTATTTTGCACTTTGAGATCATCTGCTGTCATGTGTTTGATCAACATCTCTGTCATCGACTGGTTGTACTCTGCTTTCCCGATTGCAAAGAACAGTGGTGTATCTCCATCAATGTCCTGTCGACACATGAGGTAAAAAGTATAAGAAAGGGAGCTGTTTGGAAATACTGAGGAGGGGCATGGCGTTTTGTTTGGAGTCATTTCCTAAGAACATTGGAATGAACACTTTCAAAGAGTGATCACAGACTACAATCTTGTAAATGTTGGAATCGACACGTCAGTTTTTGGTGTGTAAAGTTCGCCGCTTTTTCTATGGTTCGAGTTTACATAGAAAAGGGAGCTTATAACGGCTGGTCAAGGATAAAACGTTGCTGCTCCCTAACTTATTGTATGTGTATTACAACCGACCAGTCAGGAAAATATGAACAAAAATTACTGATCTTTACCGTTATTTGTATTTAAATCCCCAAATGCGCAATGAATACCTCAAGTGCATGACAGCACTTTTCTGAAGTGTTTCACAAAATAGCATCGATGCTGGAAACAAATGCACCTTTTGAAAAATCAGTGATGGGTTTCAAAGAGTTCAGAACGTTTTCATATGAAACTATTCGGCAAACAGAGCTTTAAAACCAGGTCATTGACTGTTGGTCATTTGGGGTTTGGCGCATACTGTTTAAGCTGGAATTCAGGCTTGTTTGCTGGAATAAATATATGTGCATGTACAAGGCTGGTGCTTCTGTACACACGTAAGTGGCACGGAAATGCTGGCTAAAACCCTTTCTGTCAGTAATTTTTCTAAATATGGGACACACATACAAGCAATTGCAAGTACACTGTATTCAGTTCAGTTGGATGTCTCACTCTATAGAGCAAATTCTGCGTGATACCATTAGGCTGATCATTGTGAAAAGGCCATTATTGAGAAGAGCATGAACCGACTTACTTGGTTTTTGACGAGTCTCTGGTCGTGGTTCAGCAGCACTCCTGCGCAAGTCGCATCACAGTGGCCCATGGACAGATGGAGCGGGGTAAGTCCATTTTCGTCTGACGAGTTTGGATCGCTTCCCACGAGAAGAAGAAACTGAACAACATTCGGATTGTTTCTGTCGTATAATACGAAGTGAAAACAAAATATAAATTATTAAAATGCTTTAGAGTGATTAAGTGGCTTAAAATATGAGTTTTATTTAGTAAGTGAAATGTTTAATTTATCAAAGTTAAGCTCAAGCCTCCCTGTTTGTTTTCTGAGCGTATCAGGTGTGACATGTAATATTATCGTCCGTTAACCCTGAAGGAACCGTTTTTCAGTCCATATTTCCATGCCACAATCGGGGTGGAATCCAACCCGAGGAGCTCGGTTGTTCCATTTCGAAACTCAGCCATGCATGTGAAAATATTCACTTGTGGTGTTCTGTACACACAAAAGTGCGAGTCGTGTGATAGTGACAATATACTTTTAATTTACACTTCGAAAGAGCACCTGATTATTTATATTTTTGTTTTTTTTTTCATTTTACATGCAGTAAATAAAATCTACTCAATGGAATCGGAGATTTACATATTCTGCACACTATTTACAGACCTGCTTGCTCCTTTCTTAGGTCAGGCAGTACCACACAATAGATAAAAATGTACTTGAATGAGCCCCCAGTTCATTTAAATTTCTAATGTATTATGTGGTGATAACTGAGCTCAGGAAGGACGATAGGTTGGAGGGTATGCATTCATTGCTACGCGTAGATATATACTACTGTTGCTACAAGTGAGTCTTGCTCAGAACCAGGAAGCATTGTTTAGCCTTATGACGTGTGGGTTAGGTGTTGTTCTTAAATTTTGTGAGTGAATTTTATCACCTATGCTCATTAAGTATAGTGTCACTCTATGGAAGCGACTCACCCAATGACAGCAAATGCGAGGGCGGTATCCCCGTCTTTGTCCTGTTGTTCTAGAGAAGACTTCCCCTCTGTCAGAGCGATCACAATATCGAGATGCCCGCGATGAGAGGCTGCTTGAAGTGCGGTAATGCCGCATTCGTTCTGATACTTCACCTGAGAGTTGGTAGGTGTATATGTGGGTTTTGATTAGACCGGTTTGTAGGTGATACGTGAGCATGTAAGTCAGCTGCTTACTTGGTTGCTTAGTTGCTCCATTTTTATAATGCATCTCCGTGACTCTCTACGCCATCATTTCATTTACTTTATTTGGGAACCGTATCCTCAGTTTTGTCATGTGACGAACGTAGTTACTAGACCTAGAGTTTTCTCTTGTTCTGAGAACCAGACTAATTGACGTCGGGCATTTGCGATTATGCACGATCCTAAATTATTGTACCACATTTTGAAACTATTCCGCAAGCATCTCTATTTTTCGTCATTTTGTATCAATCTGATCGGTGGATATTCACAACAGCCGGTAGGCCTAATCTGACGTAGACTTTGGGGGATAAAGTGATCAGGTGCACTGCATTTTACATAGCCGGTAAACCAGTGTGTTTACTAGGCAGGTGAAACTTCTATCCCAAACGACTAATTTTTATTAAACAGAAGCACTGTTCATTTCTGATGGCTGTCTTACCGCATCTGGATATTTGCTGATAGTTTCTTTCACTTTATTTATGTCCCCGCAGGCTGCGCTCCCAAAAAGAGTTTTGCCTCCTTCCACGACTTTCAGAGAGATATGTACAGGAGAAACACATTTTATAACACAAGAAACTGAAATTGCTGTAATGTACTTTCACGAGGGCTACCCATATTTAGTTTCAATCTAATGTATCCATACCTGCTCGTGTTTAGTATTCGCTTTCTGGATAAAATCGTTTTCATATTTCCATTCTATGAATAATTATGGGACGCATTTCATTTTGTTTTGTCAGTAGAAGAGAGAAACAAATGTAGCCAAACCTGATGTTTGGATGTAATCAGATGAAGTCTTTTTCTGAAGACATCGGGGATTGTAGAAATACAGAGATCTGCCGAATTGGACTAGGACATCTCCGTCGTCGTGAATAAGCTTCACCTCGCCAGTTCTCCCCCTAAACTGGAGACAGTTTTAACAAATATATACCCGATGAAAAATTTAAGACATTCCTGCACAAGACGAGATGTTGCAAACCTGACGAAGCTGCATTCTGTTGCGTCAATGCAATGCTACTGGAACAGGAGATCGATTCTGATCGAAGCATGTAAATGCTGAAGAAAAAAGGAATCGTGAAAACGTGAAGTGTTGACTATTTTCAGTTTAAAATGCTAAGTAAGATATTCTTAAAGTTGCAGAACCCACTCTTAAAAGTGTGTGCTAGCAAAATTTTACGCTTACTTAAGTAAGCATGTTTAATGTATTGTGTTTACACATTCTAATTAATGAATCATACAGCTGTTGTGTGAAATTAAGGCAGAATACGATGTTGAACCCGGTAGTGCTGCAATCCCTAAAAGCTGATGGATCACTGCAGAATTCATGTTCTCTGGAACTAAATAAATTTTACGGATTCTATCTTGGGGTAAAATAAACAGGGGAAATGGCCTTTCGTTGCTTTATGCTAAACATCCATTCTTCTAACTTACATTTTTCATCTCGTCTTTCCAGCCGCACCGTTTCTCTTGCAATTCCATCAGCTGCACTAACTCCATGTCCATCAAGCGAACTTTCTCACCGACTGCAAACTGAGGCTTCGTTTTCACATCTGTCGAGACACAAAGATGGAATCGTCGAGCCAGTTCGGTGTTTTCGAAAAGAGCAAGGTCATTCGAAAATAAACCCAAGCATACTGGTCTGCAGGCCTTGCATGCTGATTGATGTTCCCAAATGACTTGGGAAGCGCTTCATTGTTGCATGGGCAGTATTTTGTGCCTATTCTGGTTTCAGGGTAGACCCTCTGTAGAGCACCTTTCATGAAAGAATGTTTAGTTGTACTGATGTTATCACTGCTGCGTCCATGTTTATGGCCTATACAGGACAGGGCTAGTTTCAACATAGTGGACAACTAATCCATACCTTTTTTGCGTGATTTTGATGGGAAGCTCATGTCCAGCATTGGGAGGTGTTCGATGAAGAATTCGCCATTGCTTCCTTTCTCCGTGTACTGTAAATCCATTTTCCCTTCTTTACCACACGCGTAAACGTTGGAGTTCCCTGGAGACCACTGCACCCTCACTAACGAACGATAGGAATTGTCGGCGCCGTACATATCACTTACTGTTCCAATGGTTCCTACCCCTCCTAATATATCAATCAAGCAAAGCAAAGTATATATGTATTAGACCTTGAGCTCTATAAACTTCATTTATGAGGAACGTAGTGATTTGTGAGAATTGACCTTCTGCTGTGCATGCTCGCCGTTGAAAATGTACCGTATGTAAAATGTATTTTTTTGTAAATTAAGTAATGCGTGCATGTGATGAGCTGACACCCGCCCAAACAAAAGGGTTTCATTACTTGTATTTAGATCTATTGATGTTTCACTGTTCACCAAGTTCGGATGGAAAGTGATCCAATTTTCTATCCTTGGTCTTCGTTGCAGCTTGGGACAGCTCTAAGTTAACGTTAAAATATGGTGTAGTTTCCCGGAATTCACTTTGTTCAAGTAAACATGTTTTGTTTAATTGAGGATTTTGAGTCATGGATCCAAAACGGAGTAAGCTAACTTTTGTCAAAAGTATGTGACTTGGTATTTTCTCACCGTCTTGATCATCCCATTTCCAATCTGGTCCGCGTACCACCTCTGCTCCGAGGAAAATTCCAAATGCTGTGCATTGTCTGGCACTGATGCGGCAAGGCACCTCAACACTGCGTAGAAAATATTCAAGCTCAGCGTGTTTGTGTCAGGTCAAAATACAAGGCGATCACACGATTTTCTAGCACCTTGGTAACCGTTGTATTTTCGATTATGATGAATGTTTTAATTCTAAAGTTTATTGGTATTCTAGGTGGCATATTTTAGTCTTTGCAAGTTGGTTTTACTATTTAACACAGTGAAATTTCTCTTTTCTGTTATTCCTGCAGTTTGACCACACATTTCAATTTGTTTTTATCAAGTCTGTTATGTAAATCCGTCTTGAATGTGGTATTCTGTTTTTAATATTTTGGAACCAAGAGGACATACTCCGTACTCCAAGGAGAATTTAATGGAGGCAAACTATAAATACTCAACAGAGCTTTACATGTGTTTAGATTCACCTTTTGCATATTGAAATTTGTAATGATCATACCCAGTCGCACCAGGTTCCTCTATCCTTGTAAACGAGTGTTCCAGCTCATGTCTCCCCTCATTGTAACAGCTGTGGCACAAATCATAATCATGACATTGGAGGCATTTCCAACGGATCCCCTCAACGTTCATCTTGGCACAGCCATCACATCCAATGAATAGGTGCTTTACTCCTGTCGAAACAAGCGGTTTTCTTTCATTGTCATAAGTATTAATGACAAATAAAAAGTACTTATTACTCTCAAATCCCGCTTTTCAGCTCTCTATCTGTCTAGTTCTGAAACACCGTACACACGTAGGTTTTTTAATTTCTACTTATACCCTGTGTATCCTTCCATCTTTGTAACCTCAGCCGTTTCAACCCTCGGAGATGATTATTTTTTTTTGTTAGTAAATACGCAAGTGCTCAATAGAACGCCCTCATTGACAAACTACCTCCTCACAGGAAGACTTCGCAAACCACAAAACGGTTAGACCAATGTTCCAGCAGCCAATTGCCTAACTTCACGCTCAGCCCAAAATCTCTGACACTTCTATGCTCAGTCGTCGTCATTTGGGTATATTTAACGAGATTGGGGTGGTATGGGCCTGTCACATTTATTTTAAATATGACACTAATTTTAAATATGTTTTCTCTTAATAAAATTGTCGCAAAGAGTTTAATCTTAAAGAATCAACTAATGAAAACAATATTCTGTGGCGATATCGGGAAAAAAGTCTAGGGGCAGATTCCACCCGGCTCTTTTACAGTTACGATATTTGTGATCTTGTACCTCTTTGGGCGTTGTCGTACACCCGCAAAATAAAGTTGCCACCGCCTTTCCCGGTGCCATACTTGCCAAGAACTCCTGAGTCCCAACGTACCCACACCGTAGATTCTGAATATGCAATAAGACAAGGTATTTTATAAGGATCGCTTCTCCATGAACAAATAATTCAATGCAGTGAGCCGTTTACCGCAAAAATATTTATACTTTCTCTGCATGCTTTTCTATTTGTTCAGCTTTAGTCTTAAGAAACAAGTATAACGTGCCTGTTATTCGTTATTGTTGAAAATGATGTGAAAAGGCGCATGTATAACCGCAAAGGCATGTACGTGTTACACTTTCTTTGAAAGGCTGGCTCCTGAGGAACAAATACACTTTTATCAGCATTCAGCGGGACTAAGATGTAATCAATCGACGGCAGAACTTTTAACAGCAAAGATAAGACACGAGCATAACTCAGTGACTCACTATTCTCCGATGCCTCGCATCGCACCACCGTTCCGACACCTCCACATCCCCCGTCCTGGTCACCCCACTTCCAGTCCGGACCACGCACAACTCTCGTCCCGACTGCATCTCCGGTATCACCTGAAAAGAAATTGACATGACGTGTAACGTGGAAGAGTTTCACGTGATACCCTGCATAAAGCTTACGCCACTTTATCTGCTCCTTTTACCTTCAGCTCCATGCCATTGCTGTTCCCGAAAAGCTGTCTCTTCTTTATTTATACTATCAAGCCCTGATGTCTCCTCGCTGCATTGGGCATGCGCTTCAGGTCCCGTGTCTTTTTCGCCTGTCTTCTCTTCTTCTTGACCCTGTCCTTCAGTCTTTGTGTCCTTTTGGTCTGTTTCCTCCTCGTGGTCCAACCCTTCTGGAGGTTTTGAGACATCTGGAGTTGCATTTTGTTTTCCCCCGCCAACTGCTACGACGCCCTCTGTCCAGGTTCCGCTTTCTTTTTCTCCATGAAGACCTCCAGATGTCGCCTCTTTGTGGACTGCCATGTCGTCTTTGTCAATTTCAACAGTCCCATGCATTTTGTCTTCCTGGCCAGTCTTCTCTTCCTCGCTTGATCCGTTACTGTTGTGTCGACCATCATGTTTATGTACCTTGGTCTTGGATTCTTCCTTCTCCATGCGACAGACCTTAGGTTTAGTCATGGTGTGGGACGTCTTCGTGCTGTCTCCAGCATCATCGCTTGCTTTCATGTCTGCGGGCTCTTTGTTTTCTTCGTCTCGTTCATCACATTTCGAGCCTTCGTTATCTTCTGTTTGGTCTTTGTCGTGACGATCATTTGCTGTTTTCGTATCTACCTGTCCTGTTTTGTCGTGTTTGTCTGGTTTGCCACCTTGCCTCTTGTTACCTGTGTTCTCAGGAAAAAAAACCACGATGTTATGTTTTGGTAAAAGGAAGGAGATAATCGACATTTAATTGGAGAAAAAGGGAGTGTCCTCAGCTTGAGGCACAATCACGTGATTGTTATCACATGACAACAATCCAACGCAGCAGCCGACCCACACTTCCTGACTTTGTAAGTTGGACCAAGGCACTCCTTTTAGAGGGGGTTCACTCACCGGGTCAGTTTGGTATTGCCACAAATTTGGCGGCAAGATACCCGCTCCCTCCCATATATTTGTGTACAAAATGCCTTCCTCCCCTTATGACAGTGTAGCAGGCCTCTGTGGAGTTATTTCACTGCCCAGGACGACTGACAGATCCCAGCCCTGAATGTCTTGCGGCTCTCCACACAGTGTAAATAAGACTGGGGCAAGGTTTATTGCCCCTAGAGTATTTCCTGGGAGAATCAATGACCCTTGTGAATGAGTCTTGACAGGCTTATAATTGCAGTATTTGGATGGCCCTACATAGCCCAGCCGCAACAAGAGATTTTTTTCTAGGAGGGGGTACCCTTTTCCGTTGTATTTATTTGACAAAGTATTGATGAAAGCTTGGAGGAATAACACACAGACATAGAAGCATCAAAATACAATGTACAGTGCCCGTTTTAACTAATTAACAGTGTGACCCCAAGTGCGTCACAAAACATACCTTCGTCGTTCCGTTTTTCAACACCTTCGAAGAACCGGCACCCCTTGGTGTACACATCCTCTGAGATTCTAACTTCTGAAATAGGCAACGTGCTTTTAATGCGCGTGTGGAATTCACCGCTAATGTAAGCTTGCCAGAATCTCTCGAGGTCCTCGCGACTTTGGACACGCACAGTAAGTTGTACGCATCCTACAGTCACACCCATTGCTTCTAAGTTGAATTCATTCAAGACTTCTTTCAGAGGCGTGACTGCTGATTTTTCATCGCCGATGTCTGCCTTCACCATATTGAGGAGGCGATTGGTTCGGCCGTCGTCCTTTCGTCCTTCTTTTATCCCAACCAACTTTATGTTAAATTCTACATGGGAAATACAGAAGCGATGTCACTCTAACGAGGCAGAGACTACGAGGTATGGGCAATGCATTATTGGCATGACTCCCATTAGTCATGAGAGAAAATTGCAAAAATGGAGCCGTGGGATCTTAATTGAATACTCTGGATATACTTGGTGGTAGCACGCGTACTGGTCTTTTTCTGTTTGCGTTTTACGTGTGAGCGTGTGCACTTTCTCAAAATGACAAAAATGACAGAAAAACAATTACTTTGATGGTCGTCGCCTATTATCTTTAAAGTCTCCTGCTGTTAACTGTGAGACCATTCGTTGAAAATCTTTGTGAACTGCTACTGTACTGAGTGTATTCCGGCCAAACACTTTGGCGTACATACCGTAACCATAGTTGATGTT
This sequence comes from Acanthaster planci, assembly GCF_054643075.1. Lineage (NCBI taxonomy): Eukaryota > Metazoa > Echinodermata > Asteroidea > Valvatida > Acanthasteridae > Acanthaster > Acanthaster planci. The sequence goes on along the minus strand of NC_141792.1, from coordinate 2,630,794 downwards.
ACTGTCCTTCATATCCCCTTGAACAATCGCGCAGTTGGCCAAGTTGTAGTTGTAGTTGTAGTGTATTACAACCTGTGGAGTTTTGAGTTGCACATCTTCTGCTTTAACTTGGCCGTCGCCTTGATGTTTAACTTGTTGCCGTTCTACCTTCTGTGTGAATGTGAAATAAACCATCAATGCGAAATGTTTAAAGTAAGTCGAAAATGCAGAACTGTCACTGGGTAACTTGAATACACTGCAAAATTGTGTATTTAGCTATCAAACACTTGTCTAAAACACTTCCTTGCCATCATTTTGTAAAAATTGTGGAAGTCTTAAAGGGTATACAGTATTGATAGATTTTACATTGTGATAGCAAAATTGTTTTAATCGCTAAAAGCAGTTTTCAGAGTGTATTTCTATGACAATGACAGTATAATTATTTATACTGGTCGAGAGCCCGTCACGGGGCACATACCATAATACAGCTGGGGTTGGGGGTGGAGACGCAAAATTCTTGAACAATCGTTGGAAATGATATTTAAATTTATTTTGACGTGTTATTTAAGAATGGGAATAAATTCTTTGTCTGTCTTGAAGTGGACGTTGATATTGCGCAAGTTGCACGCGTCCATATTGACTAACTGATAAATATACGTGCGCCTTACCTCTTTCGTTTTCTTGCCATTTTCCATAGCTGCACATGAACCTGCTATACATCTCTCCTGGGTAGTAGGGTCATGTTCCAGTTGAGCTCCAACATGTTTTTCTAACTCTGAAACAAAATTTGTTTTGAAATACTTAAGCCTTACTATAACATTGCTAATCTTGCACTTTGGACCTTTAACAAAAAGCACCGAATAAAGACAGAGAGTGTCGATCCTATTTTACAGTTTCTGCAGGCCACATGTTTCTTATTTTCACCTCATTTGGCTAAACTTCCAAATGTGGGGAATAAATAGGAACAAATTAATACGCGTACCCTTTATCAGATCATTGCGTTGGATCATCCGTAGTTTTTCAACAAGGATTATTAAGTACTCTCTATCAGAGTTTGCCTTGCACCACTTTCCGAGCATTGCTCCAATTTTCTTCAGCCCGTCACTGTCTTCATCAGTTGCGAACATCTCAATCTCGGCATGACAGTATCCGAGCACAGAGCACAAATCCCTCCAGCTTTCTCCAATGGTTTTGGCAAACGGATTCCAAAAATCAGGATCAGAAGTGTCCAGCTTAACTGCAGGAATTGTATACAAGAAAGTAACAAAGAAAGAATATCAAAGATAATACATATCAACTCTAGCAGTCAACAATCCTTCAATCGCAATATGATTTTACATACACTTTGGCGATTAGGGGTGATATCTGCAATATTGTTTTGAGGAGTAAATAGAGAAGACACAAAATGAGGTCAGTGTTTGTTCTTCTGGTAAGGTGTCTGAAATACAAGCAATCCTTGGAATCGTGACGAGGGGCAGGTAGATCCTTGTGTCCAAACTCGTCTCTGAGTCTTCCGTACAAAGGCGGTTTTCGTGCCAATTAGATATTAAAATATAATACATTAAATAGGATCACAAACTAAAATCAGAAAAATTAAAACCGTATGTGACCCTGAGAACAATAATATTTTCAGTATTCGACACCAACAAAGAATACGTACCATTCATTGTGATCTGCTCCAACTTCACCTCTTGTTTACTCGAAATTACTGTGAGACAACAAAAATACATGCACGAAAATGTTTTCGAACATTGCAGGATAGTTCACAAGCTTTTTATTGAGCATTACCGAATTAGGTGTCATGTTTATCCGCGACGCTTGTTAATGCAAGTCTTGTCAGAGAAGAGAAACATGGTTAGAGGATCAGTGCATTGAATTTTTCGTAGAAACACTGGAATTGCAAGATGTATGTTTAATACATTCAAAATATACCAACTTTTCAAAATAGGGAGGATGCTGTTCAGTAGTGTGATATATATCCAAGAAGACACTGTTCAGTTTGCATGCTTCATGTTCAACTCGACACCGTCTCGCCACAAAGTAAATTTTGTGTGTGTGAAAATCGCATTTCATGTTGATGTCGTTTTCAAATGCCTATTCTCTGGTATTTAGCATTCCTTTGCCTCAAGGAATGCTACTTCCTTACAATGTAAAAAGTATTGTAAAATTACAAGATTTTTTCCTCATAAAAATACACAGTTTTTGACGTTCCACTCAAAATTTGCCTTCGCTTCGGCCGACGTATAGACCTTTTTTACCCACGTGACTGCATATTAACTCTCATCATCATCCGCCTTGGGCACAGTGATCGGATAATAAAGCGGCAGCCTCAACCACGTGCGAACGCTGCATGCTTGGCTAGTTTAACTTGCATGGGGTGGTACACAAAAAACTGCTGGATTGTTCTTTTTTTTTGGTATGATTCGTTTTTGTTTAAGCGCATAGCAATAGCCAAATTAAGCAGGCATGCAACCCTTTCTCAGACAGTTTTTCTCTGAGTAACTTTGGGTTAATGTAAGCATAAAAACCCATGCCCTGAAACTTTCTTCCTAAAATTACATCACCCTAGCGCCCTCAGTTCTCCACAAAAAATAGTCATTTTTTAATGTTTCAGAAATTGCACTCCTTAACGCATTCAACTGTAAAAGGACGAACAATAATTTTCTTAAGGTGGAGAAGTTTATGAAATCGCAGTAATTTTGGGTTAAAAAGTGATTTTGAGATAGTTTGGAACACACGTAATTATTATAAGATAAGGCTCTATTTAAACTATTTCAATAAATAAATTTATGTCCAAAGTGGATTTGTAGATATCTCGTCAATACACATCTAACGTTTCCAAATCACAGACAAGATATCCTTCATTCATTTCATGATACTTAGAAATCTAATTTAGGATATATTTTAACTCTGTTCAAAGTGATCGTTGGGGTTCCGAATTATGTTTAGTAAATGCCATCGGCAAGTAGGGATGGTTTCAAATAATATCTGGGATGTCTGACTTTATTCCAAAATATTTCGAAATACAGCGGGATGCAGGGTTTCACCGGAGGACTTCGAAACGTCTACGATGAATTCATTAAATACAAATGCTTCCGATCTCTTTTGCCTCGTCAGTATAAATCTAGTGTCGTTCATTTAATGTATTTGGTTTTTTTCTCAATCTTTGTCTATTTCCTGGATTCTAAGATGTATTATATCCAATCGTCACTGTTCTCACGATCACATGCTGAAAGTAGCATTTCTTATTTTGATTACATTTTGTTGTCAGGGGCCAAAATTTTGATAAGTGCAGTTTGCGTTTTCAATGAAGAGAAAGAAATCTTACTGCCCGCCGCACACGTAACCGTATTGACTGGAAAGGCCAAAATCTAGGTCAAGAAAGATTTTCTTTTTCCATGGAGAGCAACGCATCTTTGTAACAAGAATGCCCTTTCCCGATGAATGCATTGCCAGACTGCCCAAAAAGTAGGAAAACGTGGATTTTGAATTCACTAACAGACTCGCATCTTCACTAATTGATTTCGTCTGATTATAACCACTTTACTCATTTTAAAAATTACCTCTCAAATAAAAATTTCAGGGTTTCTTAACTTTCTTGTTCCATATTGGTATTTTTGAAGATTTAATATGCATGTAGGAGAAGCCTCTCCAGCATTATTTCCAAAACCACTTTTTTCTTAAAAATCTACATTTGTGGCTCTTCTTCAAAATGGTTACGAATGTGCGTTTAATCGTCTTCAACATGAAATTTAGTGCTGAGTAGTAATTGATCTTTATAAAAAGAAAAAGTTATAAACCGGTTTTATTTCCCAAAATAGCATAATATACGTACGTGGTGCACAATGCTTCCAATGCATGCAGCATTAGTTTAATACATGTAGTGGTGTGCTCTTTCACCGCGGAAACTATATACTAATCCGACACCTAAAAGCATTGTTCAGTTCTGCTCAAACAGCTACGACAACGCATATAGTTAGGGTACTACCCTGCGTTGTGTACAGTTTATTTACATTTGGTCTTCTCTGATAGTCAAGCGGCTTGGTACCTGACGCCTCGTGTCTTTTATTTAAGATCAGCAAAATGAAGCTTATTGCTAATATTCCAGATGGAGATAAAAATGCAAAAAGGTAGTCAGCGTTGGCACTTCCGTCAGAGACGTGGAAAATCCCTTGTATTTACCGAATTGCGTGACGTCAGCACAATGTTCAGCAGTTTGTTTTGGGGGGAGGGGTTGCCGGTCCAAACATTTACATGTACATTTACATGTGTAGAGAAAGGCCTTTATGGTACTGGCCTCGAATAATACCAGTGTGGCGATGAAAAAAAATTGAATACGAGTCCGCAAAGCTCCTGTGGAATTCAAAGACTTTGTGCAGTGAACTTCGAACTTACCTTGCTGAAAGCTTTCAGAGAGAAAAGTAAACGAAGAATAGAGATTTACCGCAGTCGTATAAATAGTTCTCTGAAACCAAACATTTTTCAAACTCTGTCACCAAAAAAAATATAAGACTATAAATTTTAAAATATCAAAAAAATAAAAATATAAAAAAATAATGCATATTGTAAATAAATATAAATATAAAAAAGGGAAAAAATAACTGTCATCCTTACTTTAAATTCTGCATTCCCGGTTCAGTTTATCTCAGACTCTTAACAGTTTTTATTCACCGAAGCAAACTGACTGTAACTTTGTGTTACTTTCCACTCCGTTTAAATTATGTTGTTTTAAAAAAAGTTTACAACTTACAAGCTGTTATCTAAAGAAAGAGGGCAAGTGTTGTTCAATAGTGCCCACTATTGATTATGATTCTAACATCGAATGCAATAAACCACTCTGTCATGCCATCACGTAGTCACCACAGTTAGTATTGCTGCTGAGGCCCTTAAACGAGTCCCTGGAAGCACATATCCCTACCTGTACTAAACATTAGTTATACCGATAAAATCTCAAATTTAGGGTTCAACGGCTTATTATGTAGGGTTTGTTTATGCAGGAACTTACAAAGAGGAAGTTGTGATCCGTGCACTGTGTCACATATAAATCAACTTCTTGTCACCACCAAAATGCTACTGCTTACCTGTGGGAAAAACCAGGGGGAAACCGCTCCCGTCCAACAACGGAAAACATGGCAATAGGGCGTCCAATGCGATAAACAGCCTATGGTGGCTTTCGGGAGACATCGCAAATCATGAAATCGACGTCAATCTTTCCAACAATAAATCGCCAAAGTATCAAGAATGCTAACTGACACAGTATTCGCGTAAAAATGCGCTTTACCCCAGTTCAAAATTTTTGCTACGTTTTTGTTTAAGACGCACAATTTCTCGCAAGTTTCTTGTGAACTTCTTTCTCAATGGAGCGCAACATGTCATTAAAAACCCTCTCCAGACAACCATCTTAGATGACGTCAACACAAGGCAGGATCATTCCGCGTGCTTTATTTTTTAAATTTTCCATAATAAGACCTTCTCCTGGTAAAGTAGGATTCTTGAATGTGGCTTGCACATCGAATACACACAAGATTACCACGGACTGGATGAGTAGCCTCGGAAATCTTACAAGGAGATTTCTAAAAGTTTTTTACCGTCTTTTTGGGGTAGAGCGACATTTTCCTGCAAAGATGGTCGACCTTGCAAGAACGCCTTGTCGGGGAGCAAATATTGTTGCCACGTGGTGTCGCTTGTCAATATTTACCAGACACACAAATATTTTTTTCCTTGAGATGCTCCCAACAGAGCATAACATGTCATATAACCTACTTCAGACAACCAACTTGCATGACGTCAGCACAAGGGAGAATCGTTTTGAATGGTTTATAATTGGAATTTTATGTAATAAGACTCCAGGTAATATATGACTGTCCGGGATGTGATTTTACACTTAACACTGAGAAAACAAAAGTACCACATATAAATGAATCATTAGCCTGAAAATTCAAAAACAGGTTTCTTGACAACTGTATTCACCTTATTCGTGGGATGGGTGAAACCTTCCTTTGCAGTTTGTCCAATCAATCCACTTCGTTCATAACACAGCCATGTAAAGCGCCAATTTTGTCAAATTGGTCAAGCTAGAGATAAGCTTCTTCAAGTATATCAACTTTAACCCTAAGGTTCATGTAGCCGAGCTTTTCTGAATTATCTCTCGGCCAGGCAAAGTTGAACTCGGCTGTCACATGCTTGTTTTGTTTTGGATTTTTTTGTTAAGTATCCATGCGCAGTTATTGTAATTTTTTTTTTTTTTTTTTTCCTTTACAGTAAACCTTCAATTTGTTATCCAATGGATTGTGGTTGTTTGGAATTCATGGTCTCATGCATGTCTGCCTGTGTGAATTGAGCCCGTGAAAAAGGGATACGTCTTGGCCGACGTATCCCGAGGAAAAGTGAATGCTTTAGTTTGAACAGATTTGCACAAATTGGCTGCCAAAATAACTACTAGGCATTATTGGAATCTCTTTCAAGAAAAAAATGCTCGGAGCAACTGTTGAGGGACCGACTTATCGCCCGGCTCTTTTGGGGGTTAAACCTATGATGCCGTTCGTAAGTAGCACACTAATCTATACCCCCGCCAACACTCGTCTGAGCATGGACGAAGTACATGATATTCTTTACTGAATAAAGTCTTATTGCTCGCCTTCTATGAAACTGCCACGGATCACCCACAACGAAGCTGACCTTATCTTCTTTGTTAACCCTCACATTCCCAATCCTCCGATTTCAACGTGATTTCACATACACCCTGGGAGGTTAGGATTTTAATGATACTAAGACATTAACACACCGTAGTGCTCAGTTTCTGGTGGTTACTTTTGGAACAAAGGGGGCACCGTAGAAATACGCAATAACTCTATTAATCCCAAGCTACGAACCTCTCACGCAAACGTTCCCCTCTCAAATAGGCAAGTAAATTGGCACAGAAATAGACTCAAAAAAGTGCTTACAATGTACGTCATTCCTTACCTTTTGGATGAAGAAAATCTCCCCAGCGACTACTTCACCACGTCATGCTATAGAGACAGTAGATGTTACTTCGATAATGCTTCAAATCCGTGGGAAAGGTAATAGGCGTCTACATAAAGTATACAGTGTCATGCACTTTCCACACCACAACTGATACTCTAGACCCTCTTTATTTCACCTGTTATAATGATTTCCTAAAATATTGCGATACCCAGACGTATTCAGTAATCTTTCAAGCCTAGAGGTCCACGACTAAGTGTATTATGTCGGGTCAGTTTACGCGGAAACTGTAACTTCCCGTCTTCACCGAATGCTATTTTTGACATGGGGGAAAACCACCATTGCTGCTCAAGTCCAAAGGTCATAATAGAAACATTGGAAATATGGCGTTTGTGGCTATTGCTACCTACGATGGCTTTAGAGGTACCCAGCAAATCGTAAATTTGACGTCGATGCTCCATACAGAAACTCAATATCATTGACAGTGGCACAGTATTCGTGTCGACAAATTTCACATTTTTGCTCTAGATTAAATAGAGCGTAACTCTTTATTCTCTTGCAAAGTTGAGAGAGTCTTATGACGGAGCAAACTGTGATGTCTCTTGGTGTCGTTTGGCTGTTCACAGCTCTGGAAGGGCCATCCAACTAGTTGAGATCCTGACATGTTATTTTCTCGGGATGACGACATAAATACAAGCAAGATGTCGACATCCTTAGATATTTACCATGGAATGACAACATCGTAAAATTTGAACGACGACATCCTTTATCATTTTTACATGACAACGACTTCCGGCATTTGTGTTGTCTACTTCGTTAGTTATTGTCTCGTTTTTTGAAATTATCTCAGCATGTCGTCATCCGTCTTTTACAATGTCATTGTCCTGAGATAAATTATCTTGGGATCTCCATATAATACCTGTATGGTGTTGCCATCCGGAAAGAAAATATGTCAGTATCTCAGCAAATCGGATGGCACTTCCAGAGTTCCGTATTTGGCAATGTGCCAGACGAATAATTATTTTCAACTACAGGTGCATGTCACACATAACCCCGCACCAGACGACCAAACTGTCTGACCTGAGCAAAAGGCACAGTTATTTTGAATGGCGTGTAATTGAGCAGTTACATACTATTGCGCCAGTAATCACTCCATTATTTGATGTCCAGATACTCGGGCGTCAGGGGTTCCATTCTATTTTCAGACATGTGCTGTTCAAACTGGGAGTTTCCTAACTGAATATTTTCCAGGGGTGAGATTCCTCCGGATTTCCGGATTTTTCAAAAATCAGGTGTTGGTTTTGCGGATTATTTGGTTTCACACTTTTGATGGAATTATTGGCAAAATAAGATTCATTTGAGACTTGGTAAAGTCTAGTGAAGGCTATCAAGAAGTACACAAATTTTTGTTACTTCCTCTTAAATACTGTGGTATACACATTGGGTACATGAGGAAGTGGTAGTAAAAGTAATGGCGGAATGGAATGTATCGTGTATTCCCACTTATGTACGGGAATACTAACCAGCAACACATGACATGTGTTGTGCACATGTTACTTCAGCAGCAAAACATGGATGCCGTTTTGAGTTGTGTACGTACGTGTACATGTGGTGGATTCCGTATGGCTTTCTACAGAAAGTCAGTTGATTTTGGGGATGTTTCACAGGATTTACTTAATTCTCGATAATTTGGCATAATGGTATATCAAATAATTGACTGAGATGAGGGCCTATCTGTTGATAAAGGCGCTAAACATCCGTGGAGATTTTTATGGTTGGAGACAAAGATGGATTGTGAACATGGCACCATGGTGAAGGGGAGATGATAATACAGGGATTTCCTCTTAAAGGTTGATAAGTTTGGGCACTTCAGATGCTTGTAGTATAATGTTGGAGGCTGAAAGGACATGGTATGCCTTAAGTGTTCATGAACAATGTATAGGCTAACAATTTGAATTTCTTTTAAAAATGGAACAAAACCAAAACTGCTGCAAACTGCTTGCTGTGTCCTAATCTTTTTTAAACTTTAACGTAGGGCAAAACACATGGAACTCCTTCATAATGTCGTACATGTACATATTCAATACATGCATACATCTAACAGGATAAGGATACATGTACACTGTACATGAAATGTACAAGTATACGTTGTGTACATTGTAATGTGCATACGTGCATGCGTTAATGCAGCAAATATGACAAAACCTGCATGCCATTTACGTCTACCATGTTTACGCACATACAAATAGGCCTACATGTACATGTATGTACATGCACATGTAACGGTACATCTACATACATGTACATGTATACATGTACATGTATGTATATGTGTACATGTACATGTATGTATATGTGAATGTACATGTATACTTGTACGTAACATGTAGGCCTATGCCCCACATGTGTACATGTACAAATAATACCAAGCGATTTTCTTGGATGTTTTGTTACGGTCCGGTCTCACCCCTGAATTTTCATTGGAATGTTTTCCCACACCAAGTGCATTTACCCTCGAGTGTGGCTTAATAAAGACCGATTAATATAACAATTTTACATTTCAAATGAACTTCCCAACACGTAAATTTGGACTTTCAATATTTGTGCTTTTATCTGACATGATGCGATTAAAGATCGATGAAGTCACAAACTTGTTAACGAAGAGGATTAAATATAACTCTGATTATGCACACAGTTAGCATGTGCTGCATACGTATTAGGAATACGAGTCTGTGGCACGTTTCTGGGCTGAGTTTGAAAACAAAATAGATTTACTTACTTGGTAAAGCTACTTTAGGTACTGTTTATTGTCTTTTTAACGTAATGTTTTCAAACGTTATTTGTGAATATTTGAGATTATTTTCAGTAAAAGTAACACATAAAAATCAAGGGTGAATTCACAACCAAATTGTCAAGAGCCATTCGACGAAATGAATTCCCAGTAAAGTTTGCTACCAATGTTACTCATCACCTTGCAAACAGAGAGTTGCGACGTGAGTGTCACTGTTGTTGGAAACAAACTGACAGGTGTATAAGTGCAAATGAAATTGGTGTCTCTGCATGCTGGGATACCATAACCAACAGCCATTTTGTTTTCAATATCTGAAGCTGACATTACTCTCTCCATACACGCAGCTCTGATGCGGCTTAGACCGGATGCTCCATCATGTTGCTGCGTGACTATCGCCCTCTATGGGTGCACTGAACTAATTGAAGCCCCATTGAAGACATGTAAAATTGACCACGTATGCAGCCCCAGTACGGGCAACCGAAGTCCCTCAGGCCTCTCAAACAAAAAAAGAAAGTTTTCTGGGGTCATTCAGCTCTCAATTGATTCTCAATTTTTTGTAGGTTTACCGATGAAATTTTTAATTATCCACCCAAAACAAACTCACCTCCCAAAAAGTGAACTTTCCTATGTCTGTCATTGGCCATTTTTCAAATGACATCCCTCCACCTTTTCAGGCTCTTGGGACAATTTTTCAGTAGCATTTTTCTATGCTTCGCACTGTAATGGGAGCCCTTGAATCTAGGGAGTTCAATCTGGGCCATTCTTCCACAATCCCACAATTTCTTGGGCCACACAATCTCCTTTTTTTTAAAAATAAACTGTAGGGGTACTTTTTCAGCGCTTCAGCCTGCCGAAAAATTTCCTTTGAATTGGGCAGTGCATCCCTAAGCACTGCGGACGGCTCTTGTGCCTATTTGCGTGGGTGCACCCCTCTCTTTTACCACTGGTTGTAGCATTGAATTTGTATTCGCTGAAAATGCACCGAAAACCTGACTTCTTGAGTGAATTGCGCATGAGCAATGGTTGGTACCAAGCACAAGCGAGGCCGGAACCGAATTTTATGGGAGTCGGAATTTCATGGGACACCGCTACGGGTGCAATCCATATCACCGAGCGCCCATTAGCGATGCCAGCCTTAGATATCCTCGGGAGAGGGAACAGCAATGAACTGGGCCCTATTACCGTTGCAAGGGTACGACACCGTTCTTCACTGTAGTCATCGACTGGCTTCCAAGTGACAACGTGCGTGCGGGCTGCGAGCGAGAGACATAGCAAGACAGAGAGCCTTTTAGTTGCAAAATATTAGACGGATAGGCAGGATCGTGACACGGGTGTTTTATTGGCGCATATGATTTATTAAATTGGCAAAAGGAAATACACCAAGTCATAACAAGTCGTATGGAGGGAAATCTGATAACACAAAGGTAAGTAATTAACAAAAAGTTTTTACAATAACAATTTTTTGACGGACAGGAAGGGATTGTAAATTGGTTTTTGATCTGTCGGCATTTTCTTTTTTAACTTCGAGTTCTGCTGTTTGCCGAGTGACTCTCTGTGTGTAAAAGATGAAACTCCCGTCAGTCAGTTGTGTTGTCCTTGTGTTCAGTTATCGAAACAAGCAAAAATAGAATTAATCAGTTGTAAAGGAAGTTCTGTTCTTCATTCATACTGTTAACATTTTACTTGTGGGTCGCTAAAGTATTTTCAATCGGCATTCATCCTACAGGTTACATGATTCTTCCGGTCAAACCGGTTACATTACCATTACACAGTCATCAAGCTCATCAGTTAAAAGGCTTTTAAAGAAAGTGAAAAAGCCAGCGGAGTATATAGAATGACATATAAATTGCGTGACGTCAGTACAAGGTTCAATCCTGTTTTACAGTGATTGCTCGTCCAAAAATTTACATGCACATATACATAGTTTTATAGAAAGGCGTTTAATACAGTGCTCGACTTGAATAATACTAGTGTGGCTTTGTTGCAGATAAAACATGTTTGCTGCCAAAGAGGATGGTGATAAATGATGCCAATTCCAAAAAGGACCCGAATATTATGAAGTTAACGGTTGAAACTCAATTACTGGCCAGATGCACATTAGTGTAGTGGTCATTTTGAAGGGTAACCATTGTGGCGTGGAAATGAAATTTACCCTTTGCAGATTCCAGGACGCTGTCGTCTTTTTGAAGATGCCCTCACTTCATTGCTACTGCATTGCAACGTAAAGGGACTGCTTCATCCATGCTGACGGTCAGAGGGTCAGGTTTTAATGCAGGACCTATTTACGGGAACTGCATCAGTTGGGTTGATGAATTATTTCTGTCGAAAGAAATGTTGCCTCTGACAAAGCATTTTTTTTTCCTAAGGGGTATCTACTAACTGCAGTTGAGAAAAGAATAAACACGCCATGGGTTTATTTTTATCCTCTTGGGTGGGGTATAAATCCCTTTACACACTTTGCTGACCAGGGGACAGGATATTGAATCATTCGCCCACATTTTTTAGTGGTGAGAGAACCTTGAAGGTCGATTGTGATTTTTGTTGCTTTCGGACATCCCAAGTTCAAAAGGTATTCAAAAAGGGAGAACAATTTTAAAAAGTTACAAAGATGCCGGTTTGAAGTAAGGCTCTACAGGAATGTAATACATATTAAAGATGAATATCTGTCATATGAACATCCCCTTCATAACATTATTGTCACCCTTTTCAAAGTTCCATGGCCGAGCAAGTCATCCCATCCACAATACCCCTTCCCCAAGTTCCTGTTCAGAGATTAACGCCATTGAAACACAGCTGAAATCATCCACGGCGTGATAGGTTAAGGAGAAACGACGAAAAAGTTGAGAATGAGAATGATTCGAATCAAACAATCCCCACCTTTTAGTCGTTTCTCCGACTTAAACAATGTCCCTCCCTCCACTATTATTGTCCATACTGTACAAATGAACAAAAATCTTCGCTGATGCTTTTGAGAGCCGTGAGCTGAATTCCATCATTTGTCCAGCGTCATTTGAAGCAAGGTATGAGACGGAGAGAACTCCCCCCCTCCCGCTTTGTGTTGGTCATTGTCTCGCTGGAATCTGGGAATGCCTTTCAGACATGGGGGTGTGTGTTAGGTAACGATAGTCTGGAGTGTGTATAGGGATTGAACATGTTGGGGGTACCCCTCGGTATAATTTCTTGCTGGGTATATCCAGCGTTGGCTAGCTATGTACATTTGCATGCACATAAAAGCTTCATTCCTGTCTCAAGCCGTTGAGTAACCTCTCAGCTGAGTGCACAACTATTTTTTTATTATTCACAGGCTTAGTACATGCTTTACGTGAAGTTACACGCAGACAATGCTGTCGACGCCATCAGTGTATCGTAGGGCACACACTTTCTTACGGTCCAAATGTATTTGCATCTACATTTTGGTTGCGGAAATGAGCTAAATTTAAGTTACTAACGGTTATCGATATGACTGTATGGAACAGGGGACCTTTCACACCATCAACAAGCAAATTTCTTGAGTGACTGGTCTGAGAACTACTGTTCACTGTCTCTTCAAATGAAGTATACGTTTACAACCCTGGAAGTACATGCTTACTGTTTGAGATCCCTCAGTCACCTAAGGAAGTTCTTTCGTTTGGAATATGCATGCGTTTGGAATATCATCCCATTCATCTGGGAAGTTTCGTACGTAAGTTTCTAAACGATGAATCTGTTTTGCAAAATTGTACATGAATTATGATTGTTGAAGATGTTTTAAAAATTGTTTAATAACAGAGGAGTTAAAACTGGGGTTGGGAAAAAGTTCCATATACGGACGCCAGTTGACACCCTGTGCACAAACCCTGTGAGACTGGGTGTTTTTTTCAAATGACTTGGTATTTCCCCTCCTAAATTGATCTTTTCTACTAGACATGTTTTTGCTTTCTGATGGCTATTAAGTAACTATATAGCGAAGAATTACTTTTCTTCTGAGGTTTAACCGAAAGTAAAGTGGCTAAATGTGAATTTTGAAATAAATACACAAAGAAAAATAATAAAAATTATACGTAGGCCTAAGCATCAGAATATACATCTAATTAAACAGAAAATGGACGAAATAAAACTAACATGGAGGATATGTAAAAATGAAACTAACATGGGAAGGGGTATGTAGAAATGAAGGGGGCACATTGAAAACATTATATAGTGCAACGTAAAGAGCGGCTCACGTTAATTGAAAATCACTAATCTCACAAAATGTTACCCCGCGTCAAATCTAATAATTTGATCGTCTAAAACTTGTTTCTCTACCGCGTTTGGCGTTGTTATCTAATGTCACAGTGATTTTTGTGTTCATCAAGTAAAGCTTATCTATCAGTTTTTGAAGCATTTCCAAACTGTGCATTCTATGAAACTGTACATTCTTAAGAATAATCGACAATTTACTGAATAGGGTGACGTCACAACAGGTGTTTTAGCATAGATCCCCGTATCAGGAACTTAAGATTTTTAGCTTAATACATGCACTAGATATATGAACGTCCACACACTGTAAGCTTTTACCCCCAACATGACTCCCTTGACTCTGTCTACTTGATTTTGCCAAAAAAGGCCAGATTTTGGGCTCTCTGCAGGTTCTAGTTTATGTAACATAGCGCCGTTGTGGCAAGCGTTCGATGGTCATCTGTTGTTCCCGCATTGTACTGAAGAAAGGTTGCATTCCGTTGATGTAGAGAGCGTTAGTGACTGCAATTCAATGGACTGATTGAGCTCGCTAAGCAAAATGATATCGAACATCAGAAAACATTGCGTTTTCCCATCACAAACTGTGTTATGAGTATTGTTTACAGAAGCCAATTGTCAATGAAGTACTCAGCACGTCAGCGGTTTCAGCAATGTACTGACTGTCGGCTTTATTTTTTGGTAAATGACACTTTGCTACGGACGCACTGTGCTAAAGGATGACGTCATGCTTAATGGTGTTTGACAATTACCATACGTCACTTGACTAAGCAGGCGCAATCGGACAATTAGGACACGTTCATGAGACGCAGTGCTTACGATAAGACCTAAGTGCGGTTTCTTTGAGTATTTTGCTATTTATTCAAGCTCTTCCAAAAGTCTCCATTCTACGTTATGTTGCTTGCTGTTCACTTTAGTGACTTAGGACTCTGAATAAAAAACAATGATATCTGGGTTTCAGAGTGCTGGGGAAAAAAACCAAGGTGCAGTGAATGGCTGCTGAATCACAGGAAACGTATTCCCAATTTGATTGCCCAACTCCCGTGTAGTTACGAATTATTTCTTTTATTTAAATGCTTCAACAAAGCACATCGGCAATGGTGTCACGTGAAGACATTCATGCGTAACTCCATACATTAACGCAAGGGCTGAACTGAAAGGAATCACAACACCAAGGCAGAAAAGGGAGAGGGGAAAGCAGGAAAAGTAGCGCGTAACAGTAAAAACAGTATGTTTTGGTCACACATGTACATGTACTTCTGATACAAAGACTTTCTTCAGCTGACCCTGGAACCTACCAGCAACAAAACAAGCGACAAAAAATCAGATTTAGGCAAACTTAACAGTATAGTCCTCGCGTCCATCAGTGCACATTATGCAACAGAGTTGCCTCTCATCATTTGCGTTGCAGTTTATTTCTTGACTTTCATGCCTGCCATTTCAGCCGAAATGTCAGTATGCCCCTAATCTGCATGCAAAAGATTTTATGTATAGGTCAGTAGCATTTGGCAAAGATGCCATCTAAAATTTACCTACTATTAACCCAGAGCAATGTCCCATACACAGTCATTGTGTCCATTCAGTGGGTAGGAGTTTGGTCTTCACCTCCATTTTTTCCCGACCGACCCCACTTACGACGCAGAGGGATCTGAGAACCATTGAATAAAAGAGATGCCTTCATAGGCAAATGCATCAACAAACACGGGATTCAGGAAAGCATAAAATTATTTTATTCACTATGAGTAAGAAATTACCGCATAACAGTACTACTACTACTACCGTGTAATACAAAAGCGTATGTCTGATACAAATCTGACCTTTTATCGGATTAGATTAACCCTAACTCCCAAGGGTGTATGAAAAATCCTACGAAAATTGGAGGATTTGGGACTGTTAGGGTAATCATCATCCTCGTGGATACCACGAAGTCCGATACGATCCGACTATTAGACCTGAAAAAGTCTCCGGTTTCTGATCTGGGGATGGCTCCAAAAGTGGTGAGACAGCGAGGCTTTTCTTTGCCCTCCCTTTCGTTCCTAGAAAAGCTACCGACCTCGAAACAGACTGGCCCCTTACTGTTACTGTTTGAAATTGTTTCCAGCTGGCAGATGTACACAGGACATAAGACCACCTCGTTCGTCTGGCTCCCAGATGTAAATGTGTAATTCAGAAATGACGTCATCTGAAAGGGTATGCCCGACTAAATGTTTGGGGGCCAAGATTCCTTTACTGTATGATTAAGCAGTAGCAGGATTCCAATCGATCGAGCAAGTTTCGAAGCTTCAGGACACCGGATAAAAATTTTAAAAAAAATTATATTTTGCCGACGAGCAGTGCATGGCGACGCGCACGCTAATCAGAAACCGGAGTTTGTTATGGGCCTTATTTGGCCTCACAGTCTTTTGCTATCGCTTTTAATTCGTTGTTAAACATTGCTGCAGCGTATTAAAACCCAACCCCAGTAACTGTTGACACCTTATGTACCTCTTTCACCCAAGGAAGACTGCATTGCAAGGCACTGTCACAGATCATTGTCTATTCTATTTTTTAAGTACAAAACTTTAGTAATGGTAACTGCCTTTTTTACCTCAATCCTGAGAAACCTAGCAATTTGACTAAAACCTCAACTGTCGTATTAAGTTTTTTAAGCTATCTGAACTTTGTACACATTCAGATAAACTTGAGTTTTAGATGAAGTGGAATGAATTTAAGCGAAGTATATGTTTTAGCACTTCAAAACCATGACACACTCACTATAATAATTTTACAATCCTTAAATTCCCACCACCAAATTTGGAGTATAGTGCAGGTGTCAAATGCATCAATTTCTTTCTCTTTTCAGTAAACAACATAGATGTCTTCAGCAAAGCTCTCTCCTCACAAAAGGGAGTCCTTTTGGTCTCGAAAATTCATATTTTTAAATGGCTAATTTGGAGCTTTTTTCTGAATCAGTCGAAAAATCTTCATTAATTATCCCCAACCCGCCAAGATTCACCAGTACTCTCCTAAATATTACCCTTAAGCGATGATTATGAACTTAATGTACCACTATGTACATCATCATGCTCAAAGTAACGTCACTGCGAATTTTGCATTCTTTAAAGTTAAATCAGTCTTAAGAAAATGCAGAACACCTTACTCCATAATAAAAACAAGTAATATTTGTAATGCGAAAAGATCTACAATTTTCATCAATTTAAACCAGATCAAACCCTTATGTTTTTAACTGGCGTTTCAAACTTGAAAGAAGTATGTCATGAAGAAAACAGCTCAAGGTATTCCAAACATGGAGTTTGGGTACAAATTTCATGACTGCACGCATAACACGTTTTTAAAAGCAAATGCCGCATACACACGGAGGCATGACGCTCTGCAAAAACTAGAATATATTTTGCCTAAAACTTGCTGTTAAAAGTACCAAAACACGGAATGATGAAGTTGTTTGCAACGCTACAAAACTACAGATCGTTCACTACAAAAATGAAAATTACGATACCAGTTAATGTTCTTTTCTTTAAATTCCGCCACATACTCACAGATGTTTCTGTTTCGCATGTTTTCCTCTAAACAGTTTTTAACAAATATTTCAGCTCTTATTTTAGTAAAAATCACAACACACAATTTAACTCTGTAACGATTGTGGGGATGTGTCACATCCGACAAAATGACCAATACAAGTAATGAGTTACATGTACATCAGATCAAAACTATAATTTGTATTCGTTATAAATGTAACTTTTTTATAGAAAACTATTCCTTTCAAGGGAAAAATAGATTAGATTTTACGTGCAGGAAAGTACTACAATGAAACTATGAAAGGAATGAATTTGAAGCAGGTGTTTTGAATACATCAGTACACAGCAATGAGCTTCACGATCAGTGTGAAGATTTAAGTTACCATTGAACAATTTTTTTTTAAAGTCCATCACAGATTTTGCGTATTGTAGACGTATTTATTTTCAACCGTTTTTCCAATTCTACGGAAGAGCAGCTTGTTCACAAAATAAGTATACGCACACGAATTCCAATCCTACGTATTTATTTTGTAATGGTTAACTTCATTGTCCCTATGAAATTAACACAAATTAGTAAAAACATTTAAAAAGTAGTCCTTAATTCAAGAATTGCATGTGGACAAATTACACAAACGACTAAATGTACATCATGCACGCCCCCCCAAAAAAACACGAAAGTAAACATTATGAAGCGCAATGATCACGACACTTATCAAGTGAGCAGCATTCTAATTTTTGATGAAACGACAATAAAATGATGCATATGTTTGCAACAATACAGAACTATGTAGCTGTTACGGCAAATGTTTAAAAAATGAAGATATCAGTATTAATTCGTCAATATTCCGTTACCACGTTCTATTTCTGAAAGCCATTTTTCTTTTATTCTCGTTAAAAAAGTTTTGAGACCCTAGCCAGAAGAAATATACCGCACACAATCTAATTATTTAACAATGACACAAGGATGTCTCAAATGAAGCTAAATGACAAGTACACGCTTTAAACCACAGTCAAGTTACAATTTTTGTCTGATAAAATTACTAAAGGAAAAGAAAAACTATTGTTAAAGAAAATACACATAAAATATAAACAGAGAAAAGACTACATAACCATGATACTTCACCGAAGTACATGTTTCAGTCACATATATCATTGCTCTGTCACGATGACTGAAAAGTTAAAATGATGTACTATACTGCAATTCTTCAGACAAATCGTTACCGAAATTTAGGTAGGGTGGATTTGACTGTGGGTGTCTTTCTTTTAATTACCCAATGCGGCAGAGAGGAATGAGTTAAGCCACGGACAATTTGATTTACTTTTTTCAAGTAGGGCCCGAGCACTTTATTTTCAGATGGCTCTAAATAATAACCAACATTTGTTTTCCTATCTTAGCGATTCACAAAACACCGCTCTTTCCGGTCGTAGCGATCCGTGAAAAGGTCATAGCTCTTAACATATCCACCATGGTTTCCAGTCGTTGCGATCCGCGAGAGACACCAATTCAAAACCAGTCTTGGGAAGCCGCGGTTCCTACATAACTTGTGTCTCCCATACCGTAATAACTAGGATATTCTGCGCACGGCATCAAATGAGCATACACAAATTAAACAATTTATTTAACCATCTGATTTGGATGTTCTTATAGCCTCTCATTACAAATGATTTTTCAGAACAGTAATGTCAAACCATAAACTTGCCAAAACTTAAAGACCTGTGTGTAAGCCAGTGATTCCGAATGCCTGTTCTCACAGTAAAATTAATTCAATGGTGTTGCTTAAAATTTGGACTGTTAAACATTGGCCAGCGGGCTTTAGCCTTAGACCAATGCGGGCATTCCATGAGATTAATTGAGTCAATGAACCAATCACAAAGGCCATGTGAAGGATTTGTTTCTTTCGAACCTAAATACCTGAAACCGTCTTGAGGGCAGTAAATTTTTTGAAGCCTTGTGGGCCTGAAAAGAATGAACTAAAAATGTTCATAAAAACATTCCTACGTCAATTTGAGTGCTGTCCTCCATTTCCTTCTTTATGTGTTTCGCAACTCGTGTCCGATGAGCCCAAGTACGTTGACGTGATTTGTGTACACTTTGTCGAGAGTAATCAAGCTTACAAGGCAAATATGTTGCACGCACGAAACGTACTTTGAAAACTGGAAACCATGCAATACGTTTCACGAAAGCACAGCGCGTAGGCTAATCCAAATGCAGTTGAATGTAGTGATTTGATGCGAGATATGTATACAACAATTTTCAACTTAATTATTAGTATTTTCTCCAAGGCTAGCTACATATAAATGATGTGCACAGTGTACCTTTGTAATGCAAAGGATGCTTCCAGTGTGACAAAACTTCATTGTAAAATAAATTTAAATTAAATCAAAGCTATACTGAGTTTGTCATAATCCACGTATACTTATCTGAAGCTATGGATCTTTTACGACAAATACATAAAAGCACGAATATAAATGCTTCAATCTTGACGCACTTCTGAAGTTACTCAAATATCACTTCAGTGACAACTATATTTAATATAAACAAGCTTATTATTTTATGCATTTCCTAGTTGTGTAGCCTATTTTGCTTTGTTTCTGTTATTTTTATTTAATTTTGAATAAAACGAGTCGATAAAGGTCCATCTCTACATTGCTTCATGTAAATGACGCTTCATACTGAATTACACGCAAGTCGTAGCTTGAGATGTAATGTGGCAACATCATTGGTGTTTATTAAATTTATCATTATAGAACGAAAAAATGACTGTTGAACACAGGATTTATACCAACACTACTAATTCTTGTTGAAATGCTTGCAAGTTTCTTAAAATGGATAGGAAATTCTTAACACTGGTAAGCGTTCCAGATCCTGTTCCTTACACATCTGCGCCTCCTCTCTTGCTTTTAAGTCCTGGGTTGTTTGGGAATTGACGTGAACCTGATCAATGGTAATGGAAAAACTTGTTGGTAACATGCATGCAACAAAGTCGTCACTGCATCTAAGGCTTGGGGTGCGCTTTCCTTAATATAGTCTTCCATTTTCAAAGCAGTCAGATTGATTCTGATTGTGATAAAGAGACTAGCACGATATCACCTTGCAAGCAAATTAAAGCTCTTGTCCTGACCGGATTATTTGATGTCCAGATGTATTTGCTATCTTGTAAGGAATGTAGTTCTTTAGTTTTGTGTTTGGGTAGTGTGCAAAGCAGTTGATATTATGTCTCAGATTTGTATTAAATTTCAGTGCTTTTAAAATTGAGTATAAATGAAACGTACTTTAAAAAAGATTGTAATAATGTAAGACGTATTAGCTATATCACAATCAAAACTATTCTGTTAGGCTGTTGTTACCTTACAAACAATTCTTCCAAGAATGACTGGACACTGGAGTTTGGGGCGAAGTGGGGCACATTCTGTTCCTTGTTGTTCAACAGGTGGATGTTGGCTCCATGTTTGAGGAGGGAGGTAATCAAGGCAACTAGATTTGTCATTTCGTCTTGACCACTGCCATCCTGTTCAATTTTCTTGACAACATCCCAAAGCTGTAAGCAAACCGTTGATTTCTATTTATTATTCCCTGTTAGTTTTAAATCTTAGCGAAGGGAGAGGTACTGGGCAGTTAGAGATTTTATCGGAAATCAGAATTGAAAACTGCCTTTGGAGAAATCCTGAAGTGATTTTTTTTTTACAAAGGAAGGAGTTCAACTAGAACAAATAAGTAAAAAGAATATAGCGTTCCACTTTTTAGCAAACTTTTTGTCAGCGATTAGTAACGATATTTTGGAATTCTCCAATTATATTACCTAATTGTGGGCAAAAAATATCTCAAACGAGGTGTTTTGTACCTTAAACGTAAAAAGTAAAGCCTTCAAGATGTCTCCCGACTGGATGAAAAAATACAAAATTTGTGAGTTTGTCATAGAGGGATCTATTTCTACATTCGCCCGTTATCTTTTTTTCCTGGTATCCTGCCCGTTTTCGAAAATAAGCTCTCACCTCCTCTTTGGATGCAGACCTTAACATAGCTTGTGTGGATTCTTTCATCATCACCAGGTGAAGACTGGTGTTGCCCCCACTGTCCTTGATGTTCACGTTGGCACCGTTGTTTACCAGCGCCTCGATGCACTGGTAATGGTTTTTATCAATGGCAATATGAAGTGCTGTCTGCGAGTTACAGTTTTGGAGATCTTTATTGCAGTTACCCTTGGGACAAAAAAGGCTACTTTAGGAACACAACCTGTAGAATTTGGGGCTTTTCTGTGCATATTATGAAGCCTATATGAAGCCAAAACTGGTACGGACTTGTGCTTTTATAAAGTACAAAGTAAACCCTCTTCCACACTTGAAGCAACGAAAGTGTAACCTCAGATGACGTCACCTTTTTGTTCACACATCTTGAAACTTTATTCAGCATAAGACACAATTTGAAACATCCGTAAAATTGTGACAGAAGGTTGGTGCAGAAAGTAGAGGCAATTGGAGTAAAACAGACATTTTAAGGGTTCGCTAAAATAGAAATTTTAGGGTTTGGTTTAATTTAACTCCCTTTTGTATTAGCCATTTACTCGGACTGAAATGCAGGTATTAAGGTTTCGGGATGATTGTTTACATCGCCCTGAATGGTTCTCTCTCACCTGTTTGGCCAGGGTTTGTACTACATCCGCGTGGTCGTAGAGGGATGCGATGTGTAGTGGTGTGAACGTTTCGTTTCTTTCATTGATCACCGACGGCATAGCTTTCAGAATCAACTTCACGGCACTGGTGGTTTAAAATCAGTTAATTCACTCAAGTAAATCTGCAAACTCGCCTGAGGCGTAAGGCAGTCGTTTCGACTTGCATTAATTAAACGTTTGTTTAGCCGACGAATTAAGATTTGCACTCAAAATGCTCATTTTGACTTAATGTTGGGGGTCACTTTGTCTCGAAAAGTGTGATAACATGTTCTGTGTTGGGACTTTTTAAACGCTAACGAATCAAGCACATTTAGTTTTTTGAAAGCCAAGGCACGCACTGAAAAAAAATTTCCATGGCAGTGTTCGGCTGGAAATCCGAATATCAAATGTTTCACAATCTCCCCTGAACCTAGGGTTTTGATACGCTTTTATTCATCCCGTTTTTGTAAAGGTGTTAAAATATGCTAGGACATATGTTTACATACACTTTCAGTTATGTCATTTTCAGTAGCATAACTTTCAGCCATTTTCACTGCGTTAGCCAAGCTTGGTAGCTGTCACATAATTCTGTCAAAAATTTGGGCGTTTTCTTGAGTTCCATCAAGAGATTCCCAACAGGGTTGCGATCAGGACTTCAGGAAAGCCTATTCGAAACCTTAAAATGCTTTACTTCTTTCAATCCTTCCCATACCACCTTCAAAATGTACCTAGGGTCATTGACTTGTTGAAAGGTCTGGTTTGCGTTTATACAGCCGCCTGACAGTTGGATTTAGACTTAAATGTAGTTTAAGATAATCTTTCCTTGTGATCCCATTCATTTTTGAGTTAAGTTCCGTTCGCTGCAACACTGTCCGGAAGAGCACGATTGTTCCACGACGTTTACAAATTGACATGTGCTACTGGAGTTGAAGAATCTCTTCCTTCACTCAGACAGTAGTTTTGGTCCTTAAAAACAGAAATTCCCTACCTACGGAAATTCTTCCGTTTCTTAATGTAATCAGAAACAAATTGCAGTTGAGCTTGGATGGGATGATTTTGAAGGAGAGACTTATTCTTGCACGAAGCCCCAGCCCTGGATCCCTTGGCTTAGTTGCTTGACTAGGTACCGTGCTACCTTTGTTCCTGCAACCTCCAGTTCCAGACAAACTTATAATGTTGCCGTCACGGGTGAGATTTGCCAGACGATTTCCTGTTTTCAGGACATTTTTCGTCAGGATATTTCCGATTTCAGGATTTTCAACTAACCTCTTTAAAAAGCTGCAAACTCTTGGTTTACCATTGTGGTGTAAATGGAAACGTTGACATTTAAAAATAAATTAAAAATGGGTATCAGCCAGAGAGTTTAAGAGACCCACAACAGCATAGCAGAGCTGTAAACTCGAGTCACTTGACTTTGAATCGAGTACCTCTTTTTGTGACTCGTAATTTGAATTGTAACTATCAGCTTTTGACTGATGACTTGACTTCGACTTGCGAAAATTGACTTAATACCACCTCTGTAGCACAGAGTCTGCGACAAACGTACGTTTGCCCCTTAAAAAATGTATATCATAGACACTGTGCTACTGTCAAACCTCCAACCTTCAGGTGAGTATTTCGTGGATATTTCATTCTTCTCTAATGTAACCCCTGTTCTTAGACTGCACTGCACCGACTGCAAACAGGTGCAGAAGCTAAGAAAAAAATTACGTTGAACTTTGCGCCCCTGGACATTTTCAATGAACCGCTCAAGCCTTTTCCCTTCACATGCCATTTATGCGCATGCGCACATAAATTAAAATTTTTTCGTCGATGGATCTATTTCCCCCACACATAGCACATTTCCTACAACAGTTGGCGCGTAGTAGGCCTAACACCGCAGCTATCTAACCTCGTACCCAAGGTTACAAAAATTACAACGCAGTAGACACGACACATCAACTGTGAGAAAGATCACCGTTATCCACTGTTGTGGCCCAACAACATCGGCAATGCGCTCGACGCGTGAATGATCCATGCGCGCTTGTAGCATATCACGTGATCAAACCACGACCAATCAAAATTTACTATCTATGACCATGGTATAACAACAGTGGATGATAATTTGGGCTTACTCTCCGATCAGTGTAATATGTTCACTATTTTGAGGCGTTTACACTTATAAATAACTGTCTGCATGTATGCATATTTTAGCACTTTTTCACAAACGGCTAAACAAAAGGTTATTGAAGTTCAAGTGGGGTCCAATTTAGTACCTGAAAAGGGAGAGCCATAGAAAGCATTTGATTCAAGAAACAAAGCCACAGTCATTTTTATGGTGTCTTTTCAGTGCGGTTGTGTGTGTCAATTTGGTCTTCAACTGCACCATATTCTTATTATAAACGCCAACATTATACATAATCAACTGAATAGATAAATAATGATGCATACTCATCATTCCCACTGAAGGCTGCAAAATGCAAGCAGTTGTCCCTGTTGTTATCCCTCAACGTGACATCAATTCTGTCATCCCTTAGAAGCATCCGGATGAGATTCTGAATCTCCAGTGATGATTTCGGAACGCCTTTCTGTGTGTAGTAATACAAATGAATGATTGGAAAGTTCCCCTTTGCGCAGAGTTAGGTTGTATAATATTCAAGGCAATCACAGTAACTGGGGTCTCCTTCTACTTATCCTTTACATCTGGATAAGAATAAAAGTGCTAACGTGGATAGCAGCATTTTGAACCGAACCCTTGCAGTAGTCAGTCAACAGAAATAAACATATTTAAATCGTTAAGACTTCTGAATTATTCAACATGAGACATCGAAACGATCGAGTTTCCAAAACGTTGTGGGCAGCAGGCTATGATTAGTACAGGGCAGTTTCTTGTCGAGCGCCGTCTGTACTGCTGTTACATTTAAAACAATGTCATCCCGCAAGAGACAAAAGTACATACAAAACCACGGAAGAGTGGTAAGTTACGAGGTCGGTTTGCCAGCCAGCTGTTCTGGCCTGCATCAGCCGTGGGTGGCACGGCCCAGTTGGGTGCACACGCTGCACCGCAGAACGCAAGGCGGAATTCACTGATTATTAAATTTACTCACCGAAAGACGGGTAAAATAGCAGTCATCAAACAAACAACACAGGCAGTTTTTCTTTATATAATTAATAAATTGCTCAATAAAGACCTGTACGCCACGAGTGCACACGTGGGCGTATAAATTTTTCGACTGGAATTACGGTCAGCCCTCCAGATTTGGGACATTATGTGTCAAAATACCGTTCCCTGGATAATCTCACATTCATAAACCTGAACGTTTGGAGGTATTGTTGCCGAAATAATTATATGCTATTTTCCCAATAATGATTAATTCGTGGGCAACGTCTTTTAGATCCGAAAAGGGTACAATAATTGAGTCAGTGTGCCACTTACAATATCTCGCACCTTAAACACAATTCGGAATTTTATGACTGTGCCTGACCAGGGTATGCGATATTTGACATAGGACTTGAATGTGCTGGCTACAGTGCAGTATTTAAAATTCGAGAAGGTAGTGGTAAATATCTCAACATCTACATATGAAAAGACCACAATGAACTGCATGAAATTTGCACAGTGGGTAAAGCACGGAATTATGTATTTTTCCCTGTGTTTATTCAAATATTGCTTCCAGTAAATGTTTGATTTAGAAGTGAAAACCTGTTTCTTGACAGTGGAACTTGTTGCCTCTTGCAAGGATTTCTTCAAGAGCAGATGCAGGCACGTGTCTCCATCCTTGTCTTGGGCGTTAACATTTGCGCCCATGTTCAGCAGAATCTCGACGCTTTTGGTGTTGCAATTGTCAGCAGCCAAATGGAGGGGAGTCTGGGCGTTTACGTTTGGAATAGTTTCATTGCGGCCCTGATTTTAAAACCGAAACAAATTTGAAATAGCACTAAAGGGTAGGTCAACCAAAAACGACAAACATGGTGTATATAATGGAGGTTAGTAATACAACCCTTCGGTGTCAGTTTTTTTTGCTACCTCAGATGGTAGTGCAAGTCCTCATTTATGAGAAAACTGAGGCAAAAATGCTTGATGTTACTTGGAGTTCAGCACGAATTCCTTTTGAATTTGTTATATATTGTCGTCCTAATGTTTTCTTTTTTTCGTGGGAAATGCAGCCAGTAAGGCAGCAAAGAACCCGTTATCAGACATATTTTCTTAATTAAAAGAAAGCATGAAACTAAACAATGTTTTCCAAGAAAGACGTAATTGTAAAAGTGTCCTGAGCTGCTTGAAACATTAGAACGATTTCAATTCCCTAAACGCAAAAGGGACTTTTACGTGAGGTTTTTACAGCAAAATGACAGTGTTAGGAAAGTAAAACGTACTATGCGATATCAGTGCTACGCTGGAGAGTTGTGTTTCATTGGATGAAACTCAGCGTTTCTCTCTGGAATAAAACAAACTTTTACGCTGCATTTTTAGCAGTAAATTAAAAAAAACCTTTCAAAAATGCTATTCATTTTGGAACAGGAAAAAAACAACAAAAGTTTAAGTACACTCTAGACATGGGATTCAGACCATGGACAACCACTGTCCGAATCTTTTTCCTTGCCAGCACTGGCAATATTCTCCTCTCCTCCTTTTATGCCACGACCCATGAGCGTGCTGCTAAATGCACATAGAGTGTCATCATACACTGGCATTTTACTTCAACTGTGGCTGCAATGAATATTTTCATCAAAATTATATTTTCCCGGACAACTGAGGGCGCTGTTGTTGTGAAGTCATTTAGGGAAGCAGTGCATAGGTATTTATGTTCAATTGTAAGATTTTACTAACTGCAAGCATTTCTGCAGGACGTTTTATGTACAAACCAATGTAACATTGAGGCTTCTTCCTGAGATAACGTCACAGTTTTTCTCATGAATATGTAAGTAATCATTAGCATAAAAAAGGAACTAAAATACCCTTTGAAATAGTCAAACCAGATTTGAAAACAAGGTTGGTTTACTGAAGCACACAGGTGCATTCTACAGGTTTGCAATTAAAAAAAAAAAACGATTGCAGCCACCGATTACAGTATCCTGTCTTTCTCCTGAACTAAAAAGGTAGGAGGGGGACGGTTCACAGACTACTTGTGAGTACTAGCCTGTTTTGGTGTACATTCCTGGAGTGGAAGCATCAGGTTTAAACTTAAATTTACTTTCAGCAAACAAACTAGGGAATACAAAGAATTTGACTGGAGTGGGATTTGAACCTGCCACCTCCGGAACAACGTTGCGGTGTTTGAATACTGAAACTTACAGCAAAAACTAAAAGGCACTAAAAGCTGTGGAAATAGGATACATCGGGGACAGGGACGCATTTTTGGTCGGATTCTACTTAGAGAGAAATAGCATTGGCCTTTTAAAACAAACGGCCTCACCTGTTCGCAGAGTGCGGTCACAATATCAGTGTGATTATTTAGAACAGCGAGGTGTAGGGCTGTCCCTCTGTCCGCTGTGCAAGTAGTGTTGATCAAGCTAGGATTTGCTTCCAACATAGTCTTCACGGCACTGGAGACAGAAAAATGTTTGCAACAGGGCCCTATCGAAAGAATAAACCTTTCCTAGTACACAACGTATCTCAAATGCAATGAATTTAAAGTAAAATATGTAGTAGTGTACCTAAAGTGACTTCATTATAAAAAAAAAGCCTTAGCTGTGTCAAGTCACAGTTCAATCATTAAAGACGAATAGCAAATTTTTGGCATATCGCGAAGTATTTAAACGCGGCTGACTTCATTCAGTGATTTTGATTGTAATCTTAGTAATTTTAAAGGAATTTATTTTATAGTAAATTACATGTACTCTTAACAATGAGTCAAACGCACAAACTGTTCCCATTGATGGCTGCACTATGTAAACAGTTGAAGCCTTTCTTATCTGTCAGTGTCAGGTCGACTGTGGGGCGTTCTACCAACAACTTGATGACTTTCTGGTATTTTTTTATAGTAGCAAAAACTTGATGTTCCATGTCTCCATCGTCCTGCAAAAAAGTCATTCAGTTTAAGCAATAAACTATTATAATGTCACCTCATCTGGTCAAATTCGGGCCATAATGTCACCATCTCAACGCGGGGTGAGCTTGAATAATTTGCAGCTTTTTCGGGGGGATTTTGCCTCAAATGCGCCCCCCTCTATAAGCTCTAAGAGTTAGATTCCCAAGTTTCTTGGTATAGCCTACTTTCATTGAGCACAGCGTAGTAGGGCAAAATTATGACAAATGGCAAAAGGTACTGTACAAGTAAACTACGTATTACCAGCACCTAGTTCTGGGCCGGCCTAATAATGGCAACCGTATGCGTTGCACAGGTAGTGACCATTAATCCATCTGATAGAGAAATCACATTTTGTCTTGCTTGAGAGGTAAGCCTCAGTGTCACAGCGTGCGACGTACACCTCCTTAGCAAATGCTTAGTCTCTGATACATTAAGCCTCTGCTATGTTGTTACCTTGGTACTTGATAGTGCGGAAATGTTCTTCATAGACATTTTTGCAATGGCGAGATGAAGGCTGGTGCTCTCGTGGATGTCTGTAGCGTTCACATCGGCACCGTATTCCAACAGAACTTTAATGCACTTGAGGTGACATTCGTCAACGGCCAGGTGTAGTGCTGTCTGCTTACTCGCATTTCTGATGTCCTTCCCGCAGTTTTCCTATGTGAGAGCAATGCAATCTAAAGAAAACCCTTACTCTAAAACGAGCTTTTAAACTTTTGGCCACCCATAGTAAGGGCGTACGTCCAGATATACAAGAGTAGATGCATATTTATACTTTTCCATTTTTTTTGTGAACAGCGGACAGTGTCTTGAATACAGCAGATTCCTACCTTCTGTAGAAGAGCTGTTAATATGTCTGCAAATCCATTGCTTGCGGCAATGTGTAGCGCCGTTTGACCGTCATTTCCTGTTGAACGGATCAAGGATGGGTTCGCCTCCAAAATCTTTTCCACCCCACTATGAAAATGAAACACTGTAAGTCCTGCCGGTGTATTGTGCTTTTTATGGTACAATCTCTTTATTCACAGTTTATATCTAAACAACCTCGTTTTGGACCCCCCCCTTAACAAAATATTGGAAATAAGGTTTGGCGCACAAAGAAAAAATGAGCACACGTATCACGTAATTATTAGTACAGTAAGTTTTGAACGGCGGCACTTTGAAAAAAATATTAACAGCGGTCTGTAGTCGGATTAGGCATAGAGGGGTAACCTAAAATAAAATATGTCAGAAAATGCAAATGTTTTGTTTTTCCATTTCAAGTATTTACCAAGAACTGAGATCTCGTTTTCACCAAAATGGCATTTACTCCCAATGTCAAAGGTTTTAAAAGGAAACTTACAACCTGTTCCCATTGAGTGCTGCGTAGTGTAAGCAGTTATAACCTTTGTTATTTTGCAATCGAAGGTTGGTTTGTTGTATCAGCGTCTCGAGTATTTTCTGCTCATATTCCGTATTGTTGGTTCCTGAAGTTTCTTTGACGTCCTATACCAAACATAATATACCAGAGTTTACTTATAACTAATTGGTTTGGTTGCAAGTTGTATTTGACACAATTCGTATAATTTTAAAGTCGGGACCTGTCATGTCAGGCAGGCCGGCGGTACTCTCTGAAAGGTTTAGAGTTATTGAATGGCGGTTGGGAAGGAGGAAGGGAAGGCTGTGGCTTGGCAGCTGATGAGTGACGGGGGCTTGGTCCCTCGGGACTCCTCCCCCCACCCTTCAAATCAGCAGGACTGGAAATAAGAGTGCCACGTCCTTACACACTCTCTCTCTCTCTCTCTCTCTCTCTCTCTCTCTCTCTCTCTCTCTCTCTCTCTCTTCAGTTTTTTAATAGTTTTAGGGGGTCGAACAAAAACATACGGATCAATTGAAATGCATTTAAAACAGACAGATTTTTATACCCAGATATAGACCACGCTTTCGGGTAGAGACCAGCAATGACATCATATACTGTATATACCCGAGAATTGATGTGCACACGCGTGTTACGTCACGATGACGTCATCCAATGACAAATTACAAGCGTTCAACTAGGACGACCTGTTGAACAGACACACGTATGATATCACATGTACATCTGACGGATCTTGAATTGGACAATTTGGTCTGACCATTGCTTCAAGGGTCTGAAGCTACATGTGAAATGAGTGTAAAATCTCAAATGGGTACATCAGTCCATATCTTCCAAACATTTAACATATTTACGTGAAACTTAGTACCCTTATAATCCTTGATGTCCAGATGTGTGCCCCGTTACGTCACTTTGACGCCATAACAGAAAAATCATTGGTGTTGACTGTAATGTTCGGATAGTCTAATTGTTAATTCCATTAAATAAAAACAGTGATGTGGGTGCTTGCGCATATCATGTCTTGTGTTTGCTTAGTTCAATGCATGGTGCGGAGTGTGTGAGTTTGTTTCTGCATTCAATTGGGAACCTTGAACAATAGAGGACAATAAGGTCCCCCATTGACAGAGGGTCCCCGTTTGACAACTGTGTACAAAACATATGGGTGGTCTTCTAAAAAAGTTAAAGTACAAACAAAAGGGGAACGATAGGGGGTCCCCAGTTGCAGACAAATACACACTTGTGTGCGTGTGTATCAAACACGAACATGTGGATCGCTGCCAAACGTGTATGAAGCCATTTGTATCAGGGCAGGTAAGCAATGCTATATTTGGTCATCCAAGAATCTCTCATGTTAGGGATAAACCACGCAATGAAGGTATACACAAATGATAAGTGTATTTTTGTGTTACATACGGTTACAATTTAAACAGAAACAAAGGAATCATTCAATTCAATCTCTGATACTGCGTTCATTAAGCGTCCAGTTGCTAGGACACAGTTTAATGCCCTCCTATTGCTGATAACTGTGAGTGTCCTCACCCTAGCCAAAATATAAAGTTAATCGTTCAAAATGGTTAAGCGACAACACTGAATAAAGGTTTAGCAAAAACAAATAAAAATGCCTCAAGATTTTCTTTTCTTTTTAAAATCGATTCGTGTTATCAATTGCTTGATATTTTCTTTTGTTGTCGTGATTTGTGACTCGAGAAATAATCTCAATATCTTTGAAGTTACTGTAATTATTTTCTTCTTACCCCAGCAGGAGAATTATCGTAGTAAATAATCCCTTTCTGTGTATCTGAAATATGTTTAAAGACCTAAGCAATTTATTAGTGCAATTTATTAGAATTCCGTTTTTGGCAAATTAGGGCATTGCCAAATATCCGAATAACCGAATATTTGATCGATTGTTGAATACTCGAATATTAGTTTCCGAATTGGAATATTCGGATGCAAACTTCATAAAACTGAACTTTCTGTTTTTAACTCAGAAAAATTGAATTATGGAGGCTTGCCAGGCCAATTCATGTACGATTGAGTATTGCCAAGTAATGATACAGTGTGGGGGATACTGCCATTTTGATAGCTGTTTCCTTGTCGAAATTATACTAACCTTTTCGGTCAGCTTTGCAACTGGAACTTCTTTGGATGCCGCTTGTTCAGACATTTCCGTTTTCATAGCCAGGTGTAGACTGGTCTCACCATCTTTGTCCTGAGCGTTTACGTCTGCCCCACTGTCAACCAGAGCCTTTACACACGCGTAGTTCTTTTTCGAAGTAGCAAGATGCAGTGCCGTTTGTCCGTCGACATTTTTAAGATCCTTTGAACATTCTTCCTAAATGCATGATGAAAAGCGATTACAGCAGAACAGTAATATCGAGATAGTTTTTCGTAGCATGTCGGTCGGGGTTTTAGATTTCACAACATTATTTTGAATTGTAATAACATCTGCTTTAATGGAAAAAAATTAATCTAAACGCCATATTTGTTTCCCGCGTTTAGGAGAACAGCCGGAAACTACTATCTAGGAATTGGAGCAACGCATAGCTGGTTGCGTAATGGGACTTTGGGATCTGTATATGGGTCATTCCATGAAGTTCGGGCACTTTTATTGCCCGTTATTTTTACATTACAACAGATTTAAGTCATATTATTCGGCAAAGATGAAGCACACCACCACAAGAACCTAGCAAGATTGAGAACAATGTCAATTTAGAATTCACATGCAGGGAAAAAGTTGTTTATTTTCACTAATGTAACAAGGGATGCCGTCACAAACTGTGCCCGAGTTTCGTGGAAAGACCCATATACATGTAATAGGGAAGAAAAGGAGTACTGTAATCGGTTCTAACAAGCACTCTTCACCAGATCAAGTACATTTTGGGGGGCATAAAAGTCCAATAACGGCAGGGTGAAGCACAACACCCTCGAGGAGGAGGAGGCTGAATGGTTTGGGGCAGAGGTTTTTTTCAGAGCATTTTCGTTATTTATATCTCGGTTGTTTTCCTGGACGTCGAATCCTCAGATGAAGCGTTCAAGTTTTTTAAATGGCAAGAGATGCAATTTTGTTACTGGTTTTCAACCTATTTCAGCCATTTTAACTGGTCTTACTGCTTTTTAACGGTACCGCCAATTACAGTGTAAAAGCATCTCCTGATATTTGCCTGTTTACGAAGTATTTGCGTTTTAACATTATATTTTGTAAGTATAAAGCGTTCAATAAAGGGACCTCGTGTCTCCAGTGCTGTGCTATTGCCCATTATAAGAAGGTGTTTTTGTAAGTGGAGTAAAAATAAGACCATATAATCATACCCGCTCAACCAGGATCTGCACGGCGTCTTTGTGGCCATTGAGGGCAGCGAGATGCAGTGGTGTGAAGCCGTCGTTTTTTACCATGTTTATTAACTCTGGGGCAACTCGCAGAATCATGTCGATCACACTGAAAACAAAGTGCTTATCTTTTCAGTGGGGAGGAAGCCAATGAGTGTTAGCAGTGCCCGATCCCCCTACAAACATTTTGCATTTTTGAAGGCGCTACGAAAATTCTCACTTTAATTCCCTTAAACCCTCACCTTAACAAAACATTTTTAATGTTTTGAAATGTTTTTGTGGTCAAACATTACCATTATTATTTACCTTCCTGACCCAGACCTGAAAGCATCAGCAGTGTACTATTATATTTGACACAAAGCGATTTGTGTTAGGTATACGTACAAAATGTTCCCTGAACGTGACGCTAGATGCAAACACCCGAAGTCTTGATTACATTTCAGTGCCAGGTCAATATTTGGGTGTAGTACCAGCAACTTAATTATTCCTTGCTGAATGGCATCGGTTGCCGTTTCTGCCTTGGCCTGGAAACAGTGGATAATAACGGAATATACTTGTTCTACTAATGGTTGGTAACATCATTGTAGAATCACAAAAACATGGAAATGGGAAATAATCCTTGAATATATTACTTGAAAGTAACTTTAAGCCTCAGCCAATCTGTACAAAAAAATTTCCGCCCAGAGGGCTGCTATTTTTGTGAAAACAGAAATTTTGTTCCGTTTTCAAGGATGTTCCGTTGGCCGACCGTTGCTTG
Organism: Acanthaster planci; assembly: GCF_054643075.1. NCBI lineage: Eukaryota > Metazoa > Echinodermata > Asteroidea > Valvatida > Acanthasteridae > Acanthaster > Acanthaster planci. The sequence continues at coordinate 2,597,230 of NC_141792.1, read as the reverse complement.
AAAGTACGTTTCGTTTTTGATACCGCATCTGTTGACAGGAGGTAATTTAATGTGTAGGCATGCAGCTTTCTGCAAGTCTGAATAAACGGCTAATACCGAAAAACCAGCTAAAATACCGACGGAAATCACCACACGTGTTATAAACTGACATAAGAGGGGAACCGGGAAGGATGCAAATGCAAGAGAATTAGGATAAGCTCAAAGTAAAACTTTATTTGTGCAAAGGGGGTTTCTTCGCGCGAAAAATGCTACCATCTTATCGTCACCCCCAAAAATAAGTTGTAAAGTCCAAACTGTCCACTGGGCATGCTTGGGGTCAGAATTGTCCACGCAAAATATCACGGAACGTTTCTGTCTTGCTACCATAATACCCTGACGATAGCCAGGAAGAACTTGTCATGTTAAGATTCTACTAGGTTTAACTGTGTTGCTGGCACGCGTATGAAGTTGGCATTACGTTCTCGGCACAAAAGTCCTGACTCTGCTGAGATGCAATCGGATCGTTCCACGATGTAGAGGACTTCAAGAGGATGGTAATACGGCCTAAAAGATCACATTGCAATTGTAATGAAGTGTGATCCCAGCCCTAATAATGAATGGACCCCATGCTGCTGGGAACGGCAGAAAATCTTGCCGATCGAGCTGCGCTTACGCCAAGTCTATATAGATCTCACTACGATGCTGATACGCCAAGACTAAATTGAATACTTGGTTCTGAACTTTAAGCCACTGTGACCTGGCTACTTTCTGGAGCATACCAATTTGGCATGATCTCCCCCATCCATCAGCTATCAGCTCCCACTGAGTTCTTACCGCAAGTACTAGATCTCACCAAGATTGGGCGTTCTTTGGGATTGTTACAACTGGTAATGTAGTAACCAACGTATAATGCATCGCCAACCGAAAATGTATCACAAAATGACCAATGGTGTAGTAAAATTTATAACCGATAATGTGTCACGTGTCGGCGGTTAATGTAACAGCAAATTTTCTCTAAACGATAATGTATCGCCACAGAACAGATGATATATCAACCGCTAATGTATCAAACTATCAACCGATATTGCATCCAACTATCAACCGATAATGTATCAAACTAACAACCGATAATGTATCAAACTAACAACCGATAATGTATCAAACTAACAACCGATAATGTATCAAACTATCAACCGATAATGTATCAAACTATCGACCGATAATGTATCAAACTAACAACCGATAATGTATCAAACTAACGACCGATAATGTATCAAATTAACAACCGATAATGTATCAAACTAACAACCGATAATGTATCAAACTATCAACCGATAATGTATCAAACTAACAACCGATAATGTATCAAACTATCAACCGATAATGTATCAAACTAACAACCGATAATGTATCAAACTAACAACCGATAATGTATCAAGCTAACAACCGATAATTTATCAAACTATCAACCGATAATGTACCAAACTATCAACCGATAATGTATCAAACTAACAACCGATAGTGTATCAAACTAACAACCGATAATGTATCAAACTAACAACCGATAATGTATCAAACTATCGACTGATAGTGTATCAAACTAACAACCGATAATGTATCAAACTAACAACCGATAATGTATCAAACTAACAACCGATAATGTATCAAACTATCAACCGATAATGTATCAAACTAACAACCGATAATGTATCAAACTAACAACCGATAATGTATCAAACTATCAACCGATAATGTATCAAACTAACAACCGATAATGTATCAAACTATCAACCGATAATGTATCAGTGCCCATTATGTTCTTGGTAATCAGTTTATTTCTTCCTCCATGTTTGAACCTTGTCCCATTTTATGTCCGTAGCCAAAACGTGATGGCCGATGCAATGTCAGCTTTTGCTTCCAAGTGTTGTTACGTCATAAAACCAAAATCTTGGCGCATCCAAAATTTTGTCTTGTGGTGGGGGGTGACTTTTACAGAGTAGAATCAAGGCTTGATTGATAGAGGGTGCTATTTTTGGAACGAGGTTAGGTCGAATACTCGGTGGGCAGAATGAGTGTTGGGGTATTATGCAATATTGTTGTCCAAGTTACATAATTATGTTGGCCACTTCGGTCAATTATTATATGTACGAATATGAAATTGACTTCTATATGTCAAACTGGACTACATGATGATTGTAATTCAAATTAGATTTCCTTTGTTACTGTAAGTTTTCATTTTGTAATGTTCCTATTCCCCCATACATGATCCCACCCCGGCATTGCCCTGGGCCTGATATCGGGATTTTTTCACGTGTTTCAAGCATCAGGGTTGGGATTTTGGTCAAGCAAAAAGTGGAAATTGTCTTCACGGAATTAGAAGGGAGGTAAAACGATTGACATAGAAGAAAAGAGAAAAGAAATTAAGTGCAGAAAAGGGAAGGAAAGGCCAAAACAAGAAGAACTGAAAAGGAGATAAGGAAAGGGAAGGAAAGGGGAAAAGGCCTCATTTTGATTCACCTTTTCCAGAATCTATTTTTGGGACCCCAAACCCCACGGTGCCCAAAGACCTCACAGTACAAATTTTGGACCCATTTGGGGAAAAATTTAACCTTTGGCCCCCCCCCAAAAAAAAAACAAATGCGGGGGGTTCTTGATCCGCCTTGACTAAATCTAACTACAGAATCCAACAACCAATTATTTTTTTCAACTTGGCTGTGTGTAGGGAATTTAAAAGGCCTGAATTAAATCATTAAAGTAATCTGGTGTAAATAATTATTATATGGCACCGTTGTAGAAAAAACAAACAAAACCATAAAAGGTTCACGAATCTGGCTTTGCCGCCATTCGTTCATGAAATTTGCTGCCAATCCTGGGTGCGCCGTTGAAGGCAATTGTGTATGTGTTCGGACAAGTTCATTTTCAAATATTACGATGTCAGAGAAAAGGCGAGTGCAACCTAGACGCATCCTGTGGAACGATAAAGTTCAGTACGGCGGAATATGATTAACGCGTAACTTTCGGATTGATGACGTCACAGCACTTGTAAGCTGAATATGGTACCGGCTATCACTTTTTAGGTTTCGAACACAGTAATGGGACAGGGTTCAAACATGGAGGAAGGAATAACAGATTTCCCTAGAACAGGTGGCCATACAACTCGATCGAAACAAGTATTTAAAAACTTGCCCCACAGCAACTGTCAGTCTAATGACATCATGATTATGAAACCTTGCCAAGTCATTTGCGGTATATTCCAAATAGGTCGCTTTGGAGACATTTCATGGTGATTTTTTCCAACATTGGGGAGACAACGGGCATTAGGGAGACATTTTGACATTTCAAGTGACCCAACTACGAGAAGCAGGAAAATTTTTATCGTCCAAATTTAGTGAGAGATTATAGATAAGGAAAACATGCAAAGTTTGGTTAAGATCGGATCAGGGAATAATTGAATTATGGGACGGTAAAGTTTGAAAAATTGTCTGCACATTCCTGTGGGAATGTCTCCCAAGTGAACCATTTGCGGTAAACAGTATTACCAAGAACATGACTGGGCACTGATTCATTATCGATTAATAATTTGATACATTATCGGTTGATACATCATCTGTTCTATGGTGATACATTATCGGCTAGAGTATTTTTGCTACTACATTATCCGTCGACACGTGATACATTATAGGTTTGAAAGTTTTGCAACACCATCGGTCAAATTTGTGATATATTTTCGGTTTGCGATACACAATCGGTCAATTTGTTATATAATATCGAATTGGTGATACATTATACGTTGGTCACTACATTATCAGTTGTAACAGGTTGTTTTATGTAGCTCACACGTGTGTTCAAGCCCCATAGAGACGTTCATTACAAGCACTCATGGCATTTTCAAAAAGAAAACAACGGTTTTTCGTGCAGGCAGCGACGTTATAGTGCAGAAGTTTTCAAAGGCATACTGACCTCGTAAAATACCAAAGTGTAGAAGTATAAATAAATTTCGGGAGGATCTAAACATGGCACCATGAACAACACACAATTTTATTCCATAGGAAGATTTTTAAATCTCAGAACAGTATAAAACGTGGATTTTTACGGACCCTTTCCAACAACGAAAAAAGTCGAAATTGCAAAATTTTGCACTGATTGATTAGTTTTTAATAAAAATGAGTTTTCTGAGCTGAGACCAAACTCTGGCACCAATTTAAAGATTCACCCTTATTGCGTTGATTCTAGGCATTTATTTTGAATATGTCGTATAAAATTGCTAATAATCAGTTCATTTTGAATCACTTCCAAATCGTATCGAGCTCGTGGTGGACGAAGATTCAAAGCCATTTTGTATTCATTATTAATCCAACACGAGGATGGTTTTCTGTTAGATTGTACCGTTTCTTTCGTACTTGAACCCGTTTCATAGGGTAGAATCGTTAAATTAGTGACAATCTCTGTTCATCTCTTCCGCTGCTATTATCCGAGACGTCGAAGTCGTCGTGTCCGCCCCAGCACGTGTGCATGAACCTGTGCATGTCACGCATACACATGCAAACACGCATGCATGACTGCACTGGATCCGTGACTCGCCGCTACAAGAATGCTACTACAAAAGTCTGCTCTTACAAGAGTATGGTGCAAGGGTGTCCCCTTTTTTGTCAAAAGTTTGACAAAGCAATAAATCCTGACTCTACGAATTCAGTTTTTATGAGGACATAAAGTTTTTTAGATGAGAAATGTGACGTATTTTTCCATACAAAATGTCTGGATTCACACGATTTGGCGCCAAAATTTAATTCAAATTCAAACTTATTTTACAAAACAGTTATCTGGCGGATTCCCAGTTTTTGAGTGCAAATCAATTAGAGAGTCTTCTATTTATTTATATGAATCTAATTTTTGGAACCAAGAAAACTCATTTTTGATAGATATTGATCAAATTTTGGCAACACACAATTTTATTAGGTGAAAAACAAAATTATTTGGGGGTTATTTAAAACTTCATCTTTCATAATTTTGACGCAGGGCACAAAGCTAATGCTATTGAAAAATAAAACGATTATTGCAATTTGGATTTGTCCTGAAAAAATTTCATTACATATGCTCTGTTACCTGGAAATCCATTATAGAAAGGTGACGCCTCACTTTGCAATCAGGGCGTGCAAAAATCAGACAAAATCTGTTGCTACGCCTTTGTCAAGCGCAGATCTTGCCCACGTGCACTTTGGTAATGAGCGCCATGAAGATTACGTGCTGAAAGTCAGGCAATACTACTTGCGGGTTTTGATGATCTGGTCCGGTCCGGTTGGGTCGGGTCGGGTTGAAATAGCATACACCACTCTAACACCAATCACCATCCAAAGCATTGCAAATTGTGTTTTCGTAAGCTTGCTTGAAATTAATACACGCCGATGATCGGATCTTGAACCGGCAGTGCTTTGGGAGAAATATCTACTATGTCGGCCAGCTGACCGTAAGTTTGAGCTTATCGTTATTATTCTCTTGTAAACTCGACTCGGAGTTATTGTGTTCACTGGGTGGCAGTTTGTACATGTATACCCATGTACTCCCGACTTGTCTTGAAAAGGCGTTATGTAATTCTTTTACATTGCTAATTGTAAGGTGCCACGTTTTCTATAACGTTTCATTCATTACTTCTTAGTCACGTTTAATTGATAATTGTGTAATTTTGATTGGCTCTTTGTAAATATAGTGGGCAATCAAATATCTGCTCTTTTATTAGATCAGGGAAAAAGTGGTGTGTAGGTACATGTATCCTTACAATTTGTTAAGAGGGCAATTTTGCCAAAATAGTGGCAAACCCTTATTTATCTATGCGTTTCCCCGACCACAAAAATTTCCTTTTGGCCGTTTGCGCTCCCAATCTGACCGGATGATGCCATCCCAAACGATGTAGGTACACTGTCCATGCACATAGCGCAAAAGACCACATTGTGTTTTGATGTAGCAAATCTTATCCCAGTTCAAGGTAGAAATTAAAACACACAATCCTACCGTATATTTCTTGAACTGAAACAGTGTTTGCCCTGTTGGCCAAGTTGCGTCAAACACAACGTGGTCTAATGCGTGCTATACTGCATGGACTGTGCACTAATATACATGTTCACTGTACATGCAATAGTTTGGAGATGATGTCATCCAATCAGCTTGGTAGCGCGAACAGCCAAAAGGAGATGTTTTTGTGGGCGGGAAAACGCAGGAGCTTTTTATTAATTTTACGGTCACAATTAATGGGATAAACGTTGAATTTATAATGTTTTTGAAATGGTTACGTGTTTATTGTTATTTTGAAATACTTCACACGAACTAAATGCTTCCTATTTCTGTAACGATGGAATTTCAGGCTTTTCATGGTAAAAGAGAGCATCAGGTGGAAAGGCTTGCGGTAGCACCATGCGAAGGAAATGTTTCTCTTATGAGTATGTGTGGTTCTGAAAAAAAAAAACAGAAGTATACTCAACGTTTCGGACTGCGTGCTCAGTCTGTCGTCAGGAGACTGAAGAGATGCTGAAGATGGAGCTGTATACAAAGGTGACTGGGTGCATTGGGATGTGACGAGGATGCTTGTCGTGGTTACATAATTGGGCGCTCATGTGGGACGGGGTCCCGCAGGTCAGTGAGACGTGTCAGTAGGGAAAAAGATTGGGGCGGAGTGAGGTGGCTGGGGGTATAGGAGACCCATGGGCGGGGGGGGTCCTAGGGTATAGAGGACCAATTAGACTGGGAGGTGAGCAGGGGTTGCCAGATGTCACTGATGGAAAAAGCCTATATCTTGGGGAACAGTGTGGTGCTTGAGGATCTCCAAGGCTTCTCTGGTGCGTCTTGGGTACCAGTTCTCGATGCTAGTGATGAGGGTGGGCTTGGTCCCAGTAGATGCGGGTGGTCTTCGGAGGGGGGCCGCAACTCTTGACTATCGCCGACTTCTCCTGGTCTCCCCTTCCTACCGTGGGTTAGTGTTCTTTGAGTCTGGTGGGGAGGTCCCTAGCAGTCCCGCCAGTATACACTTTGCCACATTGGCAAGGGATCTTGCACACCCCTTGTCGGTGGTGCAGATCTTGTCGGTCCTTGTGGAATGTCAGCATGCTGCGGATCTTGAGAGGGGGCTGTGTGGAACACCTTGATGCCATGCTAGCTCAGGATACGCTGAATGTAGTGGGAAGTACAACCTAGGTAGGGGGAGAGTAACAGAACTAGGGGCCTTATCTAATTGGCTTTGAGTATAGGAGACCCTTCGGTTCGGAGGGAATCTTGGTCTTGGGTCTTGATCTACTGGGACTTGTAGCCGATTTCGTTGAAGTGCTGTGGAGATATGGTGCAGGTTCTTCGGTGAGGTGTTCTTGTCGCAGATGCTGTGCGCCCTGCGAACAAGGGCTGGGTAGACAGACGACTTGAATTTTAGGGTGATTGAAGGAGGAGCTGTTGAGGTATCTGTCAGTGTGAGTGGGTTTGCAGTACAACCTTGCGGGAGAGGGCGGCATTACGAAAACGTTGAGTATACTCCCGGTTCTTGTCAGAGCCACACATATTCATAAGAGAGATATTTTCCTTCGCATGGTGCAACCGCAAGCCTTTTCCACCTGTTATTTCTGTAACCCTTTTAAGGTGGGATGCATATATGTTTGTTTTAGATACTAGTGTCGGTAGAGTATCGGATAATGGGTTTCTGTTTAAATGGGGGAAGGGTGTGACACAGTGGACTGTGGCTTCCTTGAAAGAGGCTTTTTTAATATTTCCTAGCGCAGAATATAACCAATTGTCCTGAGAGTTCCGCTGTCAGGAGCCACTGGCCAGCTGCGGGTGGGGTTTTCTGACAGTAGATGTTGGCGCAGATTTGGTCAAAGTTGAATTCCTTTGAGACTGATAGTACTTGAAGAAGTCTTGAACTGCTAAGTATAGCTATTTGGGGTGTTGTCTTGACGACTTCGGCAAAATATAATCTAATCATCCTTTGGCGTCGAGCCTCATTTGAAAATTGAAGATTTATTTCAGTGAAGATCTAGCAAGGTTTTGTCAAGTAAAAGTTTTTTCAAAAAGTATACGAACCTTGTCTTTATTTGTAGCATCAAGCATTTCTTCAATTGATGTGAGGACTTTCCTCATTACTAAGTGGAGACAGGTATTGCCATCGTCATCAGTGGAGTTCACGCTCGACACCGTTGTCTACCAGAGCCTTGGCACACTCGTAATGCCTCTTAATAACAGCAAGATGCAGCGCCGAGTGTCCCTTGGCATTTTTTTAAATCCTTCAGGCAGTGTTCCTAGCAACAGGAGAAAAACTTTAAGTGTCACTTGAGGAAGTTTCTTCTGGTCTTTTGTTGAAAGGTTGCGGTCAGTTTTAAAAGGCGTTGACTTACATTTGTTAGCATGATGAAAAAGAAACTTAATCGTGTCCTCCTTTAACAAGATGATTAACATCAGAATTAAATGATAACACAGCTCAAACTGGAAACAAGCTTCGAGAGTTTTGTCGACGTACGCAGTAAGTGTCTTCTTGGATGCTGCTTTTTGACTTCACATATCTTATTAACTGATGGTAACATCCACTTGAACTTTGGTATCTCTAGAGAGTTTGATTGTCTTTACCTGCTTCGCAAGGGTTGATACAATATGAGCGTGACCCTCGAGGACAGCAAGGTGAAGTGCTGTACAGCCATCATTTTGGGTTGTGTTTATTAAGGAGGGCTTGAACTCTAGAATCTTATCGGTCGCACTAAATGGATAAGAAATAGATACATTTATGAGTTTCCCAGTCACAAACTGGTAATTGACGAAATTGCAGTGTTTTGTTTGGTTTTGTTGGTTTGGTTTGGTTTGGTTTGGTTTGGTTTGGTTTGGTTTGGTTTGGGTTTGGGGATGTGGGGTGTGGGGTGTGGGGTGGGGGTGGGGGGTGTGGGGGTGGTGTGGTTTGAATAATAACCTTCGTTTGAATAATAACCTGACATCCTTTAACCATAATGCACTTAATAAATGCTAATCTTTTTCGTGTACGATTGTCCTATATAATAATAGTTTTGTGTTTCATGGGCATATAAATAGGGTTGGTAAGTAGGGTCGCTTGAGGGAAAACGACATCCTGTAAGGTATAACAACTGACCGCAGCTCGCAAAAAAAATATCTAAGCAACACACAAGGGAATCACTGAACCGGCTATATGTAGAGCTGCCTCTGCCAAATACACACCGAACCACTACAAACACGTGTGCGTTATACATGTACATGGTATAAAACCCCACGCACGTACGTGCGTCAGCTGCCGGAATCATGATGCCGAGTCGAAAAATCCGTCTTGTAGCGTCTGTATGTTCCGGGTTTAATATTTACGTTTTTCTTTTTTTTTTTACTTTTGGACGAAAAAAATTCAACGACATGCCGTTATGCCGTCATGAACAATTCAAAGCTGTTCTAGAACCAATCGCATAAATCGTGCTTCCTGTGCGTTGGGACCAATCGTGAGCCTCATTCATTACACATGTGACGCGGTATTGAATAATCATCCCGACGCATGATCACGATCAAGCAGGCACGCACGGCTACGCGGTTTAAGGTTACCAGCTGGCCACAGCTTGCAGTACTGTCTAGCACATGTACGTGTGTACACATGGTATGAGTACACACATGTAGGTTCGATCGAGGAACGACATTTTCTACAATCTGTCGTGTATGAACCGACTAATATATTGTCAAATCATAACAACAACAGTCCCTGAAGAATTTATTGGAGCCCTCAACACTTCTTCAGAAAAACTGGGAATCGACAACTTCGACAAATTGTAGCGTTCCTTTGCTGGTGTGACGTTATGTAACAATTCCGTCACACACTATGACTAATACCATCCATTTTTCGCTAGTAGTAGGCGAAGAGTTTTGGATCAACTTTTTAGTCCTATGTCTACCGGACCCCCTCAACCCCACACAACTGACCCCAAATCACACCTCACGCACTAATGCACACGTCACACACTAACCATCACCTCCACAAAAATCTTGTCCGCGTATTTGGTGGCTCGAGGGAAAAAAGAAAAACACCCATAAGTAGCAGGGGGGTAGTCGGATCGGGGTAGTTTCCCGCCACGCACGTAAAGCAGGCCAGACGGCCAGGGTTGTCAAAATCATCGCTCCAAACGCCCTAGATCAAAGCTATGTCGTGCCAAATAGCTTTTGAATGATTTTGCCCTCTTCGACAATAACAACTCGTGTCCCATAAATAAGAATGCTCTTTTGCAATTTTATTTATTTGTTTTTGCTTCAATGAATTTTGAAGCATGGTAGCCTTGGAACTCTATTCGGACAACCTAAATTGCACATGCATTAAAAATTCTCCTAAATGCCCAGCACTAAGCTATTTGGAGCGTTTCAAAGATATCCATATCCCTATTTGTATCTCACTTGAGATTCAATTTGCCGATATGTATCAAACATTTTGTACATGGAGGAATCAGAGACACATTTAGCACGTACAATTTATTTCCTGAGCCTGCAGCAAGATGCAAGCAGTTGAGATCTTTGTTGTTCTTCAGGGTCATGTCGACACTTGGATGTTGCACCAACAACTGGAAAGCTTCTTGCTGAAAGTCATCCCACAGTTTGGCTCGTTTCGTCCTGTCAACAGACGAAATATCTCCAACAGTTATTTTAATTCATCGATGATCTCATAAAATGACCAAAACACTTGAGAATCGATGTTGTCCAGCCTGGAGTTTTTTGCGGCCATTTAGGAACTTTCGATGCAAGGAAACATGTTTGCACAAGATTACAGCCAACTGTTTCCTTTGTTATTTTATTTATCGTGAACAACATTTTGAAAAAAAAGCTCGGTGTCCGGGTTTTTTGGTCTCAAGAAGTGACAAAAAACCAGTTTCCTAAACCTTGAGAACATTCTTCAAGTTCGCCTATAAAGCGCATGCACTGTGGTATTTCCCTCTCCACGGTAATAATTATGTCAAACAAATCAATATCCATTACATGCTAGTGAGTCGTGACGGCACGTCCATTTTGACAATAATGGAAGGGACTCGCAGAAAAACGGGGTACAAAAAACCCGTTATCGCAAGGGAGATATTGAGATGTGCCACATTTTATTAGACTTGGAATCGGATTCAATATGGGAAAAATTAGCATCGTTGGACTTAGTTTTTAACACCTTGTTGGAACGAATGCAAGAAAGGCTTGGAACCTTCTAAAGCCACTGTAGAAAATCCCAGCAGGAAAGGCTCAGAGGACTGTTACTGGTATCATATATGACGTCGAACTGGCACAAAGGCAGCCTTGGCCAGCTCTGTTGCCCACTTGAATGCTCCAATCAGCGGAAAATACCGCAGACAATATACACGAACCTGAGTAACTTATATGAACAACCTCAAGGAATTTATCGATTTATGTGTTATTGTTTACCTTTGGTCACTGGCATAATTTCCAATAACCAACTAAAGGAGACTCGTGGTGACAAACCTTTACAAGGCCGGAATCAAGTAGAGGGCGGGGGACCATGCATCCCAAGCCAAACATACCAGCAAAAATAAGATTTTCCTTTTAAAAATGAGAGAATTGCAATCTGAGGATCTATATTCTTTCTCTTCCAAAAACTATGAAAAAACCCAAAATGAATAGCTTCTAACCGTCCGATATGTTGTAATACCTCAAAAACAGGTACACGTAACAAATTTCAACTCCCCAAACCAAATTTTGACCACCTCCTATTTTTATTTGCCATTATTTCACTCCTGGGTCGCTAATATTCTACCAGTGGGCAAGTCTGATTTCATAACAAATGATTTCATAGAATGGAGAAAGTCCTTAGGTATAGCAGCCGTCAGTATCAAAAATTTCTTCCCATTTGGAAAAACGCCACAAATCATACCGTTCTTGGGGGGCTGTGCATATTTTTCCAAGAAAGGTCAGCCAAATTGCATAATTTTCTCCCTTTGATGCTCAATGCACGTTGAGTGCCACACGTGTAGCTTTGAACTTGACCGCGTAGCAACATATCGTATCTTTGATTGACAGACGATAATGAGTGTCTTAATATGTGTGCTAAGTTTTAAAACAATGACACATGGCGCAGCCGAGTTTCTTGGGGGAAAAATTCGCTTCCCCCGGCTATGAGACGGAGCTAACTAACCAAGCTTTTTAGGGCTAATTAAATAACCTATCGCGAAGAACCAACTAAACAATGGTAAGTTTTCCAATGCAGATTTGTTTTGAAATTAAAAACAAAAAGATCAAAAAGTACACTCACTTTGTCTTTCAACGCAGCATCAAGCATTGCTTCAATGGATGTGAGAACTTTTCATCATATAACCAGGTGAAGACAGGTGTTGCCCTCGTCGTCCTGGGCGTTCACGTCGGCACCGTTGTCTACCAGAACCTTAGCACACTCGTAATGCTTCTTGATAATAGCAAGATGCAGTGCCGTGTTGTCCTTTGTATTTTTAACGTCCTTTGAGCAATTTTTCTATCAACAGAAGCAACAATTTTGACTCAGAATTTCCATTTGAGGAAGTTCCTTTCTGGTCTCCAGTCGTTTAAAAGTAATTAGGTCTTGGACCCTTCTTAGAAAATGTACATACACTAACATTTGTCAGCCTGTTAATGAGGAACTTCTCTATTCGTAATACATTGATTATGGGTCAGCAATTAATGAATACAAATTATAGGGAACAAGCTTTGTTAAACTTATCAGTAACTAATGGTAGCATGCACTTTAACTTGTTTCTGTAGAGAGTTTGATTGTCCTTTACCTGCTTCACAAGGGTCGATACAATATGAGCGTGACCCCTCGAGGACAGCAAGGTGAAGTGCTGTACAGCCATCATTTTGGGTTGTGTTTATTAAGGAGGGCTTGGCCTCAACAAATCTTATCCGTCGCACTAGATGAATAAAATTATATTTGCTTTAATGAATGTTCAAGCATAGTACTCTAGTAAAACAGGAACAGAGACGTAATTTAGAACCATAAATTGAATGCCAAGCCTTTTTTTTACAGACTTTTTTAATGAAACGCTGAGCTCTTTGGACATTTCCAAATATCCATGGCATTGTGTTTACATCCAACTTGATACTCAAATTTTCCGATATGTATTGCAAATTTCTACACGAGGGAGGAATCACACACACATTTAAACACGTACAACGTATTTCCTGAGCCTGCAGCGAAATGCAAGCAGTTGAGATCTTTGTTGTTTTTCAGGGTCATGTCGACACTTTGATGTTTGCACCAACAACTGGAACATTTCTTGTTGAATGTCATCACACAGTATGGCGGTTTTATCCTGTCAACAGGACAACAGAGGGATATAAAAACAAAAAAGTTCTTCAGGGACTGTGCCTAGGAAATACTCCAAAAGATAAAAAACTCTAGACTAAAAAATGTATAACCAGTCGTCCTGTAAAAGATTAATCAAATGAAAGATAAATATTAAAACAGAATATTGAATACAAATAAAAGACCAATTATGCGACAAAACTGAAAATACGTGTCATTAAAACATTTTAGTTCGTTTTTATAAGTAAAATTTTAAAGTTTTGATTTGTGAGAGATAAATCCACACGACGATATGTATCTCTTGAAAATTAACTTTATAAATATATCTCATGAAAAAACTTCATAAAAAAAATCTCGTAAAAACGATTTGTTCCCCAAACAGAAACAATGTTCCCCAGTAATATCTCTCATAAGAAAGAACTGAAGGGTGTATGTCTCAAGCAAAGCAACTCTGAAAAACGTAGGGCCTATGTCTTACAAACGAAGCTAGAAAAATTCCTCTCCGAAAAACGGACTTCGAAAAAATATACTTCACTCTTTGAAAATATAGAATTAAGGCGGTTACGTTTTGATGCAGCCGACTAGACCAGTATCGGAAAAGATTGTTTTGACAAACTGCAACCCATGAGTTAGATTGTGCATTCAGTTGGGGATCCTGAACAATAGAGGACAATGAGTTCCCCGATTCACAGAGAGTCCCCGATTGACAAAACATCTGGGTGGTCTTCTAAAACCTTGAAGTACAAACAAAAGAGGAACAAAATGGGGTCCCAGTTGCAGGCTAAATCACGCTGGTGTGTGGCGGAGCATATTCAAAAGCAAATGCGACCTAGGGCTCGTTCAAATGCATTTTTGAGGGAAAACTCAAAAGCCCTACTCACGGTCCCGAGATCCTTGCTTATATTTGCTGGCGTTGTGTCCTTAGGGTTTGGGTACTGATATTTCATAAATAAATATACCTGTTGGTTTCTTTGCCACTCGCATATGAAGTAGTGTTTGTTTAAAATCCATCGCGGTTGCAAGTTGCCCCCCCCCCCCCCGGATACGCCACTCTGCACATGACTCAAGAAACGGGGACGGGTGAAAAAAGAGTCCTCGACATACAGCAAAAGCAATAGAGCGCCCAGTACAGATCCTTGCAGTACCCCCGAGTGGACAGGTAACCAGTTGGAATAGTTCTTTTGTGTGACGTGGCACAGCCGAGTCTTTTGGGGCGGAATTCGCTTCCCCTCGGCTATCAGATTGGACAACGTAACCCAGCTATTTGAGCGTTATTTAACAACTTAAGGGTAGGGGTGCCAACTAAACAATAGTAGGTTTTCCAATGCAGATTTGTTTGGATTAAAACAAAAAAATACAAAAAGTACACTCACTTTGTCTTTCAATGCAGCTTCAAGCATTGCTTCAATGGAGTGTGAGAACTTTCCATCATAGCCAGGTGAAGACAGGTGTTGCCATTGTCCGTCCTGGGGCGTTCACGTCGGCACCGTTGTCTACCAGAGCCTTAGCACACTCGTAATGCCTTCTCGATAATAGCAAGATGCAGTGCCGTGTGTCCTTTGGTATTTTTAACGTCCTTTGAGCAATTTTTTCTATCAACAAAAGCAACATTTTGACTCAGAATTTCCATTTGAGGAAGTTTCTTTCTGGTCTCCAGTCGTTTATAAGTAATAAGGTCTTGGATCTTCTTAAATAATGTACATTCACTAACATTTGTCAGCCTGTTAAAGAGGAACTTCTCTATTCGTAATGCAACCGTTGTCTTCCAGAGCCTTGGCACAGTCATAATGCTTCTTAACAATAGCAAGGTGCAGTGCTGTGTATCCTTTGGCATTTTTAAGGTCCTTCGAACAATTTTTTCTATCAACAGAAGCAACATTAAGACTCAAAATTTCCATTTGGTCTCCAGTCATTTAACAATAAGGTCACGGACTTTCTTATTAAATGTCTATACACTAACATTTGTCAGCCTGTTAAAAAAGGAACTTCTCCGATTCTTAAATAAATTGATTTATAGGGTCAGCAATGAATGAATATACATTGAAGGAAACAAGCTTCGACAGGTTCGCCGAACTATACAGCCCGTGTCTTCATGGACGCTGCTTTTTTTTTTACTTTTTCGTATCAGTAACTAATGGTAGCATCCGCTTTAATAACCTCTATCTCTAGAGAGTTTCATTGTCCTTTACCTGCTTCACAAGGGTTGATACAATATGAGCATGACCCTCGAGGACAGCAAGGTGAAGTGCTGTACAGCCATCATTTTTGGGGTTGTGTTTATTAAGGAGGGCTTGACCTCTAGAATCTGATCGGGTCGCACTAGATGAAAAAAATCAGATTTGCTTCAATGAGTTTTGAAGCATACTAGCCAAATAGACAGGAACAGTATTCCGACAAACATAAAGTGGACCTACAATGTAAATTTAGCTAAACGCCAAGCCTCTTTAGAATACTTTTGTAATGAAAACGCTGGGTAAATTTGGACATTTCCAAATATCCCTATATTGCGTTTGCATCCAACTTGATACTCAAATTTCCGATATGTACTGCAAATTTCTACACGAGGTAGGAATCACACACAATTAACAACGTACAACGTATTTCCTGAGCCTGCAGCAAAATGCAAGCAGTTGAGATCTTTGCTATTTTTCAGGGTCATGTCGACACTCGGATGTTGCACCAACAACTGGAACATTTTTTGCTGAATGTCATCACACTCTTTGGCCGTTTTATCCTGTCAACAGAAAACAGAGGGACATAAAACACAAAAAAGTTCTTCAGGGGCTGTCTGGAAAATACAAAAGATAAAAATTCTCAGCTAAAGATGTGTATAGCCAGACCAATGAAAACATATTGTTTTTAAATGATTATAATATGAGACCAAATACACGACAAACCAGAAGTGTATGTACAACAAAAACACGGAATATACAATTAACAAGAATGATCTTTTTTTTGAAAGGGATAAAAAGAACGGACTAACATAAAACATAAAAATTATAAACAAAAAGGAAAATAAGAAAACCTCTTCCTCAATCTTAATGTTTTGCATTTTCTTTTCTACACTTCTACATCTTACTTTTTTGTCACTGATAAAACCATCACCTATTCGCACTAGAACTCCTATACCCTTGTTATCTCAGTGAATACAGAACTTTCCAAAGTATCGTCGCGGTTCAAAGCTGACCGACTTTCTGTGAATCATGCCAAGATGACTTTTACACCCTTCATCGGGTCCATTAAGTCTGAGGATCTCGATGTAATTGCAACTGATAACATCGCTATTTCAAGGGTCCATTTTCACCAATTTTTAGGTGTTACAATAAATGACATACTCTCCCTGGATTAAGCGTATCCCCAGGATTAATAAAATTAATCACGCCTAAGTCTCACGCAACGTAGGCGTTCTAATTAAACTTGGGGCTTTTATTCCACAGCCCACTTTGCTTTCACAGTATAATACTCTTATTTTGCCTTATCTCACCTACTGTAACACTCTCTCTAGGGACATACCTAAAAACTCAAAACAACTTTATTCAATAACAACTATCCAAAGTACTTTTTTCCATCATCGTTAGCACACAGCAACACTTTTGCCTAGATTAAACATTTTAAACGCAGCCAGACATTAACAAACTACATGTATACAGAAATTTTTACGCACAAATATACCCATGAGCTCCTTCCTAAGATGTTTTCTAAACTTTCAGTACTGCATAAGACACTCACTGGCACTGCTCAAGATTAAGCAATTATACAATTCATTTGCACCTCAATATTCTATTAACACGTGTGGTTTTTAGAGCCCCGTCTTTGGAACAGTGTCGGATAAAGAGGTGAAAGCTCAGTCGTCCGTGGATAAATTTAAGTCCGTTTGTAAAAATTTTTTCAAAACCTAGCAGAGTTTGTTTTTCTTGACTACAAAACGGACACTTTAATTGTTTGTGTTTATTTTTTCATGCGGGTTAATTCTTCGCTTCACTCATCTTTTTCCGGATTTATTAGACGTTCACATGCTGTTCCAATTGCTTATTTTGAAAACAACCACTTATATTTAATTTAAATTAAGAAACTTTTTCGATGTTAGTCGACTTTGTTGTCCTTAATTTCTTGTTTCATCTCCAAGTCATTAAGGACATTTACGACACAAGCTTCGGCTTTTTGAATGTGCCCCTGCACCTCTTTCTCTTAATATAAACTCGATCTCCTTCCTTATTTTAAATCAGGATTTCCTTATTTCATCGCTGACGTCTATAATTCAATTTTTTGTCTATTCAGTGTGTGAAATAAAACTGAATTAATGAAAAGTACAATTGAAATATAAAGACACAAAGCGGCAGCCAAACAAAATAAAACGAGAGACATAAAACTGCCAAAAGTACAAAATGACACATTTGAAAACTATCAACGAAACTAGAAAATGGGACGACGCGGGAAAAATAAAAAACAAACAAATGGACTGAATATAACAGACGAAAAAACAGAAACAAAGAAATCGACAAAGACGGGCAAGTACGTGAAATATAAACTATACAAAGAAGATATAAAGATCAGTTCAAACATAAGCATATAATAATTATTCAACCCCAAATAAACTTTGTAACGGCTGAAACATATAAAGTAGATAATCATTGAAACAGGCAAAAAGGATACCAATAAAACAACTAAAAATAGTAAGAGACAAACTCTAACAAACAGTAAGATGGATATAGATAAAAAAAGAAAGGAAATCGGAAATATGAGAACAAAATGCCCCTCAACTTACAAAATAACAGCCTCCTAAGGAAAACATGCCTTAGATACCAACACAAACAATAGTAAAATATAATTATTTACAAAATAATGTCTCACATCTTTCACACAGAAGCCCCCAGGGCATAAAATTATGTTTGCTGAACATCAATAGTTCAACCACAAAACTCAAGTTTAAAACAATTTCTGTCTGAAGGTGATAAGAGATTTATAGTCCCTTAATCTGTGCTGATATGATTAACAGACTCCTCTGATAATCATCCAGGTTGCTCTGCCTTGAAGTTCAAGCTTTTCCCGCGATGGATCCACTAAACAAATGCACATTTGTTGGTAGTGTTACCTTCGAAAGTATATTTTTTTCAACTTCGCTTTCACGAAGTATATTTTTCCCCCTGTTCGTTTTTTCCAGATATATATTCTCCAGTTCGTTCCCCTAAGGTCTACAAATAGAAAAAAGCTGTTTCTATTTTTGTAAACAAAGGGGTTCTACGAGATACATTTTCCAAGTTCTTTTAAGGAGGTTTTTTAATTTTGTTTTTTGATATATATGTTTTCTTGCTTGTTTTTGTGAGAAATAAATACAAACCTGACAATGCATAGCC